>NC_064920.1:940197015-940822640 GCF_023897955.1 Schistocerca gregaria
ATAAAACATAACAATATTGAGTTTACAATATAAATACAGGTTTTAATGAGACCAATGTGTCTACATTGCTATTTGTAGTTCTTTTTTCTATAATGTGATGACTAAAAATGAGATCACTACAATACTGCAGTTCATCTTCTACTTTTGTTTTACATACAGTGATTTATATCTAACTATGCCCCCCCCCCCCTTTCTCTCTCTATCTCTCTCTCTCTCGCTCTCTCTCTCTCTCTCACTCACTCTCTCTCTCTCTCTCTCTCTCTCTCACACACACACACACACACACACACACACACACACACACACACACACACACACACACTCTCCTTCTCTCTCCAGCTCCCTCTCTTAAGAACATACACACACATTCACACAGAGAGATATGTATGTGATGTTATATTAAACTGCCTGACAAAAAAAATTGAAGCATTCAGAAGATATGATTGGAAGTCTTGAAACTTTGTACGCAAACATACCATGGTTGGTATGAAAATGATTAGAGTTGCAATTCTCTGTGTTGGGTAGAATGGCCATCAAAGTGCATTTGTGCTATTCGTGCTTAACATGTTACCAGGCCTGGAATGATATATAACGGGCATGAACAGAGGCAGATGTTGGGTGATTGCTGGGAATGACATGGAAATGCTGTGTACTTGTGTGAGACAGCTTTATCAGAACCTGGCACTCTAGAGGGGGCCCACTGTGAGTCTCCATTTGACCGACTGATCAAATTGTGCAACATCCAGATTTGTGGGGGATTCAGATGTGACTGTGGTCCATATTTGACAGCATATGAATGTTAGGGTAGGTATACTTGTTGTCAAGGTTATACTCAACTATGTCTGACCACCAAGCACATCATAACAGCTTCACATCCCTGCCTGCAATCCAAGAACAAACACTGGGCTACCTGCAAAATTCTGTGTCATGCCAAATCATAGGTTGGAGAGCTGAGGCACCCAGGTTAGTAATTGCCATCCCATACATAGGCTGCTGTTAGCACCACCACACAAATATCTGCACCTTGACTGGTGATGTGACTGGGGAACATGGACTGTGATGAATAGTGTCACATTGTTTTCAACAATGAATCACAGTTGTGTTCTACCCTGGATGCCATCAATTGTTAAGTATGGTGGTAACTTGTGGACTGATCCCATTCTTCCAATGTTTTGGAGAGGCACAATGGTGTCACTCCTACTGTCATGGTGTTTGGAGAGGCATCAGGTATGACTTCCGGTTATGGGTGGTAAAGACTGAGGGAACTTTGACAACACAATGGTATGTTATGGAAATTCTACATCCTCAAGTGTTTTTTGTCATGCAACAATATTATGAAGGCAGTTTCCAAAAGGACAATGCTCATTCCCACATAGCACCTGTCTCTATGAACTTTGTGCATGATATTGCAGTAATTCCATGCCCAGCAAGATCCTCAGATCCAAAAGAACATATGCAGGACCAGCTCAGATATCAATTCCATCGCAGTGCCAGTATCCAGGATATCAAGGTTCAGTTGCAACTGCTGTGGACCAAGTTGGCTCAGGAAATGACAATAGTTTCATGACATCCTTCCCAACAGAGTCAGTGCATGCATCCAGACCAGTGGGGGTACAATGTCATACTGTTAAGCGGTGACATTTGGCCAAGTTCTTTGAAAGTTTAACTTGATTTTGAAATAACTGAAATAATATTGCATGCCATCTCAGCTTATGAGGTTTCATATCATTTCCTGCCTCCCTTTTTTGTGCTTTATTTTTTCATTATTATTTCCACATATACAATCCACAAGCCACCTTATGGTCTGTAGTGGATGGTACTTCAAGTATAACTGCCATTTCCTCCTATTCCTGTTCTAGTCATGAATGGTTTGTCAGAAGAATGTTACCCTGCATGTGGCCTTGAATCTCTATAAATTTACCTTTATTGTCTTTTTGAGAGGTATACACAGGAGGAAGCAACATATTGCTTGACTCTTATAAGAATGTACACTCTCGGAACTTTAACAGTAAACTACACTGTGATGCAGGGTGCCTCTCTTGCAGCATCTGCCACTGGAGTTGGCTGAACATAATCCTGTAATGAAATGTGCTGCTCTCCTTTGGATCTTCTCTATTTCCTCTATCAAGTCTTTTTGATACTGAGCCCAGACTAACAAATATTATGCAAATATTGGTCAAACAAGGATTTTGCAAGCTACCCCTTTTGTGGGTGGACTACATTTTCTGAGGATTCTTCTTATTAATGTCAGCCTGGCATCTGCCTTGCATGCAAGTTATTTATGTGGTTGTTTCATTTTAAACTGCACTGTATGCATACTAATAAATATTTTATAGATGTGACTGCTTTCACTAATTGTTCTTCAATCCTGTTATCAAACAATACATTACATTTGTTTATGTTTTAGGTCAACTGCAAATCCCTGCACCAAGAGTTGGTCCTCTGCAAATCTTGCTGCATTTCAACACGATTTTCTGTTACTGAGACTTCTCTGTCTACAGCAACATCAACAGTGTGAAGCCACATGGAATTTCTGACATTATCCCTTAGTTTGTTTTATTTTATGAAAAGTAATGGTCCTATAACATTCCCTTAGGGTACATCCAAAGTTACTTTTACGTTGGAAGATTTCTCTCCATTGAGAATGACACATGGTGTACTGTTTGCTAGCAATTATCCAATCTAATCAAACAACTGGTCTGATATTCTGTATCCTTGTATTTTGTTCATTAGCTGTATGCTGTCTGGAAGTCAAGGAATACAGCATTAACCTGGGAACTGGTATCAACTGCTTTTGGGTCTCGTGGATAAACAGAGGGAGTTGCGTTTTGCACACTCAGTCTCTAGAACAGTAATAATACACGAATTAAAACATGTTCCAAAATTCTACAACAGTCTGATGTCAGAGATATATGCCTATAGTTTTGTACACCTGTTTGATGACTCTTCGTGAAAATGGGAATGGCCTGTACTTTTTCCAGTCATTAGGTGCATTTCGTTCTTCCAGTACTCTGCTGCTGGAAGAGGTGCAAATTCTTTCTCATACTCTATTTATGACCTTACTAGTATGCCATCAGGACCCATGTGCCACCCTCTGTCAAGTGCTATCCTAGGTTACTTATTTTGATATCATTTTGACATTTTAAAGGAGGAACTACAGGGTGAACCTCCACAGTGAAACAGTTTTCGGAAAAGAAAGAAAAGGGTATTTCAGCTTTCCCTACATTATCCTGCACTTTGCAATTATGCTCACAGAGCATCTGGGCAAATGGCTTCAATCCATTGACTGGTTTAAAAGAAGACCAAAGCTTTGTCACTGCATCAAATTTTACTTTCAAATTCACTGGGCAGTTCTCCCATGCTTCTCGCACTAATTATGGCTTTGTTCAGTTTTTGTTTGTTTGTGAAGCTCTGGCTATGTTTACAATCACAGAGAAGCTCTCACTGCATTCACAGCAGTTTTCTAACACAGCTGTCGAACTACAATGGGTCTTTCAAGTCCCTCACAACTTTGCTCAGCACATAATTGCCTAAAACATGTTATACAATACCCTTGAACTTTTTCCGCTGATGCTCAACATTGTCAGTGCTGGAGGTGAAATTCTCATGTTGACCATTCAGGTAACTGGAAAACTGTTTTTTGCTGTTCTTGCTAAGTGCAAAGATCTTCCTACCTTCCTTTATATTGCAGTTTACTGCTATACTCATTGATGTTATAATGGCCTTTTGGTCACTGATTCTCTGTCTTACATTAATTGAATTGAGAAGTTCAGGACTGTTTGTCATCACAAGATCTAAGATGATATCTTCACCAGTCTGTTCACTGATTAACTGCTCTAGGTACTTTTCAGACAAGTCATTTACAACAATTTCATGTGATTCCCTGTTGCTACTACTTGTCCTAATTACGTGAGTCCCCCGTCAATAACTGGTACATTGGAATCTCCACCTAATACTACAACATGACCAAGAAATGTATGTGAAATAGTCTCCAAGATTTCCCTCAAACGTTTCACCACTACTGCTCCTGGGGCAAGGGGTCTATAAAAACAACCAGTGACCATGTTTTATCCACCTTTAACAGTTATCTTCATCCAAATTATTTTGGATTCATAATCTGTACTAAACTCACTAGATAACATTGTATTTTTTTGGCTAAAAACTCTCTTCTACCACGATGCCCAACCTATCTTTGTGATATATGATCCAAAAGGCATTTTCTGTAAAAAAAAATACACACTCCTACAATCATGAGTTACTGCAAATTATGATGCCATTTGCAATTCATAATGAAAATAGGAAAAGGAAGTCTTTTTTTTATATATATTCCTAACTCCAATGTCTGACATTAACCTTAGCACACAACCTGCAGAGCTTAGACATTTATGTACCAATTTATTGACTTGTCTTCATAAAAAGGAAGAAGATTTGAATGAGAGCAATGATACTGTACTTTCAGACAATATGTTTACATGTATTTGTATTTCTGACTGCATTTAAAAAAAAAAAAAAATAAAAAAATAAAAAAAAAAAACAACTGAAGCAGACTTTTGAAAATTTTTAATGAATTTACATTTGTTTTTAATTAATGAGTTTCTGTGGAGCCAAGCGAGCCAAAGCTGTTTGCTCATGAAATGAGACAGCATAGTGGGTGTACCTGGATGAATAATCAAAATTCAGGGATATGATAAGAACCTTCATTTGAAGCAAGAAAACTTCATATGGGCATATGCCCCATTCTGGCTGGTTTCTGAGATAGAACACATTTTTATATAGATTGACCAATGTCCATGAACCATGGACCTTGTTATCAGTGGGGTGGCTTGCTTGCCTCAGTACCATAGTTACAACCATAAGGAGTGGGGGTTATCTGTTGAGAGGTCAGACAAATGTCTGGTTCCTGAAGAGGGACAACAGCCTTTTCAACTGTTGCAGGAGGAACAGTCTGGACGATTGACTGATATGGCCTTGTAACACCAACAAAAACGGCCTTGCTGAGCTGGTACTTTGGATGGCTGAAAACAAGGGGAAACTACCACCATAATCTTTCCTCAAGGCATGCAGTTCTACTTTATGGTTAAATAATGATAGCATCCACTTGGATAATATATTTCAGAGGTAAAACAGTCCCCCACTTGGATCTGCAGGTGGAGATTACTCGGGAGGAAGTCGTTATCAGGAGAAAACTGGCCTCTAATGGGGTAGGATATGCCTGTGACAGAACTGGAATAGGAGATGCTGGATGGATGGATAGGGCAGATCAGGCATCTGAATCGTCCACAGGGACTGGGGTGGGAGTGGCATGGGGATGGAATAGGATGTTGCGGAGGTTGGGTGGATGGTGGAACACCACTTTGGGAGGGGATGGAGTATCTTGGGTAGGATGTCCCTCATTTCAGGGCATGATGATAAATCATAAAACCCTGATGAAGGATGCGGTTCAGTCGTTCCAGTCCCAGGTGGTACTGGGTGACAAGGGGGACACTTCTTTGTGGTTGGTTCTTGGGATGGATGTGAGGACCAGATGTGTGTGGGGATATGTTATGGTAGACCATATAACACTACAGCCTCCCCCAAGATTATTATTAGGTGTCTGATACCACCTCTTTTTATATGCATCTGAGTATTTATCATACGATTCAGTGCTTCCTAAGGCTATTTATGTGTGTCTTTATAGGTATCATTCAGTTCAGTTTGACAATAAACCTATTATTCTTTGTAAACACACATAGAAAATTCTGGAATGATTTCGTGATTGACAATAGATTGACTGCAGAAAAGTTAGCCATCTGAGAGGAAGAGATCAACATCTAAAATGATGTCACAATAGGTGCAGGAGGACCAGATGAAGTGGATGGGAGAGGAGGTATTAAGGTTGTGGAGGAATGAGGATGAGGTGTCCTGGTCTTGGTTCCAGAGTATAATGATTTCCTCTAGGTGGCGCATGAAGAGGTTGGCGTAGGAGGGTGCCTTGCGGGTGCCCATCACTGTGTCACGAATTTGTTTGTATACATTCCCTTCAAAGGTGAAGTAGTTACACATTAGGATGTAGTTGGTTAACTGTATGAGGAATGAAGTGGTGGTTTGGTATCTGCAGGGCATTTGGAGAGGTAGTGTTCAATCACGGCAAGCCATGGGCATGAGGCATGTTGGTGTATAAGGAAGTTGCATCTGCGTGACAAGTAGGGACACAGGACATAAGGGTGTGGATGGTGGAGGGCCAGTGCAGGAAGTGGTTGGTATCTTTAATGTGGGAGGCTAGGTTCTGGACAATTGGTTGCAGATGTTGGCCAACAATGGCTGAGATTCTTTCGGTGGAAGCACTGTAACCAGCCACAATGGGGCACCCAGTATTGTTGGGTTTGTGGATTTTGGGGAGCATATAGAAGGTGGATGTGCACTCTGTTGTTTGGGTGAGTAGGAAGATGGATTCTTGGGAGAGGCTCTGGGAAGGCCCTAAGGATTTCAGTAGGGACTGGAGGTTATGTTGGACTTCTGGGATGGGGGCACTCTGGCACGGCTGTAGGTGGAGGTGTCAGACAACTGGCAGAGCCCTTCTGCCAGGTAATAATTTTGGTTCATCACAACAGTGGTGGAACTTTTGTTTGCTGGGAAGACGATCAGGTCAGAACCAGTTTTTAGATTATATAGGGTGTTCATTTCTTCTACTGAAAGGTTGTTTTTCTTAGTGGGGACCTGGGGAAGGATGGTGGGAGCAGGGTGGAAGTTGGGAATCCTTGGAAGGTGACCAGGAGATCATTAGGTAGGAGTGTGGGAGGGTCATGGATGGATGGAGGTATGAATTGGGATAGGCAGGCTTCGCAGTTAGGATTGGACTGGCTTTGGTTGGAGGAGTTGGTGGCAAAGAAGTGTTTCCACTGTGAGGAGCGGGAGAAGGAGAGTAAGTCTTTCACAAGTCCAACATGATTAATCCTGGGAGCAGGCCTTCGGATAGGGCTGAAACTTCTGGGGGGCTGTTTCTGTGTTTGATTAGGTTCTGGATTTCATGAATTGCTGGTAGGGCATTTAGGAAGGTGTGGTAGGCTAAAAGGCGAGCTAGGCAGGGTCTGAGTACTATGAGGGGTTGATGAGGAGGACACTGGGAGTAGGATTTGGGATGGGTAGTGATTCCCAAAGTGGGAGATGGATTTCAGCAGGCTAGATAACATGTGGAGGTGGTGTTTGAAATGTTCTTCTAGGTGTTGAGTGTCAGGATTTCAATATGGGTGATGAGTTGTAGGTAGTGGGAATTGCATAGTAGCAGTATTTTGCAGAGGGAATGGAGGTGGTTCAGGTATGCCTGTGCCATGGAGACATGTTTTTGTATAACAAGGTAGAGCAAGGTTTGTGAGGGAAAGTGACTAGTGGAATCTGAAAAGGTGGAGGTCATTGCGGAAGGAGGGGTGGGATCCAGAAATATGTATTTTTATGTTTAGGCCATTGGCAAGGGTGGTGGGGGGAGTTGACGGGGGGGGGGGGGGGAGGGGAGGGGGATTCCATGGCTTAGACTGCATTTAAGGAATAGGATATGGGACAGGATTTTGGCTAGGGATAGGGAAACTTTTCTGAACTGATGAAGATAAATAGAGCAAGTGTCCACTGGTGAGTGGCGGGTTGGGGAGGGAGGGTGCAGGGGGGTAGGGGCTGGGATGGCACTGAGAAAGGAAGTTGGTGCTGAAAGTGGCATGTATAGGTTGCAGGTGGTGCAGGGAGAGTGGAATAACATAGATGGGTGTAAGGAGTGAAACAAATTGTATTAGGGACAGGGGATAGTATTGTGACAGAGAGATATCTGAAAGTGCATGATATATCATCATGTGTGTGAAATAAAATCAAGCGCGTGATTTATCATCACGTGTAAGCGATTTTTTTTAAAAAAAAAGAAAAAAACAACAACAACAGACATCGAAGGATTTTGTGTTGCTAGAAGTGTGTTATGTTGTTATAGGTAGTCGCGTCACATGTGGAGTTGCATGCACAGCTGTCATAACAGATGTGGCCATCACTACAGGATGTAACATAAGTCACATTCCACCACATGTGTCACGACCATTATGGATTGTGTTGTAAAACCAAGATGGATGAAACATAGGAAAAGTAATGGATGGACAATATAGGGCAGCTAGATAAAGGTGACAGTAATGAAGGGCAAATGACATGATGTTTGGATGAAATGGAGTGACCAGGTGGTATAATAATGTACAGAAAGTTCGGGTTGAGAGTAACAAATCATTTGGGAATACAGTAGGTGACTCACTGAAAGGCAGAAGTGTTGTGTTGTTAACAGATACATAAAAAAAGGTGCAGAGCTTTTCTTTGCTAGCTTTCAGAATGAAATTCCTTTCTCAACCTGTAGGAGAAACACACACACACACACACACACACACACACACACACACATGCACATGCCCTGTCTCCCTACAAGGTGCTTAGTTGACTGCCAGCTCTTTCCTGGCCCATGGTGAGTGTACTGGGATGAGGTGGGAGTGCAGGATTGGGAGGGGGGGAGCAAGGAATGGAGAGAGGCATAAGGCAGGAAGGGCGTTTGGGGGTGGGGAGTGTATGGCAACTCACAGGAAAATGGGAGCTGTCTGTTGTCTAGCTAGGGACGCAAGTGGAGGAGACAGGTGGCAGACAACTGGACATGCAATTTCACATACTAGAGTGTGAGAATGCAGCACACAACTAGCTGACATGAGATGGGCAGGGTACTGGGACAGGGGCTGGTGTACAAACACACATATACACACTCGCAAACTAGCTGACATGAATTGGGCGAGGTTACTGCAACAGGGGGATGGTGTGTACACACATACACACACACACACACACACACACACACACACACACACACACACTATTGGGTGGGGAATGGGAGGGACAATGAGTTACCTTAGTTTTAAGCCAGAGAGTTTACGGAAGTGAAGGATGTGTTGTAAGGATAGTTCCCATCTGCGCAGCTCAGAAAAGCTGGTGGTGGTGGTGGTGGTGGGAAGGATCCAGATGGCACGAGTTGTGAAGCAGCCACTGTAACCTCATATGTTGTGCTCCACTGTATGTTGTTCCACTGGGTAGTCCACCTCGTTTTTGAAAACAGTCCCATCACAGGCTTATCCTACTCCACCAGAGGCCAGACCACCTGTGAAAGCAGCCACTTTATATACCAGCTCTGCGGCAACCACTGCACAGTGCTTTACGTTGGTATGACAACCAACCACTGCCAAACTGTTGCCAAAAAACCATGTTGTCCATCCAGTGGTACAACATGCAGTGGAGCACAATATGCAAGATTTAATTGGCTGCTTTACAGCTCATGCCATCAGGATCCTCCCTACCACCACTAGCTTTTCTGGGCTCTGTAGATGGGGGCTATCCTTACAGCACACCCTTCACTCCTGTAACCTAAGGTAATTCTTCCAGCTGGTGTACAAGATACATGAGGCAGACAAAATACCCTCAGACTCAAGAAGAATGTAATAATCCCAATTGCAAAGAAAGCAGTTGCTGAGAGGTTGAAAATTACTGAACTATCATTTTAATAAGTCGCTGATGCAAAATACTAACTCGAATTCTTTACAGAAAAATGGAAGAATTGGTAGAAACTGACCTCAAGTAAGATCATTTTGGATTCCAGAGAAATGTAGGAACACATGAGGCGATACTGACCTTACAACTTATTCTAGAAAATAAGATAGGGAAAAGCAAACTTAAATTTACAGCACTTGTAAGCTTAGAGTAAGCTTTTGACAATGTTGACAGGAATACTCTCTTTGAAATTCTGAAGGTAGTAGGGGTAAAATACAAGGAGCAAAAGGCTATTTATGACTTGTACAGAAAACAGACAGCATTAATAATGGTCGAGGGGCATGAAAGACAAACAGTGGTGAGAAGGAGTGACACAGGGTTGCAGCGTATCCTCGATGTTCTTCAATCTGAACACTGAATGAGCAGTAAAGGAAACCAAAGAAAAATTGAAGTCGGAATTAAAGTTCAGGAAACAAAAATAAAAACTATGAGGTTTGCCGATGACGTTGTCTTTCTGTCAGAGACAGCAAAGGACTTGGAAGAGCAGTTGAGCAGAATGAACAGAGTCTTGAAGGGAGGATATATGATGAACAACAACAAAAGTAAAACAAGGATAATGGAATGTAGTCAAATTAAATCAGGTGATGTTAAGGCAATTAGATTAGGAAGTAAGACAACTAAAGTAGTGGATGAGTTTTGCTGTTTGGACACCAAAACAACTGATAATAGCTGAAGTAAAGAAGATATAAATGGCAATGTCAAGAAAAGCATTTCTGAAGAAGAGAAAATTGTTAACATTAAATGTAGATTTCAGTGTTAGGAAGTCATTTCTGAAAGTATTTGTCTCAAGGATAGTCACGTATGGAAGTGAAACTTGGATGATAAACAGTTTAGACAAGAAGAGAATAGGTGCTTTTGAAATGTGGTACTACAGGAGAATGTTGAAGCTTAGATGGTAGATCACACAACTCATGAGGAGGTACTGAACAGAATTGGGGAGACAAGAAATTTGTGGCACAACTTCACTAAAAGAAGGGATTGGTTGATAGAACACATTTTGAGATATCAAGGGATCATCAATTTAGTACTGAACAGATGTGTTGGGGGTAAATATCGCAGAGGGAGACCAAGAGATGAATACAATAATCAGATAAAGAAGGATGTAGGTCGCAAACAGTTATTCTGAGATGAAGAGGCTTGCACAGGTTAGTGTAGCATGGAGAGTTGCATGAAACCAGTCTTCAGACCACCAGAACAACATTTTTATTTCTTGTATTATTCAATATATTGTCAGGTTTATGCAAATACAACAGTTGATAAACATTACTACATGCAATTTACAAAGTATCAATTGAAAATGCATATTTTTAACACACCACTTCTAAACATTATCATACATGTCACATTACAGCTGTTGTGCAGTACTCAATAAATATTCGAAGGCCCCATCATCAACTTCACTGCATTTATGCACTCTTAGGAGAACTGTTGTCTTGGTTGTCTGAGTAAGCAGTGCCCACAGTGTGACCAAGCAGTTCATTTCATGTATTCATCTTTCATATGTACATCTCAGAACTGATCCAACTCCATAAGCAAAGATCTAATGGCATAAGGTCTAGACAAGAGTAAACTAGTTCAGCTTTGGGAACTTGTTCACTGGTGATTGCTGTTTTTTGGGAACCATTTATTTTTACTTGTTCACCTACCCTTTTTTTATCTAATTGTGCATGCTACATGGATTTTAGATAAATTTCCTGAAAAAAATATCAAGTATGTGCAAGCATTACTTCTGCATGATAATTCATGGGTACTTCATGCAGACAAGTTGTTTATTCTGATTTACTTAGCCGAATGTGTACTTAGAAAACATAACATTGGTCAGCTGACATGATGGGTCAGTGAGCACAAGTATGGTAGAGAGAGGCCAGAGCAGGGTGAATGGAAGTATGGATTATGGAACCTCTTTACGAGGAAGTGCAGACTGCCCCAACTGCCATTCACTTCAAGGGAAGCTGGTAATCATAGCAAGTACAACGTCGTCTTAAGTTTCAGTACATTTACAGAAAATAATATATACTTGTGTGGGCATTACTAGCATGAAATAACTGGAAATAATCTGTCATCTATCAAACCAACATAAAAAAATAGTAGGAAATCCAGGACACAATAATGACAGTATTATGAAAAGTACAGATTGCTGCTCACCTATGAGTCGCAGATGGGCACAACAAAAAGACTACTATACACGTAAGCTTTGGACCAGAAGGCCTTCCTCTATTTCAGAAGCTTATGTGTTTATCAGTTTTTATGTTGTGGCTGTCTGTGACTCAAAATTTCTGCTATATGGTGAGGAGCTATTTACCCATTTCATAATATTGCCATTAAACTAATATTAATAGTTTTCTTTTACAATGTGCTGGTGTGTAAATTAATTATGCATCAAAGTGTCACACCATTAGTGTGGGAGGAAGTGAAGATTTATCTGGAAAAACCATGTCTTTCAACATAGGAGGTGAGAAATTGCATACTAAAGTTAGAATTTTTGTATCAACACTGGAATATAGCACCTCAAAAAGTATTCAACAATTTTTTGAACACTCTCTCTCTCTCTCTCTCTCTCTCTCTCTCTCTCTCTGGATGTGTGTGTTAAAAAAAGAGATGGTAATACTCATTGAAACAAGAAAAATAAGTCGAATAAACAGGGCCCAGAAATGCATACTATATAAACACTTGTTTTTATGAAGGGGTGCAGGATGCTTGGTTGTGGATACTAGCACAGTTGTTGCACTGGCACTCCACCAATGTGTCAACAGGGTATTATGATATCTTATTCACAGTATTCTACCTACCATGAGGTGGTGTGCAGCCAGTTGTATGTTTTGGATCATGTTGTAGACCATGTTAGTTTTTGTCAGGTTTGTGTACCTTACTGTACATTACTGTCAACCTAGGGTACTAATTGTGGTATCTATAGCTACGATGCCACAGCGTAGGTTGGCACTATTATGAGACACCGACGACAGTGCCCTCTAGCAAGTGCTGCTGACAAGGGAACCTCCCCATCGCACCACCCTCAGATTTAGTTATTAGTTGGCACAGTAGATAGGCTTTATAAACTGAACACAGATCACTCGAGAAAATAGGAAGAAGTTGTGTGGAACTAGGAAAAAAATAAGCAAAATACACAAACTAAGTAGTCCATGCGGAACATAGGCAACATCAAGGATTGTTTGAGTTCAGGAGTGCCGTGGTCACATGGTTAGCATGAGGAGCTGCGGAATGAGAGGTCCTTGGTTCAAATCTTCCGTTGAGTGAAAAATTTAGTTTCTTTATTTTCGTGAAGTTATGCTCAGTCCGTTCATTGACGTCTATCCACTGTAATATGTTTTGTGTCTGTGTTTTGCAACCACACAGCAAAACCGTGCGATTAGTAGACAAAAGGATGTGTCTCTCCAGTAGGAACTGAAAACCTTTGATCGCAATGTCATAGATCAACCCATTCCTCCACAGGAAAACACGTCATATATACTCTATATGACACTCGAGAAAGAGAGCCACTTGTATAAATATCAAGAGCTCAGATGGAAACCCAGTTCTGAGCAAAGAAGGGAAAGCAGAAAGGTGGAGGGAGTATATAGAGGGTCTATAAAAGGGTGATGTACTTGAGGACAACATTATGGAAATGGAAGAGGATGTAGATGAAGATGAAATGGGAGATACGATACTGCGTGAAGAGTTTAACAGAGCACTGAAAGACCTGAGTTGAAACAAGGCCCTGGGAGTAGACAACATTCCATTGGAACTACTGACGGCCTTGGGAGAGCCAGTACTGACAAAACTCTACCATCTGGTGAGCAAGATGTATGAGAGAGGCAAAATACCCTCAGACTTCAAGAAGAATATAATAATACCAATCCCAAAGAAAGCAGGTGCTGACAGATGTGAAAACTACCGAACTATCAGTTTAATAAGTCACGGATGCAAAATACTAACGAGAATTATTTACAGAAGAATGGAAAAACTGGTATAAGCCGAGCTTGGGGAAGATCAGTTTGGGTTCCGTAGAAATGTTGGAACACATGAGGCAAATACTGACCTTACGACTTATCTTAGAAGCTAGTTTAAGGCAAGGCAAACCTACATTTCTAGCATTTGTAGACTTAGAGAAAGCTTTTGACAACGTTGACTGGAATACTCTCTTTCAAATTCTAAAGGTGGCAGGGGTAAAATACAGGGAGCAAAAGGCTATTTACAATTTGTACAGAAACCAGATGGCAGTTATAAGAGTCAAGGGATATGAAAGGGAAGCAGTGGTTGGGAAGGGAGTGAGACAGGGTTGTAGCCTCTCCCCGATGTTATTCAATCTGTATATTGAGCAAGCAGTAAAGGAAACAAAAGGAAAATTTGGAGTAGGTATTAAAGTCCATGGAGAAGAAATAAAAACGTTGAGGTTTGCCGATGACATTGTAATTCTGTCAGAGACAGCAAAGGACTTGAAAGAGCACTTGAACGGAATGGAAAGTGTCTTGAAAGGGGGATATAAGATGAACATCAACAAAAGCAAAACGAGGATAATGGAATGTAGTTGAATTAAGTCAGGTGAGGCTGAGGGAATTAGATTAGGAAATGAGACACTTGAAGTAGTAAAGGAGTTTTGCTATTTGGGGAGCAAAATAACTGATGATGGTCGAAGTAGAGAGGATATAAAATGTAGACTGGCAATGGGAAGGAAAGCGTTTCTGAAGAAGATAAATTTGTTAATATCGAGTATAGATTTAAGTGTCAGGAAGTCATTTCTGAAAGTATTTGTATGGAGTGTAGCCATGTATGGAAGTGAAACATGGACGATAAATAGTTTGGACAATAAGAGAATAGAAGCTTTCGTAATGTGGTGCTACAGAAGAATGCTGAAGATTAGATGGGTAGATAACATAACTAACGAGGAGGTATTGAATAGAATTGGGGAGAAGAGGAATTTGTGGCACAACTTGACAAGAAAAAGGGACCGGTTGGTTGGACATGTTCTGAGGCATCAAGGGATCACGAATTTAGCATTGGAGGGCAGCGTGGAGGGTAAAAATCGTAGAGGAAGACCAACAGATGAATACACTAAACAGATTCAGAAGGATGTAGGTTGCAATAAGTACTGGGAGATGAAGAAGCTTGCACAGGATAGAGTAGCATGGAGAGCTGCATCAAGCCAGTCTCAGGACTGAAGACAACAACAACAACAACACGACACTGGTGACGGCATGTGCGTCACATGACAGGAATATGTTGTCGACTCACCTAACTTGTACACTTGGCGAATGGGTTAAAAGATTCTTCTACCTTGCCCGATTTAGGTTTTATTGTGGATGTGATAATCACTCCCAAAAAAGTGATTAAAACATAAGAGTTTGTCACATAAACTGCAACAAATGAATGCAAAAGTTTTACAGTTACACGGTTTTCCCTGTGCTCTGTCAAAACATATGTTTTTAACGTTTTCATACAATGTACCCATACTACGGTGCAGTTACTTTGCATCGGATGGATGGACAGACGGTCAGATAATAATTGTCTGAAAATAAAAAAAATTAAACTTTTCAATTGACGGACATCACAACACACCCGTTTCAGTTCATCGTTGATCCATAAACTAAGTTTTTTTTATTACAGAGGGCAGCTAACCCTATGACCGAACACACTGAGTTACCGTGCCGGCTCTCATTTTGTTCGTTGTATCTGTTCGAGGTGCACGTAGCAAAACACCCGTTTCAGTTCGCTATTGATCTATTAACTCAGTTTTTTTTATTGCAATGTGTATCTAACCCACTGACCGAACACGCTGAGTTACCGTGCCGGCATGGACCATGGCGCTCCTGAACTCAGACAATCCTTGATGTTGCCTATGTTGCGCATGGACTACTCAGTTTGTATATTTTGCTTATATTTTTTCATAGTTCCACAAACTTCTTCCTGTTTTCTCGATTGATCTGTGTTCAGTTTGTCAAGGCCTATCCACTGTGCCAACTTATAACTCAATCTGAAGGGGGTGTGATGTGGAGGTTCCCTTGTCAGACCTACGAGCTCCACAGCAGATTGAGTCCATTTCATCAGGGACCCTTCGTATCTCATTGCAAGGTTATGTAACCATTTACTAACTTGTTTCTGCCTGTATTAAACCTCTGTAACTTGAAACACAGTACTGACGTGTTTTACCTCACCTGCTCCTACTCGCTTCCTACATTTGGCCAACCTCTCAGTTTTCAGGAGTAGGCCCATGCATCACCTTCCAGGTGGGATACAAAACTTATCATGGTGTTTTACCTTTTTCCAAATGCAGATTCAATTCTGTGTTTATGTTCTTGCACTATTTGCACATACAAATGGTGTAGTACATTTACATTTTCTCTCTTCCACCACTTGTTAGCAATGAAAGTCAGGTACATGATATGTGAAATGGCAGATATGATATTCTGCAAACGCACGTAGCCTGCAAATTCTTAGCCTTTATGCTGAAAAATATCCACAGTGCAGAGTGCCCTCTGATAAGCTGTTTGGCACACATTTTCAGTGTCAGAGGGACACAGGTGCCCTTGCACCTCAGAAGGCTTCCAGAGGAAGGCTCTGCACAATCCACTCACCTGTTACAAAGGAGCATGGGCTATTTTTGGTGGAAGAAACTCCTGGGACCAGTGTTTGATGGTTAGCAGCAGCATAAGGCATGTCTCACTCTCTTACCTGGACAGTACTTCATGAACAGTTGCTATACCCATATTGTCTACTGTGTGTTCAGGACCTACGGCCACAGGATCATCACGGCAGACAGCAGTTCTGTCAATGGGTGTTGCAGAAGTGTTCTGCAGATTCACTGTTCACAGCCAAGATTTTATTTATCAATAAGGCAAGGTTCACAAGAGATGGTGTTGTGCATTTACAAACTGAACATGTAGGGCAGATGTAACTCCCCAAGCAGTTCAGGAAAGAGGGCACCAACACCAATTCTCAATGAACAAATGTGCAGGCGCAGTTGGTGATAGGTTAAAGGGCCATGCATGCTACCACAAAGGTTAACTGGTGCGTGTTATCTGGACTTTCTCATTAATGTATTGCCTACCTCGGTGGAAGCTGTACCACTGTAGCAATGAATACAAGTGTGGTCATGTCTGATGACACACCAGCACACTTCTGTCACAATGTGCATAAACATCTGATACAGACAGACTGGGGCAGGTAGCGGGAGGGGGGGAGCTTACCTTGGCTTGCTCGTTTCCCAGGTCTCAATGCCCTAGACTTCTGGTTATGAGGACACTTGGTGGCGGAACTGGTCTATGCCATGCCAATCAATGATGTGCGGGCACTACAGCGTCGTATCTTCAGGTACAACAATGACAACCAGGTATACTTCAAAGGGTGCATCATTCCTTACACCGGAGGGCAGAGGGGTGAATTGTCATAAATAGATGCCACATTGAATATCTCTTGTAAACATGTGTTTATCGCAGAAACTATATGTTTCCAGACCCATTTTTATTAGACTTATTTCAGAAAGTATGCATTTTAAGACATATGTTTATAGGACTTATTTTTCTTGTTTCAGTGAATACTACCACCTCTCAAACTACTCAACATATTTTTTTAACACCATGCATATATGAGAAAATAAGTGAAAAGAAACAAAACTTTTTTTTTTTCAAAACTTTGACGATATAGTATACTGCTTTGCGTTGAAAATCTTTACCATAAAAAAAAGATAACCAGTTTTTCGTCAGGTTACCTTCTATTCAAAGAACTGTGACTGATGCCTGAACAAGAGGGAACTGACATGATTTGAGACTAGAAAATAGTGCATTGATAATGGCTAGGCACTAGCTGAAGTCTAGATTTCCCAAATAAAAACTTGCAAAAAACAAAGGATGACTGATTGCCGCACACTTCAATTTATAAATATAACCAGTTTTTGATCTCTCATCAGTTGAAAGGGGCCCCAGGTATCAAGCAGGAAATAATAATAATAATAATAATAATAATAATAATAATAATAATAATAATAATAATTTTATTGTCTTTAAGCCATTACAGCAATAAACAAAGTCATACACATAATACAATACAGTACATGCTACGAAAGATCAGAATTGTTATTAACATTACAGTTTAACATCACAGGTCATGAAATCCTTTATATTGTAGAATGGTTTTACAACCAACCAGTCATAAAGTGTGTGTTTGTATTGTTGCTCTGGTAAATTTTGTATAGCTTGTGGAAGTTTGTTAAATAATTTGTGGCCCATACGTTCATAACTGTTAACTGATTTTGACAGTCTGTGGTAGGGTGTATAGATACAGCTGTTTGTCATAGTGCTGTAACAATGTATATTTGTCCTGCGTTTTACTTTAGGTAAGTTCTTTTTGTGTAGATTAAAACATAATAAATATATAGGCTTATTACTGTCATGATTTTTTGTTGAAAAAAAAAGGTTTACAATGAGCCTTGTATGGTGAGCCTGTAATTATACTAATAGCTTTCTTTTGCAGCAATAGTATATCATGCACACAAGTGGAGGTTCCCCATAAAATAATACCATAGGATATGATGCTTTGGAAAAATGAGTAGTAAGATATTCTACCATAATTTTTAGGTACACAGTGCATTAATTGTCTTAACAAATAGATTACCCTAGACAATTTACCACTGATATACTTAATATGTTCATTCCAAAAATGTTTATCATCCAAATATACCCCCAAAAATTTAACACAACTACGATCATCTGATGGAAACTTGTTTTTTAAACTAAATATCATCTGCTGGGTTGTGCTTTCATTAAGGAAGAACCCATTTGCTTTAAACCAGAGTGAAGCTTTCCAATGCCCACTCCAAAACAAGTATCGTCACAAGTGAGTTACAAAACAAAAACATAAATTCAAATTTAGTTGTATTTCATCAGCATGTACAATCATTGTCAAATAAAATAGATGATATTCAGGTATTGTTAGAAAATGAATTAAAAGATACATCATTAATGTGTCTAACAGAACACTGGTTCGATGAAAGAAAACTTCAAATGGTGGTTTTTCAAAATTATGTACTAGGTAGTCATTATTGTAGAAATAACTACAAACATGGTGGTAGTTGCATTTATGTAAGAAAAAAATATACATTTTGAAACAATATATATCCATGAGGAAATAGTTAAAGATAAAGATGCAGAGGTATCAGGAGTTGAAATACTAGATGCAAAAATAGCTGTAATTTGTTTGTATAGAGCACCAACTGGTGATATGAACAACTTGCTAAAAAGTTTAGCATCAGTGCTAAACAAGCTAGTCCATAGAAACAGAAGTATAATTCTATGTGGCGACTTCAATATAGACTTTTCAAAAGAGTCCAACCAAAAAACAGATTTGCTGAGCCTCCTGTTAACCTACAACTTGCAACCTACCATAAAAACCCCAACACGGACCACAAAAAATTCCTCCTCTACAATTGATCAGATTTTTATAAATGTGCAAATAAAATTTCTCACAGAAACACTTAATACAGGTTTTGGGGACCACACAGCACAGAAACTTACTGTTCAGCTACAAAACCAACTTAACCTAAGGACAGGCTTAACAAAAATGGGTAGATGTTACAGTGATGAGAACATAAATTACTTCCTCTGTTCATTAAGCAAAGAAAACTGGGAAGAAATATATAAATGTTCAAATACTGATGATAAATTTGACAGCTTCATCAGGAACTTCACCTACTACTTTGAACTTTGCTTCCCCCTTAAAAAAAAAGAAAATACAAGTAGAAAGTATGAAAAAAAAACTGGATTACCAATGGAATACGAATATCAATAAACAAGAAAAGGCTACTTCACAATTTGTAAAAAAAAAAAAAAAAAAAAAAAAGTCTCCAGAGTTTGATACATATTTCAAAACCTACAAAAAAATTCTCAATGGGGTTATAAAACATGCAAAAAGAATAGCAAATGACAGCTACATAAAAAACTCTGAAAATAAAATGAAAGCCATGTGGAATGTTGTAAAGAGGGAAAAAGCAGCACAACAAAATGAATTACAAAATATTAATCTCTCTGAAAGTACAGGTATATTATCAGACCCCAGAAAAGTTGCAAATAAATTTAACTCTTACTTTACACAGGTTGCAGAAAATCTCGTTCAGCAAAACCTAAAATGTACAAAAGAAACAAATTCAGGTGCAACCCAAATGAAAAGTCTCTATTCCTCTATCCTACTAATGAGAAGGAAATGTTAAACATAATAAAGGAGCTCAAATCAAAACACTCATTTGGTGTAGACAATATTCCCGACTTTATCATTAAAAAATGTGCACCCTCCGAAGTCAACCCTTTAGTCAACATCTGCAACTGTTCACTATCAGAAGGTGTTTTCCCCCAAAAATTAAAAATAGCTAAGGTTAAGCCCCTCCATAAAAAGGGGAAAAAAAAGATGTATCAAATTATAGACCCATATCACTCCTATCTGGCTTTTCAAAAATAATGGAGAAAATTTACTACAAGAGGTTAATAAATTTTATAGAAAAAAAAATTATTTCTCAGAGTCGCAGCACGGTTTCCGTAAAACCAAATCAACTGAAACTTCCATTTTCGCATTCCTTAATGAAGCTCTAAATGCAATTGATAATAAAGAACATATTTCTGCAGTCTTTTTAGACCTCTCAAAGGTGTTTGATGTTATAAGTCACAACATCTTGCTTACAAAACTGGAGTACGTAGGAATCAGGGGACCAGCCCTTGAGTGGATGAAGTCCTATCTACAAAACAGAGAGCAAATAGTAGAACTTGCATTCCAAGAAAAGAATAATGTTTACTCCTATTACACAGAAAAACTCTGTAATAAATATGGTGTACCACAAGGTTCCATACTGGGACCAATCTTGTTTTTACTGTTTGTAAATGACCTGGAACCAACAAGCCCACATCAGAAGTATGTTAAATTTGCAGATGACACAAATGTTTTAATAAATGGAATGACCAGCCAAGAGTTACAAGACGAAATCAAAATGTGCACCTCAGACATTTCAAATTGGTTTTTTGAAAATGGTTTAATAATAAATATCCAAAAAACAGTTACTATGCATCTCCACACAGTACAAAATAAGTATCCACAAACACCACTGATTGAGTTATCCACTAAAACTCTGGAAAATGTAAGTGCTACAAAGTTCCTTGGAATATGGATCCAGCAAGATCTGAAATGGGTTGAACACACAAAGTACATAACAAATAAAATGAACACTATCTGTTATTGCAAAAAAATTCTCTCAGATTGCACATCAATGGAAACAGTAAAAAATGTCTACTTTGCCAAAGCAGAATCTCTTCTCCGCTACGGCATAATCTTCTGGGGAAACACAGGTGCTAGCAAAAGTTGTTTCACAGCCCAAAAGAGAATTGTACGAGCTATGGTAAATGCAGGTCCCAGAACCTCATGCAAGCCTTTGTTCAAAAAACTAAAAATACTTCCACTAACTTGTTTATACATTTTGCAAGCAATAATTTTCATTAAGAAAATGCTAGATGATAAAAATCAACTTGTACTTAAAAACCAGAGTGTTCACTGCCACAATACAAGAAGAAACCAGGACATACATGTCCAACATTCGAATACAAAACTAAAACAAAATGGACCACTCCAAGCAGGGAACAAACTGTACAACAAACTACCAACTGATATAAAAACAATCAAACATATTCCAACATTTAAAATAGCTGTCCAAACCTACCTTCATCAGAAATGTTATTATAGTATTGCTGAATATCTAGCAGACTAAAAATATAAATGTTTAGATCATTGTTGAAGACCTAATTTGTATAACCTTGTTAAACAATAGAATTGTATACTTCCTGTATTGAAATCAAACAGATATATAGCTCATATTATGTAAAGTATGTGTGTAAATTGGAAAACATGTAAAAATTTACTATAGTATAAACATATAAATCTGTTCACTCTCTGTTTTTTTCCTAATTTGTACAGACTGTGATGTTTAACAACTCGCAATGTAAATTATGTATGTATACATGCATATTTTAGTTTATAAAATTGACTTGTCCAATATCAAAATGTACCTTGTGCAAACATAATTTAAATGGACCAATAAAAAATAGAATAGAATTGTCTCTGTAACATATGTTTTAAGGCTATTAAGATCATTACTGCTGTTCAGAAACGTTGTATCATCAGCATAGAGTACTGTTCTGGATTTAATAAATGGTAGCAGGTCATTTATCATTATTAGGAAAAGGAAAGGGCCCAGCACGGATCCCTACGAAACACCTACCTTAACTTGTTTTATACTGGACATTTCCTTCCTAACACAGATGGCTTACGGTTTTGTAAATATGAGCTTAATAGCTTAAGGCTGTTATCTTTAACACCATAAAAGTCCATTTTTTCGAGTAGTAGTGTATGTTCTTCACAGTCAAACACTTTGCTCAGGTCACAAAGTCACTAGAGAAAAGCAGTTATCTTCATATACTTGTATTTACATGTATTTAACAACATTGTCTAGGCGTCAATGGTTGACAGGTTTTTCCTAAAGCTGTACTGTGATCCACTTATTAATCCTATGTTATCAACATAAACAGAGAATTGTTGGTAAATTATGGATTCTAGACCTATTGAAAAAAACTGGTACTTTGGATATTGGCCTGTAACTTGAGACAGAATTTTTATCTCCTTTTTTTATGTACTGGAACTACCCTAGACAGTTTAAGCTGATCAGGGAAAATACCCTCCAGTATACACTTGTTTATACAATATGTTAGGGGGTACTCTATACAGTCTTCAGCATGTTACAAGACAGGTCATATATGTCTACACTGTGTGATGATTTTAACTGCTTCACTATTCTTAACACAAAACCAGGTGAGATTTCAAAAAAATTGAAGGTACTTGTGTTTGTTGATGACCTAGCAACATTTTTTGACAATAACTGTGATGAGTTGATTTTGGCTTTAATTATAGCACTTCATACTTCCTCAACTGATTTAGTAAAAAAGTCATTAAATTCCTGGGGAGAGATACTAATTTTGTCACTTCTTTTATCTTTGGCAACACTATTTATTAGTGCCCATGCTACTTAGAACTTATTGGTGGATTTCTCAATACTTCTGAGATTGTGTGCTTGTTTGGCTTCCACAATTGCTTTTTTGTACTCATTCCTAGATCTAACATAGGCTAATTTAGCATGGTTGGTTTTCAGATTTCTATAAATATTGTACAACAACATAACTTGGTTTTTCATAGTAGACAGAATCATCAGTTATCTGAGAAAGAGGACTTCTGATTGAGCACAGGCAGCCATTAGTAGTCCATAGTGAAATGAATATGAAATCCAAAAATTCAGTAAATACATATTAATGTAGTTTCACACCAATGTACTTGAAAATAAAAAAAAAGTTCAAATCTAGTTTAATACTGATAATTGTAGACATAGTTCGGTCATGTAACTAACTATAGAGGAGGCCAGGAAATAGTCATTCATGAAACTCACACTCAATGCCTTTTTAACTAAATCGTTAGTTCCACCATAAAAGCATAAAACACAACCACTTTAAGAGGTGTGTGTGTGTTTCCATTGGAAACATTTTGAGAAAAGATATCTTGTCTTTACTTTTCAGACATAAGTTATATGGGAGGATTATACTGCTAACTTCTTAGTGAACTGTTCTCAATAAACCATCTCTTGCAGTATCTTTCCATGCTCATAGGATATCCATGACACAAGGTGAATGGTGAAAGACATTCATGCAAAACAAAAGCTGAATTATGACCAAACAATTATGACTGATCAATAGTATCCAGGCACCCCAAAAAACATACATTTTTCAGACTAGGTGCATCGTGATGCCACCTACTGCCAGGTATACCATATCAACAACCTTAGTAGTCATTAGTCTTCATGAGAGAGAAGAATAGGTTGCTCTGCAGAACTCAAAGACTTCAAACGTGGTCAGGTGATTGTGTGTCACTTGAGTCATATGTCTGTTCATGAGATTTCCACACTCCTAAACATTCCTAGGTCCACTGTTTCCAATGTGATAGTGAAGTGGAAACATGAAGGGACACTAACAGCACAAAAGTTTACAGGCCGGCCTTGTCTACTGACTGACAGAGACCACCGACAGTTGAAGAGGGTCACAATGTGTAATAGGCAGACATCTATCCAGACCATCATACATGAATTCCAAACTGCACCAGGATCCACTACAAGTACTATGACAGTTAGGTGAGAGGTGAGAAAACTTTGATTTCATAGTTGAACGGCTGCTCATATGCCACACATCATGCCGATAAATGCCAAATGATACCTCGCTTGGTGTAAGGAGCATAAACATTGGACAATTGAACACCAGAGAAACATTGTGTGGAGTGACAAATCACGGTACACAATGTGGCGATCTGATGGCAGGGTGTGGATATGGAGAATGCCCAGTGAACTTTATCTGCCAGAGTGTGTAGTGCCAACAGTAACATTCAGAGGCGGTGGTGTTAAGGTGTGGTCATGTTTTTCATGAGGAGGCTTGCACGCCTTGTTGTTTTGCAAGGCTCTATCACAGCACAGGCCTACATAGATGTTTTCAGCATCTTCTTGTTTCCCTCCTGTTGAAGAGCAATTTGGAGATGGCAATTGCATCTTTCAACATGATCAAGCACCTGTTCATAATGCTGGACCTGTGGTGGAGTGGTTACATGACAATAACATCCCTGTAATGGACTGGCCGGCACAGAGTCCTGAGCTGAATCCTATGCAACATCTTTGGGATGTTTTGCAATGCCGACTTCATGCCAGGTCTCACTGACCGACATCGATACCTCTCCTCATTGTCGCACTCCATTAAGAGGGGGCTGCCATTTCCCAAGAAACCTTCCAGCACCTGACTGAACATAAGCCTGTGAGAGTGGAAGCTGTCATCAGGCCTAAGAGTGGGCCAACACCATATTGAATTCTAGTACTACCGATGGACAGTGCCACAAACTTCTAACTCATTTTCAGCCTGGTGTCCAGATGCTTTTCTGTACCACTTCAGAAGCCAAAGTACCATATCTGAATTTCAGAATTGTTTCAGAACTTTATATATGGGTATTAGGTTACCGAAAGTGATACCCTAAATGTGGATTTTCAAAAAATGAAAACTCATTTGTGGTCCTGTGCCCAGTTCTGTTGTTTCAATTTTCTGAATCACAAATGGAAACAGTCATTACACTATATCATGAAACAGAACAAACAGATGAAAATATATAAGGATTCATGTAGGAATTGATCAAATTCCACAAATTATGATTAATCGGATTGAACAGGTTGTTTATAATAAAATGAAGAGTATCTTTAAACACATTTGTCAATGAAATAATAAATTTTGAAAATATAATGTAATTGGGTAGATAAAAATTCTACTCACCAGCCTGTGGCAGAACAAGCACATAAAGGTATTTAAATTTGAGCTTTTAGAGCCAGTGGATCCTTCTTCTGGTAGAATGGTTGAAGGAGAAAGAAGAGGGTGAGGAAAAGGAATTGTGAAGTTTAGGAAATTGGGAGAGTTCAGGAAGTTGCCCAGAACCTTGGGTCAGTCGAGTCTTAATGTAACGGATAAGATGGAAACAGTGATTGTTGGGAACTGCATCTGATGAGATTTGAAAACCTGAGAGCTTAAAGGTGGAAGACAGGGTAAGATGCAAGGCAGAGATTACTGCCAAAACATTGAGCACGAGTTAATATGAGCAGAAAGCTAAGTGCACTATGTACAGTAGAGTTGGGAAAGTGGGGTCATGGAAAAATAGACAGATCAGAAAATGAAAGGTACAGAAAACTAAAAGGAATGAAAAAGGAGTATTTACTTTGAAGAAATGCTGAGACTGAAGAAATTAATATGAATTAAGGCCACCTGGGCGGCAAGAAGAACAAGTTGTAATGTCAATTCCTACATTTCAGTGACAAGGTCCTTAAGACAGATTCTTCACAGTGGCATGCAAATGAAGATGTCATCAACACTATACACCTAGTGCAGTGATTCAAGAATTTCTGTGTAAACCAGTCAGCCTTCTACTGTCTCGAGTGTTGGATGGTAAAATCCTACCTACTACACGTCACATGTTTGTGTGTGCAGGTTTAAAGCCAGTCGCGAGAAGAAAGTAAACTCGACGGTCAAACGGCACCGACAAGTACTCATTGCACAACCCATAGATGTTTTAGCGGAAGAACCATGGAGTTTTTATGCAGCTCTGTGCCTATTGTGTCATTGACTATTGTTATGTGAAAGAAGAATAGTTGAAAAAGTAATCTTGAGTGTGGTATCAATAGCTAAGATGCAATGGCAAGGGGCAAGTTCTTAGGATGGCACTATGACACCAACACTGATGACAGTGCCCTCTAGCTGGCGCTGGAGAGCCTTATGGGCATCACTCCATATTCTGCCCATTTTATCAAGAGCAGACAGCCAGGAAACTTCGCTTCAGCTTTGCACCTACGTACTAAGTTGTGTATGCCTCTGTAAATATTCATGCACCAGTAAACCTCTTTTACTCACTCACAGTACTGACATGTTTTACCTCACTTGCTCCTACTCGCTTTCTTCATTTGGCCAACCTTTCAGTTTTCAGGAGCAGACCCACACACCACCTTCCAGGTGGGATACAAAATTGTGAAACTCTTAATCCAGCCTTGTTAGAGGCAAGACCTTTTTTATGGTTCATGTGAAGTAGAGTCATCATTATTAAGCCTACTCTTTTATAAATGTAATTAAATTTGTTTCTGATGTTGGAGTGAGTGACTTACTGGAAGTCATATATGTATGTGAAAAGTAAGAAGTTTATTCCTTATGGAATCCAAATATAATGTTGGTTGACAAAAAGTAAAGTTCGCGTATCTACTTATTTCACAAGTAGAGAGAGAGGCTTCAATATTCCCGCACCTATCATCATTCTATGGAGAAGTCAAGAGAGTTTTCCAGCATCCAGCTAGCCAGCTAAGCAGACAGGCTGCAAATCTCAAGTAAGTCATCTCATATAGTAGAAGTGGGAAGTTTGTACGTCTACTTCACGCTTTAAATTGGCATCAAAAATGTTAGAACATGGTGACCTGTGTGAAAGGACCCGAGAAAATGGGAAATTTAAGTCAAAAACTAGCGAAGTTGTTACATGTTGCCCTAGCACCCACAGATAACACAACAAGGGATATACTATGAGGCATTGTAATATGTTCAAGTACCCAATGAAGCAAAATTTGAATGAAAAATAGTGAAGACACGGAAAATTCACAACTATAAAACAGCAAAGAAGATTTCAATGTATTTGCCTAAGAAGAAATATGTGTAGAACACTTCAACCAAGATGATCCAGTGCAGGGAGTCTACTGCTCTCACACACATCACGGCGATGCAGATGTGGAAACCAACCTACATCCGACACTGCCAGCACCATCTGCTGTTCACCGGTGCTGACCTGCCTCTTACATCTGCCCAACTCCACAATGAAACTTCTATGCTGGGTGAGTGTGAAACAAACCTTCATTATTTTAGTATGAAGTGGTACATACTGTTGAGTGAACTTTTATTGTGTAATTATAGTACTGAAAGTTATTTTTAAATGCTTGTTAGGGCTAAAGCATATAAAAACATGGACAATATACAACAAATTGATGACACTCAAGAACCAGCTGTGGCTATAAGTTAGCAAAGAAACACTTCACTGGACTGAATTGGTAAATTCAATCAAAGCTCAGAGTGTGACTCGAAGTTTGGTAAATTCACAATAAATACCTAGAGTGAAGCTTTAAATGCTCAGTCTTAAGTTAAACTCATTATATTTGCAATTAAATTCCCAGAGTGACATTTCAAATGCCCAGAATGAAGTTTTAAATAGTCAAGCGACAATTCTAGATCTGCTGAATACCAAAGTCGACTCATATAGCAAAGAATTTAGTAATCTAAGAAAAGGCATGGGTGCTCTTAAAACTGAATTTGACACCTTAAATAGTAGAGTAGATAGTTTAAAAATAGATTTAAAGAATGAATAGACTAATCCCTTGACCATTTATGTAATTCAAATGTTTACTGACCTTAGTCAGAAACAGAATGACAATTTCCAAGATTTATCAAAAAGGTTAGAATTTAACATTGAGGAAATATGTAATGATGTGGAATCCGAAATTAATGAAAAGTTAGGGTCTTTTGAAAATGTGTGCAGTGTTATGGGTAATGCTGGAAAGCAGGGATCGAATACTTTGAAAGAGAGTGTAGCTAAGAATAATGAATTAATACTGATTATTCAATCACAAATTACAGGTGTCAGTACATGAGTAGATAGCATAGAAATAATTTCAAAGAGAAAATTACGAAGTCTGATATCATAAAGGTAAGTAGTTTGGAGGAACAATTCGAAGAAATTATAGATCGAAAAGTTACCGAGAGAATAACCTCCAGAAACATATAGCCTATTATGTCTTCTGGACTTCATGATACCAGGAAGGGTATAGACAACTTGTTCAGAGCATTCAAGCTTATCCAGGATAAATTAGAAAAAAAGTAACGTCACTTAATGTGGTGTTAACTAGTGAAGCTGTGACTGATTTATAATGGGGGGTGAATTTAGGGGTTAACTAGACAATTCTCTAAATTTAAGCTGGATGGAGATGTACATCTGACCCATTTGTTAAAAAGGTTTAACCAAGCATTGGGAAGATTCTACAAAAATCGAATTTGCTGTGGGGTACCTTCTAGGGGAAGACTCAGAATGGGGAATGGTAAAAACTGAGAATTTTTCCTCTTGGGAGGATTTTCAAAAGAGTTTAAAGAGAATTACTGGTCTGCCAGTGCACAACGAAAGTTAATATCAGATCCATGGGATCTGGGTGGAGTCATCTATCCCCCAGGACATTAGCATTCTGAGGAAACGGGCAGAGTGACGACTGTCAGGTACTGAGTTGTTTTCGGTGTTTCTTCCAAAATAGTCTACCTGCATCTAAACTATTTTGTCAACTATCCTTTAAATTCTAGAACTATCCTGGAGACTTATTGCTTAGAAAACCGAATATGACGATAAAATAGAGAACAACTTAAGAAAATCGCCAAAAAGAAATGATATCTAGACAAAATAAGAATACTTTATAATATTTATGGATAATATAATATGATGTGACTAGTTAAACAACTGTGGTACCGAAATGTATAGCTTTTCTATTTTATATAGAGTATTTTACACCATTTATGAGATGTGGCTATAGATGGGAAGGTCTGTATAAATTTTGAATGGGGTGGGTATTGTAGATAAGAGCATGATTTACACGGTCAGATAAATCACGACAAATATAAAAAACACAGCACACCTTTCAAACAACCCTCACAAACAAGTGTGCCTGATTCCTCATCATTTGCTGTATCCATAGGGTTGCTAGGATTCCCTTTGGGGTCTTCGATAGTGAAGGTGGGATAAGTCTGCGCTGTACGAGACAATTTAACACCAAACCTCCTCTGGGGTCTCACTCAAGTACCTGAGAGGTAGGGATCCTGAGGAAGGGGGATAGGAAGAGTTTCTTGTCTTTGGGCCTATCTTCTTTCTCTTCTTCGATCCTAGCACCCACATCTATTTTTTCTTTCCTCACATCTCATTTGAGGACCTGTCTATTTTTTCCTTCTTTCCATATTCATAAACTTATATAACTGAAGTCCTTCATTATTTCCATGGTTTCTAATAACCTACATCTTATCTTTAGATAAGAAGGCCGAAGAATCAGACTACATGAACACATATCCACATATACACAAGTATACACTTAGGCACAAACATACAATTACAGCCTAGAAAGCCTGTCACGATGTGAGAACCGCCAAGTGTTGTAGGGGAAAATGTGGGTACATCTAGAAATATGCACACATATGTAGCAAGCTATGACAATTCTACATCGGATATGCATAAGAAAAGATGTATATAAACTAAGAAAGAGGCAAGAGCAAAGAGAGAAAATGAAAGCAAGCAAGAATATTAATCATGATGATCAATCAGAAATGTCAGTATAATAAATGCTGTAATGAATTAAAGGATAGTGGAACATGAATAGTATATGTTGACATACTATCTGTTGAAAGTATAGAAGCTGGTAAGTAGAGGACTCTAGGGAGTAAATGATGTATTAAAGAATAAATGTGAAGCTTAAGATAGATTTATATCTGTACCAGAGAATACTTAATTATGTTATAAATTAAATGTATACTAGGGTAATGAACCATAAGGCCCACTCAAAAAGGATAAGGGCCGGGCATACCCAGCATTCACTAACTATAAAGGTCAGGTGTACCTACGTGGAGATAGGACAACCTGTGGCCTAAAAAATAGGGATGTCATGTAAGAGGTGTACCTACCAGGATGGAAAGAGGAAGTGCTCTCATAAGGTCAACCCACAAGTAAGGAATGGGTCTTGATCCAAGGAGAAGGGAGCAGTATAATGACAAAAGTCACAAATTTTACACGAATTATTCTGAAAAGTATAAATTCTATGAATGACCAGCATTGTTATGTTTTGTAGAAATAAATGAGTGTCAAAAGAACACTTTTATTTCACCTAGAGTACTTCCAAGCTACAACTAATGAAAATAGTACATACTTGGAAAAAGGATGTACAAAAAGATAAGAATAGAAAACAGATTACTCGTGGATCATAAACACCTGAAGTTTTTGATCAAAAAAGAAAATAAAGAAAAGAGAAAAAGTCCTCACAGTTCCTAAATATTAGAAAAGCTACTAAAACCTTGAGTGAATCCTCATGTCTTAATGTTAAAGTAAAATAAGAAAAGAATAGAGAAACAAAAAGAGAAAGATTGTTGTTATAGAAAGGAGAGATATGAATAGAAACCCATGTAAGATATGAAATGTTGTTATGAATGATATTACTTGCATAATGATTATGTATAAAATATTACATGTTGGATCTGAGGGGGGGGGGGGATATGTAGTGACTTGAACATTTCTGTGTAAGTTCTAGAATCACTCAGCTTTCTACCGTCTTGAACACATGATATTCTAGATACTAGTGTGGGATGGTAAAATGCTACCTACTGTGCATCACATAGATGAAATAAATATTCTGTAATAGAATAAACAATGGCTGCTTGTTACGCTTGGGCGAACAAAAAACAATTTGTCGCGTGATAAGAATGTGTTCTACAGTTGATCAAAATGATGAAGAGATAAGCAGATTTCTCTTTTTGTTGCCTGAAAATGTGTATTTATTCTATACAACATAATTTCAATATAAGTTACATAATTATTTTAAAAAATTGAGCTGGGTCAAATGACTACGCACACAAAAAAAGAATGAAACTGACCGAATGAGATCGAGGTTGGAATGAGTGAAGAATGAGACCAGCTGAATGGGACTAAGGAGAGAACAAGACTAGCCAAAGCGAATAGTGAATAACCATTTCCAGGAATGAGACCCACTGCAACTGAAGTGAATACTGAGCAATGATTACCTGAAATGGGGTGAGTGGAGTGAACATTGAACAACCATTCCTTTGAAGCTGTTCACTTTAGTAAATTGTTCCTTTGGACCCAAGTGTCCATGAATGACTCATCTCTAGTAAGGTTTGGTGATCTTGGTGGCCAGTTGATCGTACTACTATACTCAAACAGAGCAATCAGGGTAAGTGCAGTTGAGATGCTCCCTCACACAACTGGTAAATTGTGGAGAGGCTCCATGATGATGGAAATACATTGCAGTCCATGGCTGGACCTATCACCATATTAACAATCTCGCCACACAGAAAACTGATCACGTGGCTTCGATGAGGTCAACACCAGAATCGATCTGAGTATCATCTTTGAACTAAGCTACATATTATCTTTGTGCAGTGCCGCCATGTCAGTTCTTTGTAAGCCTTGCTTGTGTAAAGAGGTGAATAATAAACTCCTGATAATAAGGTGTTGTTTGGTGTAACTGACCGGAGCATCCACCTCACTGGTGACCCCGAGTTGTAACGTATTCAGTTTTCGCCATTTTACTCTGTCTGCGACCTCCGCATCGGTTATTTTCACGTGTATTACTTCAACACAACATTCTAACAATGACTTCGGCCCAATGCCTAACGCCAGTTTTTGTGATCGACATGCATCATGTTGTGGGCAATGTACACCCGCCAAGACTGCAACACGATGCCTCTCACTCGACGATTACGCCGATTTTGCCAGACATTTTCGAGCCTGCAACAATAAGTGAGATTAGGAATGTGCATGACTCCAGCTATCAAATGCCTTTGTTCCCATCACATGTGCCCTCCCTAACAGATCTCTGTGCAGTGCGGGACCAATGCCGATTTCTGCAAATGTTTCGTTGAACAACCTACCACCACCAGGACAACTATTTACTACGCCGCAATCCATGCCGTACCACGTGGATACCTGCCACGTGGTCGGAACTGCTTCGTTCACAGGTCAACCTCCTCAGCATCCAACCACGCCCTGCCTCAGTTCAGCATCAGCACATGCCTTCCTACTTTGATACCTCGGCCTGCAACAGGAACAGTGACTTGTTATCTGTGCCTGACCTCCACCTCCGTCCCACTGCTATACCTTAGTGTTTTGTGCCACGACATTCACCTTATCCACACACCATTTTGAGTGGAGTGACTACGAACAGTGAAAATTCGCACATTCTGTCTTATGTTTGACATCATTTCCCACATTGTGCTTCTGGACAGCCCGCACCTCCACAGCCTCCCTGCAACACAGGTGGCCGTGGCTCTGATCAAACATTGAGCTTTCCACGGACTAACACGTGTTCTCAACCTATGAACTTTCTCCCACCTGTCGCCCATGCACCGGCTCCAGTCGAGCTTCCACTACCGTTCTCGGCACATCTCGGTGCCTCATCCGCGTCAGTCATCCGCGACGCATCATTTCGAACACACCCGCAACATGCTGAGCTTCCGCAACCGCAATCGACACATTATGGTGTCTCACCTGTATCGGCCTTCGCGTCACGACGGATTGTGCTCAGCCACAACATGTCACCTTCACGCTGCCTCTCGAACAGCCGTCTTTGCCACATCCCCTGGAGGCACACTCTCCTGGAATACTACAACAACAACAGCTCTTTTCAGGCAGTGCCCCAACGAACTCAACTCAGCCTATTCTTCTGAACATTCTACAACGCTGCCGCCATTTAATCCTGACAGAGCAACAACCTGGTTCAAAATTATGGATAAGTGTTCAACCATTACAGACTCGACGAGTCAACCAGGTTTTTGTGCCTCATCACCCACCTGCACGACCAGGAGGACTAGATTGCTGACCTGGCAGACGCCCCAGACTTATCTACCCGGTACACTCTAGCCAAAGAGACAGCTCTACGTCGCTGGGTTGAGGCTGCCCCCTCCGCAGTATTATGGCAGAAACTGTTCCTCGAGCTTTCGTCGATTCATGCGTATCGCGTTTATGATGTCCAGCTATCATCAAAACTGCCCAGGGCAGAATATTTGAGTCAGCCCTGTTCAACGAGATTTGTAACATCTGCGGCATCTGGTGCATCCACACCAAAGCATATCACCCGCAAAGTAACGGACTAGTTGAGCAATGGCACCCCTCTTTCAAGACGGCTCTTCGATGCCAGACTCTCTATGGATGGAGGCCCTTCCCCTTGTGCTACTCAGCATTCATGCAATCTATAAGGAAGACCTCAAGGGCACAATAGCCAAGTTCGTATACAGCCAGAACATTGTTCCCCAAGGTGAACATGTGAGCCCTTCCGCTTCTCTCCCTCAGTCTGACTTACCTTCCTTTGTGGACCGCATCTGACGCCACTTCATCAACCTCCATATCCCTCTGCCTACCAGCCACTCCTGCTCTAAGGTTCACGTCCCAAATCTCTGGACAATTGCGAATACATCATGCTCCGAGATGACAGTGTCCATGTTCCCCTCCAACCTCCATATACTGGCCCGTACTGAGTTCTCCGGCGCTCAGCCAACGCCCATGACAACCAGATAAAAGATTCAGCTGTCACAGTCTCTATCAACAGACTCAAGCCTGCTCATGTTGAGCCTTCTTCTACCCCTGTTCAGGCCACGACCACACCACTCACTGTCGTCACTCATGAAGCTCCGACCGCTCCCTCCAGGTTGGTCTTACACACTCAATCGAGTGACCTCCAGCTCCATTTGTCCAGCTCTCCTCCGACCTCGCTCCCTACACCGGTCTCACGCACTCCGTCGAGTAACCCCATGCTCCCCGCGTTGAGCTTATCTATGATCACGCCCTCACCACTGGGCCCTTCGCCGGTCCCTTTGACCTCTCCCCCTTCACCTGCCTCACCCTGTTGAGGTTTCTCACGCCCCCCCATCTTGAACGTGCCCTCGCTCGAGGTGTTTGTGCTTGTTCCCCCGGACATAATCCATGGCATCTCTAAAATACTATGCAATGATACACTGTTCGTTGTGTGTTTCCCTTCATCTGGTGCTCATGACACAACTTCCGCCATCCCCTCCCACCTCGCTTCAACGACTTTCAGGTTCGGTGGCCACACCTTCCTTCACGACATCTACCCACACAGCTATCCAACGCTGCTGTCGAGCTGACCTTGGTCCGGCTCCTGTGGACCACCCCTGCCGATGCCAAAGTCACCCCCCCCCCCCCCCCCCCCCCCGTCCGCTCCAGATTACTCCATATTGCAGGGAGGATGCTATGTGGCTAAACATTATCTTTGTGCAGTGCCGCCATGTCAGTTCTTTGTAAGCCTTGCTTGTTTAAAGAGGTGAATAAATGAACTCCTGATAATAAGGTGTTGTCTGGTGTAACTGACCCGAGCATCCACCTCAATCAAAAAATGAACTCGGAAACTGGTTCCACTGTAGCATGTGGATTTTCTGCAACCATCAATGATTACTACGTGTGTTGTCAATTCCTTTCTGTGTAAATGTGCCTTCATTGTGTACAGTATTAATGGAAGCAAATGATAATTGCCATTTAATTTTTGACAAAAGTCAAGTCATGTGGAGTTGTCACCAATGTGAAGATTGTGGATATGCTGCATGTGAAACAGGTGCAAGTTTTCCTCACTTAATGTTTGCTATACATGCGTTTGTGGGACACTGATACATCAGAAAGTAGTTGCGTGCAGATACCAGGACTATGCTGCACTATTTCAACAATGTGTTCTTGTTCCTGCACAGGGTATTGAACTACATGTTCAGAACAAAAATGGGAACTTAGATGAATACCTATTTCATGCAATGTGCTGAAAACTCTGGTAAACACTTTATGATCAGGAATTTGACACATTGGAAAACGCTGATGGTATTCTTTGATAGCAGCAGAAGCACTAGGATCACAGAAGTCATACCTGCAAATTCTTCATTAGTGCAGATGTGTGACATTTTAGCCAGTACATGTACAAACATTGTTAACCAATGCTTCTTTCTGATACACTCTCAATCTGTCACACTACTTCACTCACAACACACCATGGACAAATGCACATTTAACAGGTTAATTTAATGTCTGAAAGATACCCGCTCACAAAGAGGTTGAAAGCAACAAGGTATGTTGAGCTAGAATAAAACATCAAAAGGCTGGGTAGGTGAGACACACATGTGCATGCCACCAGTCCAAAGAAATTTTAGGGAGGTGGATTGCACCCATGGTCTAGGGGCAGTCAGCCTTTGGTTGTGATGAGCCTTGCATGTCTTTTTTGTGTCTTGCCTGTTGTGCTGCTTGCGAGCGAGTGCACATTTGTTTACTTCCAAGTAACAGCTTGTCACAGAGTCCCACTTCATTGACCATCCTTGAGGATTCTTACTGTCAACCCACAATTAACATGGACAGCTGTCAACCCTTTCACATCAAAAAATGCCTCCCATACAGCCCGGCTACCCAGGGGTGGCATATCTGCAGTGATGAAAACTCCCTTGTTCAGAATGCTGAGGGTCTGGCTGAGGCCTTCACAGACAGGCACTATCCCCCAGACCTGGTCCACAAACAGATCTCCCATGTCATTTCCCCTCACAACCTCAATCTTACCACTGCCACCAAAAATCTGCCCCAAAGGAGTGTCCCCTTCTTTACTTACCACTCCACACTGGAACAACTGATACATATCCTTCACCAGGGCTTTAATTACCTGTCATCGTGCCCTGAAATTAGGGACATGCTACCCAAGATACTTTCCATCCCTCATAAACTGGTGTTTTATTGCCCACCCAGCCTCAATAACATCCTAGTCCGTCTCTGTGCCGCTACCAATCCCAACCCTTGCCACAGTGATCATATCCCCGTAAAAGACCCAGGTGCAAACCCCATCAGGGGCCGGCTACCTGTGAAACCAGCCATATCATTTCTCCACTCTGCTGCATAGCTTTTTATATTTGTATGACTACCAACCAGGTGTCCACCAGGATGAACGGCCACTGCCAACTGTGGTCAAGAACTTTAATGGCTGTCTCACTACCCAAGCCATGTGGATCCTTCACTCCATCACCAGCTTTCCAGAACTGCACAGATGGGAGATATTCTTACAACACATTCTCTGCTCCCGTAATTATCCTAGCCTCAGCCTATGGTAACATACTGCCCCTCAGCCTCCACCGAAGAGTTTCCAACCCCTCTGTTCTATCATCTCCTCCTCATACTCATCTTCCAACTTGTTGATTTGCAGAGCCTCTGCCAATGCATCCACCCATCTTTCCCTGCTCCTTTGCTTTTTTGTTCCTTTTTTCCCCACCTTCTGCCACACAACCTCCTGACACTGCACCTGTTGGCAGTCTAGTCCCTGCACATTCCACCAGACAGCATCCGTCTCCCTCCCTACCCATACGCTACTATCCCTTACCCTTCCCCACACCCTCCAGATTGCTGCTTGCATCCCACATGATGTTGCATTCTGGCGCAAGATACTAGAACTGGCAGTCATGTGTGCGTGAAGTCTGTTTGCTTGTGAGTGTGTGTGTGTTTGTGTGTGTGTCTCTATTTTTCTCAGAATTATGAAGATCTTGCACCATTTTGCATTGTCGAACGCTTTTTCCATGTCAAAAAATTCTATGAATGTATCTTGATTTTTCTTGAGTCTTGCTTCCATTATCAACCACAGTGTCAGAATTGACTCTGTGGTGCCTTTACCTTTCCTAAAGCCAAACTGATTGTCATCTAACACATCCTCAATTATCTTTTCCATTCTTCTGTGTATTATTCTTGTCAGTTACTTGGATGCATGAGTTGTAAAGCTGACGGTGTGATAATTCTTGCACTTGCCAGTTCTTGCAGTCTTTGGAATTGTGTGGATGATATTTTTCCAAAAGTCAGATGGTATGTTGCTAAACTCATACATTCTACACACCAACGTGAACAATCATTTTGTTGCCACCCCCAATTATTTTAGAAAATCTGATGGAATGTTATCTATCCTGCCTTATTTGATCTTATATTTTCCAAAGCTCTTTTAAATCCTGGTTCTAATACTGGATTCCCTATTTCTTCTAAATCAACTCATGTTTCTTCTTCTACCACATCAGACAAATCTTCCCCTCATATAGACCTTCAATGTATTGTTTCCACCTATCCACTCTCTCCTTTTCATTTAACAGTGGATTTCCCATTGCACTCTTAATGTTACAATGATTGCTTTTAATTTCACTGAGGGTTGTTTTGACTTTCATGTAGGCTGAGTCAGTCTTTCTGACAATCATATTTTTTTAGATTTCTTTACATTTTTCATGCAGCCATTTCGTCTCAGCTTCCCTCCACTTCCAACATTTTTTAACTTCCTCCTTTCATCAATCAACTGAAGTATTTTTTCTGTTACCCATGGTTTCTTTGCAGTTAGCTGCTTTGTAACTATGTTTTTCTTTCCAACTTCTATGATGGCCCCTTTTAGAGATATCCATTCCTCTTCAACTGTACTGCCTACTGAGCTATTCCTTATTGCTGTATTATAGCCTTAGAGAACTTCAAGCATACCTCATCATTTCTTAGTACTTGCTTATCCCACTTCATTGGGTATTGATTCTTTCTGACTAATCTCTTAAACTTCAGCCTTGCAATTGAGTCTATATCTGCTCCTGGACATGCCTTATGATCCAGTATCTGATTTCAGAATCTCTTTCTGACCATGATGTAATATAACTGGAATCTTCCCATATCACCTAACCTTTTCCAAGCATACCTCCTCATTTTGTGGCTCTTGAAGAGAGTATTCACTATTACTAACTGAAATTTATTACAGAACTCAATTAGTCTTTCTCCTTGCTCATTCCTTGTCCCAGGCCCATTTTCTCCTGTAGCTGTTTCTTCTACTCCTTCCCCTCCAATCGAATTCCAGTCCACCATGACTATTAGATTTTCATCTCACTTTATGTACTGAGGGAGATGAGACCAGGATAAACTGAAAGAACCAGAGGTTGTACAGAGTTTCAGGGAGAGCATAAGGGAATAATTGACAAGAATGGGGGAAAGAAATACAGTAGAAGAAGAATGGGTAGCTTTGAGAGATGAAATTGTGAAGGCAGCAGAGGATCAAATAGATAAAAAGACGAGGGCTACCCTTGGGTAACAGAAGAAATATTGAATGTAATTGTCGACAGGAAGAGCAAAATGGCTAAGCAGGGATGGCTAGAGGACAAATGTAAGGATGTAGAGGCTTATCTCACTAGGGGTAAAATAAATACTGCTTACAGGAAAATTAAAGAGACCTTTGGAGAAAAGAGAACCACTTGCATGAATATCAAAAGCTTAGATGGAAACCCAGTTCTAACCAAAGAAGGGAAAGCAGAAATGTGGAAGGAGTATATAGAGGGTCTATACAAGGGCGACATACTTGAGGACAATATTATGGAAATGGAAGAGGATGTAGATGAAGATGAAATGGGAGATATGATACTGCGTAAAGAGTTTGACAGAGCACTGAAAGACCTGAGTCGAAACAAGGCCCCTGGAGTAGACAATATTCCATTAGAACTACTGACAGCCTTGGGAGAGCCAGTCCTGAGAAAACTCTACCATCTGGTGAGCAAGATGTATGAGACAAGCAAGATACCCCCAGACTTCAAGAAGAATATAATAATTCCAATCCCAAGGAAAGCAGATGTTGACAGTTGTGAAAATTACTGAACTATCAGTTTAATAAGTCACAGCTGCAAAATACTAACACGAATTCTTTACAGATGAATGGAAAAACTGATAGAAGCCGACCTCGGGGAAGATCAGTTTGGATTCCATAGAAATGTTAGAACACGTGAGGCAATACTGACCCTACGACTTATCTTAGAAGAATGATTAAGGAAAGGCAAACCTACGTTTCTAGCATTTGTAAACTTAGAGAAAGCTTTTGACAATGTTGATTGGAATACTCTCTTTCAAATTCTGAAGGTGGAAGAGGTAAAGTACAGGGAGCAAAAGGCTATTTACAATTTGTACAGAAAGCAGATGGCGGTTATAAGAGTCGAGGGATATGAAAGGGAAGCAGTGGTTGGGAAGGGAGTGAGACAGGGTTGTAGGCTATCCCTGATGTTATTCGATCTGTATATTGAGCAAGCAAAAAAGGAAACAAAAGAAAAGTTAGGAGTAGGTATTAAAATCCATGGAGAAGAAATAAAAACGTTGAGGTTCGCCGATGACATTGTAATTCTGTCAGAGGCACCAAAGGAGTTGGAAGAGCAGTTGAAAGGAATGGACAGTGTCTTGAAAGGAGGGTATTAAATGAACATCAACAAAAGCAAAACGAGGCTAATGGAATGTAGTCGAATTAAGTCTGGTGATGCTGAGGGAATTAGATTAGGAAATGAGACACTTAAAGTAGTAAAGGAGTTTTGCTATTTGGGGAGCAAAATAACTGATGATGATGGTCGAAGTAGAGAGGATATAAAATGTAGACTGGCAATGGCAAGGAAAGCATTTCTGAAGAAGAAAAATTTGTTAACATCGAGTATAGGAAGTTGTTTCAGGAAGTTGTTTCTGAAAGTATTTGTATGGAATGTAGTCATGTATGGAAGTGAAACATGGACGATAAATAGTTTGGACAAGAAGAGAATAGAAGCTTTCGAAATGTGGTGCTACAGAAGAATGCTGAAGATTAGATGGGTAGATCACATAAATAATGAGGAGGTATTGAATAGAACTGGGGAGAAGAGGAGCTTGTGGCACAACTTGACTAGAAGAAGGGATCGGTTGGTATGACATGTTCTGAGACGTCGAGGGATCATCAATTTAGTATTGGAGGGCAGCGTGGAGGGTAAAAATCGTAGAGGGAGACCAAGAGATAAATGCACTAAGCAGATTCAGAAGGATGTAGGCTGCAGTAGATACTGGGAGATGAAGAAGCTTGCACAGGATAGAGTAGCATGGAGAGCTGCATCAAACCAGTCTCAAGACTGAAGACCACAACAACAACAACAATTATGTACTGTATTACACTTTTGGTGCCCTTATGTACTCTCTCCGTCTCTTGATTTTCAGCTTCTGATGTTGGCATGTGTACTTGACTGTTGTTGTTGGTTTTGGTTTGCTGTCTGTTCTGAAAAGGACATCCCTATCACTGAACTGTTCACATAAAACACTTTCTGCCCTACCTTCCTATTCATAATAAATCCTACTCCCATTATACCAATTTTCACTGCTGTTGATATTACCCTACAATCATCTGACAAGAAATCCATGTCTTATTTCCATTTCACTTCACTGTCCCCCACTATATCTAGCTTCAGCCTTTGCATTTCCATTTTCGGATTTACTAGCTTCCCTTCCACATTCAGGCTTCTGACATTCCAAGTCCCAACTTGCACAGGGTTATCCTTTCATTGGTTACTCAGTCTTTTTCTCATGGTCATCTCCCCTTGACAGTCCCCTCCTGGAAATCCGAATAGGGGACTATTCCAGAATCTTTTGCCAACAGAGAGATTATCATGACACTTTTTCAGTTACAGGCCACATATCATGTGGACACACATTATGTATCTTTAATGCAGTGATTTCCATTGCTTTCTGCATCCCCAGTGCCATTGATCATTGGTGTTCTTCCACCTTTACATGCAGATTCCCACCCAAAGAACAAGAGAGTGCCCTGAACTACTGTCCGCTCCTCCACTCTCTTTGACAAAGCCATTGGCAGAATGAGGGTGACTTCATATGCCAGAAGTCTTCGGCCACCACTGCTGATTATTAATCAAACTTTAAGCAGTGGCGAGTTTTGAACCCGGGTTTGAGGATGTTTTGATTGCTAATCAAAGATGCTACCCCTTTTTTAAATTTTTTTTAAACTAAGGAACTTTCCTGGCACCCAAAGGGAGGGGGAGGGGAAAGTGGGCATGGGTCAAGGACACTGTGTCCTGTTCCCACCCTCCAGGAACCAATGAAATCCTAGTGAACATGGAGCATAGGTCAATGAATATTGTTTATTTATTATTTTCTCTCTTTTCTCTTTACTGATGAAGGCTGTGGCCATAAGCTTTATGTGAGTGTCTTTTAGTCGTGTCTATCCGCATACTGACATGTCTTCTTTATGACAAGTACCAATCTATCTTTTCCTACATTGTTTATATTCCTACCTGGAGTTTCCATTGTTTGAGAAAATAGGCATAAGCAATAGGGAGAGTCAGGTAATATATAATATGTTCAAGAGCCAAGAGGAAATAATAAGAATGGATGACCAAGAACGAAGTGCTCAGATTAAAAAGGATGTAAGACAGGGATATAGCTTTTTGCCCCTACTGTTCAATCTGTAAATTGAAGAATCAATTATGGAAATAAAAGAAAGGTTCAGGAGTGGAATTAAAATTCAAGGTGAAAGGATATCAATGACATGATTTGCTGATGACATTGCTATCCTGAGTGAAACTGAAGAAGAATTATATGATCTGCTGAATGGAATGAACAGTCTAATGAGTACAGAATATGGACTGAGAGTAAATCAAAAAAAGACAAAAGTAATGAGGAAGTAGCAGAAATGAGAACAGTAAGAAACTTAACAACAGGATTGATGGTCATAAAATAGGTGAAGTTAAGGAATTCTGATACCTAGGCAGCAAAGTAACCAATGATGGGCAGAGCAAGGAGGACATCAAAAGCAAACTAGCACTGGCAAAAAGGGTATTCCTGGCCAAGAGAAACCTACTAGTATCAAACATAGACCTTATTTTGAGGATAAAATTTCTGAGACTGTATGTTTTGAGCTCAGCACTGTATGGTAGTGAAACATGGACTGTGGGAAAACCAGAACAGAAGTGAAACATTTGAGATGTGCTGCTACAGAAAAATGTTGAAAATTAGGTGGACTGATAAGGTAAGGAATGAGGAGGTTCAGCGCAGAATCAGAGAGAAAAGGAATATGAAGAAAACACTGCCAAGGAGAAGGGACAGTATGATAGGACATCTGTTCAGAATAAGGGAACGACTTCTACGATACTAGAGGGAGCTGTAGAAGGCAAAAACTGTAGAGGAAGAAACATGTTAGAATACATCCACTAAATACACTCCTGGAAATGGAAAAAAGAACACATTGACACCAGTGTGTCAGACCCACCATACTTGCTCCGGACACTGCAAGAGGGATGTACAAGCAATGATCACACGCACGGCACAGCGGACACACCAGGAACCGCGGTGTTGGCCGTCGAATGGCACTAGCTGCGCAGCATTTGTGCACCGCCGCCATCAGTGTCAGCCAGTTTGCCGTGGCGTACGGAGCTCCATCGCAGTCTTTAACACTGGTAGCATGCCGTGACAGCATGGACGTGAACCGTATGTGCAGTTGACTGACTTTGAGCGACGGCGTATAGTGGGCATACGGGAGGCCGGGTGGACATACCGCCGAATTGCTCAACACGTGGGGCGTGAGGTCTCCACAGTACATCGATGTTGTCGCCAGTGGTAGGCGGAAGGTGCACGTGCCCGTCGACCTGGGACCGGACCGCAGCGACGCACGGATGCACGCCAAGACCGTAGGATCCTACGCAGTGCCGTAGGGGACCACACCGCCACTTCCCAGCAAATTAGGGACACTGTTGCTCCTAGGGTATCGGCGAGGACCATTCGCAACCGTCTCCATGAAGCTGGGCTACGGTCCCGCACACCGTTAGGCCGTCTTCCACTCATGCCCCAACATCGTGCAGCCCGCCTCCAGTGGTGTCGCGACAGGCATGAATGGAGGGATGAATGGAGACATGTCATCTTCAGCGATGAGAGTCGCTTCTGCCTTGGTGCCAATGATGGTCGTATACGTGTTTGGCGCCGTGCAGGTGAGCGCCACAATCAGGACTGCATACGACCGAGGCACACAGGGCCAACACCCGGCATCATGGTGTGGGGAGCGATCTCCTACACTGGCCGTACACCTCTGGTGATCGTCGAGGGGACACTGAATAGTGCACGGTACATCCAAACCGTCATCGAACCCATCGTTCTACCATTCCACGTCCGCATGTATCCCGTGCCACCCAACGTGCTCTAGAAGGTGTAAGTCAACTACCCTGGCCAGCAAGATCTCCGGATCTGTCCCCCATTGAGCATGTTTGGGACTGGATGAATCGTCGTCTCAGGCGGTCTGCACGTCCAGCACGCGCGCTGGTCCAACTGAGGCGCCAGGTGGAAATGGCATGGCAAGCCATTCCACAGGACTACATCCAGCATCTCTACGATCGTCTCCATGGGAGAATAGCAGCCTGCATTGCTGCGAAAGGTGGATATACACTGTACTAGTGCCGACATTGTGCATGCTCTGTTGCCTGTGTCTATGTGCCTGTGGTTGTGTCAGTGTGATCATGTGATGTATCTGACCCCAGGAATGTGTCAATAAAGTTTCCCCTTCCTAGGACAATGAATTCACGGTGTTCTTATTTCAATTTCCAGGAGTGTAATTGAGGATATTGGTTGCAAGTGTTACTCTGATATGAAGAGACTGGCACAGTGGAGGAATTCATGGTGGGTTGCATCAAACCAGTCAGAAGACTGATGACTCAAAAAAAGGAGGTGTTTATGACCACATTGTTTTGTGCTTTCCTTTTGGTTTCTGTTATTGATGTAATGTTGCAATTTAAGTCATATCTTCACATCAGACTCATGATCTGAAATTATTATTTAGCAATCTGTATACAAAAATTGTCTGTCTTACAAAACCATTCAACTTTTGATGTGCATCTTTCTTTCAAGATTCTGGCACAAACAAGAGCAGAATTGTTACCATCGTTAATGAATGAATCATCCTTAGATGCCATGTCCTTTGCTTTCCAGTCGATGTGTCAGTACAGTGTCAGTACAACCACATATAGCCAAGAGTGATTAGTCAAACAATGGAAAGTACAGGATGGAACAACAACAATACAAAGAGAATAGATTGCTAATCACTACAAAGAGGAGGGGTCGAGTCACACACAGGCACAATGACAAAGACTGCTAATCATTTGAACTTTTGGATAAAAAAGTCCTTCTCCCAAAACAGAGAACACACACACACACACACACACACACACACACACACACACACACACACACAGCCAAATGGGCACTGTTGCTGGCTGCTGGGGCTGGATACAGTGGCCATTTTAACATGACTTATGCTTCTGTGATTGTGTGTGTGTGTGTTTTCTATTTCAGAAGAAGGTTTTTTACCTGAAAGCTGAAATATATATCAGTCCTTTTCATTGTGCCTGTGTGCAACTCAATGAATCTAGTATGTGATGGGCAACAACCTATTGTTTTTATCTTGTTTTTCCAAGTGTGGTTAGTATCAGTTTTAAATTAAGCTTTTCTCCATTACTCCACTTTTATAAGTAGACTCTCATACCTGTGTCACGCTGGAGTGCCCCATCAGCCTGATATGACTATTCCACACCACACAAACTTTTCACAACACAGCAACTTGTTTGGTGTTCAAAACACAAACTAGAAGTTGAAGAGTGAATGGCATTTACCTTGCCTCTCTTAGATCTATGATCTTCCAGTAGAAGTTACAATAGCTTCATTTGAAAATATGAAGTTGATAACAATATTTGTGTGACTTATATGGATACGAAACTGACTGTATGTCATTTCGTGAAGTCTTTTTCATAATCCATTTGGACACAAACAGAATTATGATATCTTAAGTGCTTCCAAAAATGTCTGAGTTGAACAGCATAGCTGAATTACCTTCTATATTGGGAAGTGGTAGTCAGTACTCCCAGTTTCTTGAACAGGTCTCCACAGGACATTCTTAAGTTCTTCACATCACAAATAATTCATATTACATGCTTTTGGACTCAGAAAGCTTGAGCTTGGCTTGGTGAGTTATTGCAAGAAATGATACTGTATGACATCATGGAATAAAAATAAGCAAAGTATGCTGGCATTTTAAAGTCTGACAACATCCACATTGCAAATAAAGTTACATGGTTAAAGCCTTAATATAGCAACTACCCACAAATATGGTATAAAATTTAACTTGTGCCACACTTGCAACTAGTTGCTCTGTTCAAGTTATAATTCTATTTCAACTGCATTTTTCATAATGTACATTTTTGACAAGATAGCACTGCAAATAAAGTTTTGTTTAGGTACTTAACTAATTCTGAGGTATGCTCCTCCAGTTTGATTTATTACCAAGCTCTACTCCCAATAATTTAACACTGTCGATCTCATCTACCTGCTTGCATCATATTTTAGACATACACTGAGAGGTAACATCTTACAAGATCTGAGTGCATATATTGTGGCTGTCCAAAGTTTAATGACAAATAATTGTAGAGTATGCTTTGGGAAGCTTACAAAGAATAAATTACATGTTCCATCACAGTTTAAAAAAATCATGAAAAATGTCTAAGCACTTATTAACATATCATATCAATGCAAATGACTTCAGAAAACGTAAGTACCTTGCCTGACATTATTTATACTGAAGTGCCTAGGTTACATGACTCCTACAGTGGATGATGAAACTGGCTGTGATAAATCAGATGTCTGTAATTCACCAGCGAGAGTGGAGTGCAGTGGTATGGTAGGAGGTGTCAAGCGATGTTCTGTCATAAAAATAGTATTGGTTGAATAACCTGTTTATTTCATAAGAAGTACAACAGCAGAGGTAGTTCTGGAGAGGCACTAATGCCCTCTGTGATGTATACAAGCCTTGGCCAGCAAAACTTGCTGGTGTCAGCAGTGGCCCATTGTACAGACAGAACTTGGCACGTTCCCTCAGGTGATGGTGGCAGCTGGTGGATCAGTCCAGTCAGCACATTAGCTGAGGTGCTAACACAGGATGGTGAATTGCAGCCAGTGCTGGACGGCAAAGGTGGCCACAGCAGTTGGCCTGTTTATGCTGCACAGTGAGAAGCACACCAGGGCAGGCAGGGTCCCACTGGATTTTCCAGTATGGGTGATGTTGGTGGGGTGATTCCTCACATGACGGTAGAAGCGTGTGGCCACACAGGGCAATGGACAGTAACAGTGTTTGTCCATTAAGGCAGTGATGGCTGAGCAGTTAGACGCACAGGCTCAAACCCTGATCCACCATGAAGGCAATCATGTTACACACCAGGTGAACCACCCGTGGAAAGGATTGATCCAAGTCAGCAGCATCCAGCATGGAAGCCTATTGTCTCGTCTTGATTTGACCATAACTGGCCTTCCCTTGCAGCTAGCAGCTGACAATGATGCCTGCCGGAGTTAGATGGTATATTTTTAAGCCTGGGTGGCTGGTGTTTCTGAAATGGCATAATTTTTGGCTTCTAAGTCATACCAGGCAGAAGGTGCCAGATGTAATTATTGGGAAATAATGATATCTATTGCTCCAGCTTTCTCACCATGTCAGTGCCTCCAGGAGCCCTGTTGATGTGTACCATTCTCTCTTTCAGAGACCCGATATGGCATTTTCTGCAATGTCAGTATTTTGATCACATGTTGTTGTGCCAGGACATCTAGTTACTGAGGTAATTTTCTGTATCCTCCTTATAACACTGTTTTACTTAGTCCATCACAAAAGCCATTGCTCCACCAGGCAGAACCGTGGCATGATAAAATTAAACACTCAAGTTAAGAAAACAAAATACTTTCAAAATTCCTGCATCCTATAGTGAAAGAGCAATCAAAATTATTATACAAAACCAGAAGTAACTTTGAGAAGTGGAAGAAATTATTATATTTTTGTCAGTGTATTTACAGTTATAATTCATTATTATAATCTTGGGTAATACATTACCTTTACAAATGATTTTAGCTGCACTGCATCTTGGATGAACTCTGATGTTTGCTGCAGGTCATTTTGAAGCTGTAAAAGTGTAGCTTTGTTTTTCAAATCTGTCTGCTGCACTGTATGTAATGCAGCTTCCTTTCCTTTTAACTTTTCATTGAGATCATTTATGCAGAGTCTTAAGTGAGTTCTCATTTTTTGCAAATCCATGAACTCTTTTTCCATCTGTAAGAGTTATTGGAATTTAGACCGAACAATGATTTAGTTAAAACTGAAACATACCACACTTTGTCTCCTTTCCTTTCATATTATGACTTTACTCTCTCTGACTGGTAATCATACAGTGCTAATGCTAGTGAAAATTAGATCATGTCAGCATACTAACCGTTTGCTTCAAATCAAATACTGCTTCACTTTACTGTATAATAAAATAACTGTTTGCCTGTTGTGAATGAATTTTCATTGTTGTAATGTGTTTCCGTGCAAAGACTGATGAAGATAAAATCAAAGTCATTGTAAGTCTTTATGAATGAGGCAGTTTTATAAATGTTACAGGTTTTTGCAGGAAAAACAGAACAGAGGAGCTGTTAAAATAATTAAAATATATAGATTCAACCATTGCCCCCACTAAATGAAACAGAACAGCAACCTGTGACAATATCAGTGAAATAACACAGTCTCTCAAATTTTCTTAGTGTCACTGATTAATGTTGTGCTTCTGGGATACAGCTATTATGAGTACTCACAGTCTGGACTCCAACCAACTGGAGTCCAGGCAGATACACATTACAGCAAACCTTAAGCACCAGAAGAAGATGACTGGCTTGGTCATCGAAATATTGTACAAAACTGGAAATGGCAACTCGGCTGTATTCCTGGGAGCACACCATTAATGAAAACATAGTCTAAGAAAGCAGCACATCATTTACACTGTATGATAAAAAGGAAGAAGTTACATATACAATTAAGAATAAGATAAATATACATAGCAAATCAAAAGTTATCAAGGGCTATACAGTTGTGATTATATCCACATTTGCAAACATAGACATATCTAACGAATACCACAGAAATTAATAGAAATCTAGCAGTCAAAGTTGTAAAAAGTAGATAAATGCTTAAGATTCTAACTCATAGGAAACTGTGATTGTTACAGCTATATGCTACAGTCACTCTCCTTAAAAAAATGGGTTCACATGCTGCAGCAGTTTTGTATCCTCTTTTTACTCTACACACTGTCAACAAAATTATGCACCTAAAATCAATATATCTAATATATTAATTTTAATTTAATTCACCCCATGATGGAGCACAACACATCAAAGTGCATTGCGGAATTATTAAAAAGTGACTACTACAGATAACACAAATAATTATAATAGCAACATTCAGGGCTAACATAAAGTGTCCACATTCAAATTCTGTACTTAAAATTTATTTATTTTCAGACTTAGACTTTATTCAAAAAGAAAACACAATGTAATATTTGTAATATTTTGCCTTAGTATCATTCAAAAGATTAAATAAATAGACAATATAGATAAAATTTCAGCATGTGAATTTAAATGTTAGCTTACATTTTGTATTTGTGCTTCCTTGCTTTTTATTTCAGCATCTTTTGGTTCAATCTGGCTTTTGAGTTCTTCAATTTTAAAGCTCAAGACATATTTAAACTTCTCTAGGTCTTGAGCCTTTCTCATTAGTTCCGAAATTCTCTTCTCCTAGAATGTAAAAATTGCCTGTTGGATTTACTACATATTATATCACTTTTTCAATTATTGGAATAGTATTACCTTCTCCTCAACTGACTTATCCCTTTCTGAAATTTCATTTTTCAGGTCAGTTATATCACTCTCCAAACCAGATATATTATGCAACAATGCTCGATGTTCAGTCTGCATGATGATTATCTGATTCTTGTAATCTTCAATATCCTTTTGTGAACTGTGGAAACATTAATAAAAGTTGTAAACATTCAAAAAGTGAAGATCAGATTCGCACAAACATAGAAGACTTGCACAAAAACCATTGTAACATATTGTTGTGCTACAGAAAATCATTTTGAAAATGAATGGATTACTCAATGACACATGAGATAATTGTGTGTAAAATAAATCAACTTAATTAGTTCTCTACTGGTTCTGGTGGTAGTCTTAACTGTCACTGAACATAGTAAACTACAGTTAACCACATTAGGGTCAATCATAGACATGAGGCTTTTGATATAATGAATTATGAGATATGCTTCATGAAATCATTTTATTATGCTATTCATGATGTTGTCTACAATTGGTTTAATTCTTTATCTTTTTGTAAATTAGCAGAAGACCAAGGTACAGCATGAAATATAGTACACTTTTCTGCATAACATGGAAATTAATTATGTTGTACCTCAACAAACTGTACAAGATTTAATGTTATTCTTAATATTTATGAATTATATTCTGACAAATAATATCAGTCATATCAAATAATATCAGTCCACGATGAAACTGACCTACAGTAGAAAATCACAGTAACAACAGATGGAATACTGATGCACAATGCTTAGATACTATGGTTTTCTTCCTACTGACAAGAAAATATTATGGAGGAGCAACATCATTTAACAGTTCCAAGTAGATGAAACAGTATGGCAGACTTAAGAAGCTAGAGTATTTGGCACTCTCCCTAAAACAATTTTCTGTAAATATGATTACGTAATCATTTTAAATGGGAAACAGAAGTGAAACTGCTGAACAAAAAAATTAACTAAATTCTCTAATATTTTATGGCCTTCCCCACTGTTCCAACTACACCTAAACTAATATGTGACACATTGACTATTTGAACTACGAATGAGCTCCCTAAAAGACCCTGACAAGTACAGAGGGTGGGTTTCCTGGTTGTTGAACACATTGGCATTATGCAGGTGATGGCGCCCCTTAGTAAAATAGCAAGAAGTTTGAAACGGAAGACCATCATCCACTTGGTATGTTTGCCAGGAGCATCATCTCAGATGTGAAGGAGGCTTTGCCAGTAGCTGTTGAGTGCAATGGTTGCAGCAAATTGCAGATCACAGATCACAGATTCTGTTGGCACCAATGGGTTCTGAACCCATCCTCAGTTTCTACAGGTGGCTGGTTGAATTGGTGAAAACAGCTAGCCTTATGCATAGAATGAAACATGAGCTCGAATTTTGCAGCATCATTCCCAGAACCAAAAACATTCCTCAGGCTTGGAGTCCAGTGGAAGGCTTAAACTAGAACTTCACATGATCCTGTGACAGTCTTGGATGCAGATTCCTAACCACTGCTACCCACTATCCAATGACAAATTGTTGAATCTCCCTTAATAGCTCTGCTGTGTACTATTTGCAGGAAATAGTTACTAGGACATTAGAGTAAGTATGGAGCGCACATGTGGGTTTTTCAGATTAGAGGAACATTTCCACAGCCTTGGTAATAAATCATGTAATCCAATAGAGAGAGAAGTGCTTAAAAGTGCTTACACTCAGGAAGTTACAGCTTCACTGCAAGCCTTTTTCAATGATAGTATTAGTGTAGAATTTCTCTCCAGTAGTTGAACAAGCTGAAGACAGTCAATGCCATCATCTGATTCTCAAAACACACAGCCATCTCACAGTGGAGGGTATAATACACTCTTGGAAAAGGAAAAAAGAACACATTGACACCAGTGTGTCAGACCCACCATACTTGCTCCGGACACTGCGAGAGGGCTGTACAAGCAATGATAACACGCACGGCACAGCGGACACACCAGGAACCGCGGTATTGGCTGTCGAATGGCGCTAGCTGCGCAGCATTTGTGCACCGCTGCCGTCAGTGTCAGCCAGTTTGCCGTGGCATACGGAGCTCCATCGCAGTCTTTAACACTGGTAGCATGCCGCGACAGCGTGGACGTGAACCGTATGTGCAGTTGACGGACTTTGAGCGAGGGCGTATAGTGGGCATGCGGGAGGCCGGGTGGACGTACCGCCGAATTGCTCAACACGCGGGGCGTGAGGTCTCCACAGTACATCGATGTTGTCGCCAGTGGTCGGCGGAAGGTGCACGTTCCCGTCGACCTGGGACCGGACCGCAACGACGCACGGATGCACGCCAAGACCGTAGGATCCTACGCAGTGCCGTTGGGGACCGCACCGCCACTTCCCAGCAAATTAGGGACACTGTTGCTCCTGGGGTATCGGCGAGGACCATTCGCAACCGTCTCCATGAAGCTGGGCTACGGTCCCGCACACCATTAGGCCATCTTCCGCTCACGCCCCAACATCGTGCAGCCCGCCTCCAGTGGTGTCGCGACAGGCATGAATGGAGGGATGAATGGAGACGTGTCGTCTTCAACGTTGAGAGTCGCTTCTGCCTTGGTGCCAATGATGGTCGTATGCGTGTTCGGCGCCGTGCAGGTGAGCGCCACAATCAGGACTGCATACGACCAAGGCACACAGGGCCAACACCCGGCATCATGGTGTGGGGAGCGATCTCCTACACTGGCCGTACACCTCTGGTGATCGTCGAGGAGACACTGAATAGTGCACGGTACATCCAAACCGTCATCGAACCCATCGTTCTACCATTCCTAGACCGGCAAGGGAACTTGCTGTTCCAACAGGACAATGCACTTCCGCATGTATCCCGTGCCACCCGACGTGCTCTAGAAAGTGTAAGTCAACTACCCAGACCAGCAAGATCTCCGGATCTGTCCCCCATTGAGCATGTTTGGGACTGGATGAATCGTCGTCTCAGGCGGTCTGCACGTCCAGCACGCGCGCTGGTCCAACTGAGGCGCCAGGTGGAAATGGCATGGCAAGCCATTCCACAGGACTACATCCAGCATCTCTACGATCGTCTCCATGGGAGAATAGCAGCCTGCATTGCTGCGAAAGGTGGATATACACTGTACTAGTGCCGACATTGTGCATGCTCTGTTGCCTGTGTCTATGTGCCTGTGGTTCTGTCAGTGTGATCATGTGATGTATCTGACCCCAGGAATGTGTCAATAAAGCTTCCCCTTCCTGGGACAATGAATTCACAGTGTTCTTATTTCAATTTCCAGGAGTGTAGTTAATAAAGTAGTTAGTGATTCACTCTCCTTATTGTTGGCAGATCGGAACAGGAAAAAGCATATCCCATTTATCTTCAATCCATCCCAATGCATGTGGCAGGTCATGCAAACATTTATCCCACATCCTAGCAACAATTCCCAGAGAATCCAGCTTGAACAAATTGTGTCTAGACTGAGACACCAGGCAGTAAAAATGTCATAGCCCATCCCATGATGCCAGCTGTTTTGCCTGCAGCAACTCCAGGCCCTTGGTGAGTGCCTGCCATTGCTGAAAATCAACAATGTGAGCTGCAGCAGCACTGTTTGCGAAGTAGCTGGTGCCCATCTCATCGAAACTATGACTCTCAATAATGCTCAACTGGACACAACTGAATTCATGTCCATAATAAATCTGGAGGTGGACTGGCTCATTTGTTCCCCACCATGGCAGCTTGATTAGTGCAGGGTGGTGACATAATAACCAGTCGATCCCAAAGTGGGGCCAAACAATGATCTCTGCTAAGTATAAGGATATAGTCAGATCAATAGAATTTTTGGTTGTGAATTTCTGTACAGCAACTGACATTTATAGTCTGAATATACTCAATTTTTTTTCATTTCCAGATTGAAGACCAGTTCAGCCTGGTGTCTAATGCAGTCCATTTCAAGGAACTTGAATCATGATAAATGCTCAATTGCATGTAGATTTGTGCCTGATTTTGGAAAAGGAACCATTAGCCAAGTTGGCATGGAAGCTTTGTTTTCAAAAAATATATATGCCTGATGCCTAATTGCTGTTACCTGTCTTTGAGGAAACAAAATGAATCCCTATCTGTAATACACGTTTTGGCATGTTTAAATACAACAGTTTACAGTTCAGAGTCACAAATACTTACACTATTTTTCAGAGGTGTATTGAACAGTTAATTGAGGGCATCCCAAATTGTGCAAACTATTTGATTGGTATAAATGGAACAGGAACTATGTGAGAGCAACATTTACAACATTTGCTGGCACTGAGCGACTGCAAGCCTAAGGTTGCTCTACTAGTTTCGCAAGTGTAGTCTTTTTTAACCAAGCATTAAGTAACTCAATAATTTTACGAACAAACACGCAGGATCAGGTAGAGACCTTAGCTGAGTCACCCATTCCCAGGAATCTGAAAGAGTTGCAATCATTTGTTGGTGAAGTAAATTACACTGTTCACCAACATTAATGTGACTACCTGTCAAAAACCTGAATATGGTCTCCAGGGATAGAAACATAGTTGTATTAATGCTCTGTGCCCTCCAGAATGATGAGACGACCTCAGGGAATGCCACAGAAACTTCACAAACTCCTCTGGCTTTTACACTTCCAATATTGTTACAGGCTGTTTGCTTTCAGACATATCATACAGCACATACCAATGGCCATTTGTCTGATGGAGCATAGAACATGACTAATCTGAAAAGGCAATCTGTCACCACTCAGTGGACATCTAGTTGTGGTACTGGCGTGCAAATTCCAGCCTTCATGGCTGCATGAAGCAGGCACCTGCTACAGAGTCCCATGCATAGCAACATTTGCCTATAGGTCATTGAGGAGATATTGTTGGTAGTCCTTTTGGTTCATTGGGAGGTCAGTTGCTCAAAAGTTGCACATCTATTTGCCCATATACATCTCTGCAGCCATTGTTCAGCTGTGACATCTACTGCCTGTGATGCACCGCAGTTGCTTTGGTGCCAATTTTTGATGGTGACATTTTGCCAAGCATGGTATACTTTCATTATGGTGGCACACAAACTGTTTACAGCCATTTCAGAAATGCTTCCATTTTGGCCTGATAGCCAATGATCACGCCCTTTTGCATGTCAGATAAATTGGTCGGTCTCTCCATTATGACAACAACTGCACTGTTATCTGTGTCCTCCTGGCATGCTTTATAAATGCTCCACTTTAGTTACAGCACCTGCCATGTTTGAATGGTTACTGGATGTTGACAATGAACACAGGCAGTGGTCGCATTAATGTGATTGTACCATCTATTATGCTAAGTTCATTCCATAGGCTGCCTGTATTTTGTACCTACTCAAACAGCTGCATTAAAAATGTGCCAAATTTAACTTTTCAGATATTCACTACGATGTGTTTCTGAAGATAAAAAGCTGTCTCTGAACAGCTCCATGTCTGGCGACATTTTCTCTGGGTATACATCTTCTTCTGGTGATGGAAATGTCAGTTTTTGGTTTTGGCACCATACTGTCACAAAAGCAGGCTGACAACACAGAACAGCCATTTCAGTGACTGTTTCATAACTCCTGTCATTTGAGTTTTCTACTCAACCACCCTCCCCCAAAAAACACAATATCAGCTTCTCTGAATAACATAGATGGGAATTGTCCTTACATCACATCTTTCAGTGCTGCCTCCCTCCTCTTGGCACACTCCACTAGCCCCTTGAATAACAGAGAGCTGGAGTGGCTCCAGCTGCTATAATCCCACATCTTATATATAAATTTTTTATTTCTTTTCTAACACCTTTTCTACACATAAGGCACATATCACGATTACGTAGAAATTGCTACAGTCTTGTCCATACTGTTTTCACTGAACCCTGTTAACAGCAGTACAGTTTTCAGAATACTAATGATAACAGTGTTGTGGTTGGCAGGAGAGCCAACACCGTATTACTAAAGGAGGCCGAAATGCATGCGTCTCAGTTCACGCAGGCTGGCATGAGGTCTGGAACATGACAAGGGAATTAAAATTGAGAAAAACGGACATAGCTGGTGGAATACTTAACTTTTATCCATTAATGACGAACACTGCCCTTGACATTACATGATTCACAGTATCAATTGTAACTGATAATGGCGCCTTGCTAGGGCATAGCAAATAATGTAGCTGAAGGCTATGCTAACTATCGTCTCAGCAAATGAGAGCGTAGAAGTCAGTGAACCATCACTAGCAAAGTCGGCTGTACAACTGGGGCGAGTGCTAGGAAGTCTCTCTAGACCTGCCGTGTGGCGGCACTCGGTTTGCAATCACTGATAGTGGCGACACGCGGGTCCGACATATACTACCGGACCGCAGCCGATTTAAAGGCTACCACCTAGCAAGTGTGGTGTCTGGCAGTGACACCACAAACAGTATAAATACTTTGTATCAAAACATTATATTTTAGAAATATTCACAACTTTTAAGTCATATAAACCATGTGCATTTCAGAATTTGATCCACTAGGATGAAGGCAAGTCGTGTACGGCATGAAGGTGCGTGGGACTGGGATGTATGCCTTGGGTATTGATTACATGTCCCAGGTATGCCAAGTCCCGAGCAAAAACAATTTTTCCTCCCGCAAGCGAACACCATTTTGTCGCAAGACCTGAAATAATGTTCTGAGATTGGCCAACTGTTCTTCTTCTGTCTTTCCAGAGATCACAATATAGTCCAGATAATTTGCTGCAGTAGGGACCGACGCACCAACAGTTTGTAGATATTGCTGAAACAATGCAGGGGCGGATGCACACCCGAATGGCAGTCGTTTGAATCGAAACAACCCAAGATGCGTGTTAACCATCAAAACGCGCTGGGATTCTTCATCCACCGGTATTTGCAAGTACGCATATGCTAGGTCCAAGTTCGAAAAATATTTACCCGGGCACAGTTTGTCAAAAAGATCTTCCGGGTGGGGTAAAGGAAAAGTTGCAATCACTAGTCGTGGATTCACTGTTGCCTTGAAGTCCACACAAAGTCTCAATTTTCTGGAAGGTTTTGGCAAAATTACTAAGGGTGATGCCCAGAGAGAAGCCTGCACACATTCAATTACACCTTGTGATTCCAAATCGTGTAATGTTTTTGCGACCTCATCACGCAATGTGTGGGGAACAGTGCGCGCTCTGAAAAATTTTGGTTGTGCGTTTACTTTCAGTTCCAAATGTGCTTTATAGTTCTTAGCGAAACTGAGGCCCGGTGCAAAAATGTCTGCAAATTCTTCACATAGACGAGAAACACTGAAGGCACAGTCTGGTTCACTGATAGGATCTGATTTACTATAGACAAGTTAAACAACTGAAATAAATCGAAACCAAACAAGTTCACTGCAGAAGAAGAACGAAGGACGTAAAATGACATGAGTTTTGTTTGTCCTTTGTCTGTTGCAAGAAGGCTGCACTGTCCTAACACAGGGATCTGTTGACCTGAATAGCTGCTTAGCTTAACATTTGAGGCACACAACGGAGGTGTGCACAGCAGTTTGTAAGTGTCTTGATTGATCAGTGAAACTGCAGCTCCTGTATCGAGCTGGAATGGTATACTTTGCCGTTAATGTCCAAGTCTACAAAAAGTTTATTCTCCTGCTGACGATAAGAGCGACTGTCTCGTGCAGCATGAACTGACACTGGTACATAATCACTTGCGACTTGACGGGCGTTCCGGCGATGTCGACGCACACTATTTTTGGGATGAACACAGTCACTGTTAGAGAGAGTGGCACTGCACGGAGTGGAATGAACTATATGAATTTCCATGGGCAAAGTTTTGCGAGCCTGAGTATCCTTGGTTCGATTCTGGTTCCGGCGTGAAGCAAAGGGCCTGGAACGGTTTTGAGCTTCTGATCTGAGCTTTTTATCAATAAACATCTGTGAGTTCTTAATGGCAATGTCTACAATGGCTGGCAATAGGTGCCAGTGATTTAGTTAAGTATTTTGTGAGGGCATTTGTAGAAGAGCACGTAGCACTAACAAGTGGCCTCAATGGTACACCATCCTTGTGTATTTTAGAAAGATAATGCAACCTGGGTGGCCTAGTCACTTTTGGCATCAAAGTTTCCACAAGTTCGTCAGGAAAGCCAGAGTTATTTCCTTTCTGCTGAGGGCTGATGTGGAATCCTGTTTGAGAATTCAGTATGTGCTATCTTCCAATAACTGACCCACTTTCTTATGATAACATGTATCAGTAAGGATAGCCACAGCATTCACCTTGTCAAATGGTAAGACAACTAAATTTTCATCGTTCTCAAGCAATTTCAGTCCTTGTTTCTCCACTCTTCTAATACTGAACTTAGGGAGTTTATCTGTGGCCAAAATCCAGCTAGTAGCAAGCCATACCTCATCTGCTGCTTCTTTAGGAAGATGCCAAACTGCTTGTTGTATCCCTCTGATAATCTCAGTCACTGGTGACTCTTGTGGAGCTGGAGCAAAGTTCAGACCTTTAATGAGACTGAGATGGTAGTTTATCAAGTACCCTGTCAGAGAAAAATAGCTAATTTTTCATAGAGTATTTTGAAGAATTAGCTTTGAACAGTGCTCTCTTCCTTCCATCCTGCTTCTCCAGATATGTCAAAAATACATTTTTTAATCTGGCCACATGGCAGTGATGTGCTGCAGCAATACATTGATCATTTGAATGGTACACATCCTAACATAAGATTCACAGTGGAGGTGGAGAAGGACTAGAAATTACCTTTCTTAAACGGGTTGGATAAATTGAAATCAGGTGGATGACTCAGCCATTCTGTGTACATAAAAGCAACACAAACAGATCTGTATCTCAAAGGGCGTGGCTTTCACCATCCACCTCAGCAAAGAGCTATGCAGAGCCAGGATCGTTTCAGGCAAGGACCATTACAACTCTGAGATTAACCATCTGATGATGGCATCAGAAGGAGAGTATTCTGTGTGTGGTATTAGTTGAAAGCTGTCAAAGAAACCAAGATGCGAGGCCATTCAAACAAGCCAAGAGGACTAACACATAGCGCATCTTTCATTCTACGGCACAACAACTAATAAGACAGGTAGAGAAACTTCCTGGCAGATTAAAACCATGTGCTGGACCAAACCTCACACCACAGGACATTTGCCTTTCACTGGCAAGCATTCTACAGACCTGAGATATGAAAGCATGTCTTACAACTTAGCTTTAGTTCCACCAGTATCTCATCTGCTACCTTTCAAACTTCACAGAAAGTAGGTAGAGTACTAAACAGGCTACGAATCAGACCAGTCTTCAGTCTTCAGGCCACCCACAAAAATTAAGGAAATGTTCTGACCAATCTTGGTGTGAGAGTGATGAGAATTAACAGTATTCCTTGCAAGTGTGGCAAGAGTCCTGTGTGCTAGTCAATACAGACTGTTGCCTATTGCAACATTGAGCATAAGTGTCACCTTAAATGCAGGTATTTGAATAAATCAGCAGTGGCTGAACACAGCCTGTTAAATAAGTGCAAGATTTTGTTTGATTAAATGTTGGCCTATTGGGACTTTGTGATCAGGGAATCAGTTGAAATTAGGTTATGTGGAAATGGTGTTAACAGAGATTCAGGTTATGCAGTTAGCAATGCATGGAAGAGGACACTTGATAAAGAAAGACCACAACTCACTCTCTTCTTACAGTTTACCACACTGCAAGTAACACTGGACAGAGAGCAAAACAAAATCTATGGGAATAGAGGGCACCAACTCACTACACACCATTTCTGTGTAGTCACCATGCATGATAAAGCCAACCAGATATCATCCTCTGGGTATAACAATGGGAGCCTCGCCAGTTCACGACAGTCATTTTTAGTGCCTGATGATGGTAATGGAGGCAATCATTGTGGGCTTGGGATGAAAGTAAACCTAGAACATTTTATACAAGGACTCTGCTGTCAAAAACTTCATAGCCACATAAATTTCCCCTATCTGTACCCATCTCTACCCCTATGTCCATGTCTCTGTCTTTATTCAATCATTCTACAATCACATTTTTCTCCCCATGGTCTCCCCTCTCCCTCTTTCCTATTTGCTTCCTACTCCCTTTCTTATCCACCTTTTCTCAGCCCACTTCTCCATTTTATCGTGGGCCACACACAATTTCTTGTGATTGCACCAGAGCGGCTCACCAGTGGCACATTCCCATCCCATTCCCATTTTCCCTCTTGCCCCCAGCCATCAACTTCCTTCCCTCCACCCATATTTCTTCCCCCCCCCCCCCCCCCAATCCCCTTACTCCTGTCAGGAAGGGATTGTCTGGAAGTATATTTTTTATGTGCCTCCTGATCAATCAGTACCTCAGCTATAAGGGGAATTGTAATCTTAATCTAATAAAAACAATTAGAAGTTAATTCGTCCATTGATTATTTACAAAATTATGTGACATGACATATTAAATGAAATATTGGAATCAAACAGCGTCCATAAATATACCACTCAAATGATACTTGAAAATCACAAACTGGGTTCAATAACCATTGAAATCCATAATTAGTGCTCCCCCCCCCCCCCCCCTGAAAAAAAAAAAAACGGTGTAAGATACTGCTGGCACTAAAGTTTTGACAAGATAATACGTTATTAAACAGTGATCAAAAGAGGATTTGCTTGAATAAATGTTTTATTCTCTAGTTTTTTTAATGTACAAAGACTGATATGCCACTTCCCACTTCATCTATTTGCTGTTTGAATCATAACTGTATGTATTCAATCACACATTCTGTTTATCTTCTACAATTGATAATTCTGTTCTTTCTTACTAGATAGTGAAGCCAAATCTCTATCTGTATATTCTGTAACCCTTAATGAGGGCTCTTTTTATATTTGATGTGATTATGAAGAAGTGAGATGAATTTAATAAAATACATATTCTAGTTTATTCCATTTCCTTGCATTTATATGTGCTAATGGATCAATAGAATATGAATTTAAGATAAAAACTCTCTCTCTCTCTCTCTCTCTCTCTCTCTCTCTCTCTCTCTCTCTCTGTCTCTCTCTCTCTCTCTCTCTCTCTCTCTCTCTCTCTCTCTCTCTCTCACACACACACACACACACACACACACACACACATATTCACAAATATAGAAGAAAGGAAGGCAGAAAGTTTGTGTGTGTCTAAGTACACATGCTCTTACGTGTGGTAAGACAAAAGTAAAGAAATAATATAAAATGTGCAGTTGTGATAAATGAGTTTGGAAAATTACCTTTACTTTTATACAGATTGTTATTGCAGCCTTAAATTGTACAGATTAGACATATAAGTATAAACTGTGTTTCCAGTTTCACTTTATATGTCACTTTTAGTTATGGTTGAGTATATGTGAACACTGTTCAATACTTGCATGGAAGTGCACCATAGCATCAAACGGATCTAAAAAGAAAGAATCAGGGATTTCATTGTATTTTACATGCACTTAGTAAACATTAAACTGATTTTTAAATTTTATTTATATGAATTAAATTCATGATTATATTTTTTAATCCTACATTGGATATTTAATTTTTCCAGATATATATTTTGTGAAGAATGTGGGCAGGATATTTTATGACAAAACATTATGCAAAGCAGGATGTTGTGCTACTGACAAAAACCTCTGGCACATGCTTATGTACCTTTTGAATTTATTTCTCATTACCCCAGTTTCTGTCCTCAACTGAGCATTGAAATCTCTTTCCTCTTTCAGGGTTTTTTCATACTGTGCCCTCAAGTCTGTTATTTCTCTGTCTGCATCATCTTCAATTTGTGACTTAATGGCTTCATGGTCTTTTAGCTGAGTTTCTATATCCTTACATAGCTGTAACATTCCATGTACAGTTATTTAATCTCTCAGTGTAACTACTGAATAACACGTGAAAACATTTTTAAACAAAACATTTATTATTGATAAATATTTCGTTTAGTTCAGTATATTACCTATTCTTGGATGAATGTTACAGAATTACATTCAATATCTTAATATATCTACTGCATGCAACATCCATGTGCATGAAGCCACTCACTAAAATGACGAGAATTGATCTTAAATCAAACAGTGGAGAGCCAAGCTAGAATATCAACAACATTAAGAAAATGCTAGATTGCTACTCACCATAGAGATGACATGTTGAGTTGCAGACAGGCATAACTAAAAAGACTGGTGTATATATGCTTCCTTAAGACCAAAGCCTTCTTCAGAAAAAACTGCTTTCACATTCAGACAAGCAAAAATAAACTTTACACACACGACTATTTCTGGATGCTCTGGTCAGAAGCCAGCCAAAACACATCAAATGGGAGCAAAAATCTATTGTGGGGCAGTGAAGGGAGAATGAGAGCAGGGTACAGGTGTCAGAATGCCTACCTGAATGTGCAGTGACTAGATGTGGTAGGACAGGGCTATCAGGCACAGTATCAGGAGCCTGTAGGGGAGAGTGAGCATGGAAAACATTGGGAGCAGAGAAGGGGAAAAGAATGGTGAGTGTACCGACAGAAATCAGCGCACAGTGAAGGTGATGAGAGACTAATAGTGAGGATTTGATAGGCCAGACAGAGCATAAACAGTTATGTGGAGGGGACAGTAGGTTACTGTAGGTTGAGGACGGGATAAATTAGGAAGAGGAGAATGTGTTGTAAATGTAACCCACAGTGGTGGAGGACAGAACCCAGATGGCCCGAGTTCTCAAGTAGCCTTTGAAACCGAGCATATTATGTTCAACTGCATGTTGTGCCAGAGGGTGGTGCACTTTGATCTTGGAAACAGTTTGGTGGTAGTCGTTCAACCTCGAGGATAGCTGGTTTTGGTATTCATAACTTATATATCAAAAGCTGTGAAGTAATTGCAGCAGAGCTACTATATAACACAGCTGCTGTCACAGCTAGCCCAACTTCTATTGAGATAGGATGAGCCTGAGACAGGAAAGAGTAGGAAGTACTGGGTTGGTGCGTTTAATGTGGAGCCATACTAGAGGAAGAGGTCAATATCCAGTAAGGAGGCAGACTAAGTTGAAGAGGAACAAATGAAGTGGACAGGAGAGAAGATATTGAGGTAGTGAAGGAATGAGGATTGGCTGTCTTGGCCCTGAGTCTAGATCGTGATGTGGTTATGGGAATATGTCATCATTGGGTGACTGTAGGAGGATAAAAAATGACACACCATGTGGTAGATGAAGATATGATCAATGGAATCAATGGACCTTAACCAAACAAGGTATTTGAGGTTTTGCGAGGCTAGGAATGTCTCCTCTAGGAGGCCCATTAACAGGGCAGCAAAGGAAGATACAATGCAGGTGCCCATGGCTGTGGCGCAGATTTTTTTGCATATCTTTCCTTCAAAGAAGAAGTAGCTGTGTGTCAGGATAAAGTTAGTAAGGTGTATGAGGAATGAGATAGTAGATTTGTAGTCTGAAGGACATTGGGAGAGTGTAATAAAACGTGGCAAAAACATTTTTGCAAAGTTTTGTGTTGCTCAACACAAGAAAAACAATGTTCAGTATACCATGTCTTATTACAGATATTCTCCACGAAAAACATAAAACATATCTTGTGTAATCTGGGGTACTGCTTTCCGATGCTGCCGTAGGTTCATTTTGATGTTACTGTATTGCCACATGGGATTTATGCAATGGAGTCAATAAGTTTCAGTGCTTCATGTCCACCATACATTTTGTTTAGCACACTAGATGTTCAGAGGTGAACTTACAAAGCCTGACTAGAAGCTGTTGATACAAAATTCGGTTTAAGACTGACTTAAATCTGTCCTCAGACAGACCTAAGACTGATTTATGGTGGTGCACAAATTGCCTCTATTTATATGATTTTAAACAATTATCATCATTGTTACATATTGAATTTTGCATATTAACAACTAAAGTTTTTATATACATCTTCCAAAATTACATGGAACAACAGTGAATAATTTCATACAAAGACAGGAAAGAATCTGTTTCTATTATGACTATAAATTACATGTTTTATCACTGCAACAATATATTTCATTAATTTGCACATATATTTTATTGACTTAAAGGAAAATCATCCAAACCATTTACAGGTGAACTGAGTGACTAGGAAAATCATCCAAACCATTTACAGGTGAACTGAGTGACTAGTTTTATTGAATGAAGACCCTAGATTCCATTAATTAAATTTTGTATGAGTAAAATTTTACATTTCTATATGGTTGTAATTTGTGAATATGCAGTCACAAATAAATTGTGATAATACTTTCATTTTTTCAGACAAGAACATGCCTCAACCGGAATGCCAGACATTAGATGCTATATCAAACCAATCTCAATGTCAAAATTTCAATAGACCAAAGAAATGTATCATCTTTCAAATTTAGTGGTTAGAATGATAAAATCTATATCAGTGTCCTCAAATAAGTGTTAATGTACATCAGTAGACAAAATTAACTGTTTCTCAGAATAGCCCCTCTGTTGCCACAACTACTGTGCCTCTTACATTTATGAGTTTATCAAATGCAGTAAACAGTATTTCAGTATAAAGGGTTTTTTTTATAATACTCCATTTCATATCATTTTGTTCCAACCTCTTCCTCGGTTCATTTCAAATTTGTGTCAGAACAAAATCATCATTAGTTTACCCACATACACATACAGCCCATAATTGTTAATTAATCTAATCACAGTGTAAGTTCCAATTCAGACATATGGTGAACTGTACAATGTAAAGAGTTATTCTGTGTACATAATACAGTGTGGCAAAGTGAAATTCAAATTGATATCATAAAACCTAACCTACTATACCAGACAAAATGTATATTTGTGTCCATGAATGACATATCAGATCCAAGAGTTAACCTTCATCAAATCATAGAAAAACACTAATTTAAAGTATATGAAAGAAAATGCAAAGGAAAATTCCCTCCAGTCTGTTAAGTAAGATTGAAGTAGTGCACAGAACTAAACAGAATTCATCCACTCATGCAATTCCAGCAAGTGACTGTAAGGCCACAAAACAAGTTATATTTCAAGAAAATAATTTACATCCTAACATACAATCAAATTCAATACTTAACCTACAATGCACATATCAAAAAAAAGTTTTGCATCACCTCAGTTCCAAGAGTTCCAGAACCTGGGCAGAAAATTGGAATAGAGATCAATATAAACATTATTTCTGCCCTTTTTATTGCTCATGAAAACCCCACATTGCATGTTGCACCACCATACAGTGATACCTTCAGAGGTGGTGGTCCAGACTGCTGCTCACACTGGTACCTGTAACACCCAGTAGTACGTCCTCTTGCATTGATGCATGCCTGTATTCGTCGTAGCATACTATCCACAAGTTCATCAAGGCACTAATGGCCCAGATTGTCCCCCTCCTCAACAGTGATTCGGCGTAGATCCCTCAGAGTGGTTGGTACATCATGTCATCCATAAACAGCCCTTTTCAATATATCCCAGGCATATTCGATAGGGTTTATGTCTGGAGAAGCCGCTGACTACTCCAGTCAAATGATGTCATTATCTTGAAGGAAGTCATTCACAAGATGTGCACGATGTGGGTGCAAATTGTCATCCATGAAGATGAATGCCTCATCAATATGCTGCCAATATGGTTGCACTATCACTCGGAGGATGGAATTCACATGTCCTACAGCCTTTGTGGCATCTTCCATGACCACCAGCGGCATATGTCAGCCCCACATAATGCCACCACAAAACAGAAGGGAACCTCCACCTTGCTGCACTCGCTGGACAGTGTGTCTAAGGCGTTCAGCCTGACTGGGTTGCCTCCAAACACGTCTCCAAAGATTGTCTGGTTGAAGGCATATGCAACACTCATTGGTGAAGAGAATGTAATGCCAATCCTGAGCAGTCCATTCTGCATGTTGTTGGGCCAATCTGTACTGCGCTGCATGGTGTCATGGTTGCAAAGATGAATCTCACCATGGATGTCAGGAGTGAAGTTGCTCATCATGCAGCCAATTACACACAGTTTGAATCTTAACGCGACATCCTGTGACTGCACAAAAAGCATTATTCAACATGGTGGCATTGCTGTCAGGGTTCCTCAGAGCCCATAATCCATAGGTAGCAGTAGTAGCCCTTGAGTGGCCTGAGTGAGGCATGTCATCAACAGTTCCTATCTCTCTGTATTTCCTCCATGTCCAAACAACATTGCTTTGGTTCACTCTTAGATGCCTGGACACTTCCCTTGTTGAGGGCCTTTCCTGGCACAAAGTAACAATGTGGACATGATCGAACTGCGGTATTGACTGTCTAGGCATGGTTGAACTACAGACAACACAAGCCGTGTACCTCCTTGCTGGTGGAATGACTGGGACTGATGAGCTGTCAGCCCCCTCTGTCTAATAGGTGCTGTTCATGCATGGTTGTTTACATCTTTGGGCAGGTTTAGTGGCAACTGAAAAACAGATCAAATGGATATATTAAGCAAAACTACAAATTTTTCAAGGCCAACATTTGCAACGATTGGACCGACCTGAAAAATCCAAAATGCCACATACTAACCAGTAAGAAAGTTCATAATCAGTTAGTTCAAATCTCAAAATCCATAAGAAATGAGTATGAAAATATGCAAATCAATACAACATGGAACTTCGAGTTCCAGACAAATGTCACCTACTAATATACGACAAGCAGAAGTTAGTACAAGGGCTGTTCAGAAAGTAGGGAATGTTTCAGTGTGATGTCACTAGGTGTGTGACAATCACATATATTTTGGTATATGCATGCTTGGCAGCTCAGTCAACATCCATCCGTGACAGCGGGAACATATCAGCGCATCTGATTTTTTCATTATTTGAATTTGAAATGTGCACTGCAATTGAAAATCCTGCCAGCGGTGAGGTGCGGTCTGTGATGCGTTTCTTGTTGTCAAAAAACCTAAAACCTATAGAAATTTATCGTGAACTGTGGAAAGTGTACGGAAACAACGTACGGAGTGAATGCTCCATTCAGGAATGGTGCATTCAGTTTAAAAATGGCTGAACCAATGTTCATGATGAAGAGAAGGGTGGACCCCTGAGCATTGTGACTGACGATCTTGTTGCTAAAATTGATGAAATGATTTGTGCAAACCGTTTCTTCATAATAACAGAGCTTTCACTTTCTTTTCCATGAGTTTCACATACTTTGTTGTTTGAAATTGTCATTCAAAAGCTAGGCTACAGCAAATTTTGTGCACAATGGGTGCACAAAATGCGAATGGGGGCAACATTGACATTTCTGGAGGCCTACCACAAAGATGGTGATTCATTACTGTATTGTATCATAGCCAGTGACGAGACTTGAGTGAAACACGTCAATTGCAAGACAAAATTACAGTCCATGGAGTGGGGGTACAAAAGGTCCCCCCAAAAAGCAAGAAAATGTTTGCAAACCCTGTCAGCAAGGAAATTGATGGTGACAGTGTTTTGGCATAGGCAAGGTCTGCTTTTTATTGATTTTCTCAAATGTGGAGCAACCTCCTTACTTCATTCAAATGGGAAATTTCCCCTCATCCACCCTACAACCCTGATCTTGCACCAAGCGACTTCCACTTGTTTCACAAGATGAAGAACTGGCTTGCAACACAGTGCTTTGATGATGACACGGAACTCCAGGAGGGTGTGACTCACTGGCTGAAGTCTCAGGTGGCAGAATTTTATGATTAAGGTCTTTCAAAGCTTGTCCACCACTATGATAAGTGCCTCAATGTGTTTGGTGACTATTTGGAAAAGTAGTATGTCAGTCACTCTTTCAGATGTATATAATAAAATGTATTTCTTGTACTTAGTTTTTTTTTATGCCAAAATGTTCCCTACTTTCTGAATAGCCCTTGTATTAGGAGCACAAAGGTTCAGTGATGCAGTGAAGCATCAACAGCGAATACAACTCATGCCAAATATGGGAAAATCTTATTCATGTTCGCACTGTAATAAAAATGTTTTTGTGGGTGATGTTCAGTCACTATCTAATTATCTTATACCATGTTTTAATAAAATGTTTGTTTGAAGATAAGTAAATTTGTTGGCACTTAAATGATTCAGTAGAAAAAGCAATGTAAGTATTCAATAATATCTTGAACAAGAAGTTGAGGAAACATAATGACAAAACTTGTAGATAACACTGATTCATGACACTGATGTGAGAACATATCCTGACAAAAGTTGTTCAACATGGGTGACAGAAAGAGTCTGAGGCAAATTCCAACATGGAGGCTAAACTGAGAGAGAATACTGAAAATATATGAAAGAAATTTTATGTGACAGAAAATATGTTGATCAGTTGGTCACATACAGAAAATATAAATGTTTATGATGAGCATCAAAATACCACATGACAATGTTGAGCACCAAAGTACTAAAGAACATATAGATGAATGCCTAACAGCCGATACATAAAAACGTGACACAAAGCATATACGAAGTGTGACAGTAAAGTAATGAGATTGATGTAAAAAAAAAAAAATGTTGCTTACCGTTTGAGTCAGGTTCAGTGCTGTCTCCTTCAAAGTAATTCCCTTCTGATTGCACACGCTTTTGACAGCGCTTCTGCCATTGATGGTAACATTTCTGGAACTCATCTTCCATAATTTCCTCCAAGACCCTCGTCACAGCTTTTTGGATATCTTGTGTTGTTTGAAAATGTCCCTTGACCACCGTTTTGACTCTTGGAAATAGAAAAAGTCACACGGAGCGATATCTGGTGAATAAGGTGGGTGTGGTAGTACTGAAATTTGTTTGGAGGTTAAAAATTGCTGTAGTGACAGAGCAGTATGGGATGGCGCATTATTGTGATGCATAATCCAATTATCAGCAATGTTGGCATTGCAATGAATAACTCTTTTATGAAGTCTTTCTAAAAATTTTTTGTAGGAATATTGGTTAACTGTTTGTCCAGGAGGCACCTACTGTTTATGAACAATTTCCTTGGAATCAAAAAAGCACACAAGCAAGCATTTCACTTTTGACTTTGACACACAAGTGTGTTTTGGTCTGGGTGATCCCTCTGAGTACCACTGCGAACTTTGGCATTTTGTCTCTGGATCATACTGAAAAAAAAAAAAAAAACTTTCATCACCAGTGACAACACAGTTCAACAATTCTGGATTGATTTCCGTTTGCTCTAATAGATCGGCTGCCACATTTTTCCACGTTTCTCGTTGTTGTGGTGTGAGTTTTTTGGGGACCATTTTTGCACAAATCTTTCTCATATCAAGATCTTCAGTTATTATTAGACGAACCATTTCTCGATTGATGTTCAGTTCTTCTGCAATCATTTTCACAGATAATCTTCGATCAGATTGTACGAGTTCATGCACCCTGCCAAGTTGACATCCGTCTGTGAGGTTGATGGTCGTCTACAGCGGTCTTCATCTTCAAAATTCATTCTGCCTTCACTAAACATTTTATGCCAATGAAAAACTTGAGCTCTTGACGTAACCTCCCCTCCAAACGCCTTCTGAAGCTCATCGTAAGTTGTCTCCGTGTTTTCACCCAATTTAACACAAAAAGAAATGGCATACCATTGCGCAATATTATGCGGTTCCATTCCCGTGACGAGAAACACAAACACGTGTTAACTTATTACAGTACAACTCGCGGCTGAGCAGTTGCATCGATACGCTGCTTGGACTAGAAGCAGCTTATAGACCAAGGTCAAAGATATTGTGCCTAAAGCCTGCAGAGTTACAACATCTTGCAAAGAAAATGAATCTCATTACTTTATTATCGCACCTCATACAGAATCAAATATAGATAGAGGCACAAACAGAGTGCAAAGCAGAGTAATGCACTTTACATACTGAAATGTAACTTAAACTCCAGGGGTGATTGGTGTATCAAAGAAATGGTTCATGTCCAGCCGGAACATCGAACCAAGATGTCTCCTATCTGACTGATGCCTTCCTCAGACTAATCAGCCAATGCGTATATTTAATCAAGACTGTGGTTATCTGTAACCATGCAGCATAAGGCTACTGCCACCTTAGGACAACAGCAAGCAAATTACTCCTAAATCACATTCATTGAAAACTTTCTAAGGCAATGCCAGATTCACCGCAGAGCAATGGGATTCATTATAGTCAATATAATAAAAACAAAAAGTATATCATTGAAATCCACAGAATATGTGTCATGTATAAACTTCATATAGCAGGCTAAATGTATGTGATCTAAATTATGTCAACTGATGCCAAAAATCTCCATACTAATCATTCTGAATATTCAGTCATGTATGTATGAAGTATTTCAGTTTCGCATGACATTGAATAATCATAAAAATCATAAAGATGTGAAATAATGCCAAATGTTATACATGTGACCAAGCTTATACCATAATTCCTGCTGACCAACTAGAGTGTAAGTAAACAAATGCATGTGTGTGATCCAGTTGGCTATACTTCTCTTCAGAATTCATATTGTTGTCAATTTGTGTCAATAAAGATTAGATAAGATACTATTATCAGCGAAGCATTTCATGTAACAAGAAGTGGTTTTGACATGTGATTAGAAACTAAGTGTAAATGGTATAAATAAGGAATGTAGTCCCAAAGAATAAAGATGGTGAAGCAGATACTACATTAGCTAGGGTGCTTTTGGTTGCCAGACACATGGTACACACAGAAAGTGTAACCCCATGAGTGTTGATCAAATATGAACATCAAAATGTCGTTTTAAATCTGAGATATTGGATACAGGTTTTTCTGATCATCAAGCAATTAAATTGACTTCAGATAAATCTCAGAAAAAAGATATATAGAGAGAAGATTAATTAATGATGACAGCATTAGCGTCTTTAATCTCATGTTGAAAAATGTAAACTGGAACATGGAAACCAATAGTTCTGTGTAGGTATAAAATTCGACAAGTTATTGTCAAATTATAAATACTGATATGATACTTCAATCTTTCTGAAGAGAATGACAATAAACAAAAATCAAATTCATGGATAACAAGTGAAATCAAAGAGTCATCTACAAGTCTTAGAATGCTATATAAGTGTGCAAAACAAAATACTACCTTAAAACCATATGTAAAGTGTTATAGGAAAAAGCACAGGGAAGCTACAGTTGCTACTGTGGCGCCGATGAGGTCGACAACAGCATTGATATACGTTTGACTCTAGACTCTGAGCATCGTCTTTGGATGCTAAGCTAAAATTATCTTTGTTCTCTTCCACCATGTCCAGTTCTTTGTAAGCCTTTGATGTGTTTAGGTGAACAAACGAACTACTGCAAAATGGGAGTGTTGTTTGGTGTAACTGACCCGAACTTCCTCCTCACTACAAAAAAGAAGCACAGTGATTCATATATCAGAAAGGGTAACAACAAAGTGAAATTTATGTGAAAAGTTGTTAATAATCAACAGGCAAACATAAAAATGCAAGTAATAAAATCACCATAAAACACAGAAATGAAATTGTTGAAGATCAACTTCTAATAGCTAATATATTTAATGATCATTATGTTAATGTAGCCCAAAACCTGATCCAAACTAAATATAATCCAAAGATAATAAATGAAATGACACTGTATCTATATCACGTAACACCCAAAGAAGTACAAATAGCTTTCAGCAAACTAAAGAGTAAACTGACCTGCAGGTTTGATGGTATCCCTGACAAAATTATTAAACTATGAAATCTTCGCAGGTTATCAGCCAAGTGGCATTGTCTTCTAGCCGCACTTCGCCTGAAGATTATGGATACTCAATCCATTGAAACGTTGTGACTGGATGCCACTCGGCTGATAACCTGAGAAGATTTCATGGCAGAAATACACCGCAAAAGCCTGCAATCACATATAAAATTATTAAATATAGTAATGATAATGTTGACTCTCAACTTGTGGGCATAATCAATGACTGCTTCAAAACTGGTGTGTTTCCAAGTAAACTAAAACAGTCAACAGTAATACCAATTTATAAAGAATTGACATTAAAAATTTCATACCACTATCATTATTATCTGTATTTTCAAAAAAATAATTGAAAGAATAATGTATGACAGATTGTTATACTTTCTAAACAAAAATAAAATTCTTGCAAATGCACAGAATGATTTCAGAAAAGGCAAATCTACACAAACAGCTCTCTTCAATTTCTTAAAACTAGTTTACAAGGCTATTGCACACAAGGAACTGATCTGTGGGTTGTTTTTGGACCTTTCCAAAGCATTTGTTCTTATAAATCATAATCTAATTCTGTTAAAACTATATAGTGTCCTTGGTGTTTCCTACAAGTGGTTCAAGTCATATTTAACTGATAGGAAACAAAGAGTACAAATTTTTCAGGATGCAAGTGTGTACCATTCTGAATATAAAAGAGTTAATTATAGGGTACCCCAGGGCTCAGTATTGGCACTTATGTTATTCTTGATTTTTATTAATGACCTGCCACAACAGTTTTCAACAGCTGATACTATGTTTTTTGCTGATTATATCAGCTTCATTATAAACAGGAAAAATGGACATGAGATGCAGCAAAAAATTGACAAAACAGCAGAAGTGGCAGAAAAATGGTTTAAAGATCACTGTCTAGTTGTCAATGACAAGAAAACTGTACGGATGAACATCATCTCTATAAAGAACAAAAATAAGACCAATGTAAAATTCACATTATCGAATAGCCAAACTCAGCAAAAGGATCACATAAAATTTTTAGGGTTATCGGTGGATGAGCATCTAACATGGGAAAAACATGTAGAAATGGTTAACAAAAAATTAAGCAAGTACTGTTACATATTAAGAATGCTTAAAGATTGCTGCAATAGCAAAACAGTGTTAAGTGCTTATTACGCATAAATGCATAGTATAATGAAGTATGGTATAGTGTACTTTGGAAATACATCTTTTGTGAAGTAGTCTTTTAAGCTGCAAAAGAAAGCTGTAAGATTAATAAGTGATATTGCTTGCAGAGCATTATGTAGAGGTATCTTTAAAAAAATTAAAATAAAGACCTTACCACTTATATTTACATTTGAAATTATCTGCTTCATTAAAAACCATCAAGTTTCAGCTTTGAATAGTGAGATCCACAATTATCAAACAAGGAAAAGGATGACTATCATAGGGATGTGCACAGAAAATCAATATATCAGGACAGTGCTGTTTACAAACCAAGAATTCTTTACAATTCATTGCCAGATAGCATCAAAAAGATACCAAACATTAATACATTCAAATAAGAAGTAAACAATCTACTAATAAATGACAGCTTCTACAGAATTAATGAATATCTGGAATTTTTCTCAAATCTGTAGGTCTACTTCATAACTCTTTACACAATAATTCATAATTATCAAACCATTTATAGATAAAACTAAACTTCTTTTATTCATGTATGTATCTAATTATGCACCTAACTTTTGTGTCGTATGTTACTATGCCTAGTTAACTAAAGTACTGGTATTTAATAGTTTTAGTAAAATCAACTAAGGTGTTTCACTAGCTTTAATTTTATCTGTATGTACATATATAATTTTATAACCTAATTACACCCAATAAAGTTTTTGTTATAAAGATGTGATTTTGTACATGATGTAAAAATGTAATATTTTATACTGTTCTGTACTTTGACAACTCCAATATCATGAATGTCATAATACAGGCACTAAGTAAATAAATAAAATAAAATAAATATCATGAAATCAAAGTGTATTGAGCAAATTATTGTTCCTCATATCAGTGGACACCGATATCATGAATCAAAATAGGTAATCAAAGTCAGCATAAATCGTGAGAAAAGAAATGTGTATAAATATGTGTGTGAATGTAGTACCAATGTATAGCAGTGTTGAAGCAGATGCTACATTAGCTGGGGCCTTGTGCTTGCCAGACACATGGTAGACATGGAGAGTGTAACCTCCTGAGGGTTGATCATTCTACTGTCCCCCAACTCTGCAAATTCTCCAACTCCTTCTTAGCAACCTTCCAATTAAAAATAGATACTCCATAAGACTTAATGAAAAATGATTCATGTGGTCTCAATTTCAACTTACACATGTAATCTTTTACGCTGAATGGCTTGTAATTGAAAATGTTATTATATTCCCACAGGATTCCCTCCAAGTCACTCTTTTCATCGATACTTAAATTGTCTGCTGATTTAACTTTATCCAATACTAATTGCGTAAAATATGCACTAACCACCTGATTATCAAAATACTCATTATCTTCACTAAATAACATCTGTCATCAAATATTTCTACTCCTCTTAAATTATTGATACAATTCTCATCACTCATTATGTTTAATTTAGTTTCACCATGAACACCAGATTTCGGATCAATAAAATTTACCTTCATATTTAACCAATCGAACCTAGCATTAACATTCAGCATCCAATCCATCCCTAACAATATGTGCTCATTCAGGCCAGTTATTTGCAGACATCCTTCATCAAATACAACATTACTGACAGTAAATGAAAGTAATGCTTGCCTACTGATTAATTTAATAAATTTCCCAGCAGCTCCTTTTATTTTAACATCAGTAATTGGAAATTCAGTATACTGTTCAGTGTTCTTTAATCTATCTCTTAATTTACCAGATACACCATTTACTGGGCTACCAGTGTCCACTAGATATTACAATACAGGGACTGCCGATTATCTTATGCTTATTATTTCCATCATCTTCAGCCAATAAATCATCTCCAATATCCCTACAATTAACATCAGCATTTAATTGAACCTCATTTCCTAACTTAGGTTGTAAAGTACTTAAAGGTAGTTTACAACTAGATTGTGTGTGTTTAATACCATTCTAGTAATCATATTTTCCTAGAGACGCCTCATTCTCTTCCAATACTTTCAGTATCTTATCACTAATTATCTTATCTTGATCTTCCATACTGTAACAACTATGTAACATCTCACTGACCTCAATGGGTATCAACTGATTTTCATGTACCTGTTTCTCTAATTCTAAATTATCATATCCTACCATTCTATTACTCATATCATTGTCTAGTACTTCCACATAAACCACACAATCTACTTCATTATAAAATACAACATCAGCATCAATAGTCTCAAAATACTCATTAACATCATCATCTGCACCTACATGAACCTCAACTTTAAGTAGACGTCTCCATTCCACAACCACTATCAAAAGTACTAGAATTTGCGTCAGCAGGCACATAAACATAATTTAACTTAGATACATGATTCATACTATCCTCCACATCTTTTTCAGACAATATTGAAAATTCATCATTACAGATTAAACTAACTAAATGGTGCTCATCAGCATCATCACAACTCTCATCAAACAAGTTAATCAAATCATCTGTACTAAGATGAAATTTATTTTGTACTTTACTAGTATCTTCAATCATTTCTGTCAGTGTGAAGTCCCAAAATGCTTTATCATAACAACTCTATCTATCTGGTAATTATTGTATCTATTGTGGTGTTTGTGACCTGAATGACACCTTCCTCTCCTACCTCTAACCTGATTTCTGTAACTGTTGTTATTGTTCTGGTGGTGTTGTGATGACCCCCATTCTGAAAACTATTCTCTAAAGCATGACCTAATTTATGTACTTATTTCAGAAATTCCTCATTAGTCATCTGGTGTATAAGCAAGATTCCACTAGGCATGGCCAGGTAAACTATTTCAGCGCATCAGTTTGGATTAATTGATCAAGTGGTTCTTGTAAATGTGCTTAAGCCCTTAGCTGATTTTCACAAAATTCTCACATTCTCATACCTCCTTCATGAAATCTACTTCCATTTAAAAATTTTGATTTTATTTGCACCAGCTTACTTTCTGACCAAAATTTGTTTAAAAATAATTTTTCAAACTCTGTAAATGTCATTTCTGGGTTAACTTGCTGGTTAGCCCACGATAAAGCTTCTCCATCTAAAAATTGTTTAGCATATTTCACTTTCATATGCTCTGGCATGTCCGGTGCAAATCTGTCCTTGCACTGATACAAGTAATTGACAGGGTGTAGTTTAATATCACCCAGAAATATTTTCATAACAACATTATTGCAATTGTTTTGAAACATATTACTACTGCTATATATACTACTAAACATATTAGTCTATAGATTTACAACTTCAGAGTTGACTGTTTGAAGATAATTTGATGCTTAATTCACTTTGCTGTTTACTGAAGAGATTTCCTCTGAAACAAATATGGAATTTAATTTTAGTTTCTCATCAATGAAATTATTTTTGGTTTCAATATAAGTTTGTATGTTATACAACCCTAATTTTTGTCCATGGGGTTCATCAATGACAATGTTTTCAGTTCTTTTTACTCATTCGTCAACTACGCCAAAATGTTTGTTAACTAACTGTAATTCTGTAATAGCAAAGTTCTTCAAACAATCCACTTCAGATCCTACATTGTCTTGTCTTTCATTTACATTGTTCATTTCTCTATTTGCCTATTTCCCTAAATGCTTTTAGTTTCTGGCCAATTTTCTCTATTTTTCTGAATTTATTTTCAGTGTCATCTGTATCTTTTTTTTGTTTTGCTCCAACAGTTTACTATCTAGTAACTTGGATAATTGTTTGATTAAATTTACTGGTTTTTGAAATCCATGGAAAGGTGAAATTATACAACTTGGTGAACCCTCATGACTTTGAATGTTTAGATTCAGTGTCAATGCATGCAGCTGCCAAGCCAATCTTCTTGTGATTCCATCTTGGTCATGTACAGATAATATATTGCTTTTATTCATTTTAACTAATTTTGCACAACTTGATGAGATGATAAAATAATGCTCCCAAAAACTGATTCCTATAATATTTTCAAAATATGTTACACACAATTATTTTTGCCTGACTTAAGCATGAAATTTCACTTCTTAACAGTTAACTGTTTTACTACACTGTTATGTAAATAATATTTTGGTACCCATCTGACACTCCATGCTGTTGGCTGTTGGTGTTGATTCAATGATTCACATGTCCACTTTTTTCCTGACAGATCCTTGTTTTTATTCACATCCCACAGTACGTATGGCACAGTATATTGAAAACAATTATTTCATCTCAAACTTAATAACAATTAGCATATGATACAGTCTTATACACATCCCAGCTCCCCCACCACATTATAATAAAATGTGTCAAAAATGTTTTTGCAAAGTTCAGAATGTTTATCGTTGCTTAACACAAGAGAAACTATGTTCAATACACGGTGTCTGAGCTGCTTTTTGATGCTGCCATAGGTTTATTTTGATGTTACTGCATCACCACATGGAACTTATGCAATGGATTCAATAAGTTTCAGTGCTTCATGTTCAACATACATTTTATTTCACATGCAAGATATTCAGAGGTGAACTTACAAAGTCTGGCTACATGCTGCTGATACAAAATTTGGTTTAGGACTGACTTAAGTCAGACTTCACAAAGACCTAAGACTGACTTATGGTGGCACACAAATTGCCTGTATTTATATGATTTTAAACAATTACTGTCATTGTAACATACTGATTTTTCCATATTAACAACTAAAGTTTATACATACATCTTCCCAAATTACATGTGACAACTGTGATTAATTTCATACAAAGACAGGAAAGAATCTGTTTCTATTGTTGTTGTTGTTGTTGTGGCCTTCAGTCCTGAGACTGGTTTAATGCAGCTCTCCATGCTACTCTATCCTGTATGAGCTTCTTCATCTCCCAGTACCTACTGCAACCTACATCCTTCTGAATCTGCTTAGTGTATACATCTCTAGGTCTCCCTCTACGATTTTTACCCTACACACTGCCTTCCAATACTAAACTGGTGATCCCTTGATGCCTCAGAACATGTCCTACCATCTGATCCCTCCTTCAAGTCAAGTTCTGCCACAAACTCCTCTTCTCCCCAATCCTATTCAATACCTCCTCATTAGTTATGTGATCTACTCATCTAATCTTCAGCATTCTTCTGTAGCACCACATTTTTCTATTCTCTTCTTGCCCAAACTATTTATCATCCATGTTTCACTTCCATACATGGCTACACTCCATAAAAATATTTTCAGAAACGACTTCCTGACACTTAAGTCTATACTCAATGTTATCAAATTTCTCTTATTCAGAAACACTTTCGTTGCCATTGCAAGTCTACATTATATATCCTCTCTACTTCAACCATCATCAGTTATTTTGCTCCCCAAATAGCAAAACTCCTTTACTGCTTTAAGTGTCTCATTTTCTAATCAGATTCCCACAGCATCACCTGACTTAATTCGACTACATTCCATTATCCTCATTTTGCTTTTGTTGATGTTCATCTTATATCCTCCTTTCAAGACACTATCCATTCCGTTCAACTGCTCTTCAAAGTCCTTTGCTGTCTCTGACAGAATTACAATGTCATCAGTGAACCTCAAAGTTTTTATTTTGTCTCCATGTATTTTAACACCTATTCCAAATTTTTCTTTTGTTTTGTTCACTGCTTGCTCAATATGCACATTGAATAACATCATGGAGAGGCTACAACCCTGCCTCACTCCCTTCCCAACCACTGCTTCCCTTTCATTTCCCTTGACTCTTATAACTGCCATCTGGTTTCTGTACAAATTGTAAATAGCCTTTTGCTCCCTGTATTTTACCTCTGCCACCTTCAGACTTTGAAAGAGAGTATTCCAGTCAACATTGTCAAAGCTTTATCTAAGTCTAGAAAATTGTAGAAATGTAGGTTTGCCTTTCCTTAATCATTCTTCTAAGATAAGTCGTAGGATCAGTATTGCCTTACGTGTTCCAACATTTCTATGAAATCCAAACTGATCTTCCCCGAGGTCGGCTTCTACAAGTTTTTCCATTCGTCTGTAAAGAGTTCGCATTAGTATTTTGCAGCTGTGACTTATTAAACTGATAGTTCGGTAATTTTCACAACTGTCAACACCTGCTTTCTGTGGGATTGGAATTATTATATTCTTCTTGAAGTCTGAGGGTATTGTGCCTGTCTCATACATCTTGCTCACCAGATGGTAGAGTTTTGTCAGGACTGGCTCTCCCAAGGCCGTCAATAGTTTCAATGGAATGTTGTCTACTCCCGGGGCCTTGTTTCGACTTAGGTCCTTCAGAACTCTGTCAAACTCTGTGCGCAGTCTCATATCTCCCATTTCATCTTCATCTACATCATCTTCCATTTCCATAATATTGTCCTGAAGTACATCGCCCTTGTATAGGCCCTCTATATACTCCTTCCACCTTTCTGCTTTCCCTTCTTTGCTTAGAACTGGGTTTCCATCTGAGCTCTTGATATTCAAACAAATGGTTGGTTCTCTTTTCTCCAAAGGTCTCTTTAATTTTCCTGTAGGCAGTATCTATCTTATACCTAGTGAGATAAGCCTCTACATCTTTACTTTGCCCTCTAGCCAGCCCTGCTCAGCCATTTTGCACTTCCTGTCGATCTCATTTTTGAGATGTTTATATTCCTTTTTGGCTGCTTCATTTACAACATTTTTATATTTTCTCCTTTCATCAATTAAATTCAAAATTTCCCACGTGGAATGTTTCCCTCTATTATATTTCAATATTTCTTCTGTTACCCAAGGATTTCTACTAGCCATCGTCTTATTACCTACTTGATTCTCTGCTGCCTTCACTACTTCATCCCTCAAAGCTACCCATTCTTCTTCTACTGTATTTCTTTCCTCCATTCATCTAAATTGTTCCCTTATGCTCTCCTTGAAACTCTGTACCACCTCTGGTTTAGTCAGTTTATCCAGGTCCCATCTCCTTAAATTCCCACCTTTTTGTAGTTTCTTCAGTTTTAATCTACAGTTCATAACAAACAGATTGTGGTCAGAGACAACACCTGCCCCTGAAAATGTCTTACAATTTAAAACCTAGTTCCTACATCTCTGCCTTACCGTTATATAATCTATCTGATACCTTCTAGTATCTCCAGGCTTGTTCCTTGTATATAACCTTTTTTTAATGATTCTTGAACCAAGTGTTGGCTATGATTAAGTTATGCTCTGTGCAAAATTCTACTAGGCAGCTTCCTTTTCCATTTTTTACCCCCAATCCATATTCACCTACTACGTTTCCTTCTCTTCCTTTTCCTACAATTGAATTCCAGTCACCCATGACTATTAAACTTTTGTCTCCTTTCACTAACTGAATAATTTCTTTTATCTCATCATACATTTCTTCATCATCTGCAGAGCTAGTTGGCATATAAACTTGTACTACTGTAGTAGGCGTGGGCTTTGTATCTATCTTGGCCACAATAATGTGTTCACCAACATGTTTTTAACAGCTTACCCGCACTCCCATTTTTTTATTCATTATTAAACCTACTCTTGCATTACCCCTATTTGATTTTGTATTTATAACCCTGTATTCACCTGACCAAAAGTCTTGTTCCTGCTGCCACCGACCATCACTGATTCCCACTACATCTAACTTTAACCTATCCATTTCCCTTTTTAAAATTTCTAACCTACCTGCTCAATTAAGGGATCTGACATTCCATGCTCCAATCCGTAGAATGCCAATTTTCTTTCTCCTGATAATGACGTCCTCTTGAGTAGTCCCCGTCCGGAGATACAAATGGGGGACTATTTTGCCTCCAGAATATTTTACCCAAGAGAACGCCATCATCATTTAACCAAACAGTAAAGCTGCATGCCCTCGGGAAAAATTACGGCTGTAGTTTCCCCTTGCTTTCAGCCGCTCGCAGTATCAGCACAGCAAGGCCGTTTTGATTAGTGTTACAAGGACAGATCAGTCAGTCATCCAGACTGTTGCCCCTGCAAATACTGAAAAGGCTGCTGTCCCTCTTCAGGAACCACATGTTTTCCTGGACTCTCAACAGATACCCCTCAGTTGTGGTTGCACCTATGGTATGGCTATCTGTATCATTGAGGCATGCATGCCTCCCCACCAACGGCAAGGTCCATGGTTCATGGGGGGGCTGTTTCTATTAAGACTATAAATTACATGTTTTGTCATTGCAACAATATATTTCAATGATTAATGGAAAATCTCATATTAAGATAGGAAACAAATACTAACAAAGAGATAGAGGGGCTGGCCAGTACTTACCTCAGCTCAGTACAGCTGATAGATTCACAAAACAGAACAGAAAATTTACATTTCTAGCTTTCGGAACTTTGTTCCTTCATCAGGGAGGAGAGAGGAGAAAAAAGGGAAGAAGGGAAAGTGGATTCAGTTACTCACAACCCAGGTTATGAAGCAACAGGGAAAGGTAAACAGGGAGTGTAGCTAGGACGGAGGTATGGTTGTCAGAGGGAAGCTACTAGTGTTATTGAATGAAAACCCTAGATTCAATTAATTAAATTTTGTATGAGTAAAATTTACTTTTCTATATGATTATCATTACAGTTCTATTAGCTAACACCAATTAGAACATGAGCATGTTTGATTCTGACTGAAAAATCATTGTGTCATATTTCTATTAAGGATGCAAATAATTTCTGACTAAAAAAATATAAAATAGTTGTCTCTCAATGACTTGAAATATTGGAACTTTAATTGTTAATTACTCCACAATTATAATAGCAAATTTGTTCCAACCATGTGCCTGTATTTTGCATTGTGTGTAAATTATGATGGTTCATTAGTTTTTAATCCAATATGTTTCCTTTATTCTATATACCGGAAGCCCAATGTAAACAACATCTAAGCAACAGATTAAATTGGTGTAAATTACTAATATTACGTACATATCCTCTTCAGGAGAGTGGAGATGAGAGTGGACTAGAATACAGGACCCCATAGGGGGTTATGATATTACAAGAGGAAGTGATCAATAATGGAAAGTCCATGACGTGAGGGTTGTTGTTGTACACGGAAGTGGCCCCATCAGTGATAGTAGGAATCCAGGGGGTAAAGGGGTGGGGATGGTGGAGAGCCAGTGAAAGAAGAGGTTGGTATATTTGATATGGAAGCCTAGGTTTGAGGCAATTGGTTGGAAGTGTCGGTCAATACTTTCAGTGGGTGCACAATAACCAGCTACAATGGGGTGGTTAGGTTTATTGGATTTTTGGATTTTGGGGAGCATTTAGAATATGGGTGTGCACCTTGTCATAAGGATGAGGATAGAAAAGGATTTAGGGGAGAGATTCTGGGCAGAGTTTGGAGGTTATGCTGGACTTTGGGATGGAATCATTCTGGTATTCTGTCAGATAGTCACTGCAAATCATAATGACAGTGGCAGAACCTTTGTCTGCAGGTAGGACAATTATGTCAGGATCTGTTTTGAGGCTATGTATGGATGTCCTTTCTTCTACTGAAAGATTGGTATTCTTAAGAAGGGACTTATGGAAGGATGGTGAGGCCAATTTGGAGGTAAAAAATTCCCAGAAGGTGACCAGGGGTGGTTAGATGGGAGGGGATGGAGGGGGGAGGATCAGGATTGGGCAGTGGAATGAACTGGGAGAGGCATTCATTGTTGGGTTTAGGTTGTTTTGGTTGGAGGGATTGATGGCAAAGAAACATTTCCATTGCAGGGAATAGGAAAAAGTGAGTAAGTCTTTGACAAGCCCAACATGGTTAAATTTGGGTTACTGTTGAAGATGAAACCTTTGGATAGGACTGAAACTTCTGTGGGGCTGAGGATTTTCGTGGAAAGGTTAACAAGAGTGTTCTGGGATTGTTTTGGCATTGGCTTTAATCAATTGTTGGAAGGGACATTTCGGGAACATGGCAAGTTGAAAAGGTCTGTTAGGACAGCTGGGGTGGTATGAGGGGTTGAAGAGGAGAAACACTGTAGGTGGGATAGGGTTGTATAGTGGTGCACAATGGTGACAGTAGGATGTAAGAGTGTGATGTATGTAGCAGGGATTCCATAGTAGCAGTATCTTGCAGAGATAGCAGAGGTGTTTCTGGGATGCCTGTGCCATGGAAATGTGTTATTGGAGTCCTAGGTTTGTGAGGGAAAAGGGCTGGTGGAATCTGAAAAGGTGAAAGTAATTGTGAAAGCAGGGGAGGGGTAGGTTCCAGAGAAAGGAGTTTTTATAGTTAGGCCATTGGGGGTGGGAGGAAGATGGAGTAGAGGCCATTGTGGCAGGGATGGCACAGGAAAACAGGAAATTATGTAGGAAATGGGCAAATGAAGGCATTAGGTGATTGTGAGGGAAGCTGGATACCTGGAAAAGTTGCATAAAAATAAATATAGATACACAAAAATGTTCACAAATACATAAAAATTGACACAAATATGTAAAAAATATACAAAGACATGGGAAAAAAGTACTAAATGGATGAGGTGTTGGAGACTGCATGTGTTGGGATAGGGGAAGAGGGGATTGATTAACTTCACAAGTTCTTGTGGTGCAGGTAGGTGTGGAAAATAACACACAGAAAAATGAAAGGATGAGAGAGAAAATGTGATCAAAAGGAGTAATTATAATTAGCGGCAAGAAGAATTTTGGGCATGAGATGCTACAACAAGAATCTGCACAGTTACGCAGCTGTGTGTTGTGTACAGACAAGACCATTGATATATAGTGGTTTGGAGCATGTGTGGTTTGGAAGATGATGAAAAAACACAGGAGAGAAGAGAATGAGTGGACACTGAATGCAGCAACTTTTTAGAGAACAGTATCAAAGGAAAACATCATTGAGTTGTGAGATGGAAGGATGCCATTATGAAAAATCATACAATGGAAAGTCCAGGATGGAATGTCAACAATATTATGAAAAGGATAGATTGCTACTCACCATAAAGCATGATGAGTTGCACACTGGCATGATGAGGGGGAAAAACATGCACATTCACACACATTACAACACTCTGTGGCCAGAAGGCAGTTGAAACATGTTGCAAGTGTGGGGACTAGAGGTGAAAGGACAGGAGAGCAAGGTGCAGCATGGGCAGACTGTGTGAGAGAGGGGGTGCAGAAAAGAGAGGAGCAGAAAAGGGGAAAAGACCAGTTGGTGCACCAGCAGAGAGCAGTGCACGGTGTGGGTGATGGGAAACAAGTTGTGAAGAAGTGGCACAACAGAAGGTGCAGAAATAGTTAGGTGAAGGGAGTAGGGGCAGTAGATTACCAAAGGTTGAGAACAGGATGATTTCAGGAGTGGAGAATCTACAGAGTTCAGAAAAGCTGGCAGTGGAGGGAAGGATCCAGATGTTACATACACACATTTAGAAGTGGATTCATAGACATACAACAAACATTCAGCCACATTCTTATAACATTATAAATATTAATACAATATTTGATAATGTAGTTATATGAATAAAATAAACACATGCATTCTCACCAGTATCCCCGTAATTTAGGCCACATGAAACTCGTATGACATTTGAACTACAAAAAAGTCAATATGCATGTATCACAGGGGCAAGAGGAAAAATGAAATACTGAGTAGAGACATCCATGGAGTTGGATATATGGACAGGTTTGCAGCAGTGTGATCATAGATTGATGATGCTATTCAACATGTGTGAGGAAGCTACCTCAGAAATAAACAGAAGTAGGAAACAGGCTAAAATGGTTGAGAGGACCCACATATTATCAAGTTTTTATTTATTTGTTCATTCGTCAGTAGACAAATTTCTTTGTATGGGTGTCATCATTATGTATACATATATGCATTATTTATAGCTGACAATGGAAAATCTAGTTATTTACAGCTGAGACAAAGAAGAAAAGAATAATGGGGAAACAGGATATACATAACAAACTCACAATGCATTTATATACACACTATTTATTGTTAAAGTACATAAGGTAATTTCAATGGTGTGGAAATAACCTGATTCATGCAACAGAAATAATTACAAGACTGCAATGATACACCTTGGTTTTAGATTATATAGTATAATTTACAAACTAGATATGTTTTCTGTTGCTTACGAATATACTCCATCTACTTAGCCTACCCTGTTATTGGTCAGCCTGAATATTTATTTGTAATAATTTGTGTCGCATAAACTCTTTAACAGTATAGACTGTTTTTTATAAATATACTGTGAAACACATTTTAAATTTAGACAGTTCCTTTATGTCTTTTATATCTTCTGGCAGTTTATTATATAGCTTGTCTCCTTAGTAAAACATAGTGGTTTCTTTTGCAATCCCACTGGATATATTGAATTATGCTTACGTCCAACAAGGTCACTATGCATGATGCGGAAAGATACATCCACCAACACTAGGTCTCATTGTAAAATTTAAGAGTTACTGCAAATTTCTATGACCTCAACCATTCAAACCAGCTGATGTGTACATCATGCTCTCCAGTGCACCTGTTCATACAATTATCCACTACTTGGGTTTCTTCTGGACTGTGCTTTGGACTTTGTTGTTATCTTCTGTCAACATTTAGCTAGCACATGAACTTGCCTGTCTTTCTAATGCAGTACTGTTGAGCCTACAATTGTGTTTTCAGTGAATGAACCAATAGCATATGGGTGTACCAAGGGTGCCTCTCAGTCAAATCTATAAAGTGTTCTCCTGAGCTGACATGTGAATTGTTCTGCAAACTGTCAGAGTCAACATCCAGAATGGTTTAATTTTGTATTATTTCCATAAGAGTCAGGAACATTATTTCTCTGACATATTTGTACATAATTTGTGTTTAGTAAAATCTGTCTTGTTGAAGAAGCAGCTTACAACTGTGGCAAAGAGGAGCTTTTGGAACAGCAGCCCAACCCCTGCTGGAACAGTACTTGTCATGCTGTTTTTCTGAGTCTTCAACTATGATGACCTCTGGAAACAAGAGCTCAAGAAGCAGCATGAGCTTGTACAGAAGCTGATGAGTCTGGCACATTTACAATTGCTTCTGGCAGTCCCAGCTTTTGAGCCATTCAGTGAAGCTGAAGAGGACTGGGAACGATATCAAAAACATTTAGCACTTCATTTCCAAGCAAGTGATATTAATTCCTCTGAGTGACCACAGGCCATTATGTTGTCTGCAAACCCAAAGCTCTATTATCTTGTGCAAAACTTTGCCTCCTTATCTGACCAGTCATACAGCAATCACATCCTTCCATAATATAATTTTTTTGATTCTGCTAGAGCTTTAAAAATTTCTCAAGCAGCTCAGACTTCGATTTCCATGGACTGTGAAATATCGTAACTGTCTCATTAGTCAGCAAATGCAGTACAACCTAGTCTTTCTGATGGTGAAACAGCTAAAATGACATGCAGTCCAGGTGGCAGTGGAACAGCACCCACTGGAGCGTGAAACGAATGAAACTCAGTACCATTACTGTTTTTCCACTTAGCATGGGTGAAAATTTTGAGGACTGCCCAGTTGTCCTGATTGTTATTCTATGTATGGTGGTGGTAGCTGTACACATTATAATGAAGTCTGTCAACAGTCTTTTTGGCAGGGTCATGTAGCAGATGCTTGTCAGAGTAAGCCCTTCCATTAGCAGCTGAGTGTATCAATGTGAATAAATGGTATCACACAGTTAAGATTAGCATGATACCATCTTATGCAAAGGGGTCTTCACTTCTATAGTCAGTAGCAGCTCATCTTTGGACCTATGCTCATGAAATTCCGATACTAGCCAAGTAGTCCTGGAATTAACATATAAGCAAGTAGCCAGAACCCTCACTGGTCTGGTGTATACATATTGGATATTTGTGGTAAGGTCTTATGGGACCAAACTGCTGAGGTCATCAGTCCCTAAGCCTACACACTACTTAATCTAACTTAAACTAACTTAAGCTGTGGGCAACACACACACCCATGCCCAAGGGAGGATTCAAACCTCCGACAGGAGGAGATGCACAGACAGTGACAAGGCACCTAGACCATGTGGCTATCCCGCGTGGCGGGTGTGTACATAGTGCAGGGGTTTACAATCCGACATTTGGTTGAAACTATTCAAAATACAAAGCTTATTTCATCACATGATAGGCTGACTAGTAGAGCAAACCAATTTTCATAATTATATCAAGAGACCGTTGCAAAGTTATTTTTATTATAAACTATGCATTTTGTCCAATTAAGGCTTCCTTAGATTTTTTAAAGGAAAAGAAGACACAAAGATGTAATTATACTAAATTACAGATTAAGTGGTGTGGTTCAAAGCTGCATTAATTTACAAAAAATTTAAAATACACTACTGGCCATTAAAATTGCTACACCACGAAGATGACGTGCTACAGACGCGAAATTTAACCAGCAGGAAGAAGATGCTGTGATATGCAAATGATTAGCTTTCCAGAGCATTCACATAAGGTTGGCGCCGGTAGCGATACCTACAACGTGCTGACATGAGGAAAGTTTCCAACTGATTTCTCATACACAAACAGCAATTGACCGGCGTTGCCTGGTGAAATGTTGTTGTGATGCCTCGTGTGAGGAGGAGAAATGCGTACCATCACATTTCCGACTTTGATAAAGATCTGATTGTAGCCTATTGTGATTGCAGTTTATCGTATCGTGACATTGCTGCATTGCTGCTCACGTTGGAGAGATCCAATGACTGTTAGCAGAATATCACCTGCCATGGTGGTATGGGGTGCCATTGGTTACACGTCTCGGTCACCTCTTGTTCGCATTGATGGCACTTTGAAGAGTGGACGTTAGATTTTGGCTGTGTTACACCCCATAGTTCTACCCTTCATTTGATCCCTGCAAAAGCCTACATTTCATCAGGATAATGCATGACCGCATGTTGCAAGTCCTGTACAGTCCTTTCTGGGTACAGAAGATGTTCAACTGCTGTCCTGGCCAGCACATTCTCCAGATCTCTCACCAATTGAAAACGTCTGGTCAATGGTGGCCGAGCAACTGGCTCATCACAATACGCCAGTCACTACTCTTGATGAACTGTAGTATCGTGTTGAAGCTGCATGGGCAGCTGTACCTGTACACACCATCCAACCTCTGTTTGACTCAATGCCCAGGCGTATCAAGCCCGTTATTATGGCCGGAGTTGGTTGTTCTGGGTACTGATTTCTCAGGATCTATGCACCCAAATTGCAAGAAAATGTAATCACATGTCAATTCTAGTATAATATATTTGTTCAATTTTAATGGCCAGTAATGTATTTTTAAAAACAACCTACCTCTCACAAAAGGGTATCAAAGCAAGGCATATCACTGGCTTGTAGGGCAGTTAGTCAGAACAATGGTAACAAACTATCTAAAGGAAGAACTAGCAAACAAGATACAGTGTATCTAACTGAAGAAATAATAATATATCTAAAAACAAAGATGATGTAACTTACCAAACGAAAGTGTTGGCATGTTGAAAGACACACAAACACAAACACACACACAAAATTCAAGCTTTTGCAACCAACAGTTGCTTCGTCAGGAAAGAGGGAAGGATAGGGAAAGACGAAAAGATGTGGGTTTTAAGGGAGAGGGTAAGGAGTCATTCCAATCCCGGGACTGGAAAGACTTACCTTAGGGGGAAAAAGGACACGTATACACTCGCACACACACACATATATCCATCCGCACATATACAGACACAAGCTAAGGTAAGTCTTTCCGCTCCCGAGATTGGAATGACTCCTTACCCTGTCTCTTTGGTAAGTTACATCATCTTTGTTTTTAGATATATTTTTCCCGCGTGGAATGTTTCCATCTGTTATATTCATATCATTAACTTGAAGAAATAATAATGAAGATGAAAAAATCTCTATAGTCTTTCATTACAAAATTTAATGCATGACTTGGAAAAACCTGCATCTGTCCTCACAAAGTAGTAATCAGCCAAGCAGGCACTAAGTAGCCAACCAAAAGAAACTATGATGCAGAGACAAGCTAAGTAACATTCCTTTTGAAATAGTGCTTCTTTGCAAAATTATAAGCAATTGTCTCTCCCTCGTATTTTGTCATATGCAGTACACACCAATGCATGTCAGTAATGCCTGCTGATGAATTTCAATAATTTGATTTTTTAAAATCACAAAACAAACATGAGAGGTTGGAATATGTCGGCATCAGGTGGGATGTTAATATTATTTGCATTAATGCACTGAAAATGTTACTGGAGCAAAACTAAGAAAATACTAATATTTAAAGAAAAGACAGATTGCTATTTACCATACAGATGACATGTTAAGTTACAGACAGGCACAATTAAATGGCACTTACACATAAACTTTTGGCCATAGTTTTTATCAGAAAAGTAGAAGCACATATCATTCATTCATACAAGTAAGCATACCTCATGCACACTTGGCCACCAACTCCTCAGCTTGGACCAGAATGTTTTAATGTTTTATATAAAACTGTCATGTCTGTTTGTTTGAATGCACTGATATCCAAAACTACTAGATGAATTTTCATGGGATTTTCACACATAAATTGTGTATAGTTTGAAACAACATAGAGATTTCATTTCATAAAATCAGAAAAAAAGATATTGGAATTTAAATTTTTTCCTAAAATTGTCTGCTTGGCTTAGTAGTACATATATTTAATCATTACAGTGTAGTACATCAAAGAATCAATACATGGAATTGTTAGTTTTTAAACTCATTGATAGATGTATTTTCAGAAGTTTACATCAATGACAGAATTAAGTCCTGGAATATCTTTACAAATATAAACTATCACTGAATTCACTTGATTAGGACATACTGACTTCACCTGGTCTACTAAAAACTTAAGAAAATTCCTTTGCTTATTTTGATACATTTGATTTATGTTGTGTGCTAGGAGAAACAAATTTAGCGAGTTTGCTTTGTGATTTTTATGAGCAAAAAGGCCTAGAAAATGGTTGAGTCTTTTTGAAGACAACAGAACAGCTAAAATATGAGGACTAAATGGTCTCAAAAATCCAATGAAAATTGTGAAGCAAGACTTGCTGTAGCTTTCACTCACACTGGAAACTACTTCCAAATGCAAGGCACAACATAACACTGATCAAGAGTACCATGTATTATCTCGCTCCTCAGAACCCTTCACTCACTGAGTCTTAAAGTTTCTTCTCTCCAATGTAACATCATAAAGGCAGAAATTTTGAAAGGAAGTGACATAGGTGAATGAATGTATTCCTAACAATTTACCATTTCGCTATTAAACATTTACATTTCCCACTGAACTTCTGTTACGTCCTGACAGTAAATAAAATAGAAGCACAGGCACTGCATGTTGTGAGTGTGGACCTTATTGCCAGTTTTCTTCTTGCACAGCCAGCTCTAGGTGGCCCTCTCCCATGTTAGTAAAGCAATATTTGTGAGAATTAGTTCCAGAGAAAAACTTCTGGCATAATTATTAGAGCAAATTTTGATTGATGGAGACAACTTACAGCAAGGTAACAGCTTTCAAACATACATAAATTGCAAGATAAACATGATACATCCTCAGCACATATAAAGCTTGCATAACACATAAAATAATCTGAAGAGTTTTGTTGACAGTCAAGAAATAGACAAATTAAAATCCTGACACCATAAGGACTTCAAAACCAGCTGATGAACATTACTGAGGTTGGCATAAACAAGCTGAACAATTAGTGTTTAATAGTGTAAAATACATTTCACAAAGATCTTGTCACAGGAAAAATAATAGAAAATACAAAGAGAAGACCACCTCAGGCCAAATATACATGAAACTATCATGAATGTTACGTTTTTAGTAGAACACATTTTAAAGCAGTACAATAAGGGTATTCAGTAAGGCTATGCTGATGAACCTCTTCACTTTTCCTAAAATTACGTGTATTCTATTATTTTACACATATAAAGATTTTTTATTGTTAAAATGTTAGCAGTTTAAATTTTGATCTGCACCTTGTTCATTATTTTGCACTGGACATTATGCTTATAGCCCTTTACTGTATGATGAGTACCTGCTTCTTATGTACTGAGTGTCCCCATAGTTCTATTTCAAGTGACATTATTAATTCAAAGTGTGCAAAGTAAAACATTTTGATGGCTTTAATACCTACAGTTTTGGCTAACTTCTGTAGTGCATAACAGCCTGGGTTTAATTTACTGTTTGTACTGTTGATGAGCTTGGTCCATGTTAATGTATCATCATGGTGGAGACCCAGAAATTTTACACATGGTGCTTGTTCATGTCTACATTCCATGATTTTTAATAATAACTGATTATCTTTTGGTCAATTATTTTTAAAGCTCAGGATGTTTGTATTTTTGTAATTTATTGTTTCTAAACCAGTTTTCTAGTCTGCATAATACACTTTCAGCTTTACGTGTAGCTTCTTCTAGATACATTCACTTAGTTAAAATGTTTGTGTTATCTACAAATAGTGTTGATTTTTGTTGAATTTCCTCAAGTAGGTCATTAATAAACACCAAGAACAGAAAACAACCTAAGACACTTCCTTGGGGCACGTAACTCTGAACCATTCCCATTTATGATAAGTATTTATTTCTCTCCTCAACTGTTATTTCTACTTTTTGGTATCTGTTCATTAAGTAGTACTTTATACAACTGAATGCATTGCCTCTCACCCTTCACAATTTTAGTTTTTCAAGGAGAATGCTATGATCAACTAGCTCAAAAGCTTTTGATTGATCACAGACTACTTCAAGCCGGCCGGAGTGGCTGTGCGGTTCTAGGCGCTACAGTCTGGAAACGAGCGACCGCTATGGTCGCAGGTTCGAATCCTGCCTCGGGAATGGATGTGTGTGATGTCCTTAGGTTAGTTACGTTTAATTAGTTCTAAGTTCTAGGCGACTGATGACCTCAGAAGTTAAGTCGCATAGTGCTCAGAGCCATTTGAACTACTTCAAGTATTGATTCCTCCGTGTCAAGTGTATGCAGTACATAGTACACACATTGATGTGTTGCTGGGATAGTAGATATATTTTTTTGGAACCCATGTTGTTTGCTGCCTATGATTTTCCATGATGAAGAAGCTTATTAATCGGTTATACAGAATGTGTTCAGTGGTTTTAGATATTGTTGTTATAATACTAACAGGTCTGTAGTTTTCAGTTTCTGTAGTCTCACTCTTCTGTACAGTGGTAGCATCCTACCAATTTTTAAACTATCTGGATACAGTACTTCTGTGGTTGCTTCATTACTCTTTTTGGTCAATGATGAATTTCAATGAAAGTTTAATAACCTTATTTGAGGTACCATAGATATCCTGGGTCCTTGTGTTTTTCAACTCGTTTATGATTCTTGACACTTCTTCTTCACTTGTTGGACATAAGTATATAGAATTTCAAAATGGGTGTCTTTTCTCTATTAAAGCATTCAAGCTTACTTAGCCATTGTTAGATTTTACAATGCATTTATGCAGTAGTCATTAAATACTCTTCTTGGTTTCTCTGTAGAGAATTTTCTGAGCTGCTTACTTTGGGGTACTACTTTTATATGTTACCTTTCATGGTCCTGAATTTATGATCATGTACACTGTTTTCACCTTGTTGTCTGAGTTTATAATGTCCTGTTCAACATGCATTTTCTTAGCATGTTGTATTACTTTGGTGTAGTGTTTTCAATATTCCTTATAGTACCAATAAAATGCAAACTATTAGTTTTATATTTAATTGTCCTGTGCAGTACTTTAAGCTCTTTGCTTGAAACAATGATGCCCTTTGTAATCCATTTGTTCTGTCTTGTTTTGTTTGTTACACATCTATTATTGATAGGGCATATCTCCTTAATCTGTACACAATATTTGCTTATGAAGATATATCTGTCTGTATATCAGTGACCATGTAACCTGTAGTAGAAGCACTGTTTATAGTAATTCTGGTATAATTATTGACTGTTTATGCAAATTGTATGAGATCGAGAGTGAGCAGAGATCTTGTTTCGATTAGATTAGATTATTACTTGTTCCATAGATCATGAATACGACATTTCATAATGATGTGGAACGTGTCAGGTTAATAAAAGGTGTCCATACAAGATATTATATGGGACAAAATATTACATGACACAATTTTTTTTTAGGTTGGTAAATTACCCACTTACTATATCCAAAAATTCATCTAATGAGTAGAAGGAGTTGCCATTAACAAATTTTTTAAATTTCCTTTTAAATGCTATATGGCTATCTGTCAGACTTTTGATGCTATTAGGTAAGTGACCACAGACTTTTGTGGCAGCATAATTTACCCATTTCTGAGCCAAAGTTAAATTTAACCTTGAGTAGTGAAGATCATCCTTTTTCCAGTGTTGTAGCCATGTACACTGCTATTACTTTTGAATTCGTTCAGATTGTTAATAACAAATTTCATAAGTGAATATATTGTGAGGCCACAGTGAAGATTTCTAGCTCTTTTAAGTGTCTGCAGGATGATCTTGGATGAGCTCCAGCAAATATTCTGATTACACGCTTTTGTGCAATGAACACTCTTTTACTCAATGTTGAGTTACCCCAGAATATGATGCCATATGAAAGCAGAGAATTAAAATAGGCGTGGTAAGCTAATTTACTCAGATGTATATCACCAAAATTTGCAATGACTCTAATAGCATAAGTAGCTGAACTCAAACGTTTCAGCAGATCCTCAGTGTGTTTTTTCCAGTTTAACCCTTCATCAATGCACACACCTAGAAATTTCGAATATTCTACCTTAGCTAGCGATTTATGATCGAAGTCTATATTTATTAATGAGGTCATTCCATTTACTGTGTGGAACTGAATATACTGTGTTTTGTCAAAGTTTAATGAGAGCCCATTTGCAGAGCACCACTTAATGATTTTCTGAAAAACATCATTTACAATTTCACCAGTTAACTCCTGTTTGTCGGGTGTGATAGCTACACTTGTATCATCGGCAAAAAGTACCAGCTTTGCATCTTCGTGAATACAGAATGGCAAGTCATTAATATATATTAAGAACAGCAGAGGACCCAAGACTGAACCTTGCGGTACCCCATTCTTGATTGTTCCCCAGTTTGAGAAATCACCAGTTTTTTGCATATTATGTGAACTGTTTATTTCAACTTCTGCTCTCTTCCAGTTAGGTATGATTTAAACCATTTGAGCACTGTCCCATTCATACCACAATAATTGAGCTTATCTAGAAGTATTCCATGATTTACACAATCAAAAGCCTTTGGTAGATCACAAAAAATCCCAATGGGTGACTTCTGGTTACTCAGAGCATTTAATATTTCATCAGTGAAAGTATATATAGCATTTTCCATTGAAAAAACCTTCTGGAAATCAAACTGATATTTTGTTAAAACTTTATTTTTACAAAGGTGTGAAGCTACTCTACAATACATTACTTTTTCAAGAATTTTGGATAAGGCAGTCAGAAGAGAGATTGGGCGGTAATTGTTGACATCAGACGTATCTCCTTTTTTATGGAGTGGTATAACAATGGCATACTTCAGTCTATTTGGGAAAATACCCTGCTTCAGAAAGCTATTACATATGTGGCTAAGAATCCCACTTATTTCTTGGGAACAAGCTTTTATTATCCTGCTGAATATCCCATCAATCCCATGTGAGTTTTTATTCTTGAGAGAGTTTATTATCTTCCTAATTTCAGATGGAGAGGTGGGTGGAATTTCAATTGTATCAAATGGTGTGGGTAAGGCCTCTTCCATTAACTGCCTTGCTTCTTCTAATGAACATTTAGATCCTATTTTCTCTACAACATTTAAAAAATGATTATTTCCGTTTCAATACCTTACTATAATCAAAATTGAAGTCACACACAGTGCAATTTGTTTGTCCCCTGGGACATGCCCAAAGTTATTTGTATGTCTGAACACTTCTCTGCATTGAGTGTGACATTCTATGTTCTGCTTGCCAGAAACTCGTCAGTCCATTCAAACAACTGGTCTGCTATCTATTCCATAAGTTTATCTTTTGTTCGCCAGGTGGCAGTGTGTAACTGTACTGAACGTCTTCTGGAAGAAACATGGTATGACATAGCTAGGTGAATTCTTACCATCTCTTTATGTTTTTCTACTACCATAATAAACAAAAATTTTTTGCTAATTTTCAACTTATTTTCCATACATTTACCTATTGGCATGCAGCACTTATTTAAAAATCTCAGTTTCTTATTTAGACTGAATTTCAGTTGAATTTAGTATTTAGATTCTTATTTTGATTGTATTGATTCCACTGATCCCATTAGTTTGGATAAAAAGTAAGTTAATTAAAAATTACATTTAGTTAAAGCATTATAGACTCACACCAAAAGGAAGCTAAGCATTTTGACTTTCTGACTTTCGTGTTAAGTTCTTTAAATTGCCAGAAACTAATAAACTGATGAGATAATTAGCATTTAAGCTCATAAGCAGCCCCATCTTCAACCTCAGATTTCATCATAACCATTGTTAAATTCTGTATTTTGACTATCTACTTTAGTCACCTTAATTTTTCTGTACAATATGGTGCACAGCATTTATTAGTTAACTCACTGACTAATACTTGCAGGCAATTTAGATAATTTTCATATGACACTTATACATGTAAACAGGAAGACCAAATTGCATAAGAGTAATATTGTCCATGCATTTTTCTAAACTTCTGACCAGCAAACCTTTTTGTAAGCCACACTCACATTAGTTCTTGTTGTTCATTCAACTCAGAAATCTAACCTAGCCAATTTTCAAAGCCTTATCTAAATTACAGAATAACATTTTGTTTTTACACTCAACTACAAGTAGTTCAACAGCACTCGGAATAACCGTTCGTTTTTACACCCAACTTCAAGTAGTTCAACAGCACTAAAAACTGGCAGTGCACAGTTTGAAAGCCCACAAATAAGATTTATGTCACATGCATTCTGGTGTTGACTCACACCACTGTCATGCTCATTCAGTATGTGAAAATATGCACATCAACAACAAGGAGGCTCATTAATATTAAAGTTAATATTAACATTTAAAGACTTTCAAGCGAATTCTGTAACCCAAATCCAGGAACATTTTAATTGAACTTTGTCATGATTGGAAAGAATGGTGGAATGTTATTGTCATCAATTTATGGACTGGATTAACTGAACTATTGAAGTGTAAATCTCTCTAATAAATTATTAAAAGACACTGCTAAGTGCAAACTGTAACATCTGATGCAATGGGCTAATAAATTTTCATAACTGACAAACTAGTCATCATTATCAATAACAGAACTTAGTGAAGAATGAATGTGTGTGTTAGTGCCAACAAAACTGAGGTGTTGTGTACATTTTTGAGCAAACACCATCCACACTCATTTAGACTTTCAACTTTATGATGATCAAGAGTGGTGCTATTGAGGAGGGACTGTAGAAACTGGTCAGCACCATTAGAACTGCACCTACCTGGGTGCCTGTTGATTTCTAAAAAGGAGATTTTCGGTCTCCAGAAATGTCATAATATAAGAATGTAAAGCATGTTCCAAATTTCTACAACAGAGTTTTGGGCCTTTTGTTTTGTAAGTCTGTTTGACAATCCTTCTTGAAAATGGGAATAATCTGTAGTTTCTTCCAATCAGTAGGAACACTTTGCTCATCCAGAGACCTTGATACACCACTGCTAGAAACAAGACAAGTTTGTCAATATGATGATGATGATCATCATCATCAACAACAACACCATAAAACTCATAAAACATTATAAAAAGATAAAATTATAACTCATTGCTAAAAGCCACTTTGAGTTTCTGTTCTCCACTCAACAAATTTGAACTTCTCATTCTATGATCTGGCAGATCCCACAGGATCCCAAAGATTTTTGCAAGGGCAAGACATAGTTTTAGAGCTGTGTGCACTCTACGCCTATAGTCACTTACTTCACAGCAGTAATCTGAAAGGCTACCAAGACCGTGGAATCTAGTGAATGGCAGCTTTTAAGTAGTGAAGTATGCAGCAGTTCTTTCAGTGCCTTGATGCCTGCATCATGTCTGCTGTGACCCTGAAATGAATTTTTGCTACCAGCATGGATTAGCATGGCTTATGCACAACTTGGTACACATTTCCCTTTCTGGATGTGTGATGCAGTTTAGTGAGTAGACAAGGAGGTGTACACACCCTGAAATCTTTCTTCTGTGTCACCAATGTGAGACATTGTGTGACACTTGTTTCACGTAGCTGAAGCATACTCTATACCAGCGAGATCAAAAATATTTCTGAGAGCACTTCTAATTATAAAAATTTCAGTTGCATGATGCAAAGCACCATATCTTGGGCATTCTTTGTCTTGGGCATTGAATTATAAGGTGTAGATTTTCATGAATAAAAATGAAGTTTACTCTTTATTCAGAATACAAAGGAGCTCACTCTGGTTAGTTTGTCATGTCTTAGCCAGTCATAGTCGTCATAAGAAGACATTAATTTCAGAAAGTAGTCGCACCATTGCTAGCCAAAAGCCAAAATGGGAGAAAGCATCCAGCCTGGATCCAAAACCACAGCAGTGTTCAGTAATTAACATATGATTTCTCTTCCACACTTCCTGTTAGCTACCCAGAATGCGTGCGTAGTGGGCAGGTTGTCATTTCTTTATATATTAATCAGACTGGCTAGGCAACCTGCACAGTCTAAAGTGGGTTTATTGGGCTGATGCGTGCCTATTCATGCTCATTGTGAACATTCAAGACACTTTGCTTAATGGAGGATCATTTGCCACTGAACCCTACAGTGCCACAAAATCCTGGACTCACATAATTTGACTTTGGAAACCTAGCAATATTCTAAACAGGCCACAAAAAAATTCAGAATACCTGAATTGATAGGTAGTACACCCATCACACTGAAAAATGTGACACACTGTATCAAATGACACATGCTTTGCATTAGTGATTACTAAGTGCTGATACATGGGTTAGTTTCAATGTAATCCAAAAAATTGTACTCATATGCCCAACAACATGATAGCTTGCACATAAATTATTTGTTTTAGGCAAAACCTTACAAACTGCTGTGAATGCATGTACATTTGCTAAACCTTGACTTGGAGATTTTCATGGTATATTTACAATTTAATCATTTGCAACTGATGCGTGACACTTCATTTTGCCATAGGCTAGAGACATTAACTGGGATATCAGTTCACACAATATTTACTCATCAAGCAGCAGCAGCAGAATACATACACATAAAACAAGGTTATACTTACACAAGCATTTGGAGCCAGTGGCTCCTTCTTCTGGCAGAAGTGTTGAAGGGAAGGAAGAGGAGTGAAGAGAAAGGACTGGAGAGGTCTAGGAAAAGGGGTAGATTTTGGAAAAGTCACCCAGAACCATGGGGCAGGGGAGACTTACTAGACAGGATGAAAAGGAAAGACTGATTATTGGGGACTGCACTGGATGAGATTTGAAAATCTGAGAGCTTAAATGTGGAAGACAAGGTAATATGCAAGACTGAGATTACTGCAAAAACATCATGCATGAGTTAATAAGAGTGAAAAGCTAAGTCTGCAACATCCTTGGCACATGCTATGCTCCTTCTGCACCCACCTCCCTACCCTATGGCTCCTATGCCTGTGTCCATCTCCACTTCTAGACTTGCCCTATACACCCTCCTACCACCACCTACATAAGCTCTGTAACTGGCAAAGCATATACTGTCAAAGGGAGAGCCATGTGTGAAACAACATGTCATGTACCAGCTGTTGTGTAAACACTGTTCACCTATTACATCCACATGCTCTACAAATTGGTGCCTGTTTCACCACACACTGCATCTCGATTCTTCCCCCAGACACCAGTTTCTTAGAACTCCACTGGTGGGAACTAGCACTACAATATGTCATTGGCTCTCGCCACTCACCTGGCCATAATTTACGTTGATTTCTTCACCTCAGCATTTCCTCACAGTAACTACTTCTTTCTTCATTCCATTTTAGTTTTCTACATCTTTAATTTTCTGTCTTGTCTATTTTTTGCCATCCCCCTCCTACCTCTGTTACATACAACGCACTTAACTTTTCACTCTCATTAATTCGTACATGATGTTTTTGCAGTAATCTCTGTTTTTCATATTATCCTGTCTGTCACCTCTAAGCTCTCAAGTTTTCACATCTCATCCAGTACTGTCCCCAAGAATCAATCTTTCCTTCTCATTTCATCCAGTTAGTCTCCCCTGACATGTGGTTCTGGGTGACTTTTCTGAAATCCATCCCTCTTCCTAAACATTTACAGACTTTTCTTTCATCTCTCTTCCTTCTCCTTCAACGCTTCTGGCAGAAGAAGGAGCCACTGGTTCCGAAAGCTTGAATACATACAACCTCCTTTTATGTGTATGAGTTCTTCTGCTGCCACTTGGTGAGTAAGTTTTTTTTATCTATCCAGTTACATTACATTGTCAAAACTGATTATTTTCGGTTCTAAATTGACACACTGTGTATGACAGAAGTGTGGATAGCAAAGCTTTAAGGGAAAACTTATTTGCTGTTCATACAGAAACTGTAGTTTCGTCATAATAACCACTAACTATGAGAGTGCCCTTTTTTTAATTTTTGCATGCCATTTTCTATGATTTCAAGTTAATTTACTCCCAGTCCAAGGTGACACAAGCAAGTTTGAGATGTGATCCATGTTTAATGAATGAACAGTTGTAGCCTCTGTAACACCAACCATGTGCTGCTAATGTGCTGCTTGCTTGCTGGTATGCCAATTTTCAGTGCTTCATACGTGGTTTTCATTTTATCAATGAATAACATATTTTAAGTCACTACCTTTTCAAGGTTCATCAGAAACCACTTTATACCCTTACATATGTCTTTTTTTATTTCTTTTTTGCTTCCAAGGATGCTCACCATGATGTGTTAGCATACAATAATGATACATCCTGTATATCAGAAACAGTAGTGGATCAAGGACTTGTCCTTCAGGATAGGGATAATGTACAGTTCCCCAGTCAGATTCAAATGACTATGCATGGACATAAATCAGAGGATAAAGTATGGAATACAACTAAGGAAAATTAAGGTCAATTAAAGAAGTATTAAGGTCTCAATATTTTGAAATGTCAACATTTTATTCAACAATGTATCTAGTTGTTCAGCATGTCTGATACAGAATTCAGCGGCAACTTGTCTTTTCTGAGGGGCAAATACCGATTCCCAGATCTTTCCATGAAAATCAATAGCCAAAAAATGGCCACATCATCAATTAATATAAAAAGACAATATCAATCTAAGAATTGTCTTTGCATTGTTAGTGAATGTCAGATGTATTTTCTTGTACCCCCCCCCCCCCCTCCAGATTAATGATATACTATGATATACTAGGTCCAGGGCCATGTGCAAGAAAAATAAAAGACAAAAACTTCGTGCGCAGATTTATTTGTTCATTTAGCCACAAAAACAAGTTCATGCTATGAGATAGTAACTGTTGAAGAAGCATATAACTTTTTGTTAAAATAATTTTTTAAAACATTAAAATATACCTGCACTGTATATGGGTGTATTTTTACGAATTTTTTTTGGATGTAATTCTATGTTATTTACATATTTTTCGTGTTTTTCTCCCCCACCACAGATCCTTGCTCCTTATATCTGCATCAATACAGAAAAGTTTTCTTGTCCCTAGCCAGAATCCAGCGCCACATACTGTTCCTGTGCTGTTGCTTGGCTCCTGGAACCCGTCAATGGCCTTACCGTCAAATTACCCATCCCCGGCTGCCACCCTGCCTTCCAAAATGACTTTCATCTGTTCAGATTCCGTCAGTCCTTAGCCCTCACCACCATAGTTTTCCATTAAAATAGTTTTTAAATTTATGTGTACTGTAGAGGACAAAGTATATATCTCAAGATAAGAATCAATTAAGTTAACTACCATATCATCCTAGATTGTTAGACTGTAGACAAAATGAAAGTGCCATTTGACATAAATTGGTCTCCACAAATTCAGTAACAGAATAAACACCACACAGGAGCACTGTGCTGGTAACATTCTTCCTGAATGTATTCTTATTAGTTCTGATTGAACAAAGTAATTTATTATACAGTAAGCTACCTGTGTGTCCACATTGTCAAGACATTTTTTCAGTGTCTGGCTTGCCAGCTGAATATTATTACTGGCAGGGGTCAGTGATCATGCAATTCATTATTTGTTTCAAAGAGATTAGGATTCTTATTTATAAGTGAAACTGTTTCTAAGATGTTCGGTGTACATTTTAAACTAAGTACAATTTCAAAATAATAATAATAATGATAATAATAATTGTAGACCCATACACATTCCATGAAACACTTACACATGGAATAACTTATCTGAAACCTAAAGATCAAGCAGACACAGCAAACCCAGGTAAATATCGCCCCATAACATGCCTACCAACAATTAACTTCAGTCATTACACAGAAATTAATGACACATACAACACAGAACAAAATTATAAATGAAGAGCAAAAAGGCTGTTGCAAAGGAGCACGAGGATGTAAAGAGCAACTGATAATAGATGCAGAGGTGACATATCAAGCTAAAACCAAACAAAGGTCGCTACACTATGCATACATTGATTACCAAAAAGCTTTTGATAGTGTACCAAACTCATGGTTACTACAAATATTGAAATATACAAAGTAGATCCTAAATTAATACAGTTCCTAAACATAGTAATGAAAAATTGGAAAACCACACTTAATATCCAAACAAATTCAAATAATATCACATCACAGCCAATACAGATTAAGTGTGGAATATACCAAGGAGACTCATTAAGTCCTTTTTGGTTCTGCCTTGCTCTGAACCCAATATCCAACATGCTAAATAATATAAATTATGGATACAATATTACTGGAACATACACACACAAAATCACACATTTGCTATACATGGATGATCTAAAACTACTGGCAGCAACAACTCAACCAATTACTAAAGATAACAGAAGTATTCAGCAATGATATAAATATGGCTTTTGGAACAGACAAATGTAAGAAAAATAGCATAGCCAAGGGAAAACACACTAAACAAGAAGATTACATATTGGATAACCACAGCGACTGCATAGAAGCGATGGAAAAAACAGATGCCTATAAATATCTAGGATACAGACAAAAAATAGGAATAGATAATACAAATATTAAAGAAGAACTAAAAGAAAAATATAGACAAAGACTAACAAAAATACTGAATACAGAATTCACAGCAAGAAACAAGACAAAAGCTATAAATACTTATGCTACACCAATATTGACTTACTCATTTGGAGTAGTGAAATGGAGTAACACAGACCTAGAAGCACTCAATACACTTACAAGATCACAATGCCACAAATATAGAATACATCACATACATTCAGCAACAGAAAGATTCACATTAAGCAGAAAGGAAGGAGGAAGGGGATTTATCGACATAAAAAACCTTCATTATGGACAGGTAGACAATTTAAGAAAATTATTTCTAGAACGAGTAGAAACTAGCAAAATACACAAAGCAATCACTCATATAAATACGTCAGCTGCACCACTGCAATTTCATTACCACTTCTACAACCCTTTAGATCACATAACATCAACAGATACAAAGAAAGTAAATTGGAAAAAGAAAACACTACATGGCAAGCACCCGTATCATCTAACACAGCCACACATCGATCAAGACGCATCCAACACATGGCTAAGAAAAGGCAATATATACAGTGAGACGGAAGGATACACGATTGCAACACAGGATCAATCAATAAACACCAGATATTACAGCAAGCATATTATTAAAGATCCCAATACCACAACAGATAAATGTAGACTTTGCAAACAACAAATAGAAACAGTAGATCACATCACAAGCAGATGTACAATACTAGCAAATACAGAATACCCCAGAAGACATGACAATGTAGGAAAAATAATACATCAACAGCTTGCCTTACAACATAAACTAATAAAACAACACGTTCCCACATACAAGTATGCACCACAAAATGTACTGGAGAATGATGAATACAAATTATACTGGAACAGAACCATTATAACAGATAAAACAACACCACATAACAAACCTGACATCATACTCACCAATAAAAAGAAGAAATTAACACAACTAATCGAAATATCCATACCCAATACAGCAAATATACAGAAGAAAACAGGAGAAAAAAATTGAAAAATACATCCAACTGGCTGAGGAAGTCAAGGACATGTGGCATCAGGATAAAGTTGACATTATACCAAATATACAGGAGTCATACCACACACTATCCACCAGTACATCAATGCAATACAGCTACATCCAAACTTATATATACAACTACAGAAATCCGTAATTACTGATACATGTTCAATTCCCCAAAGTTCTTAAATGCAATATAACATATACCATACAGTTAAAAAGAAGTCACGCTTGATCAAGGTCTGCGTCGCCTTCCATTTTTAACCAGACATAACGTCTGACACAGGAAAAAGAAATAATAATAATAAACGATATTACAATAACTTTCTTCTGTTAGTATTTTCTAATGCTTTACTATACTCGATACCCGCCGATCTTTCTCTTTTTTCCTGTGTTTCTCTTGGCACTTCACAAACTGCACTCTACACTCTACTTACAAGCCACACTGTATCAATTGTATGATTGCACACAAGAGACATCTACAACACCACAATGATCCGTGGTGCACCATCTTATGTCTCACATTATCCCCACCAATATCATTAATCCTATACCTTCAAACTGATCACTCTCCCGTATTTTTGTGCGTTATTTGCTACACATTCTCCTGTCTATTCCGGTTCATACCTACTAGTTTAACTTGATCCAGTCACATGTACCATCCCCCTTCTTCACACTTATCTGCCTACAGACCTGCAACCCATATTTTTAAAAAAATTATTTATCTATTTTCTTTGACCCTATTGAGACTTCATGTGAATTTCAGTTGGTTTTCGCTTCCCTCAGATTTCATCTTGTTTCCCCTTATTGCATCTGTTTCACCCTTTTCATGATTTTTCACATGTATTTGGATGTATTTTTGTGAATTCTTGCTCCTTATATCTGCAACACCACAGAAAAGTTTTCTTGTTCCTAGCCAGAATCCAGCCCCACATACTGTTATTCTGCTGATGCTTGGCTCATGGAACCCGCCAATGGCCTTACTGTCAAATTACTCATCTCTGGCTGCCACCCTGCCTTCCACAATGACTTCCATCTGTTCAGATTCCATCAACCCTTAGCCCTCACCACCATAGTCCTGCAAAACCATATCAATCAAGCTCAAACCTCCGTGCAATATCTTCTCTCCATCCATAACATTTCCTGCTATGCAATCTCAAATTCTTGAATCCCATAACACACTTTCAAACTCCAGGAACTGGTGCAACACACACAATGCCATCTCAAATAATATCCAACCTGCTCACTTCCTACTCCGTCTGTGGACTAACATCGTCCACCACCTCTACAATAACCACCAAACATCCCCCATGTTCCCTCATAGTTGACAAACCCTGTCTCACACACCTAATATGTTTATCCCATCCTCCAAAGGTCCGTCCCCTCACCACACTGAATCCAGAACCTAAACAGACCAAAACCCAGTCATGAACTTTTCTTTCAAAAGCCTTAGCCCCACAGACCCATGATCCACATCCCCTGCCCTCAAATCACCCCTGTTAACTTCCCAGAATTTCTTAATGTCAAATCCTTGCCTCTCCGTCATTCCTAAAATCCCTCAACACATGCAAACTAACCTTCCATCTGCAGAAATGACTGCAATCGACCACCTAAAAACTATCCTGACCTTATAATCCTACCCACTGACAAAGGCTTCACCACTGTTGTTTTGAACCACAAGGATTACTAGGCAGAAGGACTCCGCCAGCTGTCAGATTCATCCACCTGCAAACCCTGGCACAGCGATCCCATTCCAGAAATACAGCAGTATCTTCGATCTCTCCTCAGGTCCTAAGGCCCATCCCAGAATCTCACCCCAGAGTCAATCTCTCTCTCTTCACCCCTATCACTCCCTGCACTCCTGCCTTCTAGATGCTTACTAAAGTCTACAAAACCAACCACCCAGGACACCCCATTGTGGCCTCTTAGTATTCCCCCACTGAGAGAATCTCTGCTATCATAGACCAACACCTTCAGCCTATTACCCGTAACCTACCCTCCTATATAAAAGATACTAACCATTTCCTCCACCGACTCTCCACAGTTCCTGTTCCTTTACCATACAGTGCCCTGCTCATCACTATTGCTGCCACTTCCTTTTACACTAACATCCCTTATGCCCATGGCCTTACTGCTATTGAACACTACCTTTCCCGATGAATGACGGATTGCAAACCAACAACCTTTTTCCTAGTCACCATGACCAACTATATCGTCACCTACAATTACCTCTCCTTTGAAGGCATTACCTACAAACAAATCCAGGGTACAGCTATGGGCATCCACATGGCACCATCCTATGCCAATCTATTCATGCGCCATCTAGAGGAGTCCTTCCTAAACACCCAGAATCCTAAACCTCTGTCCTGGTTCAGATTCACTGATGACATCTTTGCAATCTGGATCGAGGGTGAGGACACCCTATCCACATTCCCTCAGAACCTCAACAACTTCTCCCCCATTTGTTTCACATAGTCCTACTCAACCAAACACGCCACCTTCCTAGATGTTGACTTCCACTTCAAAGGTGTCTACATCGATACTCCTGTCCATATCAAACCTACTAACAATCAGCGATACCTCCACGCGGACAGCTGCCACCCATTCCACACCAAGAAGTCCCTTCCATACAGCCTGGCCTCCTGTGACCATTGCATCTGCAATGACAAGTAGTTCGTCTTGAAATATACTGAGGGTCTCACTGAGGCTTTTACACACCATAGTTACCCTCCCAACACGGTACAAAAATACATCTCCCTTGCCTTATCTTTCCAATCATTCACCATTTCCCACAGTCCCACTGTCTGGCCACAGAGGAACATCCCCCTCATGACTCAGTACCACCCCGACTGGAGCGACTGAATTACATTTTCTGCCAAGTTTTCGACTACCTCTCTTCATGCCTGAAATGAGAAATGTCCTACCTACTATCCTTCCCACCACTCCCATATTGGTATTCCACCACCCACTGAACCTATGCAATATCCTTGTCAATCCCTATATAGCCCCTGCTCCCAACCCCTTGCCTCAGGGTTCATATCCCTATAATAGACCTACATGTAAGACATGTCCCATCACCACCACCTACTCCAGTCCACTCACAAACATCACCTACCCCATCAAAGGCATATCTACCTGTGAAACTAGTCATGCGATCTACAAGCCAGGTGGCAACCACTGTGGTGCGTTCTACGTAGGCATGACACCAACAAGTTGTCTGTCACCTTGAATGACCACCAACAAGCTGTGGCCAAGAAACAACTGCACCACCCTGTTGCTGAGCACACCACCCAACATGACATTCTTCACTTCAATGACTGTTTCACATCCTGTGCCATTTGGATCCTTCCCACCAACACAGCTTTTCTGAATGGTGCTGGCTGGAACTCTCCCTGCAACATATCCTATGTTCCCGTAACCCTCCTAGCCTCAATGTCCATTAGTCATTGTCCTTACCCATCTAGCCCCTTTCCTTTTCCCATGCCAACAGTACACAGTCCTGTACTCCACTAACGTACCAAGTCTTTTTACTTCTCTCCTTTCTCGCTATCCTTCCATCTCTACCCCGCCCTACGCTTTACCTCCCGACTGCACCTAGCTCTCTCCACCTAGTCCTTGCATTCTCCCACAGCAGCACTTTACCGCACCCAACTCTCCCCTTCATTGCTCCCCCTCCCTGCCCCAGCCTCCTCCTTACCCCACCTGGTTGCCTCTCCCATCATGCACTGCACACTGCTGCTCCTAGTCTGGCTTCAGCTGCCAGAGACTGTGTTCATGTGTATGAGTTGCATTTGCAAGTGTGTGTGTATGTGTGTGTGTGTATGTTTGTGTTTTGTCAATTTTCGACAAAGACCTTGTTGGCCAAAAGCTCATTTTGTAACAGTCTTTTTGGTCTGACAATCTAAGACTCAGCGCATCTCTGCTATATGGTCAGTAGCAATTATCCTTTTCATAATATTGTTCAATAACTTTACTTTTGTTTGAAAGCTTCAACTTAATCTATGTTTCAACATAATTTCCACCTGTGATATGGCAATTATGTTGTTGTAAGTCCAGCTTCTGAATTCATCCTAGTAGAAATCTGCTGCTTGATTTTTAATGATTCTTGCACTGACATTTTGACACATCACATTTCTTACAGCACAGACTGGCAAGGCGTTTCTATAAGTGCAAAACAAATGATAGTCACTAGGTGCTAGACCAGGGCTATACAGAGGGATAATCAAATTGTTCCCAATCATGTACAGTGATGAGCTCTTGAATATGATAATCTACAAGAGGGTGGACATTGTCATGCAACAAAAATATCACTCTACTGAGCATGCCACATCTTTTGTTTTGGACTGCATGGTGCAGTTTCTTTAAGACCTCACAATAACTGTCTGCATTGACTGTGATACGATGAAGCAAAAACCTGCAAGCAAATTACCCTTCCTATCTGTAAACACAGCACACACAATTTTCATAGTTGAAATTGTTTTCTGGAACTACAGTTTCTTGGAGGATGTCGAATGCCTTCATTCCAAGGACTGTTGTTTTGATTCTGGTATTATGTGAACATCCCATGTTTCATAATCAGTAACAGTGAGACATAAAATCTTATTCCATTTGCTATAGTACCTCAAATAAAAGTCTTAAACTAGCTAAATGTTTGGCTTTGTGCTCCTCAGTCAGCATTTTTTGGAATTCAGCATGCACATAACATCTGATATTGCTAGTATTCTGTCACAATTTCATACAGAACCTTCTCGAAACGTGAGGAGAGGTATGAGATAATGATGAAGTCAGGTAATGATGATGTCTTCTCATATTATTCTATCAACTTTCGGTACCAGGCCATCAATAATGATGGATGGCCGCCTACTATATTTTTTATTATGCATGTGTGTGCAGTCATCTTTAAATGCTTTACTCTGCTTTCAAACCATTCCGGCACTCATAGCAATTTTCTCCATACACTTCATTAATCAGTTGATGACTTTTAGCAGCTTCCACACATCTTGCACTTAAGAAATGAATCACAGTGGATATTTCACAATCAGCATATTTTCAATGGGCTGAGCCATTAAACACATATAAATAAACATCCAAGTAAGCGAAAGCTACTGTAGTGGCAATTGTGGACAGCAAACAGTTGAAGTTATTTTGTCTGCATGTGGTGTGTGGAACGGCAAAGTTCCAGGGGCCAAATATTGAAATGGTACTTACTTTAAAAATTTGCCTCTTATATGCATGGGACATGAAGCAAATACTCCCAGTTCTTTGATAACTGTCTTGGTAGGCATCTATGGTGGCAACCATATCATTGGCCAATAGACATTTACCTGATGGCAACTGATAAACAGTGGTCGGGTCACGAATCTCTGGATGGACGGCAAAAGTGGATACTGGAAGCATGGTTGTCCCCTTACACCTCGTACAAGTTTGAGATACTGCCCACTGCTGAAAGTACTACTGGGTCAGCACAGAATGCCTCTCCTGTTGGGACTTGACCTGGATTGCCCAAGAGGTCCGGACAAGAGCAGAGGGTGGGACTGCTTTTCATTGGGCATTCCAATGTTAGGCAGGTGGCAGAACCCTTCAGAAAAATAGTGCGCAGGTTGGAAGAGAAGGCCAGTGTTTATTCTATTTTCATGCTGGGAAGGGAGGTTTCATCTGAGATGTGGAGGAGGGTCTGTTGGTAGTGACTGAGTGCACTGGATACACCTGGCTGCAAATCATGGCTCATTTTGGCACAAATAACATGGAGAAATACAGGAACACCCCCCCCCCCCCCCCAAGGGGTCATACATACACTACACATGGAAAGTGAGTGCTGGGGCAATGGAGTACATGTGGGGTGCACATGTGGTGTTTTTAGGATAGAGATATCCCTCCATAGGCTCAGTAAGATGCATTTTAAGTCCAGAAAGGGTAGCATTATTCATAGCACATCAAAGAAAGAAAATGTTAATGTAGTATTAGTTAACTGCAGGAGTACCTGCGATGAATTCCCAGGACTGGTCTATCTTATGAACAGTAACAGTACCCATATTGCACTAGAGACAGAAAGGTGGCAGAAACCAGCTGTCAATAGCAAATAAATTTTAAACTCTGACCAGAATGTATATAGCAAAGTCAAGTGGAATGTTGTTGATGAACACATATTTATAGCAATGAAATAATGATAATATCTAATGAGATCAGTATAGACTCAGAATCCAAAATAATATTGGTGAAGACAAGTGTTAAATGTGCATCAAACATGGCCTCATATGCTTTTATACATCCCATGCCTCAGTGATAGTGGTGGAATATTTGAGGGAAACTTGGAGAATATTTCAAATAAATTCCCTGGTTTGTTATAGTTTTAGCTGGAGATCTCAACATACCAGCTATATACTGGAGATTCAAGTGATTCGGATGGGTAGTAGGGACAATGAATTTTGTGAAAAATGTTCTACATACTTTATCCAATAATTATCTTGAACAATTAATCAGAGAACAGTATTGTGAAGGTAATATTTTAGACCTGCTGGTGACAAACAGACCTGGACTTTTTGACTGAGTTACTGTAGAACAAGGAACAGTGATCATAAGGCCATTAAAGTATAACAGAACAAGAATTGTAAATAGAAATACCAAGAGAGGTCGAAAGATCTTTCTGTTTAGCAAGAACAAAAAGACACAGATTTCAGATTACCTCACAGATCAACATGAAAATTTCATTTCCAGCACTGACAAATTCAAGAGCATTGAAAATATTCTTTAAACAGGTATGTGCTGAGCAAAGTTGTGAGGGATGGAAAAAAAACCTGCCGTAGTCTGACAACTGTGTTGGAAAGCTGCTAAAAAAGAAAATAAAGCTTCACTGCAAATTTAATGGCAGTTAAAGCCTCACATGCAAATAAAAACTAAACAAAGCCAAATCTAGCATAAGGAGGGTCATGTGCAAAGTATTCAATGAGTTAAAAAGTAAAAGTATACTGACTTGACAGAAAATTCTAAGAAGTTATGGTTTGATGTTACACCACTAAATGAGCTGAAGCCATCTGCCCCAACACTCTATGACCATAATGCCATCGAAGCAGAGGATGACACAGATGAAGCTGAAATACTAAATGTCTTTTTCCAAAACTGTTTCACTGATGAAGATTACACTGTGGTTCCTCTTTTAAATCACCTCACAAACTTTAAAATGTCATCAAAATAAGGGACCACAGGAAAGCCTGAAGCAGCTGAATGGGTTGAAAATTAATTAATCGCCAGGTCTTGATAGGATTCCAATTCGGGTTTACAGAGAGTACTCTACTGCATTGGCTCCTTACTTAGCTTGCATTTATCGCAAATCTCTTCCCCAATGTAAAGTCCCAAGTGATTGGAAAAAAGCGCAGGTGACGCCTGTATATAAGAAGGGCAGAAGGACGGATCCTCAAAATTACAGACCAATATCCTTAACATCAGTTTGTTGCAGGATTCTCGAACATATTCTCAGTTTGAATATAATGAATTTCCTTGAGACATAGAAGTTGCTGTCCATGCATCAGCACGGCTTTAGAAAGCATCGCTCCTGGGAAACGCAACTCACCCTTTTTTCACATGATATCTTGCGAACCATGGATGAAGGGTATCAGACGGATGCCATATTCCTTGACTTCAGGAAAGCGTTTGACTCAGTGCCCCACTGCAGACTCCTAACAAAGGTAAGAGCATATGGGATTGGTTCCCAAATATGTGAGTGGCTCGAAGACTTCTTAAGTAATAGAACCCAGTACATTGTCCTCGATGGTGAGTGTTCATCGGAGGTGAGGGTATCATCTGGAGTGCCCCAGTGAAGTGTGGTAGGTCCACTGTTGTTTTCTATCTACATAAATGATCTTTTGGATAGGGTGGATAGCATTGTGCGGCTGTTTGCTGATGATGCTGTGGTGTACAGGAAGGTGTCATTGTTGAGTAACTGTAGGAGGATACAAGATGACTTGGACAGGATTTGTGACTGGCATAAAGAATGGCAGCTAACTCTAAATATAGATAAATGTAAATTAATGCAGTTGTATAGGAAAAAGAATCCCATAATGTTTAAATACTCCATTAGTAGTCTAGCGCTTGACACAGTCACGTCGATTAAATATTTAGGAGTAACATTGCAGAGCGATACGAAGTGAGACAAGCATGTAATGGCAGTTGTGGGGAAGGAGGACAGTCGTCTTCGGTTGATTGGTAGAATTTTGGGAAGATGTGGTTCATCTGTAAAGGAGACCGCTTATAAAACACTAATACAACCTATTCTTGAGTACTGATCGAGTGTTTGGGATCCCTATCAGGTCGGATTGAGGGAGGACATTGAAGCAATTCAGAGGCGGGCTGCTAGATTTGTTACTGGAAGGTTTGATCATCATGTGAGTGTTACGGAAATGCTTCAGGAACTCGGGTGGGAGTCCCTGGAGGAAAGGAGGCATTCTTTTCATGAGTTGCTACTGAGGAAATTTAGAGAACCAAGATTTGAGGCTGACTGCAGTACAATTTTACTGCCGCCAACTTATATTTCGCAGGAAGACCACAAAGATAAGACAAGAGAGGTTAGGGCTCGTACAGAGGCATACAGGCAGTCATTTTTCCCTCGTTCTGTTTGGGAGTGGAACAGGGAGAGAAGATGCTAGGTGTGGTACGAGGTACCCTCCGCCACGCACCATATGGTGGATTGCGGAGTATGTAAGTAGATGTAGAAAGGTAGCTGAAAGCACTCAAAGGAGGAAATGTTACTAGACCTGATATAACATCAATATGATTCTAAACAGAGTATGTGAAAGGACTCGCTCCTGTTCTAACAGCAGTGTATCATAGCTCTCTGGGGGAATGTTGCCACATTTGTTTCGAGTACAATGCAGAAGTTTTTTTGGGAAGCCCTTACACACCCTCCGTGCAGTTCTGATCTCTCCCCATGGGATTCCCATATTTTTGGAGCTCTGAAGAAAGCCATTCATGGCCATCAATAACCTTTGGGCCAAGAGACGGGTGGCTGTGTCAATCATGGTTCCATAGTCAACTGCCAATATTTTGCCTTGAAGGCATTGACCATCTCGTTTCACAGTGGGATAAATGTAGTAACAGTTTGGTGATTGCTTCTGAAATAATAAACAGGTTACCAACTTTTTTCCTTCTGTCTCATTATAATGCCCCTTATAGTTAAACTGAATAATATTCAAATAAACAATTCTTGTTTTGATAAGTTTAACTTATCTCTGAGTATTCCAGTTGAATGAATGAAAATCACTCCAGTTGCTACTAGAACTTTGTTGAGTCCACTATCCATTCAGACCTTCATATTAGGCAATTTTCAAGTGGTTCTGAAAAATTATGCTGCAGAGAAACAATTTGCAAGAATAAAAGTACAAGTCAGATGAATTTAAAGTGTTACTTGCCCAATGATATCATGAAAAACATAGGTGTGTCAATGGGCATATAACATTTTACATCCCATCTGGCTTGTACTATTATCATTTGGATGTAGTTTCTCTACAGCATAATTTTTCAGAACCACTTGAAAATGGCCTAATATACAGGCAGAACCCAATTGTGGACTCAATAAAGTTTAAACAACAACTGGAGTAGTTTGACATTAATTCAACAAACAGTTGTGAGATTAGCACATGGAGAAACTAAGAACATTCCAGGTGAGCCTAAACTTTATTGTTGTTGTTGTTTTAGGGGAAGGAGACCAGACATCGTGGTCATCGGTCTCATCGGATTAGGGAAGGATGGGGAAGGAAGTTGGCCGTGCCCTTTCAGAGGAACCATCCCGGCATTTGCCTGGAGTGATTTAGGGAAATCACGGAAAACCTAAATCAGGATGGCCGGACGCGGGATTGAACCGTCGTCCTCCCGAATGCGAGTCCAGTATCTAACCACTGCACCATCTCGCTCGGTAAACTTTATTGAACTGAGCTTAAATATACCTTCACTTTTATTTATGAAATTCAGATTCTCTAACAATGGAAATGTACTGCATAAGAAGAGGCAGGATAGCTTATAGTAGATGGCTCTGAGGCAGAACTGACCCAAAACTTAAGACACAAAAGAATTATAGACATAGACTGCAAGTGGGCATTCACTTAAATCAGTGGGGAAGGTTGAAAATTTGTGCCAGATGAGGATTCAAACCCGGGCCTCCTGCTTACTAGGCAGATGCACTGATCACTGCACCATCTGAACATGGTGGTCATTGCAACTGCACAAATTATCCTATCATGCCTCCCATGAGACCCAAAATCTCAACCTGTCCACATACTACAAATGTAATGCCCTGTTGTGACTCGCCGATCTTTCAATGTGCCGCCATGCAGTTACGTGCATCCTGTATATGTGGCGCTGCCTGCCAGCCATGCAGCAACTATGCCACCTAAGCAGCCAAGCAGCCAGCGGCTGCCAGACTTGGACTCAGTGCTGATTTGAATATTACCGTATTCACATGTCTTGCTTTGTCAACTTTCTCTGTGACTTACATGTGTTGTGTTGTTTTTGAAATATTTGTGTTCAACTTGACGTTATAACAATTGGCGATGAGGTAGTGGATTTTTCCTTTTCATTGTTGACCCACAGGTTTCCATGGCTACTTTAGAGCAACTATTGCAAGGTCTCATTGAACAGCAAATGCTTCTCACATCGGCAGTTTGCGGTTTTGTTGTGGCATCCAATGTGGGCCGTTTCTCGTCATTGTCTATACCTCCTTTTCCTCCTTACGACGAGATGGTGGAAGACTGGTCTGATTACGAAAAAAGTCTTAGATATCACTTCTTGGCATTTCAATGTCACAGATGAACAAACATGTTAGTCTCTGTTCCTTTCATGGATTTCAACTCAAATGTATCGGTTGTAGTCACAATTGTCTCCTTTGAAAGATCTTGCGTCTTTGTCCTTTGCTGAAATGTGCTCACTTCTGTCCATACATTTTCATAAGCAAACGCATTTGGTAGCCCCTTGTGTTGCCTTTTATCATTGTCAAAAACAACTGAATCAATCCTATCGCGCTTGGGCTGCTGAGCTTCATGGCCTCAGTTGCAAGTTCAATTTGTTACTTACTTTCACAAAGAATGCTATGCAGTTTCCGTAGTACGGGATGCTATTATCAGGTCGGTGCCCGACAAAGAAGTGCAGCAATGTGCCCTTCAGTTGGCAAATCCGACTCTAGATGAAGTCCTATCTATTGTGCAGTCTTTTGAAATTTCTCGCACCGTTGGAGCGCAAATAGAGGTGTAGGGTGACGTCGGCGACATACAACCTCTGTGCACTGTTGACGATGCGTGCGGCGTGTCACCGCCGGCCGAAGTGGCTGCAGTACGCTCCCATGTGCAACCTCAGCTGAACCGTAAACAACCCTCTCAGAAACTGCAGCAAAACCCCCGGCAACTTCCATCATGTCCGCGGTGTTTTACGAAAAATTCACGCGAGGATTGTCCCCAACGTTGGACCGTGTGTCAGAATTGCAAAAAGAAGGGCCCTGTGTCTTCCGTTTGCAAATCCAGCCGCATACATGATGTTCATGACCATGACGCTGATTCTGCTTCTGTGTTGTCTGTCAATTGCACTTCCTTCCTTTGAGGGAAGTTATTCCAAATCCTTGGTTGGGATGTTCGCATGCAGGTGGATACTGGTTCTGCTGCCACTATCATTAATTCTAAGATGTATCTTCAGTTGGGTTCTCCACTCCTATCACCTGTCACTCAGCAATTACGGACATACAATAAACAGAAGATTTCTCTCTTGGGACAATTTAATGCTGAGGTATCAAACAAATCCATCGTTCGCACTGTTCCCATATTTGTGGTCGACCAGAGTAACGCAGAAAATCTTTTTGGTTTCGATGCCTTTCGCGTTTTTGGGTTCTCCAAAGATGACTCTGTCAATATCATCTCTGATGCTATTCCTTATGCTCAATTGGATTCCTTGTCGATGACATTTTCGTCCCTTTTTTCTCCTCGGTTAGGCCGTGCAAACGATTTTGAAGCTCATATCTTGCTCAAACCCACTGCTCGGCCTAAGTTTTTTCAGGCTTGGCCCATTCCTGTGGCCCTTCGTGATTGGGTAAAACGGGAGCTGGATCGTCTCCCTACTTCAGGGGTCTTGCTTCCTGTACTTCCAGTGAATGGTACTCTCCTGTCGTTGTCGTTGCTAAGCTCAATGGTGATATTCGTCTCTGTGGCGATTTTAAAGCCACTGTAAATGCGCAATGCCTCATCGATACTTACCCTATGCCCCGACCTGAAGAATTGTTCACTAAACTTGCGGGAGGCCAGTATTTTTCTAAAATTGACCTGTCAGAAGCTTATCATCAACTTCCTCTCGACGCTGCTCCCTGGCAGTTTCTGGTCCTTAACACGTCTTTCGGCCTCTATCAATACCAAGAATTGTCATTTGGGGTTGCCAGCACCCCTGCTCTCTTTCAGCTATTCTTGGAACAATTATTGCTCCCTGTCCCTGGGTGTATCAATTACATGGACAACATTATTGTCACTGGCTCCACCACTGAAGAATATCTTCAGAATCTCCACATGCTTTTTCATGTCTTACAGACTGCCGGTCTTATGTGTAATCTTCAGAAATCACAATTTTTTCAGGCATCTATAACGTACTTGGGGTTCCAACTCCCTCAGAATGGTATTCGTCTGCTTCAGCAAACCGTCGCTGCGATCGATGCCCTTCCTCGCCCTACATCTGTTAAGGAACTGCAGGCTTTCTTGGGGAAAATAGCATACTATCACAGATTTTTACTGTCTGCTGCTTCGGTGGCTCAGCCGTTGCTTCGCCTGTTGCATAAAAACGTGCCTTTTCACTGGTCCGCTTCATGCGATGCGGCTTTCCAAAAATCGATAGGAATGAACTTTTGTGTTTCCACCTGGATGTTGCCAAGCAGCGGGTTTTGGATGGGTTCTCCATCACCGGGCACTGGCTGGCAGCTGATACGGGTTCTGACCCTACCCTCTACCGGGTTTTACGCTGTATTCAGAAGGGTTGGGCAGATTGTCCGCCCGCTAAGACTTCTGATCCATTACGGAACTACTACGCTTCACGCTACCGCCTCACAGCTACGGATGGTGTTATCCTCCTTTCCACTGAAAATGCTTCGCCACGTGTTGTGGTGCCTGTGTCTTTGCGTGCTTCATCTTGCGCCTCCTTCACCAAGTGCGCTGGGATGTCTCTCGCACAAAATCTCTGGCACGCCGTCATGTGTACTAGCCCGGTATCGACTCTGAAATCGCACACATGGTCGCTGCCTGCAGCCCTTGTGCGTCACAGGCCACCGCCCCGAAGTCATCTTTGTCACTGTGGCCTTCGCCTGAGAAGCCCTGGGAGCGTATTCATGCTGACTTCGCAGGACCTTTTTCAGGTACTTATTAGCTACTTGTAATTGACACCTACTCTAACTTTCCTTTCATTGTCCATTGCACGTCGCCTACCACCGAGGCAACCACAAGTGCTCTCACTCGCATTTTCTTTTGGGAAGGCCTTCCCTCTACTCTTGTTACTGATAATGGTCCGCAATTTGCCTCTTCTGAATTTGCATATTTCTGTGCTCATCATGCATGTCACAGCCCCTCTGTTCCATCCACAATCAAACAGTGAGGCTGAACGACTGGTCCGCACATTTAAGGCTCAGATGAGAAAACACCTGACTTCTTCTGCTGATGATGCACTTCTCCAATTTCTGGCTTCTTACCTTTCACCGCCATGGGCGACCACAGCCCGCCTGAGCTCTTACATGGCCGACAGCCCCGCACGCTACTTCATCTTCTGCGGCCTTCCACCTCACAGCCGCAGGTGCCTTTGCTTGGCCGGTTCACTGCCGACGACCTTGTATGGGTACGGGCCACATCTTACGACACTGTGGCCGATGCCTTTATGAAATCCAGATGGACACGGGTGTTGCAGTGCGTCATTCAGACCAGCTTCAATCTCATGTGCTGGCAACGCCTGTTCCGAATGCCGCTACACCACCTTCGGCTCTACCTGACGCTCGGGATCATGGCATCTCTCATTACTCACAACGCAGCCCTCTCACCATCATCTCGGTGCCAGAACAAGAATGGATGCCACGAGGATACGTGCCCACGCAGGAACCGGATGACCATCATCTGTCGGAGCAACTCTACTCACTTCCTTCTCCTATGGACGCCACCACATCGCCCCTGTCTCCTGTTATATCAACCGGACCTGCCACAATGGGCAGATTGCTGCACAGGGGCCCAGCAGATTTGACTCCTACGTCTCCTGTCATCTCGACCCATTATCATTGGGGACACTTCCGTCCGTACGGAAGCCTCCTCCTCGAGACTTTACAGCCAGTCAAACAACACCTATGGACGTTAGCAATCTACAGGCCACCTCCATCAAGACCAGGTCAAAAATTCAAAGGAGGGAAAAGTGTTGTGACTCGCCGATGTTTCAAAGTGGCGCCGCGCAGTTACACACATCCTCTATATGTGGCGCTGCCTGCCAGCCATGTCTTGCTTTGTCAACTTGCTCTGTGACTTACATGTGTTGTGTCATTTTTGAAATATATGTGTTCAACTTGGCGGTATAACATGTCCCTTGCCCATTATCTTCATTACTCTCTGCATTTTGCTGATTCCCATAAGATTTCAAGCCTTGTGGGAATCCGCACTGAACAGATCATTGGCTGTCCTCATGTTTATTATATATAAGTGGTGTCTGTTCTTTCAAATATGGCTACAAGTTGGCACTCATTTGATACAGCAGCCGCTATGTGGTAAGACACAAAGGAATTACATACAATGGCTGCAAGTGGGCCCTGATTTAAATCAATGGGAAGATTGAAAATCTTTGCTGGACTGGGATCTGACTCCTTGTCTCCCACTTACTAGGCAGTTGTGATGACCACTGTGTCCAAATGGCTACGAAACATCATGGTTCATCGATATGCCCAACTGATACCAACTCTTAAGTTACATGGTTCCCACCCTAGTGAAGTATACAGATGCAAAACATGTCCCATACAGCAGCCCATAACACCTTTTACAGTTATATCACTGCTATATCCTATTTTATGAGAAGCCTGTTGCCTGCAAAAACAGGCAAGCCATATTCCATTCTCACTCCAAGTACAGCACAGCTTTTTATGTGAACATAACAACCATTAGCCAGTCCAACCATACAAATCATTATTGCTAAACTCTTAATACAATGAGTACCTCAGAGCTTCAGAATGCATGACACTTTGTCCTCCTCCTGCAACATCACGTTTACCATATTGCACAGGAGGGAGCTGTTCTACTGACGCATCTTTTAGTATTACAATCCTCCTAGCCTCAATATCCCTTAGCCTCTGCTCCCCACTGATTTTTGGCTCTGTTCCCACACCACATACCACTTTCTTGCTGCCCCTCCACCATTATCATCAATCCCTACCACCAAACAAACAAATTTAAATTTATCACTACATCTTATTTTAGGTACACTTGAAGGCCTACAGTACTGTTTTCTCAGTGATCTTGCATGCCTCCTCTGCATGTGTGTGTGTGTGTGTGTGTGTGTGTGTGTGTGTGTGTGTGTGTGTGTGTGTGTGTGTGTGGTGGATTCATACATGTACATGTGCATGCACACACACTCCCACATGCGCTTGCACACCCACACACTCAGTCCTGAAGAACACAAGTTTAAAATCTTAGCTGCAAATTTCAAATAGTTATTTGCACATAAAACTACTGTTTTATATTTCTTATACATGATGATCAGTTGTCAGTACTCACACACTAGTTACAGATTGATTTCATGTAACAATGACATGCTGTAGTGGAGGATAATGAAAAGCCGAACAACTGCTAAAAGTTATGTGTGACACATTATAGCTACTAGAATTTATGTTTATCATGGATGATAACAAGAAACACAGGTGAAGTAGTGGGAGAAAAATAAATGGACAGACTAAGGAGAAGATGCTAATGCACAGTACAGAAGATATTACTTGATATGAAATGATGGTCAGATTCCAGTAAAGCAACTCAGGAGTAGATACTTAATAATCCGTGAATAACAACATGACTGTTCTGTTAAGAAACTTTTGTGCACACTTACTTTCTCTAATTGGAGTTCCTTTTCTTTCACCTGACATTCATATATCTGTTTTAGTTCCTCCAGAGCAGTTACTTTCTCTTGAGACAAATCTGCCAGTTTTCTGGAAAATAAGAGAGAGAAAAGGAGGGAGAAAGAGAGAGAGAGAGAGAGAGAGAGAGAGAGAGAAAATTATTCTTAAGTACATAAAGAGACATCATCAAATCTGAGCTGACATTTAATGTCATTAATGTGTGTATTTTGTTAATCTTAGTTCATTCATGTTGAGGGAGGATCAGTTTGGGTTCAGGAGAAATCTATGAATATGTGAGGCAACAATGACTGTACTACTTACCTTAGAAAATAGATAGAAGAAAGACAAACCTGTATTTATTGCATTTGTAGATTAAGAAAAAATTTTGACAGAGTTTGAAATTTTGAAGATATCAAGAATAAAATACAAGTGGTCTGGTATCAGGTGCTGTGGCCATTGAATACCCACCAGAGGAGATGGATGTAGATGTCCGTTGGGGCCACCATGACCACGTAGCATTGTTCTTACACAGCAAGAATGCCATTGTCTCACATGTGAGCATGGCAGCCAATGAAATTTTATGCAATCTGTATATAGCTGGCTGCCCAGCCCACAACCAGTTAGTTCAGTGCTCTTGCTTGATATTGTCAGATCTATCTCCGCTGAGAACTGATTGATACGTAATTTGCTTGTCAATCAGTTACTCTCTGTGGTCGAGTCTTTGATTTGGCTTTCCACTGCTCTAGGCCCTGTTGTCATCTTTGTGGCAAAGGCTTTCCCCCATTGTCGCCTAGGTTGTTAGTTCTTTCACTGGTCTGTTGCCTTGTCCACTGTCTGTCTGTCATGTTTCATTCACTTACCATTAGTCAGAGTTACTCTTTTGCATGCAGCTTTCCTACCTAGTGGTTTCCTCCATTTCTCAAAGAAGAAATAAAAACTTTCAGATCTGAGTAAGATATCATATTTCTGCCACAGACGTCAAAGGACTTGAAAGATCAGCTGAACAGAATGGACAGGGTCTTTAAAGAAGTTATATGATGAACAAAACTAAAACAAGAGTAGTGGAGTGCAGCATTATGTTAAAAAGTATTTTCTAAATGTGTTTATTTATATGGAGTGCAGCATTATGTAGAAATGAGACATGATCGGAAAAACAGTACAGACCAAAAAGAACTTGAAGCTTTTGAAATATGTTGTTAAAGAAAAATGCTGGAGTTTAGACGGGCAGATCAGATAACCAACAAAGAGGTACTGAATCAAATTGGGAAGAAGAGATCATGATGGCACAACCTCATTAAAAGATGGTGCAGGTTAATAGGACATGTCCTGTGGAATCATGGAATACTTAATTTCATAATGCAGGGGAGTTTGCAGGTAAAAATTCTAGAAGGGGACCAAGGCTTGAGTACAGCAAGCAGGCTCATATGGGTATGGACTGCAGTAGTTACAGGGTTAAGGAGACTTGTGCCAGACCGACTACTATGGAGAGCAGCATTATAATATCATTGGACTGATGATAACAACAACAACAGTTCATACTTGAACATAATCTTTTATATTGTGTGCTAGTGTAACAAATTGGAAAATTTAAGTAGTTTTGTGAGAATTACACAAAAATGTTACAGGGAGAAATGAGGCTTATCTATTTATAATTACATTCATTCCTATTTAGTATAATACAAAATCTGTCACTCTCTTGAGAGTTCTTGCTATTGCGGATTCAATTTATTTCACCTGGTATTACACAACTGTGTTACTTGCTGTTGCAAATGCTAAAATCTATTTTCTCCCACATTCTTGAGGGCTTTACCTTTCATATTCCAGTTTCATACTTTGTATCTCTTCTTGTAGTAAATTATGCTTGCTGTATTCCACAATTAACTTTTTCTCATAGTCAGATTCAAGTTTTTGCACAGCTCTTTCATGGTTAAGTTTCATTGTAATGTTTTCATCTTTCATATTACCAATCTCAAGTGTGTGATCGGTTTCGAGTTGCTGTGACAAAGTTAAGTGAAAAAATATTACAACATGTATGATGCAAGTTATTTATGGAAGTTTTGAATATTTCATGTTAACATACCTCAATTTTATGATTAAGTTTGATGACAGTCATCTGAGACTCATCATGTATATCTCTCAACTTTTCTGCGTGTCGTATTTCATTTTGTCTAACCTGATAATCATGTTCTACTTCTAGTTCATGCATTCTTACTTCTAAAGCTCTAATAGAATTGAGAAGTTCCAGAAGATAACCCTTATTGATCAATATATCTTCTGAATATGACAGCTCTCTTGGCTTGACTTCAGAAGAAATAATTTTCCATAAACACAAAGTTCCATCTTCAGAGGATGTAACAAGGATGTTGTCATCATGTGTTACACACATCTGAAATTATATACATCATTATACAAGTCTTATAGTAAGTTTAGTGAACCTAAAGAGTAAAATAAAATCTTTCAGTTTGCCAACTGACTCACCCAGTCAATTATAATCTTAATTATGGTGCAACTTATCTCTGCCATTGGGAGATACCATGGAAATCCCAGTGCCAGTCCCAAGCCTGGATAAAGGAGGAGGGTTGGATGTGGGGCTATCAACCCTAGCCCAGTAAAAAAAGCTCATTATGGAACCAAAGGACAAAGGAAGCAGATGTAACAGACAAATGGCCTTGGCAACAGAAACATCTTATGAATTTGTATTTAGTGATATGTAATGTGAGAGCACTGAACAAGATTGGAGGACTACAGAATCTAAAAAAGTAAATGAAGAAATATAATGTGACAATGGTGGCAATACAAGAGGTCAAATGGAAAAGAAGTGAAATATTAGAATCTGGGCCACACACATTATTCTACAGCTGTGGAAGCAGAGGATAGGAAGGCACAGGTTTTCTGGTTGATAGTGCTCATATGACTGCCATATTGAACTTTAAGCCCATGGATTGAGAAGTTAGAAGAGAGAAAGACTGCTCAGGAAATAAGGAAATTCTACATGAGGGTGAAACATATAACGAGAGGAGTCCAACCCAGAGGAGTTTTCTGTAAAGATAAAGAGAGAAATCAGATAGGAGGAAAAGATCAGATTTTACACAGATGGGTGGAGTATTTTAGTGAACTACTGAATACAGAATCAGAAAACAAAGGTGAGGTTGATGCTGGTATAGTAGAAGATGTGGAGCAGGAACGAGATGGGGAAGGACAGTACCATTACTTTGAATGGGAACAAACATGAACGCTGTGAGAGCTTTAAATATCTTGGATAACTGTTAACTGGGAATAATGATTTGAGAGAAGAAATACATGCAAGGATTGCAGCTGGTAACAGGAATTACTTTGCACTGGTTAAAGTATTTAAAGCAAGAAGCCTTAGTAGGAATCTGAAGCTGACTGTGTTATCATACAGTGGTGATGAGTGGTTCAGAGAGTTGCACAATGACACAAAATGATGAGGAGTTGTTGCAAAAATTGGAAAGAAAGATACTTGGGAAAATCTACAGGTCATTGACGATAGGGGTTTTTGGCAAATTAGAAATATCAATGAGATGAGAGGGTTGTATCACAAACCAGATATCATGACAGAAATAAAGAATAATAGACTATGTTGGTTGGGAAACGAAGAACTAATGGTGGAGAACAGCACAGTCAAGAAAGTTTGCAAAGGAAAACCAGATGAACGATGTATAAGGGGCAGATCAAGCACCAGATGGCTAGACAACATGGAGGAGGACTTAAGAAGAATGGAAGTTAGAAGATGGAGAGCCAAGGCAGCCAGCAGAGAAGTTTGGGCAGAGATTGTCCACGAGAAAAATGCCCTAACTGGGCTGTAGTGCAAAATAGTAGGTATGGTGCAACTTGGCAGCTGTCAAATGTACAATGCATAGCCTGTAGGAGGAAAAAATAAGAGAACTGACCAAACAATGAACATTAAACCTTTGGATTTGTGGTCTAAGCATTACCCGCTTTGTCATCAAGTGACTTAATTTATTTAGTTGGTTGGTTGATCTGGGGGGGGGGAGGGGGGGGGGGGGGAGGAGACCAAACAGTGAGGTCATCAGTCCCATTGGATTAGGGAAGGAAGTTGGCCATGCCCCTTCAAAGGAACCATCCTGGCATTTGCCTGAAGCAATTTGGGGAAATCATGAAAAACCTAAATCAGGATGGCTCGATGCGAGTTTGAACCATTGTCCTCCCGAATTTGAACTGAATTTATTTAGTTAAGAGGCAGAAGCTGTAGGGAAAGACAGAGATTGCACAAAGCCCAATAAATAATTGGAGGTGTTGGGTATATAGGAAAATTAAATAAAAAGTTGGAAAAAAGGATAAGCAGCTGTACAAGCATCAAGATCTGAGATGGAAAACTAATGCTAAGTAAAGAAGAGAAAGCTGAGAGGTAGAGAATATATAGAAAGACTATATATGAGAGAAAAACTTGTTGACAATTTATGGAATGAGAGGTGGAAGTGGATGAAGTATGAAATGAGTAATGTAACACTGCAAGAACAATTTGACAAAGCACTGATAGACCTGATGTGACACTGCAAGAACAATTTGAGAAAGCACTGACTGACCTGAACGGAGACAAATTAGCTGGAGTAGATCACAACCTTTCAGAATTTTTAAGAAACTTGAGAGAAAAAAACATAATAAAACTACTCCACTTAGCATGTAAGATATATGAGAGAGGAAAAATGCCCTCAACTTTAAGAAGAGTATAAGTATCCCAATACCAAAGTAGACAGCTGCTGACTGGTATGAGTATTGAACCATCGAGTTTAATAAGTCATGATGTGATATTACTGAACTATCAAGTTCTATAAATCATTATCGTACAATGATATCATGAATTATCTACAGAAGAGTAGAACAGTTGGTAGGAATTGACCTGTAGGAAGAACAATTAGAATTATAGAGAAATGTAGGAAAATGTGAAGAAGTACAGACTTACTGTAAAACATAGATTGAACAAACACAAACTCACATTTATAACACTTCTAATTTTAGAGAAAACATCCCAAAACATTGACTGGAATACAATCATTGGAATTCTGAAGTGATCAGAGATAAAATACTACGAGGAAAATATTATCTACAACTTGTAAAGAAATCAGATTGCAGTGCTAATCAAAGGCTAAAACTCAGTGTTTACAGACTTAGCTCAGATGATAGCTGAACAGGCATACAAGTGAGCACAGCAAATAGTTGAAGTCTTAATCTCACTGAGGCATTTATGTTTTGAAACAAAATTAAAAACCTTATTCAATGGCCACTCATTACAAATTATCTGCTTATCTTTCTTGGAAGACTGAAGATTTCCGTTATCTATACAAGAAGCATCAATGCTAACTGCATATCTTCATGACCAGATCTGTGGAACTTGTTAAATTAATTAAAAATTATAAAGTAATGGCTTCAGAAGAACATTAAAAATTGAGGAGACATTTGAAGCATGAAATGACAGCAGGAGAAAGAAGTCTCAATAAACCAGTTTCAGAAGAAACAACATGTCATAAGGGCTGGAAGTCTGAAGATTTCTGTTAGCTGGACAAGAAGCAGCAATAGATTTCTATTCTTGTGGCACATAGGTACGTAGGTTTACTTGGCACTGGGAAGAACAGCGTAGGAGAAAGTTTAATCTTCAGTGTCAAATAAAGATTAAGCAGCTTTTGATCATTGCACATAGACGTTATCTAGATGGATTAAAGCTGTGCAGCATATCTTATGTAAAGTATATGGACATTGGCTATCAAGTATATTTAAAAGGTTGTTACAGCATATATGTTGAGCTAAACAAGAAATACTGTGGTAGAACATTTCACCATAATAGTTATAAGTTATTTCCTGCGGTAAAAACCTTGCACAACTCTTGAATCACCCAGACCCAGATGTGATGTTACCTGTGGGAGCCACAGAGGAAATGAAAGATGAAGAGAAATGGGAAGTGGCAGAAGAATGTGTGAAGACAGTAATCAAAAGACTAAGAAACAACAAACTCCCAGGGGAGGACAGAATAACAGGAAAATTAATCAAAGATGGAGGTGAGAGCTTGCACTGAGAGATATATAAACTAATCCAGTTGATACACAAGAATGAGACACTGCCAGAAGAATGGAACTTGGTCATAATATGCTTGACATACAAGAAGGGAAGCAAAATGTAATGTAGTAACTATAAAGATATCAGCTTGCTGAATGTAACCTGAAAGGTACTGTCTATTATTAGCCTCAGAAAATTACAACATTTCAAAGAAAACAACATGCATGAATACAAAACTGGTTTCTGGCCAAACTGATTGACAATAGATCACATTTTCAAATTGTTTGAAAAACACTGGGAATATGATATAGATATCTACTGTCTCTTCTTCAAGTTTTCAACATGCATGCAACTGCCTAACTTCAAAATCCCTGAGATGGTAGTGAGAAGTGCTAGCTTGTATTGATGGGTTGAGGGCATCAGTGCATTTCCGAAGGGGTCACATCACAAATATTTGAGAATGAGACAGGTTTTGGACAAGGGGATGCTCTCTCATTTGTTCTGTTCAATGTCATCTTAGACAAAATAATAAGGGAATGAAGACAACAGGAGTGGGCTGAAATGCAGATGGATGGTAATTTCTATTGTCTCGTATAGTCTGGTAATACAGTAGTACTTGTATTTATGTTTGTATATTTATTGATTTAGTCAATAATTCAATGTACAGAAGTGTACAACATAATATGGGGCAAGTTGAACACATAATAGGAGAACATATGTAGTGTACATCTCACTGAAGCTATATTACTTATGCATTCAGTATTATGAAATGGATAGTTGCTACTTACCATATAGTGGTGATGCTGAGTTGCAGATAGGCACAACAAAAAGACTTTCACAAAATAAGCTTTTGGCCAACAAGGCCTTTGTCAAAAATAAATGACAGATACAACTACACACACTCACACACACACACACACACACACACACACACACACACACACACTCAGCACTCAGGTGTGAGAGATGCATTTGCATGTATGTGTATGTGTATGTGTGTGTGTGTGTGTGTGTGTGTGTGTGTGTGTGTGTGTGTAGGTCTGTCATCTATTTTTGACAACGGCCTTATTGCCTGAAAGCTTATTTTGTGACAGTGTCTTTGTTGCACCTATCTGCAACTCAGCATCTCCGCTATATGGTTAGTAGCAATATTTCCATAATATTGTTACATTCAATCCAGGATTTTCCACGCATGTATTTATAACAATACCAGGGTAAGAATAAGTTCAAATAATAATCCTGGTCATAGTCAAACAGCAAAAGTTCATTAGTGGACAATAGGTTGTTTCTAATCAAACAGTTTGATTTTGAAACATAATAAAAATATATAATTCAATTTATGATAGACCACATTCAAGAAAGTCTTGTACGCTAGAAAAGCAATGTTTTGTTAGAAGTACTCTTAAGGTTCTTTAAAATATTGTTGATTCTTTAATACTTTCTATGTCTTTTGCGAGATGGTTGTAGAGTTTGATTCCTACACATTTAACACTATTGCTATACAGTATAGTAGAATGGGGAACTAGCTTTAACATGTTTTTGACCTTGCGTCATGTTGGCAACTGTCCAGATTTCTGTGCAATCTATTTATGATTTGTTTAATAAAACAGAGAAGTTCAAATTCATATGTTTAATTTTTTACAGAGCTGTTTACACACTTCTCTTTGCTTTCTGTACAGGATTATTCTGATTGATTTTTTTCCTGCAGTATAAATAATTTCCTTGATTCAGTACTATGACCCCAAAAAATAATTCCATAGCATAGTACTGAATGGAAAAGAGCGTAATACATGTATGTCAATGTGCTGCCATTTAGTTGGTTCCTCACTGAGTGTAAAATAAAACAAATTTTGCTTAGACTGGAACTAATCATGTCAATGTGATTTTTCCATATGAATGTATCAGTGATGTCACTCCCTAAGAATTTTGTTTCATTGACAAATTCTACATTGCTGACAATTAGGGCACTGTTAGAACCTGGGGAGTTCCATTTTAAATTAAATGAATATAAATTAAATTAATGAAAATCAATTTGTAAAAGTAACTTGTAAATATGCTCTCCTGACCAGTCCAACATCATATGTACAACCGTACAATACTATGAATGCTTGGATCATTAAAATACAATACAATATAATACAATGAATGGCGTGGATGGTTAGGCATACTCTCTTTCTGCATTTAGGAGTAGTCTATTTGATGCAATCCATGGGTCTAGTTGGATTGTATTTCTATTAATTGCTGATTGAAGAGTTTCATCTGTATTTGATATAAGGATATTAGTATCATCAGCGGAGAGAAATGCCTTGTTAGTGGTTAGGGTAGAAGGGAGATCATTCATATAAAGTAGAAATAACAAGGGACCTTGTACAGAGCACTGTGGGACACCAAGTTTTATAACTTGTGTAGAAGAGTGCACCCAATTTAGAATTCCTGACTGACTGACTTTATTTACATCAACAAATTGTGCTCGGTCTTTGACATAGCTGCTGAGCCAGCCATGGGTAATTCCCCTTATCCCATAAGAATCCAACTTTTGCAAAAGTGTGTTGTGATTTACCATGTCAAAAACCTTTGTGAGGTCCAACTGGGCAGTAGTTGCTAGTATCTTCTTTAAATTCCTTCTTATGTATGGGTATGACTTATTTTAAGTTTTCTTGGGCATCAGTATCATCATCATCATCATCATCATCATCATCACGAATCATTTATTAAATGAGACAGTGGCTTACTAAAAAGTTTATTGCCACAGTGGAGAAGGAAACAAGGGATAGCTTAATACATGTCTCTTTCCTACTGACACCCTTTTTTTCTGTCAGAGATAAAGGATTTGAACCATTTTTCAGCACTTCATGTTACACTGTAATCTTCTAATTTACTTAAAAGGATACTGTAGTTTATATAATCAAATGTCTTTCATAGATTACAAAATATACCAATAGCCTCAAGAAGATGACTGTATCTTACCCTATCTTTTCTAAAAAATTTCAGAATGCAGGAAAAAGTGAAATTGGAGGGAAGTTTGATGGTATTTCTTTATCTCCTTTCTTATGCAAAGGCTTGACTTCAGGATATTTCAACCACTCAAGAAATGTTCCACTGATAAATGACTAGTTACACAAAAGTAATTTAAAAAGTCACTAAACTCATTGACATACTGTTTAGTCAACTTTGTTTATATATTATCAGAGCCATTACATTTTTTAAAATTTTTAAAGGTTTTGTGGTAGACATTATTCCTACTGGCATAGTGAAGTTCATAATCATATTATTGTGGTTAGTTTTAGTGACAGGTCTGAGTTATTTGATGGCAGCATCTACTGAACCTGACAAACCCATCTTTTCAGTAACAGTTATAAAGTGCAACACTGCATATATTTGTTACCCATGTATCATTTACTCTTAATCCTATTTGCTTCTCTTCATCCCTGGTTCTACAAGTCTTTTCCCTCACTATATCCCTTATTGTCTTTATTTTGTTATCTAAGGTGACTATCCTTTACTTGTAATGCATTTTCTTTGTTGTCCAAATTATTATCTTCAATATTTTGCAGTATGTTTTGTAATGACCTATAGCATTTACTTCAGAGCTGTTTCTGAATGAAAGATATAGTTTCCTTTTTGTCTTACAAGATAGCTTTATTCCTTGAGTAATCCATGGCTTTTTTTATTGACTTTGGTCTAATCTGGGTTAGTTTTTGGGGAAAACAGTTTTAAAATAAGTTAAGGAGTAATTAATAAAAGTGCTGTGTTTCTCATTCATGCTATGAGCATTGTACACATCACTCCATTTCATGTCTTTGAGGAGTTTCCAATCAATTTTAGTTTCCTGACCACACTTTTGAAATCAGATTTAGTAGATTTTATATCCGGATCAGTATTAACATTCATCAAAAGGAACTGCATGTCATGGTCTGTGAGGCAACTTATTATTGGTTTTGTAATATAATTTTGTTCATTACACAGTTCTATAAAGATATTATCAATGGCCGTCTTTGAGCCCTTAGCTACGCTACTTGGAAAGTTAACAGTATGAATTAAGCTGAATGACAAAGCTGCTGACTGCAATAAGATCTTTCTGGGAGAGTTTTCACAAAAAGCTACATTACAATCCCCAGCAACCACAATTTCTTCCTTTTTTGTTGTTAAATAAGCCAGTAGAGCTTCAAACTGATTTATGAATGGGTTAAAATTACATGCTGGTACTCGGTATACATTTACCATCCTCCATTTATGCCCTGCAAAAGTGAGAAGCTAACCTAAATCCTGCAACACTTAACCTATCTCTACCAGTGGTCACATGATGCTCAGGGATGCAGATTACATCAACTGGGTTGGATGACTCTAATTTATCAATGCAGATAAGTAGTTCATTAATTATAATTCTTATTTCTTGAATATTTTGATGCACTTATGACAGTTGGCATTTCATGTTGGCTGGCTGAGATAAAACTAGGTATAAATAAAATTTCTGCTAATTGGTGAAAATTCTAACCAACAGCTGCGTCTGCTGATCCAATGTGCCAGAATTATGCTGTTTAGTTTCTTCTTCAAACTGGAGGTTCATTTGAATCCCAAACTCTCTTAGAACTTGACTTCTTTCTGTCCCACTTCTCTGAGAAAAAGGTGTAATAAGATAAAGTAATCTAGAAGTAATAAACATAAATATCAGTTTTAGTAGATTAGTGCCAGCTATAATTTGTTGTTAGTATACTTCACCAAAGTAGCCAAGGCTGCTTCTGCCTGTTAAAGTATAACTTGATTTATTCCACATCTTTGAATACTCTCTTTCACGGTGTGGTTGACAGGTGTACCAGAGATAGCTTTTACAGTTTAAGTCAAGAATCGATGGATTAAAATGTTGACATATCTATCATTGCTTGGCTCTCAGCTTGGGGATCTGTTATGTTCTAGGAAATGGGCTTATAACCTGAGGTCATACAGTAATAATAAAATCTGTGAAACAAGGATATATTAAAAAAATACAACATCTATTTGAAATTTCTGCAAATGTGAATGGTGACAGTAAATTAAAAGAACATTAACTGTTAGGTTATTTTGTCCATTTCCTTTCATAATAATTATGCTGACAGTTTTAATCCTGTCTGATGCTGACAGAGATAGATTAAGTGTTGCTAATTGGAGACACAGACACAACAGATAGTAATCCAATATCCGAATACACAGCTGCAAGATGCACTGTACTTGTCTGCAAAATGTGTTGCAGATGGAAATGCTGTTTTATGCAGTTGAGTTTTAAAGGAAAAGTAACATTATCATAATGATAAAGCAATATGTTAATTTACTGAGTGGGAAAAAGAGATAACTATAAGATAAATATATTAAAAACAAAGATTCCAAGACTTACCAAGCGGGAAAGCGCCGGTAGACAGGCACAATAAAAAAACACACACACAAAATTTCGAGCTTTCGCAACCGGCAGTTGCTTCATCAGGAAAGAGGGAAGGAGAAGGAAAGATGAAAGGATGTGGGTTTTAAGGGAGAGGGTAAGGAGTCATTCCAATCCCAGGAGCGGAAAGACTTACCTCAGGGGGGAAAAGGATAGGTATATACTTGCACACACACACACACACATATCCATCCATACATATACAGACACAAGCAGACATATTTAAAGGCAAATGAGTTTGGGCAGAGATGTCAGTCGAGGCGGAAGTGCAGAGGCAAAGATGATGTTGAATGACAGGTGAGGTATGAGTGGCGGCAACTTGAAATGAGTGGAGATTGAGGCCTGGAGGATAACGAGAAGAGAGGATATATTGAAGGGCAAGTTCCCATCTCCGGAGATCGGATAGGTTGGTGTTGGTGGGAAGTATCCAGATAACCCGGACGGAGTAACACTGTGCCAAGATGTGCTGGCCGTGCACCAAGGCATGTTTAGCCACAGGGTGATCCTCATTACCAACAAACACTGTCTGCCTGTGTCCATTCATGCGAATGGACAGTTTGTTGCTGGTCATTCCCACATAGAAAGCATCACAGTGTAGGCAGGTCAGTTGGTAAATCACGTGGGTGCTTTCACACGTGGCTCTGCCTTTGATCGTGTACACCTTCCGGGTTACAGGACTGGAGTAGGTGGTGGTAGGAGGGTGCATAGGACAGGTTTTACACCGGGGGCAGTTACAAGGGTAGGAGCCAGAGGGTAGGGAAGGTGGTTGGGGATTTCATAGGAATGAACCAAGAGGTTACGAAGGTTAGGTGGACGGTGGAAAGACACTCTTGGTGGAGTGGGGAGGATTTCATGAAAGGTGGATCTCATTTCGGGGCAGGATTTTAGGAAGTCGTATCCCTGGTGGAGAGCCACATTCAGAGTCTGATCCAGTACCGGGAAGTATCCTGTCACAAGTGGGGCACTTTTGGAGTTCTTCTGTGAGAGGTTCTGGGTTTGAGGCGCTGAGGAAGTGGCTCTGGTTATTTGCTTCTGTACCAGGTCGGGAGGGTAGTTGCGGGATGCGAAAGCTGTTTTCAGGTTGTTGGTGTAATGGTTCAGGGATTCAGGACTGGAGCATATTGGTTTGCCATGAAGGCCTAGGCTGTAGGGAAGGGACCGTTTGATATGGAATGGGTGGCAGCTGTCATAATGGAGGTACTGTTGCTTGTTGATGGGTTTGATGTGGACGGATGTGTGAAGCTGGCCATTGGACAGAAGGAGGTCAACGTCAAGGAAAGTGGCATGGGATTTGGAGTAGGACCAGGTGAATCTGATGGAACCAAAGGAGTTGAGGTTGGAGAGGAAATTCTGGAGTTGTTCTTCACTGTGTGTCCAGATCATGAAGATGTCATCAATAAATCTGTACCAAACTTTGGGTTGGCAGGCTTGGGTAACCAAGAAGGCTTCCTCTAAGCAACCCATAAATAGTTTGGCATACGAGGGGGCCATCCTGGTACCCATGGCTGTTCCCTTTAATTGTTGGCATGTCTGGCCTTCAAAAGTGAAGAAGTTGTGGGTCAGGATGAAGCTGGCTAAGGTGATGAAGAAAGAGGTTTTAGGTAGGCTGGCAGGCAGGTGATCAGCATGAAAGGAAGTGCTCCATTGCAGCGAGGCCCTGGACGTGCAGGATATCTGTGTTTAGGAAAGTGGCATCAATGGTTACAAGGATGGTTTCCGGGGGTAACAGACTGGGTAAGGATTCCAGGTGTTCGAGAAAGTGGTTGGTGTCTTTGATGAAGGATGGGAGACTGCATGTAATGGGTTGAAGGTGTTGATCTACGTAGGCAGAGATACGTTCTGTGGGGGCTTGGTAACCAGCTACAATGGGGCGACCGGGATGTTTGGATTTGTGAATTTTAGGAAGTAGGTCCAGCTAACCTTCATAACCTCTATAACTATAAGATAATATTTATAAATGCACCACCAGTTACTTACTCTTGTAACAGCATAACTGTGCATTTTGTGTTGAATAATCTCTGTAGTCTCATGGAAAGGAAAGCTTACTGACATTATAGTACCAGATGTTGATGCTATAAATAAGATCAAATTATTGTGTGTAAGCACCACACAGTTAAGTTTCTCAACAGTAACTTGCAAAGATGTGATCACCTATAAATGACAAAAGAACTATTAAAAGAAAAATATATCAGAATTTAATATGTGGTATTAATAGCAAACACTTGCAAATTTTAATTATATATTAACTACAATTAACTTTAAAGCACTGCATTGGTTTAGAACTTAATCTCAAACCCTGACACTGTCCAGACAGGACTTTTACTGACTGAGCTGTCCACAAACGACTAATGGCCTGCCTAACAACACAACAACTGCCAGTATCTCTCTTCTATATTATGAACTAGATTTCAGAGTGAAAAATTTATTTTGATAACAACCACTAAGCTATGACTAAGCCATAAATTTTCTTCCTGGTTGAGAAAGCCTGTAGAAGAACTTTTCAAGAGTTTTGAGCATAGGAGAGAGACACTTATACATTGAAGCAATTAAGTAATCAATGGAGATAGTTGTCAACAGAAGCTTCACTTGCAAAGTTAAGTGCAAGAGTTTGAGCCTGATGCACAGTTTTAATATGTTAGGAATTTAGCCAATGAATGGAAAGTACATGCTGCAAACACTTACGGCAGAATTCTTCATTTGTCTAAGCTGTCCATCAGTGCCCACACCAAATGAAAAGTCACCACTAGAAGTGACACACACCCCAGTAAACATACAAGACTTTATTATAATTTCATTCATTCTGTTTCCTTTTAGAATGTCCCATTCATAAACAGCTCCATCAGCTCCACAAGATATTAATTTATCATCTGTATTTGTCCACGAAAGACCAAGTATCTAAAATGAAATCAACTGTGCATTATTTATCATTTGTAATGACCTAAAATTGTAAGAGGAAAAGTGATATTTTATACCTTCCCATTGTGGCCTTTCAGGTTCATAATATTTTCAAATGAAATACAGGAATAGATGTGAATTACATTTTCATTTACAGCAGCAAGTAAATGTCCATTTGTACTAAAAACACATTCTCTGCATTTCTGTATTGGAAAGTCTTGCATTGGACGGAGATCATCAATCAAAATTACCATTAACGTCAACTTATGAAAATATCCAATAGCCGTATAAAGACCTAGAAAATATAAATTTACCTTAAAAAGTTTTAGCACAGTGCAGCTAATGAAAGGTCCATACAACAAAGTTCAAGCTGATCAATACAATATCATATTTTAAATGTTAAAAGTTAAACAGAAACAGAAAATTTATAGTTGACGTATTATGGTGCCTGCAGAGAAAAATAGTAGTCTATGAACATTCCTTTAGCTTCCAAATAGCCAGTTGTTTTACAAGAACCAGAAGGAGTATGACTGGGCATTCTGTTTATCAGGAGTGACTGTTGCTAGTGAAACATGATGCAGTTATCTCATTCAGGACAGTCAGAGCGATTCTAGAAGATAAGCATAAATGATGCCTACAAGAATGAAGGGAGTAACAATAATACCTGCCATGCTGTGGAAAAAGCAAACAGAAAGGCTATAGAATGAGGAAATTTACAAAATGTTATTTGAGTAGGAAGAAATCAGAAAGTATTACCTGTGTATGAAAGAGAGGTAACTTGCAGAAGAAGTTTAACAACAAAATTTGGCAATTTGAAAGTACATACACAGAAGGAAATAAAAGAGAATAAAATGAAGGCAGAAAGAGAGAAATGACAGATAGCTACCATCAAAATTATAATCACAATGAAGAAATGATTGCAAATGTGATAATCATGGGAACATTATTAAAAGGCCATAATTAACATAAACACCAAGCAAACAAAACTGTGAAGAGACAAGAAGAAAACAAGGTGGTCAGGGAAACTGGTAGGCTACTTCATAAATCAGTTCATGACATTCTGGAAATGGGACTTTAAATAAAACAGTAACAATCAAAAGAAATTCAGAAAACAATTTTTTATTTCGTTGTTGGAGTACAGATACTGACATTTTCAGTGCTGTGCTGATACTCTTCATCACAGGCAAGAATAAAAAAAAATAATTATCATTTAGACTTTACCCCCTTCTTTGGGTTCAGATTGGGTTTCTGTATTCTAAACAAAGGACTTCAAAAATCTGAAGAAAGGCACTGAGTACCTACAAATTCAAAATAAAGTTAAAAAATTTTTTACTACTGATTCCTTTTACAAATTACCTCATTAGTTACATGAAGTTCCCTGTTAGTAGTGTGATTAGTACCAATGTTCATATTTTTGGTAAACAGTTATCTATTGTTAAAAATATACCTTGATTACTGTTACTATCTGATTTATGTCAATGTGCTCATGTAAATGCGACCTCCCTTGAAGTGACATATAGCAAATGTTGGCGAGGCAAACCACGTATTTAATTTCTCTGAGCAAGTACTGCTTTTTTCAGAGTTTTCCTGTTAATTTTAGTTTGTTAACTGTATGCTTATACAAACACTAAAAGTATATAGCAAGGTGGTGACAGTTGATTGTTTATGCCATTTACAGACTAGATTAGTTTAGATTAGATGCAATTTTCTTTCCAACAGATCCATGGTGAAGAGTCCTCTAGGATGTCAGAAAACAAGAAATATTTACAAAGAAAATAAATATGCTAATGTGCCTTCCACAGATCCCAAAAGAAACAGTCCTCATGGATGTGGAATAAGTAAAAAATTCTTCAACATATTTTCATTTAAAAGGTAATAATAAATTTCTCTAAAAACATTATGTTTATACATTGAGGTGCATATGATAATTCTTACGCTACAGTAGCCATGCATGTCAATAGAAAAATCGTTTTACAACACTTATTTACAGTTATCAAATTATTATACTGAATATGTACAAAAGTTAGATTGTACATAACACATAACATATTTGATATTACTACTAACAGATACACATCAGAAGATTATGCTAAGAAATACATCAATGGAGTAGGAGTTTTTCACCAATAAATGCTTTAGATTCCTCTTAAAGTGAAATTTATTAATTAGCAATTAAACTTTTTATGGCTGCTGGCAAATTATTGAAAATGTGTGCTCTTGACTAATGGACACCTTTACGACCCAAAGTAGGAAATTTTGAATCTTTGTGAAGATTATTCTTATTTCTAATACTGATTCCATGTACTGAGCTGTTGGTTAAAGAGAGAGATATTTTTAATGACAAGTGTCATTAACAAAAATTTTTTGAAAAGCAGTAGTTAGTAAGCTTAGTTCCTTAAACAGGCCTCTGCAGGACATTCTTGAGTTCACACCACAGACAATTCTTATTACATGATTTTGAACTTGGAAATCTTTAGCCTGGCTTGATATGTTACCTCAAAAAATAATCTTGTATGACACTATAAGGTCAAAGTAAGCAATATTGCTAGTTTTTTTTTAAATTTTTATATCATCTATATCTGACAACATTCACACTGCAAATAAAGATTTGTTTAGGTGCTTAAGTTCTGTGGTATGCTCCTCTCAGTTGAATTCATCATCAATGTGTAATCTTAAGACTTTAACAATGTCAACTTCCTCTGTCTGCATTTCATCATATTTTAGGAATATACTGGAGAGGAACCTCTTACAAATTCTGAATTGTTTGTAGTTAATTCTTTTTCAAAAGTGAGAAAGGAACCATTTATTAACATCCATGAAAATGTCATTAACTGATATTTCTAAGGCTACACATAATTTGCTATTTATTCCAATGGTTGTGTCATTCAAAAACAAAACAAACTTGTCGCTTGATAATGCTACTGATGAAAGTAAATTGTTATATTCAAGCGAAAGCAAGAGCCCCACATCACATACAAGACGTTCCCATTTGGATGATACTGGATAGCTTGATGTGTATCTTTTCCCTGTTGACACCCTCCTGCCAGAGATGAAGGATTTGAACCATTTTGCCAAATTCTAATTTACTTAAAAGAATATTGTGATAGTCAAATGATTTTGACAGCTCACAAAATATATCAGTAGTCTGTAACAATTGTCTAATGAATTACATTCTCACTGCGTGTGTAGGTAGCCTTCTCAATAATGGCACCCTTTAGAAATCAGACTGTAACTTTGAAAAAATATTATTTGCTATCAGGTAGTTACGAAGCCAATTGTGCATTACCTTCCCTAAAATTTTTGAGAATGCTTGCAGAAGTGAAACTGTATGGAAATTTAATCTCTCTTTTCTTAAACAAAGGTGTGACTTCAGATTTCAGCCACTTAAAAAATGTTCTATTGATAAATGAACAGTCACACAAATTTTACTTAACTCATAAACAAACCCTTTAATTAACTTTGTTGACATTTCATTATAACCAATAGAATTTTTTTTATTTTAAAGATTTTTATGATAGGCATTACCTCTGTTGGTGTAATGAGGGTCATATTAATATTAGAGAAGTTACTTGTAATGACTTATCCGAGATATTCTGTGGCAGCAGCCAGTGAACTTGTTAACTTCATCTTTTCAGTAAAAATTGTGAAAAGCTTGTCAAATAGTTTTGAAACATTGCACACATGTGTTAAAATGTATCAATTGCTTTTAATGCCATTTGCCCCTCTTCATCACTGGGTCTACCAGTCTCCTCCTTCGCTAAGTCCCATATTGTCTTTTATTTTGTTACCTGAAGTGATTATCTTTTTCTTGTAATTCATTTGTTTTGATGCCCATATTATTCTCTACATAATAATAAATCTGTAACACTGTTGTGTCTGTCTGTTTGTCTTTGAACGTGCTGATCTCCAAAACTAGTAGACAAATTTTCATAGGGTTTTTGCAGGTAACTTGAACATAGTTTGGGGCACTTTATCAGCTTCAGGTCAGTAAAACTGTATCATGGAAAAAAAATCATGATTTAAAGCTTTAACAGAACCTTCTTCTCTGTCTTAACACACTAATCTCCAAAACCAGTGGAAGGATTTTTATGCGGTTATCACTGGTAACTCCAATATAGATAGTGGCACCATATACACTATATTTAATCAAAACTGACTGACCAAAAAAAAAAACAAAGTATGTACGTTCTGCATCTCCGAAACAAATGGACCAATTTCAACCAAATCTGGCACATATATCACTTACTGTCTAGAAAAAACTGCTTTGGGGTAAGAACTACCTAGCTGTCCAAGGGGTTGGGGGGGGGGGGGGGCGAAAAATAAGTGTAGGCCATGACACTTTATTATCTAGATTTTATTCCTCCAGTATTCAGTATTTGAGAACAAAAGCCCTTAGTGACTCTCAACTAACTTTACACATAATTTCAAACCTATCTGGTACTTTTTCTCAGTGGTACCCTCCACATAATGATGAAGGGAAAAAAGTTTATTTCTTACTACATTTTCACTTTTCATTTTGCATCAAGCATGATGTTTTAATTTATTGCTGCTTTACTACTAACTGTATTTGTGACACGTTTTGCAGACAGTATCCACATATGCTGCTGAATGTACCTACAAAATGAATGACACACAGAAACTGAGATGAGAGGGGAGAAGGAGATGGACAGAGTGAATGGGGAGAGGAGTGGCACAGAGAAAGGGGAGGACATAGATAAAGAGAGGGAGAAGGAAGAGGAGATGGACATAAAAAAGAAAGAGGAGGAAATGGCTAGAGAGAGGAGGAGATGGCTAGAGAGAGGAGGAGGAGGAGGAGGAGATGGATAGAAAGAGGAGGAGGAAGAGGAGGAGGAGGAGGAGAGAGGGGGGGGGGGGATAACAGATGGACAGAGAGAGCAGCAGGAGGAGATGGACAGAGAGTGGTGGGTGGAGGTAGTTGATGGAGAGAAGGGGGAGACGAAGAAGAAGATGGCCGGGGTACAGAGCAGGAGGAGGTGGGCAGGGAGAGGGATGTCTTGTTTTTAAAATGCTGTGTTCTGTTCTATATGTCAAGTGGGGTGCTGTAATTGTGTGTACATGTGCAGTTCATTAACTATTTGTCTTGTAGACATGTATACACATAGTTAAACATCAAATGATGCCGGTACAGAGCAGGAGGAGGTGGGCAGGGAGAGGGATGTCTTGTTTTTAAAATGCTGTGTTCTGTTCTATATGTCAAGTGGGGTGCTGTAATTGTGTGTACATGTGCAGTTCATTAACTATTTGTCTTGTAGACATGTATACACATAGTTAAACATCAAATGATGCCACATGCACTTAAGTGAAAACACAACTTACCACAGGCAAATTACACAGTCTTTTTTTAAATGGAAATATTATTTTATGGTTTAATGCCTACAATGTGAAAGAAAGAGTGGTGTGAAGCACAGTACTAGCTCATATGTCAACAAAATATCTCAGGCTCTTTTTGCATTGCAAATTTCATTAAAAGTAATACTGCTTTAATGTCATAAAGTCTGTGCAAGAGAAATATTATGGTGGGGGCATATTTATCATTGATCCTTTCAGAGTAAGTTAATTTCTGTGAATTTATCTAGTTGAGACAAAAGATAGCCATTGTGTGGCAATCACAAGAATTTAATGAACATTGCTATTAATCTTTGCAAACAAATTAAAATGATATTGAAGTTAAATAATATAATTAAAATGTAAACTTTGTAAGTTATTTCCATGGCTCCATTCCGTTTAATATTGGCAATTTTCAAATAAAACATTGTGGCTGTGCAAATGGCCAACACATAATCAGTCATAGGCTCATGCTGTATTGTGCATTCTGATACTCTGAAAAAATAAGTTATTAGTTTCCTAACATGTAGGGGTACTAAAGATACATAAATAAAGGTTTAACTAAAGGTTTTTAAGAGCTAAAAACACACATATTTAACCAAAATGCAACACAAGTACACTTACAATGTCCCTCACGTCCATTCTCATTCAAGATCAAGACCAGAGTAAGTAACTGCATAAAATCATTTAACTGTTTCACAGTTATCAATAGTTTTAATATAGAACAAAGAATAATATACATAATAAATTGGTACTGTTTTTAAATACAATTATGTTGAATTATAAATTTTTTTTCTGTACACACTTCATTCATAAAAGTCTTAATTCATTGCACTGTTCGGAATTCCATACAAATAAATCTTGTTCTCCTCAGGGAAACCAGTACAGCATGGAGCAGATGGAGAAAGAGAGGGTGAGGGGGAGATGAACTAATAGAACTGAAATAAATACTTACCAGGGCAACATTGAGAACTCAGCTCGTCTTTAATATTTTGCAGTATGTTTTGTAATGAGCTACAACATCAATATCAGAGCTGTTGCTGACTGACAGATACAGTTTCCTTTTTGTCTTACAAAATATATTTATTCCTTGAGTAATCCATTGTGTCTTTGTAGATTTCAGTCTAATATGGGTTAATTTTGGGGGTAAACAATTTTCAAATAAGGTAAGGACATTATCAGTAAAAATGTTATATTTTATGTTCATGTTATGAGCACTATATACATCACTAGAGTTCATGTTTTGAAGGAGTTCCCTAAAATCTCAACTTTTGGCTTACTGATTATCTTCTTGAGCTTAGGTTTTTTAGATTTTTGTATGCTATCCCTTTTTAACATTTAACAAAAGGAACTGCATGTCATGGTCTGAGAGGCCATTGACCATTGGTTTTATAATATAATTTTGTTCATTAGAACTCTCTGCAAAGACATTATCAATGGCTGTGTTTGAACAATTAGTTGAATGAAACTGTTGCTGACTATAATATTTTTTACTGAAAGAGATTTTTAAGAAAATCATCAGCAAACACATTTTTTTTGTGTGTGTTAAATAGAACAGCAGAATTTCAGGGCAATTTATGAACAGATTTAAGATTACCTGCAGGTACTCACTATATATATTTACTACTACAAAGGATTTGTTATGAAATTCTATTTCAGTTCCATATGTTATATTGCTGCTCCAGGCAACAGCTCCTCCTTTCTCCATTTCTAGTCTACAGAAATGAGATGCTAACTCAAATCCTGTAACACTTCACATCTCTATACCAGTGGTCACATGATCTTTAGAGAGTCAAATTATAGCTAATTCATCAATACAGATAAGCAGTTCATTAATTATACATCTTAGTCCTCGAAAATAAGTAGTTCATTAATTTTACTTCTTAGTCCTCGAATACTTTGACGCAAAGACGAAATCTTGCATTTTACATTGGTGGAGACAAAATTGAGTGGAAATAAAATTTCTGCTGACTGATGAAAATTTTTAACCTTCAGCTGCTTTTGATGCAATATGCAGAATTGTGTTGTTTGGTTTCTTTCTCAAACCGAATATTTGTTTCAATCCTAATCTCTCATAAAACTTCATTTTTTCTTTAATTCTACCCTAAAAAAAAGGTGTTACTCTTACACTTGTAACCAAGGGTATTATACCACTCAAAGCAGTGCATCCACCACTTCCTCCCCCCTTAAATTTCTTGCTGTTAACTCCCCTGTTTATCCTTTCATTCCCAGTTACGGTAGTGCCATGTCTAGTACAATTCCCCCTACTGACAGAATAAACAGGAGCCATACCAATATGTGACCCTGCATCCAATACAAGCAACCATTTCAATTCTAAATTAACTCTCCTGACAGAAGAGTTCAAATGAGGTTCACCACGGCACCTCAGAACAAACTTCTCTGTGATCTGCACCAGACCAGCAACATATTTTAAAATATTGGTAATCTGATATTCCAATCCCACAAAGTTGGCTTACATCTCTAGCCTGAAAATTACCAAGCAAAAAAACTTTATTTCTCCTTACTGACTTCTCTATATTCTTACTTTTGATGCTGCTCTTTCACTCATGAATACTTTGAATTGTTCCACATTTCTGAAGATTCACGATGAGGTATAAGAACAAAATGGATGAATGGGCAGAATTTGGTGTTCAATTTTAATTCAGACAGAAAACCTATATATCAAACAAGTAATTTATTTTATTTATTTAGGCTTTTGATCATTGAATAGTGGCAGAATATGGGGGGCAGGCAAAATAATAGAACAGAAACTGATTAATAATTGCTGACTGAATAATTTTAACAAATTGGAAAGAATAATTGAAAGAAATTGAAAGGAACACATATCCTGGCTGAATTTTAACTGGAACTAATGTCAACAGATCTTCAATGCCAATTCATTTAAGATCAACAATCATCATTTAAATTTATGTACTTCTTCTCATTGTCCCCATTGTGCATAGACCTGGTTATGACAATGCTGTTACCGGATCACCCCTCCCCTGCTCATGCAATTTCCTCTTGTCTACTTCAATCCTTTTGATGCAGCATGCTCAGCACTGGCAAAATGATGAACAGATGTGGTTGTTTATATAAATATCTATGTATAAACTTGGTCTCCCTAACAACTTTTTTTTAATGTACAACTGGAATACACATTTTTAAATAGTATCGGCATGGTGGAACTCATGTCTGCCTGCTACCATTTATAGTGACAAATCAGGTGAATGCCCCTCACTGTGCACTGACGTCATACAGAGGTGCACAGTGTCTGAGCTTATTTCCCTTTTTGCGGGGTTGATAAACCTGGCTGTATTGACATAGCCTTTATTTTTGGCCATTGGAGTTATCCTATATAGTTATCAATTTACGAGGGCATATTAGCTTCCTTTAACACATACATACAAAAGTTTTCTATCATAACAAAGTGCTTGCTGTAACCACATAGTCCCATTGTTGTCAGTCAGTATCTGCATAGTGTTTAGTTTGCAAAGCTAAAACAAGCCTGTTTGTGCACAGCTCGAATTCCATTACTGTCCCAGCTCACTCTCACATGTTTAATACAAAGCCAGAATGTTCGTGCTCTTTGTTCACAGTAGCTTTCACTGCACAAATTCATGAAGATTGTGTTCAGTGTTTTGATCCTTTGTGAAATCTTCAATCCATTGACAAGGTAAGTTTCTTGCCGCTTTTATGACATTGTCGAGCAGGGAAAATTCATGTTTTTACAATGTCGTTGAGCACAGAAAATTCAGGTTACACGAAGTATTGCCATCTTTAGTTTATCATGCACACACCCATGTATATCACACACACACATAACACTTTGCAGCCAGGTTTCATATGTTTTTGCACTTTGTTTTTGAGCATCTTTCATACAGTTGCATTACATAAAGTCTCTGTAGTGTCCTTTCCACATACCATACAAATAACATTAAAAATACAAATACAACTACAAAATACACTTATCCCATTCATTTGCTGATATGCCATTATCATCGTTTCTATACATTATAATCTGCTTGTCATTTTGTTAAATTACAATTTTGTTACACTGTTCATTTCCAGTTATATGGGCATACTTTTTACTCTTGTTTTGTTTTAAATTGTTTACATAACATTCATAGAATAATAGAGTCTGTTTTCCTTTACGGCAAAAATTGACATACATCTCATTTCAATTCACAGTGACTTCTTGTTGGAGCATATTTGTCAGTTCCAAAGGATTAAAGAAATAAACATTAGTCGCTACAATATACACTACGCACTGCTCAAATAACTATGCATGGCCTCGCCTCTCTAGTATTCTCCAGGGAAATTTCAAGGAAGGGCATTTATGTGTTCAGTTACGTCTCGTTACTGGTCTTAACTTTGTTCCTAAGATCAAAAGGGTTTGTTGTTTATAAACACAACTCAAATCTGACAATATCAATCATGTCTAATACTTATTGAGTGTTTAAAAATTCAGCTCAATATTAACTTGTCATGTTTGTTGTATAAAGGATAACCATTTAATCTGCCGAGGTTACAGTGTTGTATCATGGATACGATATGTTATGCACAATGAGTGTAAAACAGTGTTTACATAAGTAACAAACAATGCATAAAAATTTCAATGTAGATCAGGTGTCTGAGGCTTTCATAAGTAGTCGACACTCACAGTAGTTTGGTTTTGACCCTTTGATTATTTGCTAGTGCTCAAGCTCAGTTCAGCAATGATATGTGACATACTGCAACTGTTTTCTTCTTCACATACTTTCACAATATCACATTCATACATATCATTAACTTATAACTGTATTTATATTGCGGTGCGATCCTTCTTATTTTTATATGGTATCTAAACCATATATTCATTCACTTCAGTGTGATGCCATGCTATCACAAAACCTGTTTAATGTCATGTGTGCACCTCTGCTTACCTTATAATTCTGAAACATAAAGTGTATTATAGGCATGGTGCGACTTCTTATTCAGTTTGCCATTTATAATGTATTCTCTTGTTTACCTGCAGTAAGACTTTTCGAGTCCTTCAAATATGATTAGTGCATCTACTTTCACTGCTTAAATTTTTAAATATTGTACAATTTTCGATGTAACTTCAGCAAATATATCATAGTTTAGGGTACCTTCCTATGTATATAATCCCTTAGCTTATCTTTGTATGTGTGTATTATGAAGATAGTCGTAGTTGTAGTACAGACTTTCCTTTAATTTTTTTGTCCATGTTTATGCAATAGGCTTTATACGTGCTAGTGCAGGCTGTAGCTCACAGGGCTTGTTTGTTCTTGATGCTCCAACATTTCCAGCTGTGTCTGTCTGGCGAGCACGCGCTTGCACTTTGTTGACTAGCTTGCTCCCCAATGCACATGCACTGCGTTGCTCTGACATACTAATGTCGCAGCAAGTTGTGTATTGCACAGTGTGCTACCGTGCATTTTTCAAGTTCATTTATTTGTTTACAGCTGGGCTACATGCAAGGTGAAGCATTGTATTTAAAGTATCGCCTTCTCTAGCCACATAAAAGTAAAATCCTTCCTTGTTACATACACTCATCTTATCATTTACACATTTGACATTTGACAGAAACAAAAATTTTCCTTGTCAACTAACAACATAAATTCTGGAATATGATTTTCCAGCATCCTAAATCTAACATGATCACACATATATACAACTACCTGGATCACATCCGATAAAGCAAGTGTCAATCAAGCTCTTGCCCCCACTTTCCTCTAAGGTCACAGAATGGGGGCCTACCATGACCGGTTCAAGTGTTCCAGTGCCATGGTGGCATTTCTCTCTGGGTCAGGCATAACTTCCACTATATGGAGTGTTGGTATTTGATTACACCAATTGGTATCCTGCACAGATCTTGACTGAAATTCTCTTTGTCACTGCACATTATTCAGTATATGTGTGTTATTTTGCTGCCTGAATCCCGCTGTCTGTGAGTTATTCAGCTGTCTGGTATTGTTTGGTTTTTGCCAAGTGGTCAGTTGATTATTGCTGGTAGCTTGAGTCTGTATATATTATACAGGCTGGTCATATGCTACTTGCCACTGTTGTTGTTTTTGCTAAATTTTTAGTCATTTCTTTTATACCCGCCTTGGGATGTACGGCTTTCTTCACTGCTGTTGTGATTATCATTACCATAGGCCTGTGTGGTGTAAGGTTGCCACCTGTGTGGTACTACAAATCTGTTGTTCACTTTCTGGTCCATAAATCTCTGTGAAGCTATCTGTGTACTAACAAGCTTGGGTTGCACTGGTCTCTCTCCGTATATCAAATTTATTGGGTGCAGTATAGATAGAAAGTATTAGGTGTTGTGTTCTGGATGGTAATGAGTTTTTCCCTAATGTGGGCAGGAAGATGGCTCATTAAAATTTTCAGCACATCCACTTGAGATACCGAGTTCGTACAGTATGTGGTTTTATTCAAATATTTTTCAAAATAGCCCCTTAAGCTTCCATGTTTGTTACTGAATGGAGCTGGGTTGAATACTTCACATCTGAGCCTCTCTTTTTATGGTCTCAGACCAATAATTATCAAGAAATGCTGTCTCAAAATGTTCATAGTAGTGACAATGTTCTGCCATGTCTGTAGCCCATAGCAGAACGTCAACCTGTGTGCATCCAACTGCAAGTCTAATTTTCTGGGCTTCGGTCCAGGCATGAAGCAAAACACTTCAAAATGTCCTGATGAAGACCAAGGGGTGTGTTCTTTTCCCTTCAGAGGTAAATACTGGAAATTTTCGATGCCTAAATAATCTCCCATTCGTGAGTAATGTTGACAAACACGCTGCACGGTCGATGACAGGTGTGTTTATGTTCGCTAGTGGCATAGCGCATGGACACTGCTCTTGATCAGCAGTTACAGCTGCCAGCAAGTGTTGCTGTGTTCTGCAACCTTTGCTATTTTCATCAATGGGCTAGCCCCATATTGTGGATAACCTGGGAAAGTATCTAACTTCCCTAAAAACATGGTTTGTTTTCTGTCAAATGTTGTTTTGAAGTGTCAGTAGTTTTAGCAATACTGCCTCATAACCTTTCCTCTGCTTCCTTTAAACCTTGATCTATCTTAGCCAGATGACTTTCTTTCTCTTTTAGAGCTTCATATACAGTATCTACATAAATTTTGCACTCTGACACTAACTGTTCAGCAAGGGTACTGCCCTTATCCAGCATCCCGGCTTCAGCTTTTTCAGTTATTTCCTTTACATCTGCACATATCTTATCTCTAAGTCTTTTTGGCAAATTTTGACTCTAAACGTAACTGGTCTACCCTTAGACTTAACTTTTGTACTTCCGTAGGAAAGTTTTTGCGTACGTCTTGCAGCTTGCTGACTGCATTCATCACATTTTTTACCGACACATCCACTTGCATCTCCTGAATTTGAGAATATACTTCACTAAGGTTTTGTAACTTACCTGAAAATTGTTTCTGTTTATCATCTATGGATGATACTTTTTCCATTAATGCATTTATATTGTGGGACACATCAGTAATTATTTCTTATTTTAGTTGTTTAAATAGCTCTCTGTCAGCTTCCTGGGTAGTTTGTCCAATAATTCAATGCATATAGCTTTGCTCGCCTCATTGAACTGTTGACTAAGACTATTCTTGAAATCGTTAAATTGTGTGAAAGGAAAGGAAGAGAATTGTTCAGAATAAATTTATGAACACTGAAAAAAATCCTTATATGAGAAACTAGTGCAGAAATGTTACTATTGAGTAGAAGAATTCATAAATGTCAACCTGAAAATTTGAGCAGGAGGGAGCAAGTACTTAGGACTGTTAATCTTAAAAGTTTGTTACTTTTGAAGAAAAATTATTAATTGGTTAATTAAGTAATTATTCAGTACTCTATATTATATTACTGGTATTATAAGGAAAATCGTAAACCAGTTTTTGTGTTTTGACGAGTCTCCTGTACTTTTAAGTCAATGACTTGAAATTGTATGTTATGAGACAATAAACTTCTACTTCTCCTACTACTATTTCTACTTCTACATGGCTACTGGATTAGGAGCTTGTCCTGGTGTGCTGGGATGGCAGCAGTATAGTCCTGGGTGTGAACTGCTGCCCTCCAGGGCAGAAGTTTGGTGCTGCTGTGGCTCCTGAGTGATAACTTCCTTTTGTCACATAAGTCTGCAGTGATGGAATTAGAGTTGTGAGCTTGTCTGGTGGAGCCGGCTGCCCAGACCAGCACCAGCTGCTGGTGGGCCCATAGCATGCTGGAAACTGACATGGATCTGATGTCATGGAGGGCACTGCCAGATTGTGCACAACTGCACTAGATTCAGAGGTTATTTATACCAATTAACACACCCTTGTGCCATTATACTGCTTCCAGGCACATACAGATTGACACCGCTGTGTCCCCACAGATACCATGTGCCAATTCATCATTGCAAAACATTACTGCAATGTCGCTATGATTGCATGGCTTAACCCAGCTGCCTCGCAGTGTACAAACAGGCTTGTTTGTGAAATTAAGTGTCAATGCCTCTGATTGCCTCACAGATGGCTGCCATGGTGCTGCTACTCTGATTGCCTCACAGATGGCTGCCATGGTGCTGCTACAATTTAGTAATGTCCAAAATTTACTTCTGGTGTTACAGTAGCAATAATTAACCTGGACATAACTTCTATATTTGATTCAAAAACAATAAATCAAATTCTTCTCTCTTAAAAGTGTCTTACTTGGATAATTCACCAACCTTTTGTTGCCTGTCCCATAAACTCCTTATCAGGCTCCAGCATATAATAAAATTTATAATATATTTTTCAGATAAATGTAATTTCTGTCTATATGCAAATGCAGAGTGACTCCTTCCTTAGCTTTCCAGCTTTAAAAGAAGTACATTTATTTGGTGCTGTAAACTTTGTGCATTAAAATGGAAATAAAACAAGGCCAATATCTAATCAGTGCTGTGATGGCTTGTGGCCAGATATTTGACAGTGCATTTTGAAGGGCATCACATGTTCTACACTTGATGAGCCATTACATGAAAGTGAAAAACATAATTTTTGTAGTCACATAACAAACACATAACTTAATATACAACATAACTTACAAAACAGCTTATACGTAAGTGGACATTGGGTCAGTGATTATAGATAGCGAGTGCCACCAACAATTTCGTGATACCACACACTTCATAGGAAAGCAGATACATAATAATAGATATTACATACAATAAATAAGAAAAATACCACACAAGTATGGACTATTGAGTGTCAAATGGGATTTAACAGATTACATGGTTCTAGAATATTAGTGCACCTTTAACTAATAATGAAATTTTATTTTGCATGTGACAGTTCGACAATATTAGTGTGCCTTTATCTAACAATGGAATTTTATTTTGCATGTGACAATTCTGACTATGTCATTGAAGCCCAACCATTAAAATCATTGATGAATGAAGACAAAATCAAGGTGTCAGTATTTGCTCACAGATTCTTTTCTTTTTTGGAAGTGAACATATTCCATTATCAAAAATAAGCCATTTGCAATGCTGTTCATTTTTACCAAACTTTTGTACTCTTGGTCTCAGAGAAAGACTAGAGCGGTGTGATCTATATCTACGTCTATACTCTGAAAACCCCTATGAAGATTGGATTAGATTAGATTAGATGCACTTTTCATTCCAATTGATCCACAGGAAAGAGATCCTTTGTGTTGTGGGACATGTCAGAAATCAAGAATATACACAATTAACATTTGAAACATAAGAACAGGCATGCTAACGTACCTTCCACAGACCCCGCCAAATGGAATTTCTCTTGTAGGTGCAGAATTGGTTTTAAAAAAATTATATCTTAAGCATATTTACATTTAAAAGGATATAAAACTTGTTACCAAATATTAAATATTCAGTAAACTTAGGTGCACATGAAACTTCCTGACAGATTAAAACTGTGTGCCCAACTGAGACTCGAACTCAAGACCTTTGCCTTTTGCGGGCAAGTGCTCTACCTACTGAGCTACCCAAGCATGACTCACATCCGCTATTCACAGCTTTGGAAGGTTGGAAGTTTGGAAGCATATTATGTAATATTATTAATATCATACATGCACCAATCGGTTCTGATAAGAAATTCATCAATGGAGTACGAATTGGCCACCATAACTCCTTTAGACTCTTCTCGAACTGATATTTATTATTAAACTTTTTATGGTTGCTGGTATGTTATTGAAAATATGTATTGCTGAATAGTGGACACATTTCTGAACCAACATAAGTGACTAAATCTTTTTGGAAACCATTCTTATTTCTAGTATTGATTCCATGAACTGAACTGTTGGCTTGAAAAAAAAAAAGATATATTTTAATGACAAATTTCATTAAGGAATAAATATATACAGAGGCAGTAGTTACTTTTCCCAGTTCTTTAAACAGATCTCTGTTGGACATTCTTGAGTTCTCATCACAAATAATTTTTACTGTACGGGGAACTCAGAAAACAGTAGCTTTGCTTGATGAGATAACCAGAAAATAATCCCATGTGATATTGTGGAATGAAAGTAAGCATAGCAAAGGGAGATTTGTTTACTCACTTCAGCAGTTCTGTGGTATGCTCTTCTCTGTTAAATTTGTTATCAAGCTGTAATCTCAAGAACTTAACACTGTCAACTTATTCTATCTACTTGTCACTATATTTTAGGTGTATACTGGCAGGAAATCTTTTACAAGTTCTGAACTGCATATAGCATATTTTTTCAAGGTTTAGTGTCAGATAATTGGCTAGGAACCATTTATTAATGTCCACGAAAATTTAATTAGCTTACCTTTCTAAGGATAAACTTGATTTACCATTTATGAAATGATGGTATCATCTGCAAACAATACAAACTTGGCACCTGGTAATGTTACTGATGGAAGGTCATTGATATACACAACAAAAAGTAAGAGCCATGAGATGGAAACTTGGGAGACACCATATGTTATTGGTTTCCAGTTGGATGATGCCTGATAGCTTGATACACATCTTTTTCCTATTGACACCCTTTGTTTTCTGTCAGATAAAGGATTTGAACCATTTTTCAGCACTTCCTGTTACACTGTAATGTTCTAATTTACTTAAAAGGACATTGTGGTTTACATAAAGAAAATGCCTTTCACAGATTGCAAGATATACCAGTAGCCTCAAGAAGAAAACTTTCTTAAATATTTCAGAATGCAGGAAAAAGTGAAATTGGATGGAAGTTTGATGGTATTTCTTTATCTTCTTTCTTATGCAAAGGCTTGACTTCAGGATATTTCAACCACTCAAGAAATGTTCCACTGATAAATGGCTGGTTACACAAAATAATTTAAAATGTCACTAAACTCATTGGCAACTGTTTAATCAACTTTGTTTATATATTATCACAGCCACTAGAATTTTTTTATGCTTAAAGGTTTTGTGGTAGACATTATTTCTACTGGCATAGTGAGGTTCATATTCATATTATTGTAGTTATTTGTAGCAACAGGTCTGAGATATTTCTTGGCAGCATCTACTGAATCTGACAACGCCATCTTTTCAGTAACAGTTACAAAGTGCTTATAGAAAAGTTCAGCAACATTGCATACATTTTTTACCTGTCTTTTTATTGACTTTGGTCTAATCTGGGTTAGTTTTGGGGAGAAACAGTTTTCAAATAAGTTAAGAACATATTTAATAAAAGTAATGTATTTCTCATTCATGCTATGAGCACTGTACACATCACTCCAGTTCCTAAAACAATCAATTTTTGGCTTACTGACTACCCTCTTGAACTCAGATTTAGTAGATTTTATATTCTGATCAGTATTAACATTTAAAGAAAGGAGCTATATATCATGGTCTGAGAGGATACTTATTGTTGGTTTTCTAATATAATTTTGTTCACTAGGCATTTCTGTAAAGATATTACCAATAGCTGTCTTTGAGTCCTTAGTTTCTCTGGTTTGAAAGTTAACAGTGTGAATTAAGCTAAATGACAATATTACCGACTGCAATAAGTTCTTACTTGACAAGTTTTCTAGAAAATCTACATTAAAATTACCAGGAACCACTAATTCTTCCGTTTTTGTTGTTAAATAGACCAGCAGAGCTTCAAAGTAATTTATGAACAGATTAAAATTAGCTACTGGTCTCGGTAGACACTTACTAATATGAATGATTTACTATGAAGTTCTGCTTTGGTTGCACATCATTCCATATACTGCTCTATGCAAAATTTATGAATGTCTGTGTTATTAAATTTACACAATATTCTGAAAAGGAAAATTGCCACTCACCATATAACGAAGATGCTGAGTTGCAGATAGGTACAACAAAAAGACTATCACAAATAAAGGTTTCCATTGTTTGATTATTTAATTTACAGCAATTTCTGATGAATGTGGCAACTCCCCCATTTCTGCCCTAAAAAAGTGAGAAGCTAACCTAAATACTGCAACATTTAACACATCTATTCCAGCAGTCACATGATGCACAGAGAGGTAGATTATGTTAGCTGGGTTGGATGACTCTAATTCATCAATGCAGATAAGTAGTTCATTGGTTTTATTTCTTGGCCCTCAAATATTTTTATGTACTGAAAAGAGTTGCCATTTCACATTGACCAAGGCAAAACTGGGTAGAAAAAAAAATTCTGCTGATTGGTGAACATTTTTAACCAACAGCTGTGTTTGCTGATCCATTATGCCAGAATTATTCTGTTTAGTTTCTTTCTTAAACTGAACGTTCATTTCATTCGTGACCTCTCTCAAAACTTGCCTTCCTTTGTTCTACCTATCATAAAAAATTTGCTGCTCCAGCACCTGTGACCACTGATACTTTACCACTCATGGCAGTGCCTTGCCCTCTCAAATTTCCAGCCATTAGCCCAGCCAGTTTATCCTTCCCATCCTTGCTGAGGTGTAGGCCATGTCTAGTATAATCAACAGGAACCACACGAATATATGAACCCACACCTGACTCAAGCACCCACTCCAACTCCAAATTAACTCTCTTGCAGAAGAGTCAAATGAGGTCAATCACGGCAAATCAGAATATATACAAACTCCACGCTTGTACGTATCATTGCTGAAGCAATCTTTACTAGGTCATACTCTTATATCACACGCAGGATCTCTTTTAGTATTGTTGCCCTGCACACTCACAATTACCACTATGTCTTCCTTGGTAAAATCTATACAAAGTGAACCTAAATCCCCTGTCACCTGACCCAGACCAGCACTGGGTTTAAAAAAAATTGGGGACCTGGTATTCTGATCCTAATTCATCCTGCAGAGGTTGGCCTACAATAAAACTTTCTTTTTATTTGCTGACTTCCCAACATTCTTACTCAATTTTCTACTGAAAGTTTGTTGTGTCCTGTCCACACTTACCTCTGCCTGATGCTCATCAGTTCCTAGTTGAAGCTGTCTGACTAAGTTCTAAGCCTTTTCCTTGTGTTACCTGTTGGCAATTTCCACTTCTCTTTACTTTTCTCCCTCCTCAACTTGTCCAGACCTTCCGTAGTCTGATCTAATTCAGCCTGAAGGGCAGCAATTTTCCTCTCCTGTTCCACTATCTTCCTATCTCTACTACATATCCTGCAGAATGACTTATAGGTCTGATGCACTTCCCCAATTCCGATGTCACTACAGTTACCCCAGTGGAAGAAAACTACTGCATCTACTACACCAAATCCTGGGCCTAACAGTTCTATGGTAAGTCAGGCACCTTCACTCATGGTAAAAATTATACTTTAGCGAGAATATGTCAATTAATGGAAGAAAACTACTGCATCCATGACACCAAACTCTGGGTCTAACAATTCTACAGTAAGTCAGGCACTTTTCACTCATCGTAAAAATTATACTTTAGTGAAAATATGTCAGTTAAATTACCAAAAACCAATAAAACAAGTTTATGAAAATTAGGCCTACTCGCAACTGTATGTTAACAAAACTACTATGTGCAAAGTTTCTAGATCCAGAAAATTAAATTTTCAGTGTGTTTCACAAATAGGAATTAAAACAATGAAGAGATTTGTTGTACTTAACATGTTGGAATGAAAAAAAAAAAAACAATTACATGAGATTCCTTAAGTTTACTGTGCCAAACTGTAAACGAAAGTACAATTGTAACCCTACTTTATGATCTTTTCATGTTTTCTGAAATAACTGCAACAAGTGACACATTAAATGTTATGCTTGGAAAACACACTCATACATGTTTTGGATTAGTTACCAGCGTTAAACTGAATCTTTTTCAGTATAAATCACTTATATGTAAGAGAGCACAAAATTTTCATGTCTTGCCTGGTGCATAAGAGAGATGCAAAGACCATCAAATGCTACTGAATTTAATGCAAAGCAAATTGAGGTATAACCAAAGAGCAAGGATTCAATTTTGAAATCAGGAAAGCTGAACTTTGTTACAGGTGCAATATCCTATATGCCAGGGGAACAGAATTGTGAACAATGTTATACCAAGGGTAGTGCTGAAATTACATTAAGAAAGTGCTAAAGAATCTAAAAATGGAGCTGAAAATTGATGAATATTTGAAATTTTCATATACATATACAGGGTGTTTCAAAAATGACCGGTATATTTGAAACGGCAATACAAACTAAACGAGCAGTGATAGAAATACACCGTTTGTTGCAATATGCTTGGGACAACAGTACATTTTCAGGCAGACAAACTTTCAAAATTACAGTAGTTACAATTGTCAACAACAGATGGCGCTGCGGTCTGGGAAACTCTATAGTACGATATTTTCCACATATCCACCATGCGTAGCAATAATACGGCGTAGTCTCTGAATGAAATTACCCGAAACCTTTGACAACGTGTCTGGCAGAATGGCTTCACATGCAGATGAGATGTACTGCTTCAGCTGTTCAATTGTTTCTGGATTCTGGCGGTACACCTGGTCTTTCAAGTGTTCCCACAGAAAGAAGTCACAGGGGTTCATGTCTGGCGAACAGAGAGGCCAATCCATGCCGCCTTCTGTATGTTCCGGATAGCCCAAAGCAATCACACGATCATCGAAATATTCATTCAGGAAATTAAACACGTCGGCCGTGCGATGTGGCCGGGCACAATCTTGCATAAACAATGAGGTGTTCGCAGTGTCGTCTAAGGCAGTTTGTACCGCCACAAATTCACGAAGAATGTCCAGATAGCGTCATGCAGTAATCGTTTCGGATCTGAAAAATGGGCCAATGACTCCTTTGGAAGAAATGGCGGCCTAGACCAGTACTTTTTGAGGATGCAGGGATGATGGGACTGCAACATGGGGCTTTTCGGTTTCCCATATGCGCCAGTTCTGTTTATTGCCGAAGCCGTCCAGGTAAAAATAAGCTTCGTCAGTAAACCAAATGCTGCCCACATGCGTATGCCGTCATCAATCCTGTGCACTATATTGTTAGCGAATGTCTCTCGTGCAGCAATGGTAGCGGCGCTGAGGGGTTGCCGCATTTGAATTTTGTATGGATAGAGGTGTAAACTCTGGCGCATGAGACGATACGTGAACGATGGCGTCATTTGGACCCCAGCTGCAACACGGCGAATGGAAAACCGAGGCCGCTGTTGGATCACCTGCTGCACTAGCTGCGCGTTGCCCTCTGTGGTTGCCATACGCGGTCGCCCTACCTTTCCAGCACGTTCATCCGTCACGTTCCCAGTCCATTGAAATTTTTCAAACAGATCCTTTATTGTATCGCTTTTCGGTCCTTTGGTTACATTAAACCTTCGTTGAAAACTTCGTCTTGTTGCAACAACACTGTGTTCTATGCAGTGGAATTCCATCACCAGAAAAATCCTCTGTTCTAAGGAATAAACCATGTTGTCCGCAGCACACTTGCATGTTGTGAACAGCACACGCTTACAGCAGAAAGACGACATACAGAATGGCGCACCCACAGACTGCATTGTCTTCTATATCTTTCACATCACTTGCAGCGCCATCTGTTGTTGAAAACTGTAACTACTGTAATTTTGAAAGTTTGTCCGCCTGAAAATGTACTGTTGTCCCAAGCATATTGCAACAAATGGTGTATTTCTATCGCTGCCCGTTTAGTTTTTATTGCCGTTTCAAATATACCGGTCATTTTTGAAACACCCTGTATATACTGGTGAGACAGTGTTCAAATAAGATCATTTAATCTCTACCCTGGCAACATCTATATAAGTGATTAAGTATGAAAATGAATTGTTGACTGCTAAACAAATTTTAGAATATTTATGAGGAGTTACACAATTGTGTACAGATGGACATCATTTGGAATTTGGGTATTTTTCAAATAAATGTAAGATGATATGACTTAATACCTTCGTGGATGTTGATCTCCACCTCCTGATACCTCTGTCTTAATTTTTGATATATTAGAAGTCCCTCCAAGACAGTCTTGGTGTTTGCTGGTGCCATGTTTTCACTGTGAATCAGGAATTATCCTAATATTCTGATAACACTGCCATAATCTTACAAACAGATATTATCCTGCCTAGTTGGTCCAGCTTGTGTCTGTGTATGTGCGGATGGATATGTGTGCGTGTGTGTGTATACGATTGTACACCTGTCCTTTTTTTCCCCCTAAGGGAAGTCTTTCCACTCCCGGGATTGGAATGACTCCTTACCCTCTCCCTTAAAACCCACATCCTTTCGTCTTTCCCTCTCCTTCCTGAAGAAGCAACCATCGGTTGCGAAAGCTAGTAATTCTGTGTGTGTGTTTGTGTGTTTTGTTCTTTGTGCCTGTCTGCCAGCGCTTTCCCGCTTGGTAAGTCTTGGAATCTTTGTTTTTAATAATTTTTCCCATGTGGAAGTTTCTTTCTATTTTATTTACAAAATTATTATTATACGCACCAATTAGGTGTAGTAAATAACATTTCAAATGTCGTAACTAATTCAGACTATAGTTATAAGAGTGGAAGAATATGAAACAGAAGAAAAAGGGAGGGAGACAAGGTTGTAACCTGTCTCTGATGTTACTCAATCTGAGCACTGAACAGTCCATAAAGGAAACTGAAGAGAAATTTGGAAAAGGAACTAAAGGCCAAGGAGAAGCAATAAGAGCTTTAGGTTTATCAGTGACATTGTAGTTCTCTCAGATAACTTGGAGGAGCAGCTGAATAGAATGAACAGTGTCTTAAAAAGGATTATAAGACGAAAATCAACAAATGATGAATTTGTGTAGAAATATATTATAAGACTGCTGACTATCTATGAACAGTATGCACCTGATACAGCTGATTAACACAGTTGTTGTTATTCATCCCTGGACTTCCCACAGTTTTAATATAACAAAAATGTTTATATTATGCATGTAAATAAGTTCATTATGCTGTATATAAACGAATATCTTCAGAAGGTATATATCTATGCATGAATTTAGCTTCATTGTGACTTACATAACTGAATATCTCAAAAAAATTATATATTTATGCATGTATACAACTTCTATATTTCCTCTATCTCTATGTGTAACAGTACAGAAGATTTCTGGAATCAATAAAAATTAAATCAGAACATAAAATAAGGGTAACAGAATGTAGTCAAATTAAATCAAATAATTCTAAGGGAATTAGATTATGAAATGACACACTAAAAGTCATATATGTGCTTTTCAATTCAAGCACTGAAAATAACTGCCAACTGCTATGTAGAGACAATATAAAATGATATTTCTTTCAGAAGCGCAGCTGGATCTACAAGTCATGTTTTCCAAGAAGAGTACTGCAATACAAAATGTGGACTGGCCATACCAAGAAAAGCAGTTCTGAAAAGGAAAAATTTATTAATTTAAGGTGAAGGAAGTCTTTCTTGAAGGTATTTGTCTGGAGTGCACACTTGTACATAAGAGAGACATTGACAATAAACAGGCCAGACAAGAGAGTAGAAGCTATTGAAATGTGCTATAGATGGTTTTCAATGAGCTACCGCAAGAACTCAAAAATCTTAGCGGTAATCCACGTGCTTTCAAATTGAAGCTGAAGAGTTTCCTCATAGGTCATTCCTTCTACCCTGTCGAGGAGTTCCTTGAAAAATTAAACTGATTCCTGTGTTATACTGTTGATTGTGTTTACATAAACTTATGGCTTGTTGTTTTTTTTAATTGGTTCATAAACATTTTATTTTATCTGTTATTACTTTTATGCTGTAATTTCATTCACTGACACATTCCATGACCTTGGAGATTGGCTCCTCAATTTGTTTCTAAGGAACTAGATACGTAAAATAAAATAAATACATGAATACTGAAGATTATGTGGGTACATCAAATAACTAGCGAGGAGATATTGAATGGAACTGCAGAAAAAAAAGTATGGCACAAACTGATAAAAGAAGGCATCAATTGATGGAACATGTTTTGAGACATGAGGGAATCACCTATTTGATAATGGAGGGAAATGTGGGAGATAAATACTCTAGAGGGGGACCAAGGCTTGACTACAGTAAGCAGGTCCAAATGGACGTAGGCTGCAGTAGTTATGTTGAAATGAAGATGCTTGCACAGGATATACTAGTGTGGAGAGTTGTGTCAAACTAATCTTTGGACTGAAGACCACAATAACAACAATAACAAAAATTTAATGAAACCATAAAATTTATGTGTCACCTTACGTGAGTGAACTTGCCACTATATTATTGTGTCTATCACTTGCCACTGGATTACTCATTTTTCTGTAGAACCACTGTACACAGTTCTCTTTATGACATTATTGTACTTGCTAGTAGGTTGTTTGCCACTGTTTCTAACCTCATTGGTGGGGCGCACTATTAGTACCCATAGGCGGTAGATTTTTTTCTGGCTGACCTTAATGTTACTGATTAGCCCCAACTATCTCTGGACACCTATACACACCAATATATCTTGTGACCACTATAACCCCTGAGTGAGCTGTGATGCTATTTAATCTCACATACAAGATAATAATCTATCACATGTACCTGGAAAATTCTGGAAGTGAGAAAGAAAAGAATTTTTTTACCTGTTGGATGTAGTGCTACACAATATATTTCTTCTTGGTACTGTTTTATTAGTTCCTGTTTTTCAGTTTGGTAGTTCCATATCCTGACAGTTCTGTCAGTTTCACCACAGGTCATGAATATGGGTTTCCATGGACATGAAGTCAGACTTGTGATAGGACCATGGTGCAACTGTTCACCCAACAGACTAAATGTTTTTGTTGTCCCCTGAAAAGATAATGCAATTTATAAATGAGGTGCAATATATTTCAGCATCTGATGTTCTGAAGAACACTTTTACCTGGACACCGTCTGATTCCCACAATTGTGCTGTATATATTTGTGAGCAATTTGTTGTAGCAAGAAGTTGATTGCCTTTGATGTCAACATTTAAGTTCTGAATATAGTTGAGATCAAGGAGTCTGTCAGAAAAGTCAGGTTTTGGAATCACAATTATATTTATTTTCTCATATATGTAACTAGATTTCTTCTCAAAAAGATGGACTGCTCCCATTCCACATGAGAAGGCAAAACCTCTTGGGAACACTTCTATATCATGCACTTCAATGCTTAGGCATGATGAATCCTTATCAACTGCAGTTATATTTGAGGAGGAGGAAGTTGCACTTCTGGAATCCCAGAAAAAAAAATACATTCAGAAAACTGTCAATTAACAACTGAAACGCAACAGCCCACTTGTAATTAATGAAATTTATTATAAAATATGAGCTGTTTTGTATTGTGTGCTTCAATTTTTAGTTGACACAGTTCAAACTATGATATTTGTTTTATTGTTCATTTCTTTATACGTGTTTCATAGGAATGTTGTACAGGGTGTGGCAAATATAAGTGGCCTGAATGAGTGGATATGTTTGTCAGCATTAATAGAGGAGGAAAAGACTTACAACTACTTCCAACAGGATGGAGCAACTCACCATACAGCCACCTGAACCTTGGAACACATTCACACTGTCTTCACACTTGACAGTTGTTAGCTGAGGTCAATCTGGTTGCAACCCTAGCTGGCCACCCAGGTCACCTGATCTGTCAGTGTGTGACAAAGCAAGCTGACACTTCGTCCAATGCTGTTCTAATTTGTTGGTCCCTTCTGAATAATAGGAATTGTCCAAGTCTGCAAAATAACTATTAGTTGCTGCAATCACCTCCTTGTTTGAATAAAATCTTTGTCCTGCCAGCCATTTCTTCTAATTGGGGAACAAACAGTAGTCCGAGGGAGCAAAGTCTGGAGAATAGGGGGGGATGTGAAACGAGTTGGAATCCTATGTCCATTAATTTTGTGATCATAACTGCTGAGGTGTGTGCTGGTGCATTGTCGTGACGGAAAAGGAATTTTTTTGTGGTCAAATCACCGGAGTTTTTCTTGAAGCTCAGTTTTCAAATGGTCCAATAATTATGAATGATATTCACCTGTAATAGTTTTACCCTTTTTCAGATAGTCGATGAGGATAATACCTTGCAAATAATAATAATAATAAAAAAAAAACAGTTGCCATCTCTCGGGCTTTGCACAGACTTTTCAAATGCCCCTCGCATTCAGGTGATTTAATGAGTTAAATTTTAATTGTAATTTCTGTAAATTAAACTTCAAACAATGTGAAGTTTCGGTGCCTATTATTGCGAGGATATGTAAAGTCCCAATTTTTGGTCATGAGTCTGTCAGTCCACGGCCAAGTTTCAGACGAGAAACCTGTGTTGATTAAAACTACAACAATGCTTCAACTTAATCATGAAATAAGTGTTACACAGTTAGGCCATGTGTTAAACAAGTGACAGTGTCTGCTCCATACATACCTGACTATTCTTCAAGACCTGTGAACTTTGTGGTTAGGCTTCTAATGCTCACAGATGTTCAATGGGGAACTACTGTAGCAGTGTGTGGAAGTTTGCCTGGTAACTATTAATAAGGCTTATCAAAAGTTAAACAATAGTGCACTGGCCATATATAAATGTGTATATGGGGGGGGGGGGGGTTGTGAAAAGTGAAAGAAGAAGACGGTGAAACGCAACTGAGCATCTGTCAGCTACATTATTTACCATACTCAATGTCCAAATTACAAAGCCCATTTTTCAACCAGTGTAGCAACACAGTACATCAACACCGAGGACAACAAGTGAAGAAATAAACAAACGCAGATGGAACCGCTATATGTGGTGCCCATGCGGGCGAGGAATATTATACGTAGGCACAATAGACAAGGACTTGTGAACTTTGAAAAGTGAAATCAACAGTGGTTTACAACAAAGAAGGTGCAGCAGCGAATCAGTGAGCGGGTTCTATGGGAGCAGCCACTGAGTACAGCAGAAGCCAATCAGTATGCATGTGGACACAGCTGACCAGGATAAACAAGACACTTTGCCCAGAGAATTACAACACACAGCACACAAAAAATCGATATGACAACTGCAGCAACAGCAGCAGCAGAACAGCAGAAGATGTGTAATTAAAAACAAGGTAATTCATTGCAAAAGCTTTTTGTATTAAGTGATACATAATGAGTGACCTTAACAAACAAGACAGTGTGACTGAGGACAAAGCTATTGAGGTTAAGTTGTTAAATGAACAGGAGGACGTAAGTGCGACTGCTTCTGTAGCTGAATATAAATCAGACATGGATGTCACTTTGAAAGATGGGGATGAAAGTCTTATTGTAAAGACTGAAATGGACAAAAACAGTACTGATGTGGATAAGATCATTAACGTTAAGGAGAAACCTAGTAGTGAAACTTAGCAAGGGAAAAAGTTTCTGGCAGACAAAAATTGGATAGAAATGTTAAGGTATATTATGAAAAATATGAACACAAAAGACGAACTGAGATGGCTAGCTTAAAACATGAACTGAAGAAAGAAATTAAAAAGGAAACTAAGGTAGTTAGCGCTAATCTTTCAGAATTAAATAAGAAGTTTAATGTAGTAGTTAAAGACTGTGATAATACTAATGAGAAATTAACATTGAGTAGTAAATGTGTAGAAGAGAGAGAGAAACTTTGTGATGACAGTAGTAGGAAGACGGAGGTTTTCGAGAAACAATATGCTGAAAATAAAGTCAAAGTTGAGAACCACTTCGATCAGATTAAAAATGATTCAGAAACAGATAGAGAAAAAAGGGTGCAGTAGTGGTAGAGGAAAAACTGGAAAAAGTAAATGAAATTGTAGATTCAAAATTGACTGAAATAGAGAAAAAAGTTGAAGAGGTACCAAATCTAGAGCATAGTGTAAGAGAAAGTGTTTCTAATTCTGACTGTAAGTGTAATGATGACAGCAATGACGAATCCAATAGTGATTTGAATCTATAATTAATGATGAGTGCAATGTGTTAAGTAAAGAAAAAAATGAGGATTTCTTGTATGAAGAAGAACATATGGTAAGTAAAATGGTAATGTGGCACCCTGTAGTAACAGCAAGTGTACGATGTATACACGTTAAGTGTTTACTGGACAGTGGTAGTGATTTGAATGACATTTCACAAGCATTTTTTGAATCTATTAAGGGCATAATAGTGACGTCTGTTTCTGAAATAAAAATTGTTGGTGCTATTGGTAAGCTTTTAAGAAGTGTGGAACGAGAGATATTATCTATTGTGAAACTGACAAAACAGCTGCTGAAATACAGTTTATTGGTAATTCAAAGTCTCAGCATTGATGTAATATGTGAGACTAATTTCTTGTTTAAATAGCAAGTAGGGGGTTCAACATTCTGTGTTGGATTCATTATGTGGCAATAATCCTTACCCCCAGCTGTCTGTCACAATTTTCATATTTCCTGAGACAGTCAGACTCTTCTCCTATCCTATCTGTAGTTTATAAGTAAATCAGAAACACTCTCTTCGACTTTCATGTAATTTTGTACCATAGCATCGATAAAAATAAAAATGTCGTGTGACTAGGGCCTGCTACCAGGTAGACCATTCGCTGGGTGCAAGTCTTTCAATTTGATGCCACTTTGGCAACTTGCACGTCGGTGGGGATGAAATAATGATGATTAAGACAACACAACACCCAGTCCCTGAGTGGAGAAAAATCTCCAACCCAGCCAGGAATCACACCTGAGCATTTAGGATTGACATTCCGTCGCGCTGACCACTCTGCCACCAGGGGCGGACATAGAATAGATTGTGTTGTGTTAGTTATTAGTAACGAATCATAAGAGGATGGAACAAAATAAAGTGGTACCATGATTAAAGAATTTATGTCAAACAAGAAGGTAATGAACAGAGAAAATGAAAGGTGTCATCTGAAAGAATCAGCTCATTGGTGTAGCAGCAAAGGCAATATGCAGGATAAACTATCTTGAATACAAGATATTAATATTAATTGTGGTATAATAGAAGGGTCTGTGTTCAGTGCAATCAGTATATGTCAGGTAACTATCTATCTGTGTCATGGTACAGTCTTTTCTAACATTAAGGAATTACAACTTTATGCATAGTTGCCTGGAGTAATGTGTGTGGAATGTATGAGCAAGACCTGTATGTATATTGCCCTTCAGGCTAGAATACAGTGAAATAATAGTTTTTCTGGGTGATAATTTTGTCTGCTGAGTAGTGAGAGTTAAATTTGCCTTAACATTAAGATCTGTTACTGTGGAGAGTTTTTCTGTAGAATCAATTTTGCATTAGATAAGCAGAGCAGGTGGTTACTTATTAGATAATGAAGCAATAAGGAAATAATAATAAAATAATAAATAATGGTAGGGATATTAATGGTTAGGGAGCCTGTCTCTGTGGTAGGGATATTTTTTGAGAATGCACTCCACTAGCTAACAATGTAAGTAATGTAAGTATAATAATGGAGCTGACAGACATGATTAATGAAAACTTGGCAATTCATGACACTACAGCTGGGAATAAGAGTTTAACAGAATGAGTAATATTTTAGTGAGGTGCAAGAAATATAATACTAAATCATCAGATCAATCAGTTATCTGAAAACTTCTATTTGTGTTCTGAGGAATTATGAGCTTAAAATGGTGAAACTGGAACAAAGAACAATAAGATTTCTGAGTAACTGATAACAGTGGTGTGAGACTGATGTGAATATTCTGACAGGTCAACTATTTGGTAAACATATTGTGATGAATTAATTTTCTGGTTGAATGAGAGTAGAGCCCAGAGTTGACTGGAGAATTAGAGCAATGATTTGGTACAACTTCAATCCACTTAATTTTGATTTGGGTAGTTATTAAGTTGTGTAATGACTCTATTCTTTTTCATGATTAGTAAATCTATACTACTGCACCTATTGAGTTCTTCCTAGTGGGAAAGAAACAAAAGTCTTTCAAGTTTAACCAGTTTCAAACAGTTATAACTTTGAGTAATGTTTTGTAGTGTAATGTGCACTTGATTTAAATTTTTATTAGTCCACACCTTTTGTACCGTGTCAAATTTAGTACTAATTATTGTAATGTTATAACAACTATGAAATGTATTTATATATGATGTATGACTATCATTTGCCATTAGTGTTAAATTTTTTTTCTGAGACTTAAGTTAGAAGTGTACTAAAGTAGAATATTTTGTCTGATTTTTTCATGCACTGTGGCGGAGGAGAACCACCTCCAAGGGAACTAATCATGGTGCATTTCCTTGCTAACTGCCATTTGGACCTGTTGAAGGCGTGGGAAGCTTGGTGAGAAAGTGTGTAAGAGCTCATCGAAAAAATGAAAGTGCTTGTGAGAATTACTAAACACTGAGCAAGTGAATTTTTTTTGTCTAAACACGAACTGCAATGCGCAGTGTAATTTAAATTTTGCTACCCAAGAGGATTAATTTTTTGGGTTAAGCAAGACAGGACTTGCATAAAATGATATGTATCTTTAAATATAATCTTCACTTACCCAAAAAGGACATAACTTATGATGAATATCCCTAATGTTTTGATAAAAGCAGAGGTTGAAAATACTGCTTCAGTTGTAAATTTCTTTATTTTAACAGGATCGGTTTTGAACTGTTATAAGCTCATCATGAGTGCAGTCCCCATTCTGCGCTCATAGGCACCACACCACGCCTGGTACATGCAGCGCTCAAGGACCACAGCACAGCTACAACAGGTCAAAACCGGGCATGTGAAAATAAAGAAATTTACAACTGGAGTGGTATTTTCAACCTATGTTAAAATGCTCAGTTGCGAATGTTCTTCCCACAGGATTCTTTGTTTTGATAAAAGTATAACTTGTGGATCTATAGTGACATTGTATGTAATTATTTTGTATGAGGATTTTCATATGGCTAGTTCACATAAGTATAAATTTGAAAAAAACATATATACTGTAGTTTTTGATAGGATTTATTATGTAATTTTTTTTTGTGTGGATTTTAAACCCAATTTCTGGCGTCACTTGTGGTCACTGAACTGCCAATTTAGCTATTTGCAATATCTATCTGGTCAATCCAATGAGGGGGTGATGTGACAAAGCAAGTTGGGATAATTATAATTCCCCTCTTGTCTTGCCATCTACCTCCGTAAATTCATTTTTTTCACTTTGAACTAATTACCATTAACACATGTGAGCATAATTTGCATTTTCATAATAGAGAAAGGTTGGCCATCAGTTTTAAAGAATATAACACTAGATCTAACTTTGTGCTTAGTTTTATGTATGTAATTGATTTTCTAATTTATTCTGATTATTCCTAGTTAGTATCTTTCATTATAGGGCAAAATGAGTAATTGTTTCATAACTTAAATTCTATTGTTGACATATAAACAAAAGTAGATTCTGCACTAAGTATAAACATTTGGAGGAACAACTAATAGTGATTTTAAAGGATCTGTTTGGATCTATTCAAAAAACATGTTAGCAATGCCAGCCCTTAATTAATTCCAAAGTAATTAACAGTTTTGTCAAAAGTATTGTTTGCATATCAATGTATGTTAATTTCATGATTTAACCAAATAATTTGGCTTAACCCTTACAGAACAAGAAACTGTTAAAAAGATGCAATTTTTCACTGTATTCAGTTAATTTAATTAGTTAAGATTTAACTGTAATTTCTGTAAATTACACTTCAAAGAATGTGTAGTTTCGGAGTCTACTAGTGCGAGGATATGTAAGGGTCCAATTTTTGGTCACGAGTCAGTCAGTCCACAGCAAAGTTTCAGATGAGAAACCTGTGTTGATTAGAACTACAACAATGCTTCAACATAATCATGAAATAAGTGTTACACAGTTAGGCCATGTGTTAAACAAGTGACTGTGTCTGCTCCATACATACCTGACTATTCTTCAAGAACTGTGAACTTTGTGGTTAGGCTTCTAATGCTCACAGATGTTCAATGGGGAACTACTGTAGCAGTGTGTGGAAGTTTGCCTCGTAACTATTAATGAGGCTTATTGAAAGTTAAACAATAGTGTGCTGGCCATATATAAATGTGTACATGTGGGGTTGTGAAAAGTGAAAGAAAAAGACAGTGAAACACAACTGATCATCTGTCAGCTACATTATTTGCCATAGTCGTTGTTCAAATTACAAAGCTCATTTTTCAGCCAGTGTAGCAACGCAGTACATCGACACTGAGGACAACAAGCGAAGAAATAAACAAATGTAGGTGGCACCACTACGAGTGTATGATTAGTTAGTGTGAGGAGACTTCAAGTCTAAGGTGTATCATGACAACCCTGATAGTCTTCTAGAACTGCGGCAGAACATTTTGGATGAGATTGCAACAAATTTCAGCAGTCCAGCTTCAATCCGCCTTCAACAGCTTGTTGACCAGGGCCCAAAGTGCCAAGAGTGGTCACTTTCAACATCTGAAATAATTAAGTTAATGCTGTGTGATGTTTAAAGCTGTGTTTCCTTTCCTCTACTGTGTCTCTTTGCACCCTGGAACTCTGTTCTCCAGGCCACTTTTATTTACCCCACCCTCTATTTTACATACAACTTATCAACGTGAAACAAAACAAACTATTAAAAACAGACTGTACTGATACAAACATTACTGATATACTCATAAAATGAAAAATATGTCATGATCGCCTTAAAATCATTAATGAAGTGAATTAGGAATTGCCATCAGAAGGAATAATTTGAATAATCATTTCAAACATGCTTATTCATATATCCACTATCTGATCAAAAGTATGCTTTATATAATACCTAATAGTGGATGTTAATATGGAGTGCGTCCATCCTCTGCCTTTATGACTGTTTGAACTCTGGTCCAGAAACTTTCAATAAGGTGCCTGAATGAAATAAAATATGTTCATACCCTGTTACATTTAGTGTTTCATTAAGTGTAATAATGGCTCCACACCTTCTTTATGAGCATAGCTGAAAAATTGGTCGAAAATAATCCTAACACAAACTACCAACCATCAAACCAAATATATCACACATGTGCAGTGTCAATTTTCATTACCAAAGCCACTGAAAATGATGTTGCAAAAGCCCTCAGAGAGATAAAAAAATTCATACTCAGCTGGAATTGATGGTAGCCCAGCAGATGTCATCAAAAATTGTGTTCTCACAATTGCTGAGCCATTAACTCACCTCTGCGACTGTTCTTTCCATGCAGGTACTTTCCCTGAAGCTCTGAAACTTTCTAAAGTACTTCCTATCTTCAAAAAAGATGATAAGAAAGATATGAATACCTACAGTCTTATCTCAATCTCATCCTGCTCTTCTAAAGTTTTTGAAAAACTAATGTACAAAAAACTGATGGACTTCATTGGAAAAAAAAAAGATTTACTAAGTTTACTTCAACATGGGATGGGTTCAGAAGCAACAAATCTACTGAAACTGCAGTATATGATTGCATAAATACACTATTAGATCTTTTAGATAAAAAACAACCCATAACAGGCATATTTCTGGATCTGCCAAAGGCTTTTGACACTGTTGACCACAAAATATTACTGGAAAAAATAGAACACTATGGTATCAGAGGAATTGCAAACAATTGGATTGCTTCCTTCCTAACCTACTGAATGCAGAGAGCCAGCGTGAAATATACAAACAGACAAACCAACGCAATAACCGAAATCCTATCGAGTAATAAAACTGTAAAGCAAGGTGTACAACAGGGCTCAGTATTGGGACCTCTACTTTTCCTCCTGTCTATTGTAGCACAAAAAACAATAATATCTGCTGATGACACAACTGTACTCCTCAAATGGGAGAGTACAGAGGCTGTGCAGAAAGCTGCGAACTAGGCCACTGAACAACTCAGCAACTGGACTAAAATCAACAGATTAACTATCAACACCAAAAAGAACTTTCACACAACACAATACAACACAACACAAAATGCAAATTCCTCTCAGCCACTTGTCACTGTAAATAACCAGCCAATAGATACTGACACTGTTTTCAAATTCCTGGGTCTGTGGGTTCAAGATAACCTGAAATGGAATACACACACGGAAAGGTAAATGCCAGAATTAGTACTGGCTGTTATGCATTGAGTGTACTGAAATCATGTGCTAGCCTGAAAACAGTTACATAGAAGCCCACCTAAAATATGGTGTGATATTCTGGAGAAATTCTCCAACTGCCCTGAGCACATTCAAAATCCAGAAGAGAGCATTGAGGATTATTACTGGGAGCAAACCCAGAGACTCCTGCAAACCCATCTTCAGAAAGTTATAAATCCTTACAGTGCTTTGCCTATACATTCTCGAGACTAAAATTTTTCAGAAACCACATAGTGTCAAATGACCCCTGAGTCGTAAAAAATAATGAAATACATAAACACAAAACCAGGAAAAACTCAAACCTGCATGTTTTATGTACAAACACTCAACTCTGTATAAAGGGAGGTTTCCATATGGGCCTCCAACTGTTCAACAATGTTCCCCCTAGTATTAAGTCCATCGAAGACAACACAAAATTTAGCAAAGCCGTGAAGTCATATTTATTGTGCCACTGTTTTTTCTCATAAATGAATACCTAGAACAGTAATCTTGCTATTTATGTTCAACTGAAAACACTGAGCAATGGAGTGAAGTAAACTTAACCAATCATTGCAATATAATACATTAGGATACTATATGTTAATATATGTTAACAACACACTGTGCACCATCAGATCACATGGAATAAATAAATAAATAACAATGGCAAACTCTCACATACCATAACACTACCTCCTGCGCAATCCACTGTTAGCACTACACATGATGGCAAGTAACATTCTCCAGGCACTTGCCAAACCCATACTACATACACCCGTATTATCACGGGGTATACTGTGATTCATCACTGCAAATCACTTGTTTTCATTCATCCACTGTCCACTGGCATCACTCTTTACACTGTCTAAAGTGTCACTTAGCACTGACTACACAAATGAGTGTCTTATAAGGAGCTGCTCAACTATCGCCCCTCCTTTATTTAACTCCTTACATACAGTCCTTGTGCTAGTTGGACTGCTGGTAGCACTTAAAAATTCCTTCTGCAGATTTCATGCTACTGTTTACAACCACCTTCCACATTGCATGACAGTCACTGCCCATCAAAACATGAAGCCTGCTTTAGCTGTGATTGTTCCTCACATTTCCACTTCACAATCACATTGCCAACAGTCAACTTGAGCAGCTTTAGAAATTTTGAAATGTCCCTGATTGATCAGTTACTCAGGTAACACTTAAGACTAGTCCATGCTTGAAGTCAATGGTCTCTCTGACCAACTCATTCTGCTGTCTCTGCGTCTCTACTGACATTACAATACTCGTCACCTTTTTTTTATACTGGCAGGTCCATCTCTCATGACATCTAGTGGACAATTCTGTATTACATATGGGTGTCTGGATACTTTTGGCAAACAACAGTTTTAACATATCTGTGTGACAATATTCAAAATAGTGAAACAATTTGATAAAATAAACAAATGACATTTTCCTACAAAGGTATAGGAGAGAGAACACTGTAGCAGGGAACAGCAAAGAAAAGTTGTTATTTTTTCTCATGCACTCAGGATGGCAGATCTTTGTACCTCACATGGCATCCTTTATAATTCTCCGTAATGAAAAAAATATCAAGAATATAACAATCCATTTAATCAAAAATGTTAATTGTATTCAACAGAAAAAGGGAAGTCAGATCCAAGTATGGCACCTCAGAATGAGACCAGCCATATGATCCCAAAGCAATGTTTCTTGTTTCATTCCTGAGTTTTATTAAATAGACCAAATACTATCTCACATTGTAACCCCTGTTGTCACATTTCTTTAAATTTGTATAACGTGATATGCAAATTTGCAGTGTATCTCCTTATCTAGTGGGACTGGAATGTAAGAAAACCATGGTAATCACTGGGATTACTTTTTAGCTGCATGCAATTGTTATGACACTTTAGAAAAAGATGCAATAGAATAAAACTTAATAAACATTGCAAGATAACAGAGCTTTTAGATCTGTCACAAATGTACAAATTAAATGAAGGTTAGAAATGTGGGTATAGTGAGCTCAGTTCATGGGTCACTCCGCACCTCTCCATTGCCAAAGTCATGAATGGGCAACACTGGTAAGACCACACTTTCCAGCAGACAGTACATAGCCAGCCACTACAGCATGAGGACCAGACTGCATATAGTTGTTAGACCTGTGTTATGTAAAATAACTAGCAGTATGATAATACAGTAGTATATTATATAATTGTAGTCTTCTTGTTGTAAAGGTCAATAAAGAGTCATATCCTCAAATGAAGTGCACAGTTTATTTAGTACCTACAAAGTGGTGAAACTCATAAAGGTGTAATGGAACAGTTACAACACCAGTTAGATCAGTAGCAAAAGCAAACAGAACAACTACAGTAACAGCAACAACTTCATGACTGCTGCAGCAGCTACTGTGTGATCAGCATCGGCAACACACGGAAGAGATGGCTGTGCTATAACAGTGTCACCAGGTACTGCTATGAAAATGACAGGAAACAGGGAGACCACCTGAGGCACAAGGGCCATGAAAATGACAGTCCAGGCAGCCTGGTATCGCATGACAGCCACCCATCAGCAGACAACACCAGCTTTGCCTCTACCGTGGACATTGATCGGTCTGCCTGTACCTGCTTGAAGCCATGAGTCTGATAAGTCTTAATATCTGTCATCAATCCCTGGGGCTGTCCGAACAGTGCAGCACTTAAAGCACCACCCTTCTGGACAGATAGTCCATCGCTGTGGATCACACACAATGAAAGCCATTTCATCACCACTTGGATAATACAAGACTCCACCAAATAGCCATACTTGGTGGCAACACTAGGCAACTGTTTCACTAGCAAGGTTAGCAACATTATCAGAAACTTCCAGAGTATGAGTTACTAAAAGACAAGCTCATTCAAAGCCTTCTATCCCTAACAAGCAATGCATAGGGCAATTGTTGCACAGAGAGGAAGCTGGCAACAGGAAACCAACACAACTACTGTGAAGCCTCTGCACCTTGGTTGGACCAGATGTACCAGACTCACTCCCATGGTCGATATGGATGTCTTGCTTGCTGGAGATGCATTGCACCCTGCTCTTGGTAACACAAGAAGTGAACTTCAGAAAAATGGCAGCTATTGTGAACAGAGTTTCTGAGATCACCATTCTCCAGGTGTTTACTATAATGCCAGACAGAGAGTGGCTGGGTGACATGACTGCTCATCTCCCACAAGTTGACATGGCAGGTTACAGCCCTCAGTGTATACAAACAATCAGACTTTGCACCATAATGCAGACAATGCAGTGTGTACTCCTCACCCTCACCAGACTGGAATGGATGTTTTTACCACTGTCATTCTGACAACAGAGCACATAGGTGCGTAGAGTGGGAAATGTGAACATCAGCCTCCTACACCTGGCAGGAAAGTGTGCCAGCGGCGCCGGGCAACTACTATGACATTTAGAGGTAGCAGACAGGACCACTAAGATATCAGTTTGGACATATGTATGTTTCCCATGCACCTGCTGTGGCAATCATTACCACACACAAATTATGACTTAGCAGCCGCAAATAGTTCGCCCGCATCTGCATATAGATTCATGACTTTAAACTTGAACATTAGTTTATGGAGGTTATTAAAGTGCCAATTTATAGTTGCAGACATGACCCATGCTTCCATCAGGCTGGATTTCCTGTCCTATGACCTCATTCTGGACATGAGGAATGCTTCCATTTTGGAAAGAGTCCATGCATGCTAGCCCACACAGTGCAGCAATCCATCCATTAGCAATGCTGCCACCACCAATGTGTTTTTAAATAGATTCTCATCAGTCACATGACCTGCCAGAGAACTGTCATCACCCCGCCACTCAGCAGTGCATCACATCAGGAACACACCAAGCCCCCAGTTTTCTTATGGCCCACATGGCTATCCCCTTGCAAGCTCCACATAACAAAAAGCAAAATTGAAGGCAATGATCCATGCAGACATGGCACAGCTTTCAGAAACTGATTGGGCTTCTCTCCTTCACTTGGTGCCAAAGGAACTGGAAGGCTGGCACCCTTGTAGTGACTATAAAGGACTCAACACTTGGACAATTACCGACCAGTATCCTGTGCGCCACATTGGAGATTCTGTTCAACAAATGGGAGAGTGCACTGTTTTCTTGACATTGGACATTGTAAAAGTCTGTATCAAGTACCTGAGGCAACTACAGACATCTATAAACGTTGGTGGCATTGTAATCCACAGAAGAACACTAAAAAAACATCTATACATCATTTTCCAAAGATTTGATGACTACAGAAATCTCATAAATCCAGCTAAATGTGTCATCCGGGATTTTGAATGTCTGGGATCAGTAAGTATCCACAAGCTGATTGTACTGCCACTGTTACATCTTACCCAGCCTAAAAATGGTGCATGACATGGGGAAGGTAAAACATTTACTATTGTTTTCATGCAGAGTTGTTGAGGCCCAGGCATTACTAAATGACATCCTTGGAGGCCCTTAAGTGTGTGGTCACTTGGACTGAAAAACTATAAACAGTATTTGAAGCCTGCCAACAAGCCTCACACAAGCCACCCTCCTTGTGCATTCAATAACCAATGCCCCGCCAGCAATATTCTTGGGTGCTTCATCAACTGCTGTCAATGCTGTGCTACAACAGAATGGCATTTGCAGCCTTTGGGATTCTGCTCCTCAAAGCTCAAAGAGAAGCATTACTCTTGGCCTCCATTTTACACAGAACTTTTAGCAACCTGTGAAGCAGCTAGATACTTCCAGTTCCTGGTGAGAGAGTATGCATTCACTACATGTTCAGATCATTGGGCAATGACTGTTTCATATTTATAGCCACAAAATAACTACGCCCCAGCATAAATAAACCTCTAATTATTTATTTTGCAATATGTAACAGCCATTCAGCTTGTAAATGGTAAAAAAAGGCTACCTTTGATGGTTTGTCTAGAGTGGAAAACACTTCCACACCAGCAGATTTCACCGAATTGGCAGCAGCACAAAAAATTGACAATGAGGAGTTATGGGATCTACTGAAAGGCACGTCAGCCTGCAGTTGCATCATATACCACTGCCAGGCACTGAAGAGCTAATACACTGCAAAAAGTCAGCAGGCTGACAGAGATCGTATGTGCCTGCCCTTCGGGGTAATATACCAATTCAGCACTATGTGTACAATGAATTGTCCACAGAATGGACATTTGTTTTTCTTCTGAATGGAGTTGCATAGATGGGTATATTCACTTTACTAAAATATAACTTTTTACTTAGCTGATTCTCCTGAAGTTGACTTTGTTGGCTTCTTACAGAGGTATGGCACTGTGTGCAAGTCTGGTTTGTACAAAGAACATCCCTGACATACATATTCTGAAGGTCTAATGAATCACTAACTAAGAAATGAAATAAATATGTATATGTTGAGCTCTTAATTCCAACTACAGTATTTGCTTTCTACCACATCACAAACACAACTTGCCTCCACTACTTCATCTCCCTTACTCCACAACTCCACAACTACCAATCTCGTTCTTCTTCTAATATTTCGGCTGTATACTGTCCAGCCATCTTCAGAGTGAGTCGCGACTCACTCTGAAGATGGCTGGACGGTATACAGCCAAAATATTAGAAGAAGAAGGAGATTTCTTGCGCCTGCACACCCGAAACTTAATGGAACAAGTCATAAATTGTTGTGCATGAAATAATCAATTTCAGTGTGTATAGTATTATACAATTTTTTTATATTTATAAAGTGAAATTACTGATAATCATTGGTATTGAAAAATTCAGAATACGTCTCAGACTAAATTACTTCACACTTTCTACGGCAATGAGTTTTTGATTCTGCATGCATCTGGGAACCCACACTATGAGGGCAGTTTGTGTGGTGCTGGTAGTGCAACATTTTGTGTGGTTGGGTATACGGAAGGACTGCTGCAAATGGACACAGACCTGCATTCCCAGCCAGAAGTATGAAGTAATACGACACGTATGAGTCCTGTTTGTAGGTTTTACCATCCCGGAGGCATAATTCTTTCACGTCCTTCTGGACTTGGTAGGACCACTCCCAATCACACATAATAATCTGTACTTCCTCATAGTGACAGATAGATATACCAGGTGACCAGTGATATTCCCACTGCAAGCACAAACTGCCTAGAATGTAGTGTTCATGTTCACTTGTGGTTGGATCTCACATTTTGGATGACTTCAGCAAGTGACTTCTGAATGGGGTCAGCAGTGGGAGGCAGAAATATGTTGTGTAATGGGGCCCTGCACAGGATACACATGACCAGGACTTAATATCATACAGCCGCAAACATCATTGTGGAGCTTCTACAATGTTCCTTGAATGTTGCACTGTGTACCACATGAAAGATTTGTGGGTTGACGCTCTCCCAGTAATGCTGTTGGGAATTGTGCAGTGCATTAAAAGAAGGACTGCAGGCCTCCCCAGCAGAGTTAGTGAATGGTGAACCTCTACATTTACCGGTAGAGTTTTCAAAGGAATTGGCCCTCTGTGGCACACTAAAAATTTCCTTCTGGAACTCCAGAGGCAAATGGATGCCATGTAATTGATTGGAACTACACGACATGGAAAATGGGCTACTTTTGTTATCATAGATGCGAAAATGATGAAGCATATTTCCCTCCAACATGACCCACAGCATAGATCACTGGAGCCACTCTACATCTACATCCATACTCCGCAAGCCACCTGATGCTGTGTGGCGGAGGGCACTTTGAGTACCTCTATCGGTTCTCCCTTCTATTCCAGTCTCGTATTGTTCGTGGGAAGAAAGATTGTCAGTATGCCTCTGTGTGGGCTCTAATCTCTCTGATTTTATCCTCATGGTCTCTTCGCGAGATATACATAGGAGGAAGCAATATACTGCTTGACTCATCATGGGAAGGTATGTTCTCGAAATTTCAACAAAAGTCCGTTGAGCGTATTTCCTGCAAAGTCTTCCACTGGAGTTTATCCATCATCTCCGTAACGCTTTACGATTACTGAATGATCCTGTAACGAAGTGCACTGCTCTCTGTTGGATCTTCTCTATCTCTTCCATCAACCCCATCTGGTACAGATACCACACTGGTGAGCAATATTCAAGCAGTGGGTGAACAAGTGTACCGTAACCTATTTCCTTTGTTTTCGGAATACATTTCCTTAGGGTTCTTCCAATGAATCTCAGTCTGGCATCTGCTTTACCAACAATCAACTTTATATGATCATTCAATTTTAAATTATGCCAAATGTCAACTCCCAGATAATTTATGGAATTAACTACTTCCAATTGCTGATCTGTTATATTATAGCTAAATGATAAAGGATCTTTCTTTCCATGTATTCGCAACACATTACACTTGTCTAAATTAAGATTCAATTGCCATTCCCTGCACCATGCATCAATTCATTGCAGATCCTCCTGCATTTCAGTACAATTTTCCATTGTTACAACCTCTCGATATACTACAGCATCATCCACAAAAAGCCTCAGTGAAATTCCAATGTTATCCACAAGTTCATTTATGTATACTGTGAATAGCAACGGTCATACGACACTCCCCTGCAGCACACCTGAAATCACTCTTACTTCGGAAGACTTCTCTCCATTGAGAATGACATGCTGCATTCTGTTATCTAGGAAATCTTCAATCCAATCACACAGTCGGTCTGATAGTCCATTGGCTCTTACTTTGTTCATTAAACGACTGTGGGGAACTGTATCGAACGCCTTGTGGAAGTCAAGAAACACGGCATCTACCTGGGAACCCGTGTCTATGGCCCTCCGAGTCCTGTGGACGAACAGCATGAGCTGGATTTGACACGATCGTCCTTTTTGAAACTGTTGTGGTTGGCAGGAGAGCCAACACCATGTTACTAGAGGAGGCTGAAATGCACACGTTTCAGCTCACGCAGGCTGGCGTGAGGTCTGGATCAGGACAAGTAAATTAGAATTTAGAAAAATGGACGTAGCTGGTGGAATAGTTAACTTTAATCCATTAATGATGAATGTTGCTCTTGACGGTACATGATTCCCAATATCAATAGTAACTGATAATGGCGCCTTGCTAGATCGTAGCAAATGACGTAGCTGAAGGCTATGCTAAACTATCGTCTCGGCAAATGAGAACGTAAGTAGGCAGTGAACCGTCGCTAGCAAAGTCGGCTGTACAATTGGGGCGAGTGCTAGGAAGTCTGTCTAGACCTGCCGTGTGGCAGCGCTCTGTCTGCAATCACTGATAGTGGCGACACGCGGGTCCGACATACACTAACGGACCGCTGCCGATTTAAAGGCTACCACCTACCAAGTGTGGTGTCTGGCGGTGACACCACAGAAACCCATGCTGATTCCTACAGAGTAGATTTCTACTCTCCAGAAAAGTCATTATACTCAAACATAATACGTGTTCCAAAATTCTACAACTGATCAATGTTAGAGATATAGGTCTATATGCACATCTGTTCGATGTCCCTTCTTGAAAACGGGCATGACCTGTGCCCTTTTTCAATCTTTTGAAATGCTACGCTCTTCTGGAGACCTATGGTACACCGCTGCAAGAAGGGAGGCAAGTTCCTTCACGTACTTTGCGTAAAAGATTAGATTAGATTAGATTAATACTAGTTCCATGGATCATGAAAACGATATTTCGTAATGATGTGGAACGAGTCAAATTTTCCAATACATGACATAATTAAGTTAATTTAACAAAATACTTAAGTTAATATAACAACTTTTTATTTTTTGTGGTTTTTTTATTCTTTTAATATATATATATTTTTTTTCTTAATTTATATCTAAAAATTCCTCTATGGAGTAGGAGTTGTAATTCAGAAATTGTTTTAATTTCTTCTTAAATACTTGTTGGTTATCTGCCAGACTTTTGGTACTATTTGGTAAGTGACCAAAGACTTTAGTGGCAGTATAATTCATCCCTTTCCGTGCCAAAGTTAGATTTAATCTTGAATAGTGAAGATCATCCTTTCTCCTAGTATTGTAGTTATGCACACTGCTATTACTTTTCAATTGGGTTTGGTTGTTAATAACAAATTTCATAAGAGAGTATATATACTGAGAAGCTACTGTGAATATCCCTAGATCCTTAAATAAATGTCTGCAGGATGATCTTGGGTGGACTCCAGCTATTATTCTGATTACACGCTTTTGTGCAATAAATACTTTATTCCTCAGTGATGAATTACCCCAAAATATGATGCCATATGAAAGCAATGAGTGAAAATAGGCATAGTAAGCTAATTTACTAAGATGTTTATCACCAAAATTTGCAATGACCCTTATTGCATAAGTAGCTGAACTCAAAAGGTTCAGCAGATCATCAATGTGTTTCTTCCAATTTAATCTCTCATCAATGGACACACCTAAAAATTTGGAATATTCTACCTTAGCTATATGCTTCTGATTAATGTCTATATTTATTAATGGCATCATACCATTCACTGTACAGAACTGTATGTACTGTGTCTTTTCAAAATTCATTGAGAGTCTGTTTACAAGGAACCACTTGGTAATTTTCTGAAATACAGTATTGACAATTTCATCAGTTAATTCTTGTTTGTCAGGTGTGATTACTATACTTGTATCATCAGCAAAGAGAACTAATTTTGCCTCTTCATGAATATAGAATGGTAAGTCATTAATATATACACTCCTGGAAATTGAAATAAGAACACCGTGAATTAATTGTCCCAGGAAGGGGAAACTTTATTGACACATTCCTGGGGTCAGATACATCACATGATCACACTGACAGAACCACAGGCACATAGACACAGGCAACAGAGCATGCACAATGTCGGCACTAGTACAGTGTATATCCACCTTTCGCAGCAATGCAGGCTGCTATTCTCCCATGGAGACGATCGTACAGATGCTGGATGTAGTCCTGTGGAACGGCTTGCCACGCCATTTCCACCTGGCGCCTCAGTTGGACCAGCGTTCGTGCTGGACGTGCAGACCGCGTGAGACGACGCTTCATCCAGTCCCAAACATGCTCAATGGGGGACAGATCCAGAGATCTTGTTGGCCAGGGTAGTTGACTTACACCTTCTAGAGCACGTTGGGTGGCACGGGATACATGCGGACGTGCATTGTCCTGTTGGAACAGCAAGGTCCCTTGCCGGTCTAGGAATGGTAGAACGATGGGTTCGATGACGGTTTGGATGTACCGTGCACTATTCAGTGTCCCCTCGACGATCACCAGAGGTGTACGGCCAGTGTAGTAGATCGCTCCCCACACCATGATGCCGGGTGTTGGCCCTGTGTGCCTCGGTCGTATGCAGTCCTGATTGTGGCGCTCACCTGCACGGCGCCAAACACGCATACGACCATCATTGGCACCAAGGCAGAAGCGACTCTCATCGCTGAAGACGACACGTCTCCATTCGTCCCTCCATTCACGCCTGTCCCGACACCACTGGAGGCGGGCTGCACGATGTTGGGGCGTGAGCGCAAGACGGCCTAACGGTGCGCGGGACCGTAGCCCAGCTTCATGGAGACGGTTGCGAATGGTCCTCGCCGATACCCCAGGAGCAACAGTGTCCCTGATTTGCTGGGAAGTGGCGGTGCGGTCCCCTACGGCACTGCGTAGGATCCTACGGTCTTGGCGTGCATCCGTACGTCGCTGCGGTCCGGTCCCAGGTCGACGGGCACGTGCACCTTCCGCCGACCACTGGCGACAACATCGATGCACTGTGGAGACCTCACGCCCCACGTGTTGAGCAATTCGGCGGTACGTCCACCCGGCCTCCAGCATGCCCACTATACGCCCTCGCTCAAAGTCCGTCAACTGCACATACGGTTCACGTCCACGCTGTCGCGGCATGCTACCAGTGTTAAAGACTGCGATGGAGCTCCGTATGCCACGGCAAACTGGCTGACACTGACGGCGGCGGAGCACAAATGCTGCGCAGCTAGCGCCATTCGACGGCCAACACCGCGGTTCCTGGGGTGTCCGCTGTGCCGTGCGTGTGATCATTGCTTGTACAGCCCTCTCGCAGTGTCCGGAGCAAGTATGGTTTGTCTGACACACCGGTGTCAATGTGTTCTTTTTTCCATTTCCAGGAGTGTATTAAGAACAACAAAGGACCCGAGACTGACCCTTGTGGAACCCCATTCTTGATAGTTCTCCAGTTTGAGGAATATGTTGATCTTTGCATATTATGAGAAGTGCTTATTTCAACAATCGAACTGGTATCCCATCAGGTCCACTGACCTTTCCTCTTTTGAGCGATTTTAATTGTTTTTCTATCCTTCTGTCATCTACTTCGATATCTATCATTTTGTCATCTGCATGACAATCTAGAGAAGGAACTACAGCGCAATCTTCCTCTGTGAAACAGCTTTGGAAAAAGACATTTAGTATTTCGGACTTTAGTCTGTCATCCTGTGTTTCAGTACCATTTTGGTCACAGAGTGTCTGGACATTTTGTTTTGATCCACCTACCGCTTTGACATAAGACCAAAATTTCTTAGGATTTTCTGCCAAGTCAGTACATAGAACTTTACTTTCGAATTCATTGAACACCTCTCGCATAGCCCTCCTCACACTACATTTCGCTTCGTGTAATTTTTGTTTGTCTGCAAGGCTTTGGCTATGTTTATGTTTGCTGTGAAGTTCCCTTTGGCTCCGTAGCAGTTTTCTAACTCAGTGTTTGAACCACAGTGGCTCTTTTCCATCTCTTACAATCTTGCTTGGACACACTCATCTAATGCATATTGTACGATGGTTTTGAACTTTGTCCACTGATCCTCAACACTATCTGTAGTTGAGACAAAACTTTTGTGTTGAGCTGTCAAGTACTCTGAAATCTGCTTTTTGTCACTTTTGCTAAACAGAAAAATCTTCCTACCTTTTTTAATATTTCTATTTACAGCTGAAATCATCAATGCAGTAACTGCTTTATGATCGCTGATTCCCTGTTCTGCGTTAACTGTTTCAAATAGTTCAGGTCTGTTTGTCACCAGAAGGTCTAATATGTTATTGCCACGAGTTGGTTCTCTACCAAGGCCCATGAACAGTTATTGAGAATTAAACATTAGGACACTCACTGACCATCAGTAAAGTGTTACACACAGTAGTGTCCATCAACTGGTGCAAGACAGCATACTTAAGTACAGGAGAGGCTGCTGAAATGCAAGCCACCATTAGACACAGGACACCAGCCATGTTGCAGCCATCGGCATCGCAACATCATCAAGGGCAGTGCCACTGAGCAACTACTGCCCACCCAGATACAACAGCCATCTTGCAATACCAGCTGACCCATTAGCATCCAGCTATGACAGAAACCTGTTCTGGGTGCAAAATGCAGCTCCGTTTCGATACGGCAGATATTTCATAGTTCAAGTTAGTTAAATTTATTTTGTTTTTCCTTGTGGAGGTGTACTATAGTGACCTCAGTTCACAAGTCACTAGACACCTCTCCAGTGGCAATGTCATGAATGACCAATCCCAGAAAGATTGCACTCTCCAGCTGACAGTATACTGCTACCTACCATGGTTTGAGAAAAGAGTTTGTATAGTTGTCAGATGCAAGTTACATCAAATTAACAGTGGGACAATAACACAGTAGTATATTATGCAGTCATAAGTCATTGTTGTCATTGTACAGGCCACCAAAGAGTCGTACCTCCAGACAAAGTGTACAGTTTGTTTAGTAACTACAGAGGAATTAGAGATAAAGGTATTAACTTAGAAAGGAATTTTCCAATCCCACATGTCAAAATGTGTCCTGAATTTTTTTATACATGAAGAATATAATAAATTTCCTCGAGGGAGAAAAGCTTCTGTCCACAAAACAACATGGTTTCAGAAAGAATTTCTCATGCGAAGCTCAGCTTGCCCTTTCCTCATAGGATATCCAGTGAACTTTAGATGAAGGGAAACAGGCAGATTTCTGTAAAGTATTTAACATTGTGCCATACAGCTGACTATTAAGGAAGGTACGAGCTTACAGAAAAGGTTCACAGGTATGTAAATGGCTTGAAGACTCTTAAGTAACAGTACCCAGTATGTTGTCCTTGACAGCAAGTGTTCATCAGAGATGAGAGCATAGTCAGAAGTGCTCCAGGAAAGTGTGATAGGACATAATTTATTTTCTATATACATAAATGATCCATCAGACAGCATAAGCAGGAGTCTGTGGCTGTTTGCTGATGATGCTGTGACGTATGGGAAGGTGTCATCGTTGAGTGACTGTAGGAGAACACAAGATGACTGAAACAAATTTCTAGTTTGTGTGATGAATGACAGCTAGCTCTAAAAGTAGAAAAACGTAAGTAATGCAGATGAGTAGGAAAAACAACCCCATGATGTTCGAGTTTAGCATTAGTAGTGTACCGCTTGATAACATTCATGTCGATTAAATATGTAGGTGTAATATTGCACAGCAACATGAACAGGAATGAGCATGTAAGGACTGTAATGGAGAAGGTGAATGGTTGAATTTGGTTTCTTGAGACAATTTTAGGGAAGTGTGATTCATCTGTAAAGAATTGCATAGAGAACACTAGTGTGACTCATTGTTGAGTAGTGTTTGAGTGTTTGGGATTCTCACTGGGTCTGACTAAAGGAAGATATCAAAACAATTCAGAGGTGAGCTGCTACATTTGTTACCAGTAGGTTCGAACAACATTCAAGTATTACTTAGGTGCTTCAAGAACTTACTTAAGTAACTTATTTTTGACACACAAAGAACCACTTATAACAACGGTTTGTACAGTGCTTTCTTTGTAGTGCTCATATCAGCAAATGAGCAGATGCAGCTATGACAAGAGGGAGTAGCGCCACATAGTCTGAAGTCCAAACTGCACACACATGAATTTTAAGCACTTAAACCACACCAAAAATGTCTCAAATTGTTCACTTTTTGAATAACTCGTAGTTTATATTGACACTAAACTGTTAGAGATGTGAGTAGCTGCAGAAAGAAAATTAAGGCAGTGTATGATGTTACATTGCAGATGACTTCCATCAATTGACCTTTAATTTTTTGACATTAAATATTTTATAATGATATTTGTAACACAGTTCTTATGATCATTTTTGAATAATGTATATTTTGCTAACAATGAAACAGTTCCTTGTTTATTCCCTATAATCATAAAAAAAATAGGAAGTGTCTTTTGGATGACGAAAATAAACATTTTCCTTGCACAAGGCACACCTGATAAAAAATAATAATGCGTTCGAGCACTTCCAGTAATTAGTAGTTTGATTTGAACAAAATTGGAATTGAGTAAGAAATGGTCACGGGCATATTGTGCTGCATACCAGGCGCACTTGATCAAATTTGTAATGTGTAGTGATGCAAACTGACAAAGCAGAAATGACTGAAGGTTAACAATACTATTCTGCCGAAAAACCTGAAGTGACAAAAGAGCTCATGGAAATTATATTGTCTGACAATTTCCTGAAAAATACTTTAGACAATTGAAAAGTTTTTTATGGAGAGGATGACTCTCAATATCAGTTATGGGTGGAATCTGAATTATATTTAGTCTTTTTGACATCCTTCTAAAGATAGAGGTGTCATTATGTCCAGGCCAAGAGTCCAACAAAAGCAACGATATAAAGAAGTTTCGGATGTAAAACTGAAAATTATTCTCTCCTATTATTCCAGATTTTGCCATGCTGATTGCAAGATTTTTGGAAGTAAACAATCCTTTTTTAAATTTTTGATCATAATTTGCCTATTTCACTGAAAACATATATAAAGTTGCAGAAACAGTAATCTACAGATATTTATCACTGGCATTGTCGTATCTGAATGTGTCACAGCATTCACCTACTGCACAAGTGACTCCGGTTTCCCCCCCCCCCCCCCCCCCCCCCCCCAATTGAAACGATAAAGTGCAGTTTGCATGAAACAGTACTGATTGGTTTTATATGTGGCTTTTTAGGGGATAGTAAGAAGCTTAATCTTCATGTCAGCTATGAATTTCTTTATAGCGCTAGCTATTACTGACATCTCCTCTTCCACTTACTTGAGGTAAACTTCGTAATTTTGCAACTTCCTTTTCAATATAATTTCCTGAACCTGGAAACCAATCATGTTCATCCCACTTACAATTCAGAGTGCCCTGTCTCGGTGTCCTCAGTACCAATGCCTTGACTCCCACAGGCAGCTATAAATCTTTCAAATAGATTTTCTTTCACATTTATGTATTTTGGCACATATCTTGTACTTCATGTAAATCTGTCCTCCGTTTATATAATTCACATTCAGATTCTACAAAATGAAACTGGCTTTGCACAATGCTTATGTATAAGCGTTTTCTTCCTTCTTTGTATAACCAAAAAATTTAGAGCCTTTACATTCTCACTGAAAGCTATTACTGTACATGTTTTCTTTGAGTTGTAAGGTACCCTATTTTTCTTCTGGACTTTAATTAGCACAACAATCTTATTTGATACACAGTTCATGGAATCATCTGAGTTATTTCCTGTTTCCCAAATTTCTAATTAAATGCCGACATATTTCAAATGAACATCCAAGTCATTAACTAACAAATAAAACATATAGGTCTTCAGGAGAAGTAGGTAATTTTGATTGCATAACACATTCTTCATACAGGATGTTTCTCTAAGAGGTTGCAAAAATTTAACAGGACATAGAGAATGCTCCACTGAACAATTTGAGGTAGGGAAACTAGAGTCGGAGAAGCCAGCTTAAGGAGACAGTAGGAATAAAATCACATTCTTTCTACTTTTTTACTTACATTAGTTAACTGCAAATACCATCACTGACACAATAAATGCACCAATTGGACTGTATCTTACAAAATGTGCTGAAACTGATGGCCATCAACCTCAATGCAGGCATGATATTGGCAAAAAAGATTCTGATGCACCTGACAAATATCCCTGGTGTTTTTCGAATCACATCACAGACAACTACAATTCTGTCAACTAATTCCATCTCTGTATTGACATCCTCATAGGAAATAATCAAGTGGATTCAGGTCAGGTGATATCACAGACCATGGAATTAGACCTCCAATCCAGTAACCAAGAAATACTGTACCGGTACTTATCAATTGTATTGTACTGTACGTCTCTGAATAGCACTGAGTAATAGTGGGCTTGTCATTGATTCATAGCATGTTCTGTCATGGGACAATGTAAATATGATACAACAGAGCCAACGTATGGGCAAGTAAAGTAAACAAAACATGCATCATGACTTCCTTGTAATCAGGTTCGCCCTTCTTGTTTCCTTGCGGGAAATAAAGAATGTACAAATAAAAAAATGTAAACTTGTACACATGTTAGTGGTAAATAACAGTAATGCTAGACAAAGCAGTAGACAAGTTTATTTCCATATCTCCTTAAGCTGGCTTCTCCGATCCCAGGTTTCCTACCTCAAATTGCTCAGTGGAGAATTCTCTACGTTTCATTAAATTTTTGCAGTCTCTTACATAAACACTCTGTATTTCAGCTTTGCAAGTTTGAAAACATCAAGTAGATTCCACAATACTGTGAAATTCTGGGACCTGCACAAAGAAAGATGCTATCAGCAAATATATGCAAAGAAATCACAAAGAAAATTATTTCAATTTTATCGCTATTGTTATTGTTGCAAAGGCAACTGCTAATTATCAGGGATATTTAATGAGTGGCAAATTTGAGTGAATAGTAACTGTGAACAATTCTGTCAGAGCACGTATCAATGGATGTGCTGTACAAATTATGATCACGTTGTGCTGTGTTATCTGTTTACTGATTTGCCATCAACCAAGGATATGTGCCTGCCAAGTTGCACATGTGCTGTCTGTTACAATTACACGTAGGTGAACATTTCTCAAACTGCACGGTGAGCTACAAACTTAGCATTTTCCAACATTTTTTTTTTAAAATAATAGCAGTGTGTCTCAACTGCAAAAATTTTAACACTGTGTTTCTTTCATTGTATTCTTCCTATATAAAAAATTTCAGGGCAGGCTTCGACTTGTTGGACTGGACAATCAATTTGTTGGTTGAATCAGTTTAGAAATAGGGGAAATAAACCATGGCATTATTTGAGAAACTGAAATACCAGCAAAATAAGTTATCAATGTACTATAGCCAATGAAGGGAAAATTTCATTCTGAAAAGAATAACCATGATAATGAGGAAAATTGGCATATTTAAAAAATGAAGAGTATTCTTGGATGAAGTGGATTAAAAGTGAAAAAAAAGAAGCAGTTATAGAGAGAAAGAATAGAAATGTTTGTAAACAATAAAGGAGTTACAAAAACTTAGATAAAGACATAAAAGGCAAAAAAGGAAAAAAAAGTGTAGACTGAAAGAACAGAAATGGTGAATAAAAGAAAAAGATACATCAACTTACATGCAACCATGAAGGGGAGTGGGCAATGCTAAACAGCGCTGTTATTAAGCCGTGCCACCAATTTCAGAACAAAAATGAAAGGAATAAATGCAAAGTTATACTAATTTCAGCGTATCACAAAGACATATCAAACTGGCTTCACATACTTGCTGCACAGTCACACTTTTCATTTATTTGGCAAAGAACTTCAACACAGACTTCAATACAGCACAGCATTTGCCAGTCTCTGAATGTGTTTCATATACTTGTGTTTTATTGTGATATTTATGCAGACAGGGAGTAACCATAATAATTTATCAAAGCCACTTTAAAATTAATATTTGTTATGGTTTACTAAATAAAATTCAGAGTGGTCCTCATTTTCAGGATGTGCAATGCACAACCACTGGACTAGAAGTAAAATAATTTCCATACAGACTAAGTGACCCTATCTAAGATTCCAAATGGAGTTTTGTGTTCTGATGTAAAAGTCTTTGACAGATAACAGGCAGAAACCAGGCAGGAAACTGAAAATTCACACCTACTCAGAAAGAAATAACACATCGTTAGCCTCTGCTTCTACAATTTACCAAAACATTTGAATTCAAGGATGTAAATTCCACATTGCTCCAGTGTTTGAATAAGTAGATCTTGATTTGGCACTATATAGACAGCTGACAGTGATCTGAGTGAATTTACATAAATGCTTTGTTGGAAGTATTAGATAAAAACAGGGGCTGAGTAGTAGAAGATTAGGATCAGTGGTCTTTCCTCCAACACAATGGGAGAGAGGTTGCTAACAGCAAAGTGGGCACAACTGAGCTTTATGTTCAACATATCCACATTCTGGTGGCATTTCAGTCTATTATCCCTTTGGATGTTTAGGAACTTTACACATGGAACCTCACCCAGTATGGCCATTGATCTGTAAACCTGTTCCATTATTCTCCTAACTGTGTCTGTTATGGATGTGTTTGGGCTATTCATTATTATAATAGTGTCATCAGCAAACATCATAGTTTTTAATAGTCCCCCAATGTCCCAGGTAAATGATTTATTTAGGCCATGAGTACGAGTAGGTCCGTCACCAAACCCTGTGGGACATGATATTTTGACATTTTCCCACTCCAAACTCCTCATTCCATTCATTATTTTCCCACTACAAACTCCTCGTTCCTAAGTATCCCTAGTAGAACTTCATGATCTACACAATCAACGGTCTTGGCAATGTCACAGAAAATGCCAACAGAGTGATTTTCTTGTTTAAATCTACTGCAACTGTACTTTTAAGACCCTATATTGCTTTCTCAGTAGAGAAGCCATTATGGAAACAAAACTGCATTGCTGTTAAAATGTCAGTCTTTTAGAGATAGTTCAACACTGTGTTGTAAGTGACCTCCTGAGAAAAAATTGAGTAACTGGGAAGTAGTGGTAGGGGGGTCTAAATTTAGAGGCTGCTTGTAATTAATCTTTTTCTGTCCTCCATCAGTGAATACAATGGAAAGAACCCTAAATGTATGGTATTATACCACACACTTTATAATGATAGTATGGATACAGAGTATTACTATTAATCTGTTGGCAGTTTAATGGTTCTGATGATTAAGACTATTTATTACTAATAATTAATATAATGTGAACACTTAAATAGATGGCTGACAAAAAAGACTCACTCGTCTTTCAGTTTTATATCAATGTGGCTTATTTCAGAAGCTTTATACATAGCTTTCAGCTCTCCTGATTCTATCAATAGCAGCCGTCCATCCTTTGTTCCGCAGATTACGCAGTCAAATGTCAGCCAACAAACACATATTATAGGTATTGTGTCAGCTTTCTGATAACCAAATTGTCGCCACACTGTCTCTGTTACATTCAAGAGACGGAACAGGCCATTACCAACAATACATACAACAGATCCATCACTTGGGTTGCACACCACCTGCAAAGGAATGCTTTGCTTAAGGCACATTTAATATAACACAAACCCATTAACATATAAATCAAAATATATTTAACTGTAGGATTGAAAGCTAAAAATGATTAGGGCATCTTATATTACTTCATTTACACAAAAGTTTTTTTGCAGCCTACATCTTTTTAATTGCACTATGTCCAGCACTCAAAAAGCCCTTTTGTTTTCTGAAAGAAGAATTTTTGTTTGCTTACAGACCTGTTTGTATCCAGGAAAAAGTGACAAGCTCACAAAAGTATCTCTGAGCTGTCAAAAAAAGATTTTTATCAAAAGAGACATGATTTGTATTGTAGGCAGAGTAATGGATAAATTAGTTAGTTTTATGTTCCATGGATCATTTGTATGATAAACTGTAATGATGTGGAATACTTCTTTTACATTTATATCACAGATTAATATGTTAATATGACTACATGCTATTTCCATTTACAAGTGGTATTCCTTTTTCTTTAAAATGAAATTCACCTTCAGACATTTTACATCACTGGATAAATGATATAAAACATTGAGTGCAGCATTCTGGAGCCCTTTTGTTCTAAAGACAACCTTAATGTGGAGTAATGAATATCATTTTTTCTTCTGGTATTGTAATTATGTACATCATTGTTCCTTTGGAACTACAGTGGATTATTCACAACATGCTTCAGAAGCAATAAATATACTGTGAGGCAGTAGTCCAAAGGAAATAATTATTGGTGAGCAACACATATTATTCATCAAGGACATTTCTGAACAATGAAGGATTTCTTTCTTAAAGATGAGTTACCTCACAACATTATTCTGTATGACACTGAATGAAAATATGCAAAATATGATTTGTCTCTCCCCACAATTTGCAGTGATCCTATGTGTAAATGTGACTGGACTAAGTTGTTTCAATTTCTATCAATATGGACACTTAAAATTTTGGAGTTTCCAGCCCATTTGTTTTTTTTTTTTTCCCCCTTCACCATGTGTTACACTTATCGTTGGTGTAGTACCCCTAGATGTGCAGATCTCAATATGTTGTGTCTCTTTGAAACTGAAAGTAAGACCACACACAGAAGTGGGACCATGCACAGAAAACCAGTCAATGAAGAATACTGTTTACCATTTCTTCTATTGTTGTATGTATGCTTGGACTGATTACAAACTAGTGTCATCTGCAAAAATAACTAATTCCGCTTGTTATATATTAGACGGAAATGCATTTACGTATATGAGGAAGAACAGGAGACCTAAGATTGAGCGTGGGGGGAAGCATATGTGATTTCTCCCACTGCAGTCTGTGCTCTGAAATATTTATGGGAGTAGAATTGTCTTCAGCAATGAGTCCTGCTTAGAACTGAGCCCGCATGACCAGCAAAGATATGTCTGGAGATGCCCCAGACAGCAATAGGATACCAACCTGAACTGTTGCCTGCCATACAGACCAACAACCAGGAGTGATGGTTTGGGGTGCCATTTCTTTTCATAGCAGAACCCCTTGGGTTGTCATACATGGCATTCTTACAGCACAGCGGTATGTTGGTGATATTTCACAACTTTTTTGTTGCCCTTCATGACAAGCCATCCTAGGATTACATTTCAGCAAGATAATGCCCGCCTGCTCATGGTGAGAGTTTCTACTGTTTGTCAAAACCTACCTCGGCCAGCAAGGTGGACACATATATTCCCAGCTGAGAATGTTTGGAAGATTATGGACAGGGCCCTCCAATCAGTTTGGGGTTTCGATGATCTAACATGCACATTGGTCAGTGTTGGCATGATGTCTCGCAGTAGAACCCACCAACTCTGTCAATCAATATAAAGCTGAATAACTGCTTGCATAAGGACCAGAGGTTGACCAATGCATTGTTGACTTGCTCATTTTGTGAAACTCTTTCTCTTGAATAAATCATCCAATTTTTCTGAAATTGTAATCATTTGTTTGTCTGTATATGTACATCACAACTACAAGTTTATATCTTATTCAGAAAATTCCTTCATTTTTCCTTAGGGTGTAAGTACATCCAAAACAATTGTTCTAAATTTCTGTTTAAAAGGGGAAGCCTCCAAAACCTCTGTGACAATCAATGCCAATGGAATTACCCCCTCACTGGAAACAAAATGTTTGGCCATAAGACTTCAACAGGCTTTTAAATGGCAGACGCACATAACAAAAACAAATGCAACACTGAAGAAAGTATGCTACAGACTATGTTTAGTTGCACATGAACCATGCTTCCAACACTGTTCGAATTGCATACTTTTCCCAGTTCCACATCATTCTACAGTAGGGGGTTATATTCTGGGGTAGCACAACTGCTGGCTCAGTAAAAATAAAAAAAAAGGGCTATACGAGCAAGCATCATGCAGGACAAACAGTTTCCTGCAAGCCCCTCTATGAGAAGTCTTCAATACTCCCACTCCCCTGCATTTTTATTCTAGAAACTTGTAAATATGTGAAAAAGTACTTAAAGAGATAAATAACAACTTTAATGTAGATGAACATGTTATCAGGTAAAAATATATTAAAAACAAAGATTCCAAGACTTACCAAGCGGGAAACCGGCAGACAGGCACATGAACAAAACACACAAACACACACACAGAATTGCTAGCTTTCGCAACCGATGGTTGCTTCTTCACATATATGTGTGTGTGTGTGTGCGAATGTACATCTGTCCTTTTTTTCCCCCAAGGGAAGTCTTTCCGCTCCCGGGATTGGAATGACTCCTTACCCTCTCCCTTAAAACCCACATCCTTTCGTCTTTCCCTCTCCTTCCTGAAGAAGCAACCATCGGTTGCGAAAGCTAGCAATTCTGTGTGTGTGTTTGTGTGTTTTGTTCATGTGCCTGTCTGCCGGCGCTTTCCCGCTTGGTAAGTCTTGGAATCTTTGTTTTTAATATATTTTTCCCATGTGGAAGTTTCTTTCTATTTTATTTACTTTATCAGGTAAAAAGATATACTCAGTGTCCAGTTAGTAAGGACAACAGCCTTTAAACCTCCAATACAAATAGTGATATACAAATGTACAATGGTCTACCAAATAAAAGTTATCTCCCTATTTTCACTGTTTCATAAATCCCTAAGTACGTTCTCATTAGATCTCTGCTTCCATTCGGTGGCAGAATTTTTAGACAATGTGAAGTACAACAGACCTAATGTAAGAATATGCAAAAACTGATGCTGCTAAAACAAATTCATAGGCATGCATATTCAAATGCTGAGATCTGCAAACAGGCAGAATACAGCATTGTGGTCAGCAATGCCTATATAAGACAAGTGTCTGGCACAGTTGTTAGATTGGTTACTGCTGCTACAACAGCAAGTTAAGCAGGTTATCAAGATTTAAGTGAGTTTGAACATATTGTTATAGTTGGTGCACAAGTGATAGGACACAGCATATCTGAGGTAGTGATGAAGTGGGGATTTTCCTGTATTACCATTTCATGAGTGTACTGTGAATATCAGGAATCCGGTAAAACATCAAATCTCCAACACTGCTCCAGCCAGAAAAAGATCCTGCAAGAACAGGACCAGCAACGACTGAAGAGAATTGTTGGACATAGCATTAGTGCAACCCTTCCACAAATTGCTGCGGATTTCAATGCTGAACCATCAACAAGTGTCAGCGTGCGAACCACTAAATGAAACACCATTGATATGGGCTTTTAAAGCCAAAGGCCCACTCGTGTATCTGTGTCTGCATGACACAAATCTTTACGCCTTGCCTGTCAACACTGACATTCAACTGTTGATGACTGGAAACATGTTGCCTAGTTGGACGAGTTTCGTTTCATATTGTATCAAGCAGATGGACATGTACAAGTATGGAGCCAACCTCATGAATCCATGGACCCTGCATGTCAGCAGCAGACTGTTCCAGCTGGTGGAGTCTCTGTAATGGTGTGGGCATGTGCGGTTGAAGTGATATGGGACTCCTGATACCTGCATCCACTCATGTCAATTGTGCATTCCAGTGGACTTGGGCAATTCCGGCAGAACAATATGACACTCCACATGTCTAGAATTACTGCAGAGTGGCTCCAGGAACACTCTTCTGAATTTAAACACTTCCACTGACCACCAAACTCCCCAGACATGAACATTACTGAGCTTATCTGGAATGCCCTGCAATGTGCTATTCACAAGAGATCTCCAACCCCCCCCCCCCCCCCCCCCCTCCAATACTCTTACAGATTTATGGACAGCACTGCAGGATTCATGGTGTAAATTTCCTCCAGCACTACTTCAGACATTAACTGACTCCTTGCCATGTCATGTTACGGCACTTCTGCATGCTCGCGGAGGCCCTAACAATATTAAGCACGTGTACAGGTTTCTTTGGGTCTTCAGTATATTTTTTTTTGTGTGTATGTTATTGTTGTGGTCTTCAACCTACAGACTGGTTTGATGCAGCTCTCCATGCTACTCTATCCTGCGCAAGATTCTTCATCTTTGAGTAACTATTGCAACCTAAATCGTTCTGAATCTACTTACTGTATTGATCTCTTGGTCTCCCTCTATGATTTTTATGCTGCACGCTTCCCTCCAGTACTAAATTGGTGACCTCATGATGCCTCAGAACATGTCCTACTAAACAATCCCTTCTTCTAGTCAAGTAGTGCCACAAATACCTCTTCTCCCCAACTCTATTCAGTACCTCCTCATTAGTTATGTGATCTACCCATCTAATCTTCAGCATTCCTCTGTAGCACCACATTTTTATACTGTTTATCATCCATGTTTCACTTCCATACATGGCTACACTCCATAAAAATACATTCAGAAAAGATTTCCTGACATTTAAATCTATGTTATAAATGTTAACAAATTTCTCTTCTCCAGAAACACTTTCCTTGCCATTGCCAGCCTACATTTTATATCCTCTCTATTTTGACCATCAACAGTTATTTTGCTCCTCAAACAGCGAACCTCATCTATTACTTTAAGAGTCTCATTTCATAATCTAATTCCCTCAGCATCACCAGATTTAATTTGACTACATTCCATTATTGTCATTTTGCTTTTGCTGATGTTCATCTTACATCCTCCTTTCAAATCACTGTCCATTTGATTCAACTGCTCTTCCAAGTCCTTTGCTGTCTCTGACAGAATTAAAATGTCATTGGGAAACCTCAAAGTTTTTATTTCTTCTCCATGGATTTTAATTCCTACTCCGAATTTTTGTTTGTTTCCTTTACTGCTTGCTTAATAAACAAATTTAATAACATCGGGGAGAGGCTACAACCCTGTCTCACTCCATTCCCAACCACTGCTTCCCTTTCATGCCCCCCTTTAGAATTTGAAAGAGAGTATTCCAGTCAACATTGCCAAAGGCTTCCGCTAAGTCTACAAATGCTAGAAATGTAGGTTTGCCTTTCCTTAACCTTTCCTCTAAGATAAGTCTTAAGGTCAGAATTGCCTCATGTGTCCCAGTATTTCTATGGAATCCAAACTGATCTTCCCCGAGGTCGGCTTCTACCAGTTTTTCCATTAATCTGTAAAGAATTCGCATTAGTATTTTGCAGCTGTGACTTATGAAACTGATAGTTTGGTAAAAACAAAGATTCCAAGACTTACCAAGCGGGAAAGCGCCGGCAGACAGGCACATGAACAAAACACACAAACACACACACAGAATTACTAGCTTTCGCAACCGATGGTTGCTTCGTCAGGAAGGAGAGGGAAAGACGAAAGGATGTGGGTTTTAAGGGAGAGGGTAAGGAGTCATTCCAATCCCGGGAGCGGAAAGACTTCCCTTAGGGGAAAAAAAGGACAGATGTACACTCGCACACACACACACATATCCATCCACACATACACAGACACAAGCAGACATATTTAAAGGCCTGAAGAAGCAACCATCGGTTGCGAAAGCTAGTAATTCTGTGTGTGTGTTTGTGTGTTTTGTTCATGTGCCTGTCTGCCGGCGCTTTCCCGCTTGGTAAGTCTTGGAATCTTTGTTTTTAATATATTTTTCCCATGTGGAAGTTTCTTTCTATTTTGATAGTTTGGTAATTTTCACATCTGTCAACACCTGCTTTCTTTGGGATTAGAATTATTACATTCTTCTCAAAGTCTGAGGGTATTTCACGTGTCTCTACATCTTGCTCACCAGATGGTAGAGTTTTGTCACGGCTCCATCTCCAAAGGCTATCAGTAGTTGTAATGGAATGTCGTCTACTCCTGGGGCCTTATTTCGACTTTGGTCTTTCAGTGCTCTGTCAAATTCTTCACGCAGCATCATATCTCCCATTTCATCTTCATCTACGTCCTCTTCAATTTCCATATTATTGCCCTCAAGTACATCGTTCTTGTTTAGGTCCTCTGTATACTCCTTCCACCTTTTTGCTTTCCCTTGATATTCATACAGGTGGTTCTCTTTACTCCAAAGGTCTCTTTAATCTTCTGGTAGGCAGTATCTAGCTTACCCCCAGTGGTACATGCCGCTACATCCTTACATTTGTTCTCTAGCAAAGCCTGCTTAGCCATTTTGCATTTCCTGTTGATCTCATTTTTGAGACGTTTGTATTACTTTTTGCCTGCTTCCATTACCTCATTTTTATATTTTCTCCTTTCATCAATTAAATTCAATATCTCCTCTGTTACCCAAGGATTTCTTCTAGGTTAATAAAAATTTCTACTAGGTCATAAAGTTTTCATGTTCATGTGTCAGCTGTAAAAATACGGAATGCATGATTGTTGTTGAAGAAAGAAGAGTGGGAATAGCATGTGATTTAAAATAATTTGTAATTCATGTGGCTATGAATTTTCATTTTCCTCTTCCAAAAAACTGACACTGGTACCTCTGAAAGCAATTTTAGGTTAGCATATGCTCTGAGATGCCTTGGCCAGGGCAGGGAAGGAGGTAATTTATTGTGTGGTTTTCTGAACATGCCTCTACCTTGTGCAAGGTTTGAAAAAATAAATAAAGAAATGTATGATGCTGTATGTGGTACTGCCACAATTTCAATGAAGAAATCAGTGGAGGAATTGTGGAAATAAACCAAAAAGAAATAGATCCCGAGTAGATATTCATGACAGTGAATCTCCTACAAATGTTACTGACCCATGTGTGTCTGTAGATGGGACATGGATGAAAAGGGGTCACGCATCTCTGTATGGAGTTGTATCTGTTACTGCTATTGACTCAGGTAAAGTTTTAGATGTAGAAATTATGTCTAAATACTGCCACCAGTGTGCAATAAGGAAAATGTCCAACAATGAGGACAGTGAGAAACTGTGGCAAGAAAAGCATGCACCAGCATGCTCTAAAAATTACAGTGGCTCAAGTGAGGGCATGAGGCTGCTGCAAATGTGAGGAAGTTCTCCAGGTCTGATGACCAGTATGGTCTTAGATATACTAAATACCTTGGTGATAGAAGACTCCTCTCTGTTCAAAGCTGTAACAGATAAAAATCCATACAATACAACAATAGAAAAGTTTGAATGTGTTGGGCACATCCAAAAGAGGCTTGGTGGTATGCTTCATTACTTTCTGAAAAACAAGAAAGGTGAAGTACTTGAGGATGGAAAATCACTAGGAGGAAAAGGCAGGATTACTCTGAAAGAAATTGATTCTTTTCAGTTATTTTATTGGAGATCTATAAGGAAAAAACACACATGATTTAGAGGCAATGAGGTGTGCCGTGTGGGCAAGTTTTATCCACAAACTGTCCACTGACCAAACACCAATGCGCAACCTATGTCCGAAAAACAACTGGTGTAAATTCAACAACAGAAATGAGATGTATTCACAGTAACACTCATTACCAGAAGCTGTTGTGAATGCAATTAAGCCCACATCCAGGTTTCTTGCAAACCCTGATTTACTGAGGAAATGTATTCATGGAAAGACACAAAATGCAAATGAAAGCCTAAATAATTTAATTTGAATTAGATGCTTAAAAAGGACATTCTGTGGACTTGAAGTACTCAAAATAGCTGTATATGTTGCAGTTTCTTGTTAAAATAATGGTAGAATTGAAGTGCTGCAGAGAGTTGGTATAAATCATGGTGTGTTTACAACAAAAGCATTTTACATCATCAACAAGAGCAGATTCAAGAAAGCTTACAGATCAGTATCTTATCTGCAAATACAGGCCAGGCAGATTCGAAGAGGAGAGAAGAGAAATCTGGAGGATGAGGAGTATCAGTATCAAGGATTTTAAAATTGAGGTAAGCTTATTACATGAAGTATGAGAAGAAAATCTTTGAACTTCATTTTCTCTGTTTTACATTTTTTATGTTATTAGAAGCCTTTTCTCAAAAAGTATATGCACTAATGCTATGAAATTTTCAGGAACATTTTGCAACATGTTGCTGCCTCACTGGAACTAAAAATCATAAGATCTTGCAATTACATTCTGATTTTTAGATGATTGTATGTAGAAAATAAGTTAATTTTGGATGTGCAAAATTAAAAACTCTCTTAATGATACAATTTGTACCACAAATTAATAACTGTAGTTCAGTGGTCTTACAACCTTCTCAGGACACTGCAATAAAATTTTCAGATTAATTGCATAATTAGAATTTGAGTTACAGCTTTTTATAAAAAAAAAAGACAATACAAAAATTAAAAATTCAAATTTCTGGCAAAATATTAGTCCTGCATATTTTATTATATTTTTCCATTAAAAAAAAACAGCTCTTTTGCTTCACACATGCAAATTTTAGATTTGTACTATAATAAATATGGCTGTAATGCTTTTTTAAAATAAATGTTTACATTTTCCGTCACATCCCCCCTTAACCTTGAATACAGCTTTGTGCAAAGGTACAAATGAAGTGATGGAAGTTCTGAGCCTGGAGCACTCATCCATACATGAGTCAATCACAAAATAAACACTGCAGTTTGTGTGAAGATTTGACAGTTCATGCACTTTTGCAGGATTAATTAATAATTCAGTGCTGTCAGAATAGCAGCCATTTAATTCCTACAATTTTTCAATTTGAGTACGGCTCAATCTTAGGGTACATAATTACAGAAGGTATAGTAGCAGGAGTGAGTGTTGCAATTCAGTTTTAGGATCCAAAAGAGTAATTAGTGAAGCAACTTCAAGATAAAATAATTTATAAGCAATGTGTGCAGTTAGTTGTTCAAGGGAGGTGTAAAAAACAATAGGACATAACTAAAATGAGAATAACTGATGATTTTAGAGCAAATACTGCTTTGTAACGGTCTTACAAATGCAACAGCAATCACACAATTCACAGTGCTTTAAGATACTGCCTTAACCTCTTTTAGAACACAAAATCAGAGCTGATGAACTGCCAATGGCAAAAGCATTGGCCTGATAGGAACCATATTATTCTCTTGAAACAAGGCTTTGGATGACTTTTTTCCCCAAAATTGGTTTATATAAAGTCAATGTAGAATAAAAATAATGCTGTGTATAAATGATGGAGAGTGTTAAGCAGTCTGCTAGAGTTTATCTATCATACTACTGTATGTTATTTGAGCACTTAGTGAAGCACTGTAAAACAGAAAAAAATTAAGTGCAAACTGCAGTTATGAACGCTGTAGTTTTGTGTCAGACATTTACTTATGAAACTGATCCACTGCTGTTTGTCAGATACTTACTTGTGAAACTGATCCACTGCTGTTTGGTGGTACAGCTTTTGTTGAACTCTCAACTTTTCCATTTTGCCAGTTATAATACAGCATTGTCCAGTCAGGTGATCCTAAAACGGCAACTAAATTTTTGCTGTCAAATGTGAAGCTAACAGAAACAAATTCATGAGCAGCACTTTCAAATGGAATTCCTAAATTTTTCACACATGAGAGTGAAGCCATATCATAAATGGACATACTTGGTTTGCTTCCTTTCTTTACAACAGCTACAAATTTCCTTAACAAACAGAGGAAAAAACAGTCAATCTAAAGCTGAACATTATCACTGTACATAAATACAGAATTATGGAAGTGATTTTCACACACTACTGCATATCAGATCTACAAGAAATGTAGCATACATAAAATATTGTGTCATACCACTTAATAAAAATAATAATATGATATTAATATTTTAAACACAGCATATTACCAGGAAAGAGTGCTCAGTAAATTTTCTTATTAATATATACTGAAGGATCACCACCAAAACAGTACCTTGATGTTACGCACGTACTCTAAACTGCAAAACTAAATTCTCACTGCACACTTTTAGGGATCATAGTTTGAAGTGGGTAAGCATATTTCCAAATAGGAACTCACATGACTGAACTTCTGAAATATCTACTGCACAAAGTGCACAGTACTATTACTGTTGTGATGTTTCTATGAGCAACTGTAAGAAGAGTTCAATGTAACAACACCCACTTTGGCACAAACATAATGTTGTGTGACAGGTTTTAGGATGTCTGATCACCAATACCTGATAGTGCCACATGGGCCACTACCATAACCCGGTCTTGTAATTGCAGCTCTGCATATGCTCAAAAAGTAAACAATCCTCTGGAGCCAAATCAGGTGTCATGCTCGCCATGTAATTAAGCTCCTGTAATTGAATCATATATGGCCAAATCATTTATCTCAGCACTCACTCCGTCATCAGGCCACAAGTGGCCCATCGGGACCATCCGACTGCCGTGTCATCCTCAGCTGAGGATGCGGATAGGAGGGGACGTGTGGTCAGCACACCGCTCTCCCGGTTGTTACGATGGTTTTCTTTGACCGGAGCCACTACTATTCAGTCGAGTAGCTCCTCAATTAGCATCACGAGGCTGAGTGCACCCTGAAAAATGCCAACAGCACATGGTGGCCCGGATGGTGACCCATCCAAGTGCTGGCCACGCCTGACAGCGCGTAACTTCGGTGATCTGACGGGAACCGGTGTATCCACTGCAGCAAGGCCGTTGATATTTATCTCAGGAAGCACATGTAATTATAAAGCGAGGCACCATCATGTTGAAAACATCGATAATACAGAATGTTTGAAGGCAAATCTTACAGGAACTCTAGGAATGTAGCAATAAAGTAAAGTACATGCCGCCAAATGAGGTGACACAGCAATAAAGTAAATAACACGCCATCAATGAGGTGAGGTGATTGAAGATATGGTCAAACCATATAAACAGTCACAACAATATAACCACAACAATAACCAAAACAATACTGTCAAATTGTGTCATTTATATTTTGTGATGTATTCACAACATGGATCTATAGGATAGAAAATAAATAAATAAATATCACAGTTACATGGCAAATTCTGTCATGTTTGTCGCATTCACAATCAGATGCTGAAAAATAGACCAGGTATCGTGAGAACTGCAAGGCAACAATGAAGACTCCCAAGCATTCTAGAAGCTGTAATTCTTCATGCTTTCCCGGCGATCTGTTGCATCTTGGATATTCGGGAATCCAGCCGGATGTTCGCGTCGTTCTCCCCAGCATAGCGCCAATTTTTGTGGGTGGGCAAAAGATGTAAAAGATGACCTGGGGCTACGCAAGCCAGGTATTTACAACATACCATGCCAGTGTGGGATGTCATACATTGGCCAGACCACCAGAACTGTGGACATCAGGTGTAAAGAACACCAGAGACATGCCAGACTCAGGCAGGCAACTAAATCAGCCATAGCAGAGCATTGTCTGGAACTTGGTCATTCAATGGATTACAATGACACCAAGATTGTGACACAGACCTCAAGATATTGGGACAGTGTCATTAAAGAAGCAATTGAGATTAAGGTCACAGACAATCTAATCAACCGTGACTCGGGATACCAAATCAGCTCTGCCTGGAATCCTGCGCTTGAGCTTGTGAAAACTCAACGCAGGACACTCCAGGATTCAGCAAGAAATGTAAGTGGAGACCGAGGGAACAGCCGTGAGACAAGGTGTTGGGCATTAGAGACCAGATCTGACACACTCCAGGTCATGAACTCGACTTCAGAAGACGGCCAGGCCGGGCGCGGACGGCGGAGGGAACACCGGCCACCAGAGAGGGACAATGTAGCCGCGTCTGGCGGGCACGGACCTCAGATGGAACACACGACGCGGCGTGGACCGATTAGGGAGCGCCCAGCATGCAACAGAAGTGGAAACCGTAGGAACAGTCATGAGATAGAGTACCTAACATCTCAGATCGGGTCTGACACACCTCAAATGACAACCACAACCGTTGAGGACGGCCAAAACCAGCGCCGACGGCAGTCGGAAATTCCGCGACTGGAGGGGTCCGTTGAAGCCGAGTCTGGCGGGCGCGGACCACAGATGGAACACTCGACTCGGCGCGGACCGATTAGGGAACGCCCAGCTCCTCCCAGGCATAAATACTGGACTCGATCGACCTAAGGACCAGTCTCAGGTAGCACCTGAAGAAGACAGCGAGGCATGCTGTTGAAATATCGTGCGAGAACGACGCGAACATCCGGCTGGATTCCCGAATATCCAAGATGCCATTCTAGAAGCTGTCGCAACTGAGTAACAAACACTATAGCAATTTAATGTACTGCCTCACCTTCCCTTACACAATGGCTCCATGTCTCGAAAGCAGATATCACCAAGTGATTTGTGATAATGGAATACATCTGTTTTGGTCATGGGACAGTTGAAATCCAAACTGAGTCATAACTCTGATGGACTTTTACTACCACCTGATATCTCCCTAACCTTTTAAGGCAAAAACAATTTCCCTAATAATTCCACATTTTTCACAAAGATCACCATGTGCTGAACTTTTTCAGGTAAAGTCAGTCACCCAAGAATTCCAGCTTTTTCACATAAATTATCACTCTGTTGATGATGTTTCCATGTGAACCATATGGAAAATACCTCATTTATAGTCTAGATGTCCTTCATCACCATGGAAGAACATTGTTGGTACCAATGCACACATCTTTTTTCCAGAGCTGCAATTAAATGTTTATACAAACCGCAAGCAACAAGATCCGGTAATGTGAAAAACACTCCTGCTACAACTGATAAAAATCCCTCTTGCTAAACTTTGTTTCATCATACAGTAACACCACACTGGCATATTATCCAGATAGTTAGTAACTCATTTTCACCACCATAGTAATGTCATATATGAATTATAGTTCCATGTGGCAAGCATCACTCCAACACAAGGTTACATGACTGCCACTTTTGTGGACAGTTCACAGTCTGAAAACACAGCAAGAAGAATGATGTGCATAGCAGAAATCAGGTCAAGTTGTACAACATGACATAATCATCATCAAATGTTATGAGTACTCAGCAAAAGTTGTAATGGTGCTCCAACCGTAATAGGGACCCTGTGATCTGTGTGTGTGTGATCTGTACAGAAAATTAGTACACACATATCTGAGCACCACGGTAACTGTTGCCACATGTAATTCATGTGTCATTACTCTACTGTCAAAAATGATAACTACCTGTATGGTCAGTATGCCAGAGTGGTGTTACTCTATGACAAAACCAAGTTTAAATGGTGGCTGTGATTCAGAGTGATACCTATGTAGTCCACACTGCAGGACTTTAATGTGAGTAAATGGTGGATATTTAAAACACTGTAGTGATGATGAGATAAAGAGCAACAATTGTGGACAGTTTCTGAAATGTAGTACAAGGTAATGTTCACTATATTTTGCATTCTCATGCTATTTAAAGACAGAATGCTTTCAATTATGATTTTAGTTTTTGAATGAAATGTGTACATGGAGGACGTGAATGGATTGTATTAGCCTATTTAAGTAAATCTGAATGACTGGCATTTGGTTTATGTGCATTTGTAAGTTGATTTCACATTTGTAAGTTTATTTCATTAAATTTCAATTTTAATACAGAAAGTCTCTTTCACCATACTGCTCATATTATCTTACTTTACATACCACTTATTTTTATTAGCATCATTATGATATCATATACTTATTTAGAAGAGGAACAATTCATACTTTTAAATAAAGTAAGATTAAAATCTTTTACATGATTCAATATTTCTTTAGCAAATAATATCAATATTTTCATTTTTTCCCCACATGCTATTATTTCCATTTTACAGACATACTAACATTAGAATCTGTAACATTCTGGGTAACATTCTGGGTTACATACCATGCCTTATTGTGGAAGAGTTACCATTCAAGTACTGAAAATGTGACTAGCCAAGTGATACAATGAAAGAAAACAGGGTACGTACATTACAACAAAAGGAAATTTTATAAATATCTGTACCTATTTGGGCTAAGGCAGATGATAGTGACAGTTTTATTTGTCTCTTCAAGTGTTATATACTGCTGAGTTTTTTCCTTGTAATCATGGAGAACTATGACACCGCCTGCTGGATATAAGACTTTTTCACTTGTAACATACAAAGCATTGCCTTTTATATCTGTCCTCAAGCCATAGAAAGTAGACGCCTCAAGTGTTAAAGAAGACATGGCTAGTTAAGTCCCAAGATGACTGAAAAAAAGTTGGAAACTGTATTTTATGACATTCTTTCAACTTATACTTAGAATGCACAGGACAAACTCATACATCAGCCCCAATTGGACTGCGAAATAAAATCAATGGTGACAAGTGAAAATTTGTGGGAGACTGGGACTTGAACCCAGATTTCCCACTTTATGTGAGCAGTCACCTTACCACTTTGTCTCTCCAAGCACACTTCCCATCCAGTGGAAATTCTCAATTTGTTGTACACTACCTACGTAGGGTTGACTATCCATTATTCTGATTGCTCACAGCTTTGCCTGATTCTGGCAAGAGTATGGACATCTTGCAGGAATCAGGTACAGATGCTAGCAGTCAGTATAAGGAACAGTGGATGCTACATAGGTAATGTGCGACAAGTTGAGGGTTAAGGCTAGATGGAAAACATGCTCGGATAGCTGAAACAGTTAGGTGATCGCTTACATAAGTGGGTTCAAGTGCCTGCCTGGCAAAAATTTTCATTGTTCATCACTGAATTTATTTCATGTCTATGTTTAATTGCAGTTGATGCCTAGGTTTCTCTTATGCATTTATACATACAGCCACTGAATCATCACATGTATAATAACTATATTTAGAAGACTGTATGATGCAAAAGAGTAGAGGTCAACATGTTACCTTTTTTTTCTCTAAATACAGTGGATAGCAAAAATGATTCCAGGTTTTAATGGGGATATCACTGTATTTTAATGCGGAGTGAAAATTGAGTGCAATAATGAACACAGGAATTGTTTATTTATATTAATTAGATATGATTCATATTTCCATTGATTTCTTTAGTGATAATCATTGATTACATACTATTAACGCACTCATGAAAGTTGTTCATAGATCTGCACAGGTAGAATGACAGTGATTTTTCATCTTGAGAGGATCACAAATTCAGTTATGGAAAGTGTGTCCACTGTTGATTACCTGTGGTTCCTTTTTCATTTAATTTTATGAATTGCTTCATTGTTAATAATTTTTTTCAGAGCAATGCGTCTTCATGTGGGACATATGAGAATTTTGGCCTGTATGGAATTAACATGAACAGGGTGTGATGTTTCACTATAAGAGTGCCACAGGCTGTGTTTCTTGACCCTCAGTTTTGATTGTGAAGGAATGCTTCCTTTTAATATGATCTTTTTGAAGGTGACACTGGTTGGCTTGCTCAGTAACATGATTTAACAACATGTTATTTTTATCAGTGGACATATATACAAACCAAGAACGGCACACATGAATCTGAAGCTACTAAAGGCGCACATATTACAAGAAGTTGCAACCAGTCAGCTTGCAATAGCCCCAAGCTAGGATAACTTCCATGGATGGCTTCAGAAGTATCACAAATATGAGCTACAGCTTGATGAAGGGTAAGTTTAAAGTGGACTGAAAAATGCTTTTTAGTTTTTTTTAATTTCTTGTTTGATTTGATTTTTACTGCTCTTCAAATGTGGGAATGGTTCCTCCAAATATTGATGCTATATCTGGTACTACTTGTTGCTTTCAATATATGTGCTAAATAATTTAATATTTGTCATTATCATTTGCAATGGTGTTAAAATGAGAAAATATACTGTCATAACAGATAACATAAAAGAAGGAAATTTGACAAGAGTTTCAATAGTCTATGGAAACTGAAATCAAAATGAAGTTTTACTACTTATGTTTATTACTTTTATTATTTATAAGAATATAATTTCAACGTCAACCAGACTTTGCATACCTGTGGGAATGCTGTAGGGATGGAGAAAGGTGGACCTGAGAGGAAATGAATGCATGAAGAACAGTAAAATGAAGACCAGTTTACATTAACTTGAATATTACACAAGCTAGAACAATTAATTATTGTTGGTTAAGTAGTAACAATAGCAGTGATTTCTCTAGAACAAAAAGATATTCAGAAGAGAAAATATTTATGCTCATGGTTGTTTCTCTGCCACCTTTACTTGAACTGATGATTCATTTTCCTGTATCACATGGCAGTACACATAGCTGAGTTCAAGTATCTGTAGAATTATGATGACTGATGTAGTTACTTTCCTTCCCACAACATAGTATCATTATTTTTGTGAAATACTGCAATAATAGAAATTATGGGTTGTATAGAGATAATGTCTTGTCCACCCACCTTTTATGTATTCTATTGGTCTCCCCACTGGCACTCCCATTGTGAGTGGTTCCTTTCTCACCAAGAGATCCTCACATTTGTCAGTCATAATCTCCAACCATGTTTTCACAATCTACCACACAGATAATCTTGATGCCGAGTGTTCCTAACCCACACTTCACTACCTACCTTCCTACACCCAAGATTCTAATGGCTTTCTCTACTTTCTCCCCACAGTTCCTGGACCATTATCACCAGATTTATTGTTTGTTACTATGGCACACCCATGTAGACCAATATCCAGAATGCTTGTGGCTTGGGTGCCTTGGAACACCAGCTTTTCCAGTATCCTTCAAACACTAAAATCTCCACCCCTCCCCAATATTTTTGGCCAACCGTTTTCTGACCCATAATTATTTCTTCATTGAAGGTCAAATCCACAGACAACTCTGTGGCACTGCCATGGGCACTGATATGGCACCATCCTCTGCTAATTTGTCTATGGGCCCAGGAGGAATCTTTCCTGTCCACCCAACAACTAAAAACCTTTCTCTTCTTTAAGTTACTTCATGAAATCTTCATGATCTGGATCCATGGCAAGGACACACTCTGCTTCTTCTTCCAGACCTACTCCAAAACTTGTTTCATCTACTCCTCTTGTTAGATGTTGAGCTTCACCTCTCATTTTATCCCATAAAAACCTCTCTGTTTACATCAAAAACACAAATCACCAATAGTACCAGCATACTGACAGGTGTTGCCTTCAGGTGTAATGAGAAGGATGAGGTAGCCAATTATGCTGATGACAAATATCAAATGCCATCCCTTTCTCTAATCTTCCTCTAATACCCGCAAACTCATAGCCACTGTGAATTATCACCCAAGATAAATGAAACTTTGAAAAATTTAACTATGTTCCTTTGCCACAGATGTGATCATCTCTCATCTCTGGATATGGGGGATATCATATACAAAAACTCACTCTTCTTTGTATTCCACCAACATGATTGTTGCAATGGCCTAGTCCATGTTTCTGCCAACCCTCTGCATCATATGTGTCATACTCCTGTCATAGTCCAGTGTTACTTGACACCTCATATTACTATCTCACAGGTGTTTCCTGACCTCTCAAGTGCAGGACCATATATTATATCAGCTCTGCTATGTGGGAATGACTACCCACATAACAGGCAACTGCTAAACTGAGGTTAACCACAAATTTGGCCAGCCAGTTACTGGAATGATTCACACCATAACACCAATTACTTTAGTACTAACTGCTTCCATGCGTGTCCTGTTTTTGTCCTTACACTTACCATCAGTTCATGTGAACTATGCATGTGTGAACTGTCCTCCATCCTCCAGTCTCACAATTCCTGTGGCAGAAACCTCTGTGACTACCTTTCGCACTCCCTTATTCTTGATCCTTAGCCTCACTTTTAGTCCCCCATCACATCGCCCATAACTTATTCCTTGTTGTAACATTGCACTTAATTCCTGGACTACCATCCCCCCCCCCCCTTTTCCAACCTCCCTCCTTTTCCCAGTTTAAATAATGTTGCCTCTTCATATTTTGCTACTTATCCTCAGTCAGCTGTCTCATCATCTATCATTCTTGCAATTACTTCACTCTTCCCTTCGCCCACCCACCTTACACCGTCTTACTTGCCATATACTTTTCCTCTCACCTCATCCCTCTCACTCTAAGAAAACACTCATAAACAGTCAATGTAATTGAGGCCATGGATGGGTACATTTGAGTTTTGCATTCAAAAGTGTGAGAGTCGCAGGCGACCACAAAAATTTATCCAACAGAGAGGGGGAGGCGGAGTCTACAATTCCCACCACAGAATGGCAAGTTTTGCAACTGCTAAAGCTATATTTATGTCTCACTGTGACAAGAACGTTATTCTGCAGTTGGTTAAATGAGAAGTTTAGTAAAATCACTTCCAAAAGTGTATGAGAAGTCTGCAGTGAATAAAAGCTCAGTCCTCCATACTCCAAGGCAGCAGGGAGAGAGGAGATGTCAACTGCCCCCTCTAGCCTCCCCCCCCCCCCCCCACCCCAATTTGCAAACACGTATGGTGATAGTGTTCTTACATTAGGGAATGAGCAGTACTATCTCTGTACTGTTACATTTGTCTGTGCCACACATCCATAAGCTACAGCAGAGTGTTTCTCTTTTGGTGAAAATCTATTATAGTCTTATTTGCAGCAGCTATACTGCAAGTACTTCACAAACTTTGTATATATGAAACTTATTTATTCTTATTCTTTCATAATTTCAGGGCGATATGGGGCAACTAACTGAAACTATTTCCTTGGCGTGTATGGGTAACTAACGGTACTGAAACTATCTTTAGTCAAAGTCGTTCATTCATGCAGTGTATTAATCATTCCACTCATGAAGGATTTTCGGGAATGCACAGCAAGTGCACACAATGACTGAGGGAAATTTGTTTCTGATTGTTTTTGGTCTTCAGCAGTACAACCTAGGGGAAGTTGCATCAGAAACTACTTCCGATCACTCTATTAAGAACTGCATGTCAATAACAACAATCTACCACGTTCGGGCCTACATTTCAAATTATACAGAACAATTTTTGTAATTGGCAGAAAACGTCAAAATATTATCTTTACAAAAGCCCTTACTGGTATAAAGAATTAGTAATTTTTTTTTGTTTAGCACCTACTGCTTGCTTATAGCACCGGTAATTTAGTGACATTTACAATGTTATGTTTGAAGGAATGAAAGCGTCTTACTTTATGTAGTTAGTCATTTGGGGAAATTTTTAAATGTGTTACAGTCAGCTTCAAGAGAATGAGGAAGACTTCTTTGAAAAGACTTCCACTTTTAAATGAAACGCAATGTTAATATTTCGCAACATGAAAAAAATCGTGTCAATTGAAACAAAAGGCGATCAATATTCAACGGTACAGTAGGAACAACGAATTGTTGTCGCTACGTTCAGACATGTGTGTAATGGTTTCCAAAATAAAGTCAATAAAAGTCTTAAAAGCTCCTCACGATAAACCTCTTGATCATCTTTAAAACAATCACAACTTTACTCTCTGAGATTTCCTGGTTTGAAAAATGGCCCACAAAGAAATGTTGCGACTGAGCTTCATCAATAAAGAAGTATCGTCAACAGTAACGAGTCCTGCGTTAGTATGCCCACTCAATGTTGAATTTCATATATTGTTTGGAAATATACCGACAAAGAAATTTGATCACGTTCACTTCATTGTCTCTCGTGAACTGAGCGAACTGTTGCGCAAACTGGTACGTATGTAATACTTTATTACGGTTACACTGCCGGTACTGATTGTTCCTACTAACACTGAGAATTATCATTATGATAGCTCAGAAATGTCGATAATTTATCAGATGTAGCAAGCGTATGTGATTAGGCATAACGGTTTTTATTCACGTACTGCAATATTTATTTACGTTACAACAATAAGAGTTTTATTCTCTCATGCGAAGTTGGCGGGCTTGCAAAATTATATTTGTGCACGTTGTCGCAAAGTAAGGTACATGGCTGCTTTTTGAGAACTATTTGATCAAGCATTTTTCTCAATTATTACACACACCCTGCAACTATCATATCCATAGAACAGATATATTTTACCAATATCTAATACAACAATATGCAAAGATTTGTACTATAAGTGCACTTAACATAGTACTCACACAATGAAACAATTAAAACTTGATGGTACTTTACTGTAATTAACTAAGCAAACAAACTTTTAACGAAATTACGACAGATGTTAATCACTACATCTACTGTTTATTACCTACGTGAAGAAGATACAGCACAAGCACTGTGATAGAACAACAAAAGCCAAGTTGACATGTTGTAAAATACATTATAGAAGCTAGGTTACAAGTAGCTGTATCTAAAAAGAAAGTAAAAATCATCAAAGTTTATTATTCGTGTTTTCATTGTCTTTTACACAGTACATTTCGAAAATGATTGTACCCAAGTTTACCGTTCTCTGAAACAAAGGTGTTGGCGTTAAACGTGAAGAAAGACAGCGGATGGAAAAGTGCGGTTTCACTAGAGAAACTCACGACTGCTAGTGATTTGAAAATCGCTTTTCGTTATTCTTCAGTTCCCTCAACTTGGCGTACGGTAAATAAGTACCTCGCTGGCTTCTAACTATATTTGTCGTTACCATAGCAACAGCTGGCCTGGCGCTTTGCTAGCAGGCGTAAATCAGTGGAAAAAGTGGCGTCCCATACATTGGCGTCCGCAGAAATTTGCACAAAATGGGCCAAGATTCTGAACCTTTTTATAACAAAAAAAAAACTATATGGTAACCGATTCGACAAGCTGGAGACTGTATCTTTCCGCAAGAACTAAATTAGACAATAAGTTCTCCATAAGTCTAAAGCGCAAAACAGTGTTAATAACATGGATAGCTTACCACAGGATATTAAAAGATGTAAACGATCCCAGAAATTTTAGCCAAAGGCTTAAAAACAGTTGTTCAACAACAGTTATTATACTATAAACATTTTTAAAATAGCCCTAGATAGCCAAATAATTGTCCTTAAACTATAATAGCAGCATTACATAACTAGACGTGCCATTGTACTAAATGTATGAACTACAAAATATGTACGAAATTATGAATGTTATTTAATTAGAACCAGGGCTTAATTTCGGCCGGAACGGCGTTCGGGATCTCGCAGGGAAATTTTCTTGAACACTCTGGAACAAGTCGGCACCGGAGATTTACAATAAATCGCAACGTCACTATAAACAGCCACTGCATTGCCAGCAACGAACCCATCAATAAGACAGGAAACAAAGCTGCAATATATTTAGAATAGGTACTTTTATTCATATACCAATAATGTTTTTTGATGCTGACAATGTTTGAAGTATTACAGTGACGTTAGTGTTCAAATGTGCTGCTTATTTGTAGTAACGAATATACACTTAGATCAGTTCAAGTGTAACACAGCACAATGAGAAGAAGGTATATGACATTAAACTCCGTCTCCAACGTCACTTAGTGTTTCCTTTTTTTTTTTTTTTTTCTTCAGCCGTCCGGGAACTCAGAATTATAGCTGACGCCAATGGGCTAGGAATATCTTCGTTGTCAGCCATCGCAAAGTGCTTTATTAATTAATAGTGATCCATAGGCGCCCTGAGAAATTTTTCCAGAGGGCGGGGGGAAGGTGTGAGCAAGATTACACAACTGCCATTTTTTATATAAATTATTTGATGTGTTCTGAGACGTGTCATGCCACAAGGAACAAGGACTAATTGTTGTAAGTGACACAAAAAATATTATACTCCAGAGAACTGATGGTCATCCACTGAACATTTATATTTTTTACCATCGTGTACAAACCGTATGGATTGATCGATGAGAGGACACGGAACAAAAAAAGGCTAATGATTTTATGTCCGGAAATGCATGGTTTCATGCTAGAGTCCATTTATTTAATCATATTGTTACAGAGATCACAGTCTAATACGCGCTTAACATACAGCCACAGTTACAGTACGGTATGTATTGAAAATGGTTTTCATATGTCTCAATGCATGCGTGTATGCGCTATAGCATGTTCTGTCTCACATGTTCATATCACCCATGCTGCGTCCTAACAGTGTCAAAGGCAGCATCTGCTCCTGAGTCTCCGTAACTGGAATGGGCTCTGCATACACGATACTTTTGAGATGGCCGCGTAACCAGAAGTCGCACGGGTTGTGAGATGCGGTGAACGGGGAGGCCATGCAAATGGAGCCCCTCGTCCGATCCATTGACCAGGGAAGACACAATTGAGATGCGTCCGGACGTTAACGGCGAAGTGGGCTGGTGCACCATCATCTAGTAGCCACATAACCCTTCGAAACATCAATGGCACTTCTTCCAACAGGGTACGCAGTCATCCGCAAGAAACGCCGATAGTTCCGGCCAGTTAGACGACGTGAAACGAAGACTGGACCCAAAATACAGTCGCCAATTATCTCAGCCCATACATTCAGGCTGCACCGATGCTGATTCGCTGTCACCATATTATGGGGGTTCTGCATACTGTCCTACAGATGACTGTCATGAAAGTTGAAGATACCACTTCGTATAACGGTGGCCTCATCTGTGAATAAGATGGGTGACACAGATCCTGGGATTGTGATTACCAGGTGAACAAAGCTGTGACAAAACTTCCCCGATGTGGAAAGTCTGCCGCTAGTAATTCCTGTACAAGCTGTAAGTGATGAAGGTAGTAACAATTGGCATGGATAATGTTCACACGGTCGTCTGGCTTACCCTGTACTGGCGGACCAACTGCCTGGTACTTTTAAGATTATATCTGATATGTTTCCAACAAAATCATCAATAAGCTAGGAAATAAAACTGCAAAATACAGGGTGATTCAACAAGAATACCACAACTTTAAAAATGTGTTTTTAATGAAAGAAACATAATATAACCTTCTGTTATACATCATTACAAAGAGTATTTAAAAAGGTTTTTTTTCACTCAATAACAAGTTCAGAGATGTTCAATATGGCCCCCTCCAGACACTTGAGCAATATCAACCAGATACTCCAACTCGTTCCACACTCTCTGTAGCATATCAGGTGTAACAGTTTGGATAGCTGCTGTTATTTCTCGTTTCAAATCATCAATGGTGGCTGGGAGAGGTGGCCAAAACACCATATCCTTAACATACCCCCATAAGAAAAAATCGCAGGGGGTAAGATCAGGGCTTCTTGGAGGCCAGTGATGAAGTGCTCTGTCACGGGCTGCCTGGCGGCCGATCCTTCGCCTCGGGTAGTTGACGTTCAGGTAGTTACGGACAGATAAGTGCCAAAGTGGTGGCGCTCCATCCTGCTGAAATATGAATTGTTGTGCTTCTTGTTCGAGCTGAGGGAACAGCCAATTCTCTAACATCTCCAGATACTGTAGTCCAGTTACAGTAGCACCTTCGAAGAAAAAGGGACCAAAACCTTTATTGGCTGAAATGGCACAGAAAACGTTCACCTTAGGCGAGTCATGTTCATACTGAGTTGTTTCCCGCGGATTCTCAGTGCCGCATATACAGACATTGTGACGGTTGACTTTCCCGTTAGTGTGGAAAGTTGCTTCGTCACTAAACACAATCTTTGAAACGAAAGATTCATCTGTTTCCATTTGAGCAAGGATAAAATCACAGAAATCGATTATTTTAATCTTATCAGCTGCAGACAGTGCTTGAACCAATTTCAGACGATAAGGTTTCATAACTAACCTTTTTCATAGGACTCTCCATACATTGGTTGTGGAATTTGCAGCTCTCTGCTAGCTCTGCGAGTCGATTTTCCTGGGCTGCGAACAAATGCTTGCTGGATGCGTGCTACATTTTCATCACTCGTTCTCGGTCGTCCAGAACTTTTCTCTTTGCACAAATACCCATTCTCTGTAAACTGTTTATACCAACGTTTAATATACCACCTATCAGGAGGTTTAACACCATACTTCGTTCGAAATGCACGCTGAACAACTGTCGTCGATTCACTTCTGCCGTACTCAATAACACAAAAAGCCTTCTGTTGAGCGGTCGCCATCTTAGCATCAACTGACGCTGACACCTAGTCAACAGCGCCTCAAGCGAACAAATGTACAACTAAATGAAACTTTATAGCTCCCTTAATTCGCCGACAGATAGTGCTTAGCTCTGCCTTTTGTCGTTGCTGAGTTTTAAATTCCTAAAGTTGTGGTATTCTTTTTGAATCACCCTGTATTTAGAAAAGGTATTTTTATTCATATACCAATAATGTATATTGATATTGAATGTCAGTAGTCTGAAATAGGAAATCAGATGTGAGAATACTGTTTGTTATAAACAAAAATAACCATTCCCCAGAGTCTTCGACTAATCTTCATCGAAACTGATAACGCAGAGAACAAATTTTAATTCATAGCCGAGTGAACAAGGTACCGTACATAGCATACTGAGAAATAAAACAATGCTCCAGCAAGCTCTGTGTTCAGCTATTGTTGATTACCTTGATTCCAGAACAATTCGGAAACGTCTCGTAGGCAACCTGATAACGATACTTCCAAGAAGGCAATAACGAAAGTCGGCACGGCACACAAGAGCGACTTTTTTCCGCCTTCTTTTGTACCTTAGGACAGCAGAATTTTCAATGTTATTGAAAGCAGAGCTACTTACAAACCAGTGAAGCCAGTGCTCCGTTATCGAATTTCTGGTGGTAATTGCCATGGCATTATATCATTGCGATCAGTCACATACTGCTATAACTCGATAAGCGAGAGGTATTGCGGCATCACGGAAATTACTTCTAGAAGTGTATGAGAATTCTATGATGAATACAAGCTATGTACTCCAGATTCTGGAGGGGGGGGGGGGGAGTCAAGTTACCGCTAGTAGATAGCCACTCGAATGGCAATAGCATCACTTGGATACTTCCGCTCTATGCGAGTCCGCGACCATTATATTTAACAGTTCAGAAATAATCATGGAGGAACTAAACTACTTTATGTATTCTAAAGCACTCAGTATTACGAATACTACATTTGATGTGATGTATTTGAAACAAAAAATCGTTTAACCCTCACATGGTATCAGCCCTGGAAAAATATAATGTATGCCTGGGGTCTTTTTTGACCTGAAAGTGATTCAAGCAAATTTATGGCTATAAAATTTGAAATACTTTTACAAAAGTAATTATAATTTATTGAGAAACATATGTACAGTGTTGATATTACAACTCCATAGTTTCTTATAATAAGTAAGTTACATACGTGTTGTAATTATTTACTACATTTGTATGAAGTATGAAAACATAATTTTTATACTTTGTTTAGTTCCAAAAGTTTTTTTAACACGAAATATACATAACCCACACATTATGTAACTATACTGTATTTTATTAATATTATCTGTATTATCACTTACATGGAATTTTATTATAAACACACTCCTACTCGCTCTCAATGCCATATGACGAACAATCAACACACTTAACGTAGCATGTTCTTTACAGCCAAACTTGTGACACCCATCACACTGTTGATTCACTTTCTTGTACTTTGACCTTAGGGAGGAATCACACCGTTTTCTTTTCAAAGATCTGTGAAGCGTTAAGATATTATTGCTGAATGAATGCGTTGTGTTCTGCACTGGGGAGACGGGATTCGTCGTTCAGTGTGCGATTTGACTAGTTCTTTTCTAGTTCTGAGAGGAATTCCTCTTCCTGCATTTTTACTACTCATATCATGTAAAAATTTACAATACAGAACGTAAGCATTGAGACAAGCTAAATCTAACATATCAAAAAACACAGCAAGTGGCCACCTTCTTGTTCCACTTTTCACTGAATAATGTCTAGCCATCTTATCAATTGTATCAACTCCTGCCTTTGTTGAGTTGTAGAATATTATTTCAGGTTTTCGTGCTCAGGCTCACTTACATCAAATGTTTGGTGTAGAGTGGACAACAAAATGATTGATTTATTTTGTGTAGGAACCTACGAAGCTAAAACAGTATTCTGTGCATACCCAAAAGTGGTAGATAATGGGCGCCTCTGTTTTGATGTCTCTTTTCGTGTCTCTTTCCGGTTGACCTGAAGAGTTCCCACAAGTGTCAATTTATTAGCAAGAAGTTCTCGTCCCAAATCAAAACTTGTAAAAAAGTTATCAGTGGTAATGGTCGTACCGCTCCCCTTCAGGTGATCAACTAAATCATGTACCACTCGTTTCCCTTGATTTATTTCCCTTCCTTCAACAGATTTTCCCGTATAGACTTGTGCATTTATGACATAATTGGTCTCAGAATAGGAAAAGGAAATTTATTGTCTATAGTAGAACATACAATCTCCATTGATCTTTATTTTGCAATTGCCATTGCCATTTTTAGCGCCTGTGAGTGGCATGTAGTGTGTTTGGAATTCTCTGTTGGCGTTAAGTGCTGTGGTGAAGGCTAACCACAGAGTGCGTTTTATTGGCAGGACATTTAGAAAATGTAACAGACCTACTAAGGAGACTGTCTACACTACGCTTGTCCGTCCTCTTTTAGACTACTGCTGCGCGGTGTGGGATCCTTACCAGATAGGACTGACGGAGTACATCGAAAAAGTTCAAAGAAAGGCAGCACGTTTTGTATTATCGCGAAATATGGGAGAGAGTGTCACAGAAATGATACAGGATTTGGAATGGACATCTTCAAAAGAAAGGCGTTTTTCGTTGCGACGGAATCTTCTCACGAAATTCCAATCACCAACTTTCTCCTCCGTATGCGAAAATATTTTGTTGACACCGACCTACATGGGGAGGAACGGTTACCACGATAAGATACGGGAAATCAGAGGTTGTACAGAAAGATGTAGGTGCTCATTCTTTCCGCGCGCTTACGAGACTGGAATAATAGAGAATTGTGAAGGTGGTTCGATGAACTCTCTGCCAGGCACTTGAATGTGATTTGCAGAGTATCCATGTAGATGTAGATGTAACGCGTAGTGCTAATAGAAGAGACAGAGAAGATCAACGAAAAGAGGCCCGTTTGCTCAAGAAACTCCAGTGTGCCTACCAATCTGGATGTGGTTTTTAGACGGTTTTCTTCATACCACTAGCTGACTACTGGGCTGGTATACCTCTCGGAGTCCCGGGTTCGAATCCCGGCCGAGTTGGGAATTTTCTCTGCCCGGGGACTGGGTGTTTGTGTCGTCCTCATCATTTCATCATCGTCATCATCATTCGTGACAGTGGTTTGATTGGACTGTGAAGGAAATTGGACTGTATAAAAGTTGTGACTTTGTCTGGATGCTACTGACGCGCAGTTGAGTGCCCCACAAATCATACATCGTCAACAAGTCCAACCTCAGTTACACGATTCGCAAACGTCTCTAAAACTTTTTTCCATTTTCACATGAATAACACTGCATGCACACAGTAGGAGTATACATATTTTGTTGACATCGACCTACTTAGGGAGGAACGATCACCAAGACAAAATAAGGGAAATCAGAGCTCGTACGGTAAGATATAGGTGTTCATTCTTTCCGCGCGCTACGCGAGATTGGAATAATAGAGACTTTTGAAGGTGGTTCGATGAACCATCTGCCAGGCACTTAAATGTGATTTGCAGAGTATCCATGCAGATGTAGATGTAGAATCTACAGCAGCCCACAATTTTACCCCATACTTTCCAGCTATTATAAGTAACAAAGAATGCCTGCGGCTCTTTAGAATCAAGTTCAGTCCAGCATTCAAGAGCTGGATACAGCATTTTACTATGTTTTGCATGATTATTGGTATGCATTACTATTACACCCTGCATGTGGTGATAAAAAGTCTGAAACAGTCTATCCTTGTATGCAATTGTGGTCTGAATTTTTGCGCAGTTTCACATATTACATTCCTTGAAACCTGCTTGCACCCATCAGGTGGTACTGTGTTATATGTTATCTGTCCACTTCTAGACACAAAAGTAGATGCACTCGTTACCTGAATACCTCTATCATTTTCTTCAGAGATCTTCTACGGATCCACTCCATCTCTGACCTGTATATCTTCCTCTATCATATCTCCATCAGCATCACTGTCATCCTCGTTTCCAAAAATTGATTCGTTATCGCTATCACTCTTCTGTAAATCTGCCAAAGTATGCTCGAAATTGTAGCCCCTTGCAAAACGTAGACCTATATCACCATCCGTGACGAATAAACTATAACACCACGTCTTCTTTCCACAAAACTCAATTCCAAACTGTGAATTTGTCGTATCAATGCACGTGAATGTATTTTCTATTCATTGTTTACAACAATGTACAAATGAATGTCGGTTTATAAGGTGAATTGCTGACAAGATTTATTTTCGTAACAAAACTTAACACCATAAATCACATATTGTATACCTAGGGTATTTTCTGGCCCCACTGCTAAAATTTCAAATTGTTGTACTACAAATTGTTGTACTACAATAATCATAAATATTTTACCCAGTTATAATAAAAAGTCCACGAATATCATATCTGGAGGATGAGTAGTCTATACTCACATTAAAACTGGTTTTTTGTAGTTGAACGAGCCTTGTGGTCTCAAGAGGCTCCAGACTTCATGCGAGGGTTAAAAAACGATAATAACGAAGTCATGAAAATGCGATGTGTTGCTGTGTTTCTCGCAGGCAGTTTTAATAGGAAACCTTAAATCGCAGCCGCACGAATTTAGTCTTTTTCCGACATCTACCGATCAGAATCAGGATAAGAGGGCATTTCAAACATTACACTGATTGCTTCCTCATACTGATCATGTACTTAACGGATTTCACGCCCTCTGCCTGCTGACACTCGCCTGAAGCAAGAGATTTAGTGTTACTGCAATATTCTGGTGATACTCGATGGATGAATTAATTATTTGCGATAGGTAAGCTTAAGGGAAGTAGTCTGCAGAAAGAAGACGCACTACTGGTCCCAGAGCCAGAGCAGGATGGGGATCAGGCACTCCCCAGGTAAGAATATGGATATATCTCAATCTTGCATCATAACAATGTAATATGTAGGGTGCAGCATAACCACTAGCACGATCTGGGCAGTATACAACGTTTCACACTGCTAAAAAATATGAAGCTGATGTGAACCGCAGGAAATTCATACTGCTTGACCACACTGTCTTAGGATCCGTCACTTCAAAAGTTATAATGGTAGGATACTCTCGTACACCCGTGAGCATGTGTGATCATGCGTACGAATCATAGACTCGGTGCGTGTTTATTCAAATGTTCAAATGTATGTGAATTCTTATGGAACTTAACTGCTAAGGTCATCAGTCCCTAAGCTTACACACTACTTAACCTACATTATCCTAAGGACAAACACACACAACCATGCCAGAGGGAGGACTCGAACCTCCGCCGGGACCAGTCGCACAGTCCATGACTGCAGCGCCCTATACCGCTCGGCTAATCCCGCGCGGCCTTGTTTATTCGAAAGAAGAAAACACCTATCATACGATTTGATCCTATGACAAAATCTGAAGTCATTGTGAATTATTTGCACACTTATACACTTTCACAGCAAATATACAAAACACATCCCGTTTTTTTTTTCATAATGAGCCAAAGTTCAAATACTTAACAATACGTATAATACGTAGACATGTACTAAGTCATTAATACACTCGCTTAACAGGACATTATGGCATTGCCTCCGTTCTCACATTCACCTTATGACATGTGTGGGAACTTTCCGAACTTTTTGAGACAAAAAACGATAAAGAAACGTCGAGAAACAATAAAATAGCACTGATTATACCGCAATTCGTGAACGAACGAAAAGAAACAGACAGAAGTAGTTCCAAGTCAGTTCTGTGGGCAAGGTATACATCGCCCTACTCGTTGATGTAGCAGTTCCTTACGACAGGACCAGCAGCCATTCGCTTTTAAATGGAAACAGACATCTGTAATTAAAAAAGCAATTTCTCAAAGGTTCTTCTGATTCTACACGCAATGACTCTGTGGGAACTATCAAAATTGCGAGAGACATTGATGATTATCAAAATTCGACTTCCGGCCTAGAAGCCACCCACGCTTTACAGGCGCTTACGAGTGTAACAATTCCGGCGTTCGATCGGTCTCCTGCTGAATGCGTGAAAGGGTGAACCATTTTCAACTGTTAAGGAAGAAGATGCATACCTTTATGAACATACGTAATACACTTAGTCGTTTTCATTTCAAAATACCCAAATTTACAGACAAAATTTTAAAGAAAATAAAACGTGTGGTAAACTTGACATTACATCCGTTCTATAAGCACCTGTGGCTAGTTTAATTTTCGTTTAATCCTCAACTACGGGACAGTGCTGCTTTCCACACTTTTGTTTCTAGGAAAGCTATTGACGTAGGAGATCTGGGCTAGCCAAATAGCTTCTACGAGGGTCGGTCAAAAAGTAATGCCTCCCATTTTTTTCTACTTAAAAAAATTAAGTTCAGTGAAAAATTTGAATTTGGCGCCATTCCTCAAACCTTCTTCTGCAAACCACTGCAGTAGTAACTTTCTGTGTCAACAGGTGGCAGCACAGCAGAAGTTTGTAAGATGGCCGACATCGATGTTCGTTTGAGACAGCGTTGTGTGATTGAATTCTTGAATGCAGAAGGTGAAACGCCCATACGCATTCATGAAAGACTGAAGAAGGTGTATGGTGTTGTGACAGTGGATGTCAGCACTGTTAGACGATGGGTTCGTTGTTGTAAGGAAGCTGAAGGGCAAACACCGTTGACTGACGAAAAGCGGAGCGGCAGGCCGGTGAGTGCAGTGACTCCACACAACATTCAGCAAGTTGATGACATCATTCGTGGTGACCGTCGGGTGACTGCAGATGAAGTGTGTCGCATTATTTCTCTTAGTAAAGGCAGTGTGATCACGATTATTAAACAATTGGGGTACTCAAAAGTTTGTGCACGGTGGGTTCCAAGAATGTTAACCGATCAGAATAAAGAGGCAAGGAAAACAATAGCCTCCCAACACTTGCAGCGCTTCCGTTTGGAGGGAGCTGAGTTTCTGAAAAAAATTGTGACCGGGGACGAAACATGGGTGCATTTTTTTGAACCCGAATCAAAGAGGCAGTCAATGGAGTGGCGTCACACAAGCTCGCCGAGGAAGAAAAAATTCAAAACTGTGCGATCGGCAGGGAAAGTTATGGCAACAGTTTTCTGGGATACAGAGGGTGTGATTCTGGTTGATTTTTTGGAGCAGGGATGTACAATAAATTCTGTTCAATACGTCACAACCCTCAAAAAACTTAAAGCACGTCTACAGCGAGTTCGCCCAACAAAATCAATGGCAGATGTTCTTCTTTTGCATGACAATGCAAGACCACACACCAGTCGTCACACCTCTGACGAGATTGTCAAAATTGGATGGGAAGTTTTGCCTCATCCCCCATACAGCCCTGACCTGGCACCATCAAACTTCCATCTGTTCGGGCCACTAAAAAAAGCTCATCGTGGGATTCATTTTAAAGATGAGGAGGCCGTCAAAACATCCGTGCGTCAATGGCTTAGGAAGCAGAGCTGTGATTTTTACCGTGCTGGGATACATGCCCTTGTTCAAAGATGGACCAAAACTGTAGAGATGGGCGGAGATTACATTGAAAAATGACAAAATGATCCTCAGTGTTGTGGTTTTCAACCTATGTAATTGTATTTAAATTTCCTGACAATTAAACGTAGAAAAAAAATAGGAGGCATTACTTTTTGACTGACCCTCGTATATTCTCAGTCTGCTGTTTTTCCATGGTAGTTATTGTTCTAAGTGCTTTTGTCTGCTTTTGTTTAGTCGAAACGACGTCCAGGGGATCGCACGACTGCGTTAGTGTAAGTCAGTGACACACTGAATATTTTTCTTGTTTTTTGTTTTGTTTTTTGTTTGTTTTGTTCTTCGCGTCTGCTGGTGGCAATAACTCTGGAATTATTGTTAGGTAACCCTGTTCCATCAAAGATGGGAACAAACGATCCATACTTTGAAGAAAAGCTTTCAAGAACTATCGATGAAATGGGGAATGAAATGTCGGCTTTGATTTTTCTCATGTGGAGGTTGGTGATGTTGTACACAGCTAATATGATTTGGAATCCAGTGTGTCTGGCGAAAGTGAATGTGGTGAGAAAAGGGTTGAACGAGAATCAGAAAGAGGAGAAGATAAGGAACGTACTAGGAAATACTTCTAGGCCAGATATAGGTTCAAGTGGTCGGCAGTAGAACGAAACAGGAATATCAGGATTCCAGCTCATAATATGTTGAAGATACCAGCATTTGGACACTATCTCAGAAGACAATCACAGGTCTAACCACCCACCGCTTGTAGCTACATTTTCAGTGATTATATGCTGAACGAAATACTCACAAGGACAAATGAAAAACTAGAAAAAATTCGGAGAAAATACAGAACTACGGAGAGAGGTCAGACCACGGACAATGTGTGAAATGGACTTTTATCGGCCTTCAAATCTACACTGCTGTATTCAAATCGAATAACGAAAACATACTTTTTCTCTTTTGTACTGATGGGACTGGCTATTATATTTTCCTTTCACTATGTCATCTTCAAGATTTACTCTACTTCTCAGCCGCCTGAGATTTGACAACACTGATGACAGGGAGTTACGTAAGATTTCTGATCTAGCAGCAACTATAACAAACATTCTACATAAATTCAATAAAAATTCGCAGCGGTCCTATATTCTACAGTTGATGGAATGTTAATCGGCTTTAGGGGACACTGTAAGTTCAAAATGTAAATTCCATCGAAACGGGCGAAGTACGGCCTGAGGCTTCAGTGCCTTGTTGCCTCGGGATTCCAGGAGTATATGTCTTCAACACCTATCTCTACTGTGGAAATGGCCGGCCGCGGTGGTCTCGCGGTTCTAGGCGCGCAGTCCGGAACCTTGCGACTGCTACGGTCGCAGGTTCGAATCCTGCCTCGGGCATGGATGTGTGTGATGTCCTTAGGTTAGTTAGGTTTAAGTAGTTCTAAGTTCTAGGGTACTGATGACCACAGAAGTTGAGTCCCGTAGTGCTCAGAGCCATTTGAACCATTTTTACTGTGGAAATGCTACCGATGGAACACCGTGCCCACTCAGGCTGTCCTCAGACTGTGTAAACTAACAGCACATAGTAACCGTAACATTACTACTACTACTACTACTACTACTACTACTACTACTACCACTACCACTGATAACTGGTATGTGACAATCGAACTTCCAACTTGCTGCAGAAAAGTGATTTGACCATAGTGGGAACAATGCGAAAGAACCGAAAGGAAATTCCAGCATCTTTCTTGCCATCCCCTGGTCGTGTAGCTCTAATACTGGAACACTGATTTCGCACGTGCCTACGAAAGGAAGAGCAGTAATTCTTACATCAATAATGCATCACTCCACAGAAGATGATGTCGAAAGTGAAAAACCTATAATTATAGCCCACTACAATAACATAAAGGTTAGTGTTTATACTGTAACTGTAGATTAAAAGAGTGTTAAATACTGTTCAAGCCGCCGGACACAACGCTGGCCTATGGCTATGTTTTTTCGTATTCCTGATATCAATGTTATCAATTCATATATTGTACATCAGTTATTCAAGGAAAGAACTGTACTTACCAGGATGAACTTCATGAAAACTCTGTCGAAAGAACTGATTGGACCTTCATTGTGTGAACAAACACCTTCCACGGGAATTGAGATTTCGTGTCGGTCGAGTTCTAAGAGCTGAGGTACATCTCCACGAAGACTTGGAAAAGGAGGACAGCCTTCCTAGGGATGGAAGGAAGACATATCACATTTGTCTATCAAAAAGGAAGAGGAAGGCAAGCTATTTGTGTTGCAAGTGCAAAGTCCCAATTTGTTTGGAATGCTCGAGTAAGGTATGTGCGCAGTGCGTGTAAAGTGACGTGAAAAGTGGCCATTTTCAGTAGTGCAGATTCTTTCTGTGTAATTCACTGTCAAACATGCTAATTAATTTTAACACTAATGGTACCTCTTCGATATTAAACTGCAACAACCAAGTATCAAATAAGGAACTACACTTAAATATTTCTAAATATGTCCATCAATGTAAATTTCTATGAGAATTTCGAGTGCAATATGAACAGGTCTTTTCCACAGCACCGAAACAATATTTTGCACATATTTACCATTTATGTGTAATAGAAGACTAAATATGTGGTACTAAATTCAAAAAGTAGCGCTAGACAACTGTTTTTACGTATTTTTCCCGCCTGCTAAACGCGGTCCACTGGGTCGCACGACAGTAGTTGCGTGAGAAGTACTCACGACAATGCTTAAGAAAAGAAAATAATAGAAGTTGGAAAATGAGACACTGGTTCATTAAAGAAAAAAGCGTTTTGATTGAAAAACTAAAACTTATAAAAGGACTATCATAACTGATGATTCAAGACACATACGTGTGTGTGTATATAAGGATGTACGTAAAGTCCTGGAACACTTTGAATTATTTATTGCACAAGAACTAAACATTGTACAGATTTCATATATAATGCATTTTGAAGAGAAACTCTGAAAGTTTTTTTTTTACAAACATTCGATATGCGAACAATGAGTGACCCGGCAGACGTCAATACGGTATTCGAATTCTTGCCATACCCGTTCCAGCATGGCATCGTCGACTGTAGCAGTCGCTTCCCGTATTCTCTCCCGGAGCTGTGCTACATCGCGTGGTAGAAGCGGTACATACACCAGATTTTTAATGTGTCTCCACAGATCTGGTGATCGGGGAGGCCATTTCATGGACTCCAACATACAGAAAGCTCGCTCCGCAACTGAACTCTCTGTGTTTGCGACTAGCGCTGCCTGTCGGCAAATTACCAAACTACGCTGTGGTGGTATACATAAAAAAAAAAACCACTTTCAGGGTTTCTCTTCAAAATAACATATGTATGATATCTGTACAATGTTTGGTTCTTTTGCAATAAATAATTGAAAGTCTTCCCGGACTTTATATACACCCTGTATAACGGTCAGTGGATGCATCCCCCAAGTGTGTAAAACAGGCTTCAGTAACAGTCTAGTGGAAAAAGAGCTATCATAACTGATGAATCAAGATACGTAGTTGCATGTATATATAACGGTCAGTAGTTGCATCTCCAAGTGCGTCAAACAGGCTTCAGTAACAATCGAGTGGAAATACTAATGTAGTGTTATTACCAGGCGAGTGGAAATAACAACGCGGCGCTATTACTACTCGAGTGGAAATATCCATGTGACGGTATTGCCACTCCAGCTGCACTAGCCACTGCTGTTAAGTGCCCCCGTTTGCCCCCGCCCCCGTCGGACACCTGTAATCGCCATAATTTCCCGTGAACATCTACATCAACATTCCGCAAGCGACTTTAAGGTGTGTGCCGGGAGGTACTTCTATTACCACTAACTGACTCCCCTTCCCCCTTTCCCTGTTCTACTCGCCAGCAGGGTTTGGGAAGAAAGATTGTATGTAAGCGTCTGCATTAGCTCTAATTTCTCGACTTTTCTCATCTTACAGAGCAAAAAAAAAAAAAAAAAAAAAAACCAATGTATATATAGTGATCGCTGAAGTAACATTGTGTCCCGTTGGACTGGCAGTGCTAAACCTACAAGTCAGTAGAGTCGCCGATAATCATTGATAAAAGTGAGAAAATTCTGTAACGAATAAAAAGCGTGTTCCCAGGTTCCAGAAGGTGCCAAATGTCCCCTCTTGCTTCTCCCCCTCTTCTCCTACCGCCCCCTGCCTTGCGGACGCCGATGTGTTGGACATAAGTTGACAGAGCAGCTACAATGCAACTGTTCGAATGTTTCTACTGACAGTAGTTGTAAACATGACGTCATGGTTATGAAGACCACCGACTTGTGTTGACGTGTATCGTGCCGAACTAGGGAGCAAAGTGACACTGCCACGAGGACAGAAAGTAGCACCTGCTGTTTATATTAAATTAAGTGGTTTTATTGTTTTGATTAGTAAAAAATGATTTCTCATTGTAAATTTCGTTATAAGTTTTCGGAAGTTGAAACGTGATTTTCGTGTCAGGAGCGAGGTTGTACAGTTGAAGAGGTGCGTTCCAGCAACTAAAAACTTAGCAGTTGTGCACTGATAAGAATCACTGATGACATTCGTACAACGTACATTGAGCTGTGGATGAATAAATCAATGTCAAATGATTGATTTGTATCCAATCATTTTTTGATGCAGATTGCTTCGATATCTAAATATAAGCAAATTACATTAATGTACCCTAACTTTATATTTTAATATTATCAGTATGAATATGAATGACAACTATATAATTGAGTGATCTGAAATTACATTTTACTTACGATTTGCCAACTATATAATTCAGTGATCTGAAATTACGTTTTACTGCCTATTAAATCCAAGTTATCCAAGGAGTTGCTCACAAAAAGATATTTTTATACATACACAAACAATGCTAGGGTTTAGAACCTAGACAGAAAATTAAAAATCTGAAACAGATAAAAAATGGAAATGAATGAGAAAATCCTGTTGATGATAAAAAAACTAGCAGCTATGCCGTGTAGAACTGAATGTAGACTCAGGTTGCCACTACGGGCCTTCTTTGTCTACAGGCAAGTGGTAAACTACTGTTGTGATTATGTTGTGCAACAAGTGGATGGACATCCTCGCTGAAGTACGGGATGAATGGCGGGCAAGTATATTGTAGTGGCATCAATTCTGACCACTTCGTCGAGATTCATTGAATATTGTATTCTGGAGTTTATTTTAGCTGAAATATACACTGTAATTTTTTTTCAAATTTTCAGAAAAAATGCCCCAAAGTAGGTTTTTAAACTTTGAGTTGTTGTTGTTGTGGTCTTCAGTCCTGAGACTGGTTTGATGCAGCTCTCCATGCTACTCTATCCTGTGCAAGCCTCATCATCTCCCGGTGCCCACTGCAACCTACATCCTTCTAAATCTGCGTTTTGTAGTCATCTCTTAGTCTCCCTCTACGATTTTTACCCTCCACTCTGCCCTCCAATACTAAACTGGTGATCCCTTGATGCCTAAGAACATTTCCTATCAACCTATCCCTTCTTCTGGTCAAGTTGTGCCACAAACTTCTTTTCTCCCCAATCCTATTCAATACTTCCTCATTAGTTATGTGATCTACCCATCTAATCTTCAGCATTCTTCTGTAGCACCACATTTCGAAAGCTTCTATTCTCTTCTTGTCCAAACTATTTATCATCCATGTTTCACTTCCATACATGGCTACACTCCATACAAATACTTTCAGAAATGTCTTCCTGACACTTAAATCTATACTCGATGTTAACAAATTTCTCTTCTTCAGAAACGCTTTCCTTGCCATTGCCAGTCTACCTTTTATATCCTCTCTACTTCGACCATCATCAGTTATTGAGTTAAAATATAAAAATGTAATTACATAAATAAAAAACAAACACTGTCCGAACAGGCCCTGGAGGCCCTATAGTACCGACCGGCCGCCGCGTCATCCTCTGCCGTTAGACGTCACCGGGTACGGATATGCAGGGGCATGTGATCGGCACACCGCTCTCCCGGTTGTCGCTACTGCTCAATCAAGTAGCTTCTCGGTTGGCCTCACAAGGGCTGAGTGCACCCCGTTTACCAAAAGCTCTCGGCACGGTCACCCATCAAAGTGCTAGCCAGGCCCGACAGCACTTAACTTCGTTGATTGACGGGAACCGGTGTTACCACTGCGGCAAGGCGGTTGGTTAAGTAAATAAAAAATAAAACAAAATATAACACAACGGCTTCAAATAGTTACAAATTATTTGGTGCATAAGCTGCTGTGTTGTTTCTCAGTATTTCATGGGACATACTTTCGATTTAATCACAGCCTCGATTCTGTGCGGCATCGAGTCTTCGAAATGTCGGAGATCTTATAGTTTGATCACTCCGAACCATGAATTGGAGATGGCCTCTCGCAGCTCCCTCTTATTACAGGGGTTCCATCGTGAACCATATTTTTCAGCCTTGCCTACAAATTCTCAGTCGGACTGAGTTAAAACCAATTTGCAGGCCAAGTAACCATAATAATGTGTTGACCAGTGAATCATCTTCAATAAGATGCTAGCTCTGTGACATGGCGCACTGTCTTGCTGAAAGATATACCGATCGTTGTTACCTTGACAAAATGGTTCAAATGGCTCTGAGCACTAAGGGACATAACATCTGAGGTCATCAGTCCCCTAGAACTTAGAACTACTTAAACCTAGCTAACCTAAGGACATAACGCACATCCATGCCCGAGGCAGGATTGGAACGTGCGACTGAAGCTCCTTGAACCGCTCGGTCACACCGGCCGGCCACACCGGCCGGCCACACCGGCCGGCTTACTTAGAAACAAATCACAGATATAGGAGAACAATTTCAACACTAAAACTTGTTTTTCTATATTTTTAATTGACACTTATAGACACCTAATGCCAGATCTATACTATAAATAGAGTCATACCAACAACTGATGTAACACATGAGCAGGAGTCAGGGAACAGGGCGGAATGTTCCAGTTTCGGGTGTACATATTTGAAGTGGAAGAAGCGTTTTATTGAGCTGCTCAAACAATTAAGTTCAGCTAATTTTGTCCTTCTTATAACTGCTAGTGTTGGAAACAAGCTAATCAACCTCTTGACATAATTTTCTGGGGTAACTCATCACTTATTAAGAAACTTAAGTTGCAGTAAGAATAATATGTGTAGACACGTCTTCAATAGCTAAGCATTTCAACTACACCATCACAGTACTTATATTCGCTAATGAAATCCGTCATAAATAATCCACCGCAACTTCAGACGAACACTGGTGTCAATACCTACCATACTGGTTGGAAAAATGACCTGTATTACCCATTATTAAATCTGTCAATGGCTGAGGAAGGAATTCAACATGCAGCAACAATAAGTTTTGATCATTTGTCCAGTTTCATAAACTGTTTGACCGGTAGCAAAACAAAACCAAAAATAATTTTTTCCAGACAGCTCCTTCTATTCCATGGAAGAATTTTTATTCGAAAAGAGGCAGCCTGAAAGAAATAAAAAACTAGTGTTAAGACTAATCATGTATGTATATCCTGTTAACTGACTCGTTTCACGTCATTTCGATAAAAGAATCGTTAAAATGATCTATGGAAAATGTAACTAACTTTCCGTGCAGCCCCACACCAGGATATAGTATACTGCTGACATACTTCATAGTGGTAGTAGTGCACTCAGGCAACAAGTCCTCGCCTGGTCGAAGACGAACGAACTTAATTCTTTCGCTTAGTCTACTCACTCCAAATGACTCTAGACCAGTCTTCTTGCGTCCATTCCCTGTGTGCTAAACTCCACCGCATTCGTTTCTGTCTCTGCATTTTGATCTGTCTTCGAGTCCTGATTCGCAAACCATTCTCACAAGGTTCCCCATTTGAACAGAAAGTGCAACCTCGGAAGTCTTCACGATGGCATTTACATAGTTTACGTTACGCTGACGATCTTGCAGAGAAAGCCGGCAGATTCTACGATAGTCTTGGTCAATCAATATAGGTTTTCTACCGGTTCTTGGAGCAGTTGTGGTTGACCAGTTTCTTCTTAATACTTGCAGACTTTCGGCCTCGCGCCCGACTTCGTAACGCCTCCATCCAAGCTTCTTACTATATCTGCGTAAGTGTAATCTTCTTGACAGAGTGTTATTGCCTTACTCCATTTATTCGGGGACCACTCAGCACCTTTCGGTACAGGAGGCATTCGTTTCTGTCTCTGCATTTTGATCTGTCTTCGAGTCCTGATTCGCAAACCATTCTCACAAGGTTCCCCATTTGAACAGAAAGTGCAACCTCGGAAGTCTTCACGATGGCATTTACATAGTTTACGTTACGCTGACGATCTTGCAGAGAAAGCCGGCAGATTCTACGATAGTCTTGGTCAATCAATATAGGTTTTCTACCGGTTCTTGGAGCAGTTGTGGTTGACCAGTTTCTTCTTAATACTTGCAGACTTTCGGCCTCGCGCCCGACTTCGTAACGCCTCCATCCAAGCTTCTTACTATATCTGCGTAAGTGTAATCTTCTTGACAGAGTGTTATTGCCTTACTCCATTTATTCGGGGACCACTCAGCACCTTTCGGTACAGGAGGCATTGTTTCCAATACTGTCTCCTGTCTTAGCTCACGTCAAATTTATTTTATTAGATTTCACTCGATTGAACGGAATACGACACGATAAATTAACACATTTTAACTTATTTTTCTAACCCCCACAGTCCCACACTGAAACAGTAATTTATTTTGATTGTTACTGTGGCTGGTAAGCAAGTAGTTGGTGTAGTTCCAGGCGTTACAACTCGAGAAGAGATATAAAAACTGTCCGATTGTCCCGCCACTTACCATCGTAATTGTCAGAATAATGTAGTTGTTGGTGTTATGTCAGACAAGCTGTACCTGCTGCTTCTCGTATTAGTCGTAACGTTGCCATTGAGTTGCAAAACGTAATGCCTAAACGGACATGCCAAATTCGGTGACATTTTAGGGAGTGTAATTTTATCAAGAAAGGTCGATTTGATTACGAAGCAGGGCGTCCGGTATGTAACAGTTTTATTAGTAGCAGTCATGGTGGACGTTCTGACACAGTTGATAACATGAAGTCAAAGAAACATGTTTTAACAAATTCAGTGCAGTGAGCTGTAGTAAAACTCTACAAAATTATTTTGTAAAACTTCAGTCAAGTGAGCAGCCGAGCTGACACTTGCCTGCCACAGGGTAAATTATCACCAAATCTTTGCACCTGTGTAGTGATTGTTCTGACAAAATTAACAGTGCTATGTTTGATGATTCTCCCATTGCAAAAAAGTTTAGTTCAACAAGAACTGGAGTATCAATCTTAGTAGAAGGAGTTATTGCTACCCCGACTTTAAAGGAGGGTACTGAGAATATCAAAAAGCCTGCTTTCTACAGAATGTCCACAGATGCTAGCATTAATAAAACTCCAAAAATATTCCACATTTTGTGACCATGCTATTAAAACGTTTGATCTCGAAAAAAATAAATGTATGCCTTTTTGTACAGATAGTATGAACACCAACTTTGGGTATTCAGAAAGACAGCGTAAATGTAATGTACTTACCAAATAAATGACAACATTGCATGAAAACGTTGAACCCTACCCGTTTTACACAATTAATGCGTACAGGCGTCTACTGATATTTTGAGTAGTGAAGTTGAAACTATGTATGTGAAGATATTCTCATGCTTTTCTATACAGACAGTTACAACACAGAGGCTTAAGGAGTTCTGCAATTATGTAGGGACTGAATACATGAAAGTAATGTGTCATCCGAAAACCCACTGGTTATCACTATTTCCAGCAGTTGAAGGAGTCATCGGACTGTTACGAGATAGTACGAGAGTAGGTGCCCAAAAATCGATATTTTTACTTTTGGTCTTAAAAAATTCTCTGTAGTTTTCTGAGCATGAAACAATATACTTTGAGGAAATTGTACCGGAGAAGCCCCAAAATTAGAGGAATTTAAAAAGTAGCTGCACATATGACGACGCTCTCTTGTCACAAACAGATTTTTGTTCTCACCGTAAGCATTCTTTGACATTTGTTACAATAGAAGTTGTAAAATCAATACATGACACTATATAATAGAAAAGTGTTAATGTGGCAGCATTCAAAACCCAAATGAAAGTTTTAACAACTGTGTATGGGAACGAATACCACAAAACTGTTCTGGTAGGACTAAATATTTTGAAAATAGGTGTGGTGGATGCTCTGCTGTGTTTCAGTGATAGTGCAGTGTCAAGTTTTAAGATTATGGAATTGATGGGAGTGCCTGATGGACTAAATGTGCAAAGAGCTTTAATTGACACTGACTTCGAAGCAGAGAAGTAAGTGCTGGAAGCAACCAAGGACACAAGAATAAGAAGAAGAGAAGTCTGAAGAGGAGGAATAACAACACCAGGGACAAGGCGAATATGCACCTAGGATACAGTGGCGTTACGCAGGTTAGATAGAGAAAAAGTTTAATTTCCTGAAACTTCACTTTTTTGATGTTCTGATACACATTGGTTAAAAATTATTAACGGCAGAGGTCTGTAATTTTGTACAGTCTTAAAACATACATAAATGACCGAGCGAGGTGGCGCAGTGGTTAGACACTGGACTCGCATTCGGGAGGACGACGGTTCAATCCCGCGTCCGGCCATCCTGATTTAGGTTTTCCCTGATTTCCCTAAATCGCTCCAGGCAAATGGCGGGATGGTTCCTTTCAAAGGGCACGGCCGACTTCCTTCCCCGTCCTTCCCTAATCCGATGAGACCGATGACTTCGCTGTCTGGTCTCCTTCCCCAAAAACAACCAACAACCAACCATACTTAAATAAAAGTAGACTATTCTTATGTCTTAAATTTTAAAATTAAATACCTTTTTAAAGGAAAGTTATCAATTAATTACTGAACTTTTTTATAATCGTTATTTAAAAAATGTGTACCAGAATTTATGACAAAAACATCGTTTTAAAAGTCTGCTTTAAACATAATAGAATGAAGAACTTCCAGGAAAAAAATCAAGCATCTACTTAGTTTGTATTTCGATGTGTACCTATGCTGTACATAAATAATTAACGGGCTTTATTTTCCTTGCAACACGAAATACAATTCAGAATGAAGTGTGAGACCAAAAGCTGTGGTTCATAAATCAACATGTTCGCATAAGATCTGTTAAAATATGGAAAGCGTACATGGGCTTACAACTCTTATTCTTTGAGCTATACTATCTAGAAAACAGATTTTTTTTTAAATTGCCCTTGTGTTCACGAACCAGTCGCATTAAAAGATTGTTACCCAAATGGAGACAAATCTCCCAAAATACTCTGACGCAAAAAGCATCGCAACACCAAAAAACAATCAACTTTAGAGAGTAATGAGATTTCGGGAATACATTTGTGTATGTAACACATTTAAGTGGATGATATTGCAAGATCACAGGTTACTGTAAGTGCTAAAGGTAAGCCATTGCAAATGTGAAATGCTGGCGCATTAGTGACTGGTATAACCGCCAGAATGGTGAATGCAAGCATGCAAAGTTGAATGCCTTGTGTCGTACAGGTGTCGGATGTGGGATGGAGTTCCACACCTGTTGCTATTGGTAGCTCATTGCAGGAACGGTTAATGCTTGTTGCGGATGACGCTGGGGTTGTCGTCCGATGATATCCCATATTTTCTCGATTGAAGACTGATCTGGTGGTCGAGTAGGACAGGGAAATGTATCGACACTCTGTAGAGCATGTTGGATTACAACAGCGGTATGTGGGCGAACGTTATCCTGGTGGGAAACAGCCGCAGGAATGTTGTGCATGGATGGCAGGTCAACAGGTCGAATCACCAGAAAGACGTCCAGATTTGCAGTCAGGGTGCGTGGGATACACTCAAGAGTGCTCCTGGTGTAATACGAAATCGTACCCGATACCATAACTCCAGATGTAAGTCCAGTGTCTGTAGGCCGCAAACAGCCTTCATCAGAAATCACAACAAATCCACAATCTTCCCTCCTGTGAGCTGTCGCTTGACAGAACTGAAGTCGCAAATGGCGGTGGTTTGGGATCAATGGAACGCACACTAAATGCCGTCTGTCTCGGAGGTGCCCATGAAGTAACCGATCTGTAACAGTTCGTTGTGTCACTGTGATGCCATTGCTGCTGCAGATTCTACACGATGCACCACAGCCATAGGTCAAAAACTACGGTATTCCCTCTCGGTAGGGTCATGTGGCCATTCGCGGTCCGATCTTCTTGCGACCGTATCTTCCCGTGACCAAGGCAGCTAGCAGTTATATGTAGTAGCTACATTCCTGCCAAGTCTTTCTGCAGTATCTCGGAAAGAGCATCCAGCTTCTCGTGTGAACGACCTCGTTCAGACTCAGTCAGCTGTGGATAATGGCGTCTTCGTCGGTTTAAAGGCATTCTTGACTAACATCGACTCACTACGTCCAATCTCGAAGGTAACTAACGCTCACGTCCATTACAAACCTGATTTGCATCCTCACAGTAGCCTCAGTCTTAAGCTACTGGCGTGAAATTGGGAGATACATCGTCATTCAGATGTTGAAACACGCCTACTCTCTATCTCCTGATTCGCACAACTCCTTTTTGGTGTTACGATTTTTTTTTCCGTTAGTGTATTATTTCAATTTTTCAGCAGTCCTTTAAATGAAACCTACTTACGATTCATTCACAGCCAACTTAGCACTTCGCAGCATGGAATAATGAAAAATTGCAGGGAACACGAAAAGTGAAGTAGAGGTAAATGATGTCCTGAAAAATAGTGTAAAAACTATACATGTTTGGTCTCGAACCTGGATCTTTATTTTCTAAAATTACAAAGTAAATATAAGTATAAAAATATTTTAATTATTATGCCTTGTGATACGGTTTTTTGGCTATCTCGTCCAAATCTGTGCCTGTTCTTTTGCATGCTACATGCTAAATGTGGAATCCTTGACTGCCATGTGAAACAGTATTTTCATTATAACGCTAATGCGATTAAAATACTGTGCACTTTACAGCCGCGTGTTTCAGATTCCTGCCAACCTCAGCGATCTAACAGTTGTGACGCTGCAGTTGCATGGTAAAGTGTTGTTGGTTTTCTATGTGCGGGAACAAATAATAGTATTTGTAATACTTTAATCCACTACTGAATGTGACAGACCATCACAAAAGTTTGATAAATGATTTAAATGCTAGTTTCTTCTACTCAATGCGATGTTAATTTAATGTTCATTGCTACAAATAAGCTCCGCATATGTATAAAAGACCTTCTCTGTAATACGCATTGACGAACCTACGTTACACCTGTGTTAAAATTTATACCGCAGTAGGTGAACGGTACGAGTCGCGCATGCCCATGCGTTATCAGTACTGGAAGACAAATAATAAAACATTCTTCTCCTCATATCCTTTAACCCTGCAATAGCCATACGACTTACCCCTCTGGCCCTGAGGTCAGCGGCGAACTTTACTTAGCTCACAGCCGAATTCACCAACGTCAGTTTAAATTAAGCACGTCTTAAGATATTATTGTCTCTGTAAGTATTTTTATAGTTTTTTGTTTGTTACTGAGCAGGAAGCTCTTAATTTTAGTTAACGTTTCTGGATTCCGCTGTTAGTTGCTGGATGCATCTCTCATATTCCTGCCCACTTCTGTCTGTATGTATGGGTTAACTCAGAAACTACTGTAGAGATTTTGATCCTGTTTTAACTGATGATAGATTGATTCACGAAGATGGTTCGTGTATGTATAATTTATAAATATTTTGTGGAAATTAGCTGAAGTTTGGTGAATTAAATTCCACTGCTGCTGTGAAAACTATGGCATTGACCGAAAGGTCGCGAATTGAATCTTAGTCGGACCACAGACTTCTACCTCTGTTTTTTTAATCTGGCAAACGCCTCTCAATGATGGTGTGGATTCTGCAGAAACGGAACACATTTCGGATTCTACGTTTAGCTCTAGGTTGCCTTTTATCGGTTTGATGACTGGGTAGGGAGACGCAAGTCTGCGGAATGACGTCCAATTGAAAGACTTGCACCAAGACATTGAACCACACCACACTGTTATTATTATGATCACTATTTATACATATACAAAGGATGATCCACTATTATATCCCTGTTTTTATTTAACTATTATTCACTCATTAACAATGTCACATGGTTGCTTTCAATTCTGTGACGTACTATGGTCCTTGCCATTTTGTATTTCCTCGTAGCCACAAGCATTAGTAACACACCGTTGCAGTCAGAGTGCAACGTTCCTTACAAACCGTTTCAACATATCGTTAGGTACTCGCGCACACACTTACCGAATGACTGCGTCTACAGTGTACATGTCACGCACTTACCTGCCAGACACTATCTCTTACAAATATCTCCAGAGAAAGAAATGCAATGGAGTCAAGTCTGGACTTCTCGGTGGCCACTCAACATTTTTTCTGCGACGTCCAATAACGGGGCCTGGAAAAATATTCTCAAGCCGTTCTCGTGAAATCAACGTAAAATGGGGAGGTGCCCCATTGTGTATAAAGCATACAGTGTACACACTGTCCCAGGTTAAAGCAGTGAAGAAAAGTTTGTAGCATATGCACGTGACTCTGCTCATTCATTGTTTCACGAAGAATGTAAGGACCGATAAAAGTATCATCACGAATACCACGTCATACAGACAGTGAAGGATGTGTCTGCAATTTTTCAATCTTAATTCCAGGACTGTCGTAAATAGGAACCCATTAATGGCCGTTACACCGATTTACAAACCCACCCACATGGAACATGGCTTCGTCTGACCTCAAAACGTTTCTAAGGATACCTTGTTCTTCTTCCGTCCATTGTAATGCGGATTGAGCAAACTTCACCCTAACATCACAGTCTTCCGGTGACAACGCTTGGACAAAGTGTGGTTTGCATGGTCTCCAGTCGATCTCCTTCATTATCCTTTGGACCGAACCATGTGATAAACCTTTATGGATGTAGTGTCTGTTATAATATGATAAACCAGTCTCCTCTGATATTGTCTGAGGTACTTCGTTGGACGTTGCAGCAAACGCCGCAGCAGTGCTGGGTTTGGCCTCTTCAATGACAACTCTATTTGGGGGGGCCGAGCACTCCTTTGGTGAGTAACCGAACCTGTACGCAACAGCTTCACATGCAGTCTGTTTCACTTCCAGAGTCGTGTGTCTTTTCCTCTCGCGTCTCCACTATCGCTGCTCCAATTTCAGGCGACTGCCATACTTCCGCCCTAGTTGCATTGCAAGAACGGTCAGAAATGTATAGTCTCTGCGCCATCTTCACTTAATTCGTGGTTAGAGCTGTAACAAACGAAAACGTAACAATTATACTTTGAAGTGCCAAAGAAACTGGTACACCTGCCTAAAATCGTGTAGAGCCCCCGCGAGCACGCAGAAGTGCTGCAACACGCCGTGCCATGGACTTGACTAATGTCTGAATTAGTGCAGGAGGGAAATGGCACCATGACTCCTGCTGGGCTGCCCATAAACCCGTAAAAGTTGAAACGTCCCCTTAGAACAATTATACAAGACTGTGCTTAAACTGACACACAATATTTTTAGCGCAACGCAATCTGACTTCCAAAAATCCCTACGAAAGAATGGCCATGACTAACATTAACCTATACGTTTCACAAATCACTTATCTCACAAAAATCTTCGTTACTCAAGCTACTGCAATACAGCGAGCGCCACTACTGCCACCTAAATAAAAGATTCAAACTACTGAAGGCACTAACTACTAATAGGCATATTAGCAAATGAAAGATTTTAATACAGAACAAACAATGTATTTACCTTAATAGTGAAAATATATATAGCAGTTCATGACATCCAGTCTTACAAATTTCAAAACTCCGCCATCTCTCTCTCCACGTCCACCACTGCTGGCGACTCACCTCCAACTGCGCAACGCTACGCGCTATCAGCATCCAGCTGCCGCTGCCCAACACTACAATGGCAGACAACAATGCAAACCTGCCACAGACTGCACATGACACAGCCAGTGATTTTTCATACAGAGCGCTACGTGGTGTTACCAATAAGAAAACCTAAACAGCCTACTTACATAGCCCCCATGCTCCCCACAAAAAATTTTCACAAATTGTTTTGGGTAGTGGCCAATACAGATTTGAAAAAAATTTTCATAATTACTGTAAGAAATATATCAAATGCACACACTTATTAATACAATGTTGGTCAAAAGCTAAAATGCTCTCACAGTCCCATAAAGACAGTCATGATCATTCATCACAGTAAAATTACACTGTTTCTTTTTTTTCCAAAGTCTGAGTAGTAAAAGAGAATGCACACGGAAGTAGTGGATTTCGAAGCAGTCTTGAAGAAGTAGTGTTGTCCTTCCAACGGGAAGACAGTGCTGCCACTTGACATGCAGGCAGGTAATGGATCACAACAGAGCAAACCCACAGCAGAGTCAGTCGAAGTTGAAGACTATTGTTAGGTAGGTCATCACAGAGCAGACCCACTGCAGTCCTGGTAGAGAGTATGGTATTGGTGGGCCACCAAAGGTGCAGACCCACTGTAGACCTGGTAGAGACGGCCAACAGCCATCTGTTGCGACTGTGCAGGTGCACAATCACCCTCGAAGAGTCTTGCGGAGAATATAGCAAGTCCATCAACCACCACTTGTGCACTCACAAAGTTTTTGGAATTGTCCTTAGAACCAGCAATGCTGTTATCCAGACCCTTACTCAATTATTAACACACATGCAAACACTATCAGTCCATACTTCTCACATATTGTCCATATACTATGACCAACAGAAACGTGTGCAGTGAAATTTAATTTACAAGTTACTTAATTTGATGAACTGGTGTCAATTACAATTTTATAACATAAGAATACAATAACAAAGGTACAACATACATCTTGAAAGAACATAACAATACAGATAACATTTGGAGTAGTACAGGCTTTACAAAAGAATCGAAATAGCAAATACATCAGTGTTACAAAAATTACGACATAAGTACATACATAAAGATCAGAATAACTTTTGAAACATCAGCTTCACACATGAGCATTAAAACAAAACAGAATAAATAATGTGTAAACATCTTTACGAAGTAAATAACATGTTATTAATGCAAATTATATTTGGGCATAACAGTATTCCTCATCATAGTGAATGTAGCTTAGAATTAGAAGAGAAAAAATTCTATGAAACAGTACACAGAGACAGGAAGAAAATAAATACACAAGGGTACACAAACACATAGTGGGATAACACAAAAGGTTTGTTTTCAGGGTAACATTTGGTACTGCAGTCCAACCCAAAACTTCATTCCATAGATCGTCCCTCTTACTTCAACATTTGCTCCAGCCAAAAAAAAAAAAAATCCTATCCAAGCATGCTTTCTGTATTCTGTTCACATCCTCTTTCAAAAATAGTTTTTCTCCACTGTACACTACTTTTTTGGCCAAATCATTTTCTTATAGCTACTCAATGCTTTTCTTCCAATTCATCATAGCTAGTTTCTTATATAGTCTACCCCCTCTTAAGCTAACTTAAACCTTTTGAGCTCAGATGCTAAACTAAGGGATGACACAATGCAGCAGCACAAAACAAATTAACACAAACAACAATGACCCAAAAAAATGCAGATCTGTAAAGCAAGCAGCAGTAAATGTAATAACTTATAACTAAACATGACAAACCCACAAGCAGAAAAAATAGTATACTAAAGACAACAATGCAGATAAGGGAAAGTTCTAATCACATCTTAATGTCTATGTAATTAAAGTGGTGCATCACAAAAACTTATTCTATGAAATAAATTACCAAGTACTTGAAAAGAAAATTATGTATGCAGTTACTGTTGCTAGTCCCTTCTTATTGTTCTTTCCTTTCCAAGTCCTCCTTTTTTTGAAGAATGTGGATCATAAAATTATTATTTAACAGATCTTTTGACAGAAAGTTTTCACATTAGCAAATGCATTTAATTTTATTTTATAAAACCAATGCTGTAATACAGCTGGAAAACAGATATCAAATGAAATATGCAATTATGCAAAGTAAAGAATAAAAACATCATTCAATAGCTATGTGGCATTTCATAAGTCAGTAGAAGTTCTCTCAACACGCGTAGAAAGACACTTGTCATAATCAGTTGTGCAGATGTAAGAATGTTTCCAAGTAATGAGCGTGTCGTATTTGCGGTGCTTTCTACAAAGGAATGTCAATAGCGAGGATAATGGCCTCTTGTTTTTCTTTTTTTTTCTCCACCAGTGCCTCTGAAAGGCACACACTAATGGCTTGTTTCCAGGTGGCTGTCACCCAGCTGGGTGCCCACGACGCATTACGTGCAGGTGGTCACTTAACTTTTTTACCGAAATATTTACGACACCAGTTTCCGGTACAGTGGCAGTCTCATATAAAAATATTTTCACAGCTTGGGAATTTGCGTTACAAATGTGTAGAAAATAAAATCCTATCAATATAATAGTGTCCAAAAAATTTTCGCCAGCATAGTGATACATTCACGCATATACACACATTTCATAACTCTTAAAGTACGATTCTTGGTTTCCAAAAACCTTTTTCACAAACCAGAGTCCCTAACCACTACTCATTATTCCTTACCTTATTCGTCGACACTTCATCAATATTTCATCATAACAGATACGTAGCATAATCAAATAACTCATATAGCATCAGCTTAAACATACCTCAGCAGCATAATTTACATCATTGTCGTAATAATATCATAACACCTCAGTCAAATCTCAAAAACGTCATAGCTTTCTGCAATAATTTCAAAACCTACCAAAAATTCTCTGCTCATGTCAAAAGTGTCATCTACCTCAAACGTACTTTAAAAATCATGATCTCACACCAAATGTCATTCAAAGCTCTCATAGTATCACAATGGTTCCGAAAAAATATGAACAGTTCACAAAGTACAGACAAAATACAATTTCGTAAGTGTGAAGTTATCCAACTGTGTAATTACGTAAGCATCTGTCACTGATGTAGTAAAATGAATGTTTGTCTCTCCCAGTTAAATGATCAGATAGCTGTGTAATTAATGTGTTAGAGAAATATGGTACCGATGTGTAAAGTTGTATAAGCAAATACCATATTATTAGTTAGGGCTCCTTGTGCTTGCCATACACATGGTACATAAAGTAGGCGTGTACTCCCCTGAGGATTAATGTAATTATATCCTCAGGTGTTACAGATTACAGCAATGGAATGAAATGTATCACAGAAAACCTTTGTATCATTGTACTTCAAATATCTTTAAAAATAAATGTTTTAATAACAAAATTAATCACTCAAATACGTGTACTGTATCGCTAAACTGTGCGTCTTGTTGTAAGATAATCTCTGTGGAAGTGTCGTAGTTATCGTCCTCCGAAAGCTAAGTTCTGCAGAAGTCAATGTACTTACCTCATGATAAACAAAAGTGAAATGCTTTGCGTATAGATATCGTAGTTACTACGCTTATTGCTGTGATGAAGTAAGTACTGTACTGTAACGTATTGTTGTGGTACAGAAAAAGCTGTCTCATTGTAGCTGTACCACAAAGTTACTACTAAAACATGTTTTCCTTTCCAGAAGAATTCAGAAAAACTGTGCAGATATAAAACAGATACACCGCAAAAGCACAATGTAAATTGTGTCACACATTAGTAGCGTCGTGATATAATCGTGTAGCTATCAAAGAAACCAAATGCTAAGTCATCTTTAATCCCACAGAAAGTACTTCAAATAAAGAATGTCTTTTCAAGTAAACCAAAATGTTGCATTAAAATGTCATTAGCAGTATATGTTCTAAGTATGTGAACCTTATGGTCGTTACGTAATCGTGCAACTAAAAAGCAAGAATGTACACACACAATAACACTGTGTCGTCTGTTCGCTGCAACAATGCATTCGTAATTTCTGTTTAAAAATGTTCCCTAGGTTTTAGACTGGATAGTTAACTTAAAAACATTGTTGCATGTTAACAGTTCTCAGTGTGACAAAGCATACTAGAAATGTAAAGTGAAATGTTTTATGACAAAGACAAAGTTAAAAAGCAGATTATATTTCAATAAACGGTTTTACGTTTGAAATGTGGTACAATCTTTTACTCTTCATAGTACTCAGAGTTTCAGCTTGAAGGCAATTATCATGTTGTATACGTCGATAAGGAAAGCTAAAACGTTTCTCAAGGCTACCGTCTTATGTTATTTTTCTCAGAGCCAGCGGGAGCACGTGGCTGCCTGCTGTGCGAGTCATTGTCTGCTATTTCTTTGTTGGCGTGCGTCGTTATCGGGATTAGGAGACCTAACTTCTACAAATTCACCTTGCCGAGAGGGCCCTGCTCTGTTTGAATCCCGCCAGTTCTGATGCAATTCAGGTCTGTCGTTACGATCATATCGTCTGTCGTCATGTCGGTAATTTCTGTAATTAATTTCTTGTCGGTCACGTGATGGAGAATTTCTCCCTGAATCGTAACTGCGCGATGGACCGTTGCGTCTGAAGTTATTCCGTCTCCCTTGATAATAATTATTTTGGTTCCCGTATTGTTTGTTTCTCTGATTGTCTCTGTGATATTCATTACTACGGAAATGCGATCTTTCTCTGTAACTATTACTACTCTGCCAACGGTTGTCATACGGGTGGTGACTGTTTTGGTCACGATTTGTGTTGTGAGGATAGCCTTGTCGTGTCCAGTATTATTTCTTTCGTCGCGGAATTGCGACGAATGTGACCTGTAATTGTTGTGTTCCTGTTTTCGCGTTCTGCGATTGTCAGTGTCAGTTTGTAATTCTTGTAAGAGACCCTGAAAAGCTTCAAAGTCGTCTTTACAACGTCCTGCCAAAATAATATGTCGTAAATGTTCCGGTAATTTGATTAAGCAAATGCGGATGAGTTCTGAGGGGCTGTATGGGTTTGACAGATACTGATTCTTGTGCAACATGTCTTCAAAATATTTCACAAGACTGGAAAATTCAGATTGTTCGAAATGTTTCATCATTATGATGCCATGTTTTACTCGGTCTTGTGTAGCTTGAGACCAATATGCTGAGAGGAAGGCATGGTAAAATTCTCCTTCATTGTGGCAATCGTGAATGATCGATCGCATTCTTACAGCTGGTTCATTCTCTAGGTAGCCACACATAAATTCTAATCTGTGCTCTAATGACCAGTTAGGAGGAAAACAATGATAGAATTGATGGAGCCACGCTTGTGGATGAACGTCGTTGCCAGAATTCTTAAATGTTTTGAATTTACGTGCAGTAATGAACAGCTTATAGTCTAAATCATCATGTCGGCGAGTCGCATGTCGGTCATTGTTACGTCGTTTCGCGGTTCCATCTCAAAATTCGGTGTACCTAGCCAATTTCTTTCATAATTTCCGAAGTGTCCTGTGTTATTATTTTGTGGTTGTTCTGTATTTCTATGTCCCTCTTCCCGTACTGGAGCACGAGTGTCCTCTGAAATACGTAATTCTTGTATTACCTGTGTCAGCTGATCTTGTACTTCCCAGATTTCTCTTTGGTGTTGCGTATTAATTTGATTCTGATTTTTTTTGAATTTACTAATTTGTTCGCACTCTTCTGTGTCATTCAGATCATCATCTACCTTTGCAGATAAGTTAATGAACTGATCCGAAAGTTCGGCTACTTTCTCCGATAGTGTATTTATTTGCTCAGTGTGTTTTTCTGAACGAAATTTCAGTGTCCATTTGTGTTGAAATCGTATCTACTGTGTCCTTTAAGTTTTCCTGAGTTTTTGCAAGTTGCGTAACCGAATCGGTGGATGCAACTGAGTCAATTTTGGCTTGCAAGGTCTCATGATTTTCATGAACAATAGTTTGCAGTTCTTTTATGGCTGCTTCGTGATTCTGTAATGCATTTTCATGCTGCGAAAAAATAGGTTGAAAATGCTCACAAATTTGTGTTTTTACGCCATTACAGACTTTTTGACATTTCGATTCAATGTTATGTAACTCATTAGTTAAATCTTCACGCGTTTGTTCAAGCGTGGTGTCTAACTTTTGAAGCTTTTGTTCCATTGTGTTTAACTTTTGAAGATTTTGTTCCATTGTGTCTAACTTTTGAAGCTTTTGCTGTGTTTGTCTCTGATTTTGTTCCATTATGTCTAACTTTTGAAGCTTTTGCTGTGTTTGTCTCTGATTTTGTTCCATTGTGTCTAACTTTTGAAGCTTTTGCCCCATTTGTTGCATTAATTGTAATAACAATGCACTGGTGTCTGAAACATGTTCCTCAGTGCTTCTTGGCAGTGAAGTTGGACCAGCAACATTCACATTTTGACAAGAAGAAAATGTGTCTTGACTTATTTTCGAAAACGGCGAGGACCCAAAACCTGAATCTGCAGTATTTGCAAGATTGTGTCCTGTCATTCCCGTTTCCTGAGGCGAGCTGTTGCCGACCGATCGATCGATCGTGGTTCCCTGTTCACTACCTGTTTCACTGTCTACACCATTATTTGACGCCCGCTCCATTTCCCTATGCATAGTTACCAAATTACTACTTAGAATGTCTGTTAATTCATTACACAGTGGTGCTGGTAAGCTACGCTCGTCGTCACTATCATTTCTCAGTTTACTTTGGAGCCTAGTGTTACGTTTTTCACACGCCATTATTGTCACAATATTTCACACGACAACACAGAAAAAAACAATTTTAAGAGCAAAAATAAGAGAACACATTAACATAGCACTGAAAATAATATCTAGTTAATTGCAAGCGCAGCTACGAACTACTTCTTGCAAAACTACATGCCTGCCACAACTATTTTACTGTACAACAATGAAAAACTACAACTACAAAGGAAATTCTCTCTATGGTTACACGCTAGCAATAAACAAAAGCTACACTAATTACACAAACTACAAGAAAAAAATCAGAAGATTCCAGTGAGGTATCCTCGGCTAAGGGTCGACATATGAAACGCCCCCTTAGAACAATTATACACGACTGTGCTTAAACTGACACACAATATTTTTAGCGCAACGCAACGTGACTTCCAAAAATCCCTACGAAAGAATGGCCCCGACTAACATTAACCTATACGTTTCACAAATCACTTATCTCACAAAAATCTTCGTTACTCAAGCTACTGCAATACAGCGAGCGCCACTACTGCCAGCTAAATAAAAGATTCAAACTACTGAAGGCACTAATTACTGATAGGCATAGTTAGCAAATGAAAGATTTTAATACAGAACAAACGATGTATTTACCTTAATAGTCAAAATATATATAGCAGTTCATGCATCCAGTCTTGCAAATTTCAAAACTCCGCCATCTCTCCACGTCCATCACTGCTGGCGACTCACCTCCAACTGCGCAACGCTACGTGCTGTTAGCATCCAGCTGCTGCTGCCCAACACTACAATGGCAGACAACAATGCAAACCAGCCATAGACTGCACATGGCACAGCCAGTGATTTTTCATACAGAGCGCTACGTGGCGTTACCAATAAGAAAACCTAAACAGCCTACTTACAGAGTACGAGGCGGTGGAGATCTCTTCTGAAGTGCATGTTGCAAGATAGCCCAGATATGCTCAATAATGTTCATTACTGGGGAGTTTGGTGGCCAGCGGAGGCGTTTAAACTCAGAAGAGTGTTCCTGGAGCCACTCTGTAGCAATTCTGGATTGTGGTGTGTCTCATTGTGTTGCTGGAATTTCCAAAGTCCGTCGGAATGCACAAGGGACATGAATGTATGCAGATGATCAGACAGGATGCTTACGTACGTGTCACAAGTCAGAGTCGTTTGTAGACGTAACAGGGGTCCCGTATCATTTCAACTGCACTCGACCCATACCATTACAGAGTCTCCACCAGCTTGAACAGTCCCCTGCATGACATGCAACGCCCATGGATTCATGATGTTGTCTCCATATCCGTACACGTCCTTCCACTCGATACAATTTGAAACGAGACAGGAAACATGTTTCCAGTCATCAACAGTCCAATGTCGGTGTTCACGGGCCCAGGCGAGGCGTAAAGCGTTGTTTCGTGCAGTCATCAAGGGTACACGAGTGGGCCTTCGGTTCCGAAAGCCGATATCGACGATTTTTCGTTGAATGGTTCGCACGCTGACACCTATTGATGGCCAAGCATTGAAATATGCTGCAATTCGCGGAAGGGTTGCACTTCTGTCACGTTGAACGATTCTCGTCAGTCGTCGTTGGTCCCGTTCTTGCAGGATCTTTTTCTGGCCGTAGCGATTTCGGAAATTTGATGTGTTACCGGATTCCTAATATTCACGATACACACATGAAATGGACGTGCTGGAAAATCTCCACTTCATCGCTACCTCTGAGATGCTGTGTCCCATCGCTTGTGCAGCGACTACAACACACGTTCAAACTCACTTAAATCTTGATATCCTGCGATTGTAGCAGCATTAACCGATCTAACAACTGCACCAGACGCTTGTTGTCTTATAAAGGCGTTGCCAACCGCAGCTCCATACTCTGCCTGTTTACATATCTCTGTATTTGAACACGCATGCCTATACCAGTTTCTTTGGCGCTTCAGTGTATGATGGTGTAGAATAGAGTGTAATGTAACGGTAGAGTGATTGATCTAGATCGTTTGTGATTAGGGTTGCCATCCGTCCCGATAAACCGTGACCGTCACCGTTATGGACCTTCTTGTCCCGACATCCCCCCAAGACCCAATTTTGTACCGATTTTGTAAAATATACCAGTATTTGGTTTCTATTCCCGCACACAATGCAACTGCGGAAACAGTATTTTCGCTGATATCGGTCCATGGGACTGATGAAAGAAATCGACTGCTGCTACACTGTGGAATCAATCTTACAGTGCCAGTTGAATTGCAAGCCGACTTGAATAGAGTTTTATAAATTCGTAAAAGGGAAAAAGACTTTCCGAAAACGGTGAAATTTTCGAAAAACATGGCGTACCGTTTACTTCTGCCGTAAAAATTCCAAATAATTGTACTCTACATAAAAAGTAATTATATTAAATAAATTTTCTACTTCATTTCTACACCTGCATCGCAGAATGTCCCGATGAGGTCCAAGCAAGATTTGTGATAGAATAGCAGTAAAATAAAAATAGGGATATAATAACGGATCGCCTTGTTCACACATTCTCATTCCATAAGTGTTATAAATTGAAGTCCCCAGTTGCGTTTCTCTGTCTGTCTGTGTTTGGATTCGGCTGGTAATTGCTATATGGATCTCTTCTCTCTGTATATAAACCGAAATTCCCTGCTCGCTTCTGTATGCAGGAATGGGCTAATCTCTTAGGACTTGTAGGGATTTTGTTATTCGGGGCAGACTGACACCGACGCCCCGCAGACCAAGGACCGGTCGCGGAAGGTCTTCGCCTTTAATGATCGGCTCGCATTGTTGGCGGGTTGCGGTCGGCCGCTTCGACAGACGAGTCGCCTGGCAATAGATGATATTCAGTCTACTCGTGCGAAAATGAGGCGGGTCGTTAGTATTATTATAAAGTACGGATGAGAGCCGTTGGCCACACGAAGGCTTGTTTCGCGTCGCTTTGACGATCACTGCTCTGGAGGCTACTGAGAAAGTTGCCGCTATTGAAACCCATCCATATGGTGGATGTTGTGTACTGCGTATCCAGCCCGTAAACCACCATCTTATGGGAAGAGGCAGGGGGATGGAGGGGGATAGTTTACGGACAGTGGTACTGGCATCGTCCGAATTGCTGTGTTTTGTCCCAATCCAAGCAAAAAATTCAGTGCTTTGCGAAACTTCGTGAAGGAAGACTTACCACACGGAGTGGAAACCAATACATGAGGGCCAGTATACCAAGTCGATACCAAAGGGCTTGTTGCTATCATTGAGGAAACTCCAGCGGGCCAGAATTATTGGTTCCAGGAAAGGAGTTTGTCGTACTATGACGAACTGGCCAGATTGTTGGTTGCTGCCACGACGAAAGGGTAGTGAGTGGGTAGAATGCAGCAATGAAAAGGTAAACAGTACTCATGGGTGTCCACAGAAAATTACCCGAGACAGGCTAAAATTAAAAATCACTGTTTTTGGTGTGATTAATAGAGCGCTTTCGTGCTTCACGAACTATATGCCACAAGAGGTACTGAGGCCGTACTGTTCCACAAAAGACTATCGAGATTGGAGGATTCGCGGTAAGTGACGAGAGGCTCTGAAAATTTAAAGAACATCACTGCATCACATTAAACAACAGTGGTGAGAGTGCCAGCGTGGACGGTTCCCTTTGAATTGAATGGATTGTTGAACTAAAACAGCTTCTGAATGGCTGCGACCCGCGCAACGGACACAACCGGGATTTTATATAAATGGCTTCCTGACCGCCCCTAGCATTCAAAGACGAAAAGTGTCGTGGACGAAAAAGGAGCAAGGACAGAACAACTGCCCTTCTAGACTGTAACATGGATGGATCTCAGGTGTGGAAACCACTCATACTAGGGAAATTTGAGAAATCACGCCGTTTCAAGGGAATAAAATCGGTTCACACAACTTATCTCTCAAACAAAAAAATCGTGAATGACGACAATATTGTTTAATGAATGGCAGATCTCGGTTGACAGTGATATGAAAAAGGAGGAACGTGAAATTTTACTATTTTTGGACAATTGTGCCGTATGTAACAACCCACCACCATTAGATCACGTAAAACTGATTTTTTCTCACCCAACACAACATCAAGAATGCAACCACTTGACCAGGGCATAATACAAAATTTTGCCGCAGAGAAATTGTTTCACTTGAGCCGGATAGCACTGAAAAAGGTGAGAAGGCGAACATAACAGTTTTGACCACCGTAACAATGATTGATAAGACCTGGATATATATACACTCCTGGAAATTGAAATAAGAACACCGTGAATTCATTGTCCCAGGAAGGGGAATCTTTATTGACACATTCCTGGGGTCAGATACATCACATGATCACACTGACAGAACCACAGGCACATAGACACAGGCAACAGAGCATGCACAATGTCGGCACTAGTACAGTGTATATCCACCTTTCGCAGCAATGCAGGCTCCTATTCTCCCATGGAGACGATCGTAGAGATGCTGGATGTAGTCCTGTGGAACGGCTTGCCATGCCATTTCCACCTGGCGCCTCAGTTGGACCAGCGTTCGTGCTGGACGTGCAGACCGCGTGAGACGACGCTTCATCCAGTCCCAAACATGCTCAATGGGGGACAGATCCGGAGATCTTGCTGGCCAGGGTAGTTGACTTACACCTTCTAGAGCACGTTGGGTGGCACGGGATACATGCGGACGTGCATTGTCCTGTTGGTACAGCAAGTTCCCTTGCCGGTCTAGGAATGGTAGAACGATGGGTTCGATGACGGTTTGGATGTACCGTGCACTATTCAGTGTCCCCTCGACGATCACCAGAGGTGTACGGCCAGTGTAGGAGATCGCTCCCCTCACCATGATGCCGGGTGTTGGCCCTGTGTGCCTCGGTCGTATGCAATCCTGTTGTGGCGCTCACCTCCACGGCGCCAAACACGCATACGACCATCATTGGCACCAAGGCAGAAGCGACTCTCATCGCTGAAGACGACACGTCTCCATTCGACCCTCCATTCACGGCTGTCGCGACACCACTGGAGGCGCGCTGCACGATGTTGGGGCGTGAGCGGAAGACGGCCTAACGGTGTGCGGGACCGTAGCCCAGCTTCATGGAGACGGTTGCGAATGGTCCTCGCCGATACCCCAGGAGCAACAGTGTGCCTAATTTGCTGGAAGTGGCGGTGCGCACCCCTACAGCACTGCGTAGGATCCTACGGTCTTGGCGTGCATCCGTGCGTCGCTGCGGTCCGGTCCCAGGTCGACGGGCACGTGCTCCTTCCGCCGACCACTGGCGACAACATCGATGTACTGTGGAGACCTCACGCCCCACGTGTTGAGCAATTCGGCGGTACGTCCACCCGGCCTCTCGCATGCCCATTATACGCCCTCGCTCAAAGTCCGTCAACTGCACATACGGTTCACGTCCACGCTGTCGCGGCATGCTACCAGTGTTAAAGACTGCGATGGAGCTCCGTATGCCACGGCAAACTGGCTGAAACTGACGGCGGCGGTGCACAAATGCTGCGCAGCTAGCGCCATTCGACGGCCAACACCGCGGTTCCTGGTGTGTCCGCTATGCCGTGCGTGTGATAATTGCTTGTACAGCCCTCTCGCAGTGTCCGGAGCAAGTATGGTGGGTCTGACACACCGGTGTCATGTGTCCTCTTTTCCATTTCATTGATCCTGCAGCCTCTATGAATCAAGACACAAGGGAATTAACGACATTAGCTGCTAGTGAGTATTCATTTATATGAGTGGATCAGCCTGGCGTGGTAATCAGTGCATGTGCCTAGTAAGCAGGAGATACGGGACTGAACCCACCCCTGGCACAAATTTTCAACTTTCCCCAGTGATATAAATCAATGGCCACTGGCAGTAGTGCCTTTCTTTCCTTTGTACCTGGAAAAATGTGAGACCTACCACTCTTTATAACTGTTTCAAAAGGTGCGGATTTGTAATGCAACGAGAAACTGTGGAACAGCCATCAGAGTCGCGAGAATTAACGAACTCAGTCCCACCAGAATCAGGGTGGGAATTTCTCGCCAGCTGTGGTGAGTTAACCTTTGAGGATTTCGTTCGTGTTGGCCAAGACATCGACGTCCATGTTGTTTGTTGTTCTAACTGATGCTAAACTGTTGGTATGTCAGTATGAGAATGATAAAGATGACGGTCATACAGAGCGAGGGAAGGTCATCTGTCCCTACCCTACGCTCCTACGCCCTCAGAACGGAAGCATCATTTCAAATTCGCTGGTCGATGCTAGATGGAAGTCGCTCTGTGTAAAGGAAATCGTCGACTATTCTTCAAACTGATGTGTAACATTTTCATTGTACGTTTTTCATATATACTGTATGTAGGTACCATGTGTATTCAGGATGTCTCTTCTAAGAGTAGTCAGGCGCATTTTCTCTGGAGTTTCAGCAAATATTCTAAATTTCGTTTTTGTGCTGTGCAGCTGTAATCAGCCCAAACAAATAGTGCCCTCCACGTTTTTCTTGCCCAGTTTCCCCTTTCAGCGTCGACGGGGAATGTCGGTTTGTTTTCCGTTACAGTGAAAATGACTTTTAATGCGGAATTTACACCCCCCATTCGATAGAGCGATTCCACGTCAGTGTCTATATGATTTTAAAATGTAAAAGAACCCAGCACACTGTGCGTACAGAACAGTACTGATGCATTACAACAGCGGCCCGATGGGCGACCACCAACGTCATTACAGACATTGTACCTACGAAGCATATTCTCGTACACACTCTCCATCCAACCTGACGTCTCTTCAGTTTCGTGTGCATCGGCGAGAACTCGTGCTAGCAGATATTGCTCTGTCCCTACAGGAGTCGAGTTAAACTTTGCATACGACGTTATGTGTCATCAGGTGACCGTCTGACGTAGTATACGTTATCCTCTCTAGCCTGCAGCACACCAGGACAAGCAGCTCTGCGACTTTTCTCTTTCCCTCAGCTGAACAACCTGTATGTACGCATTATTTTGCGCATTATTAAAATAAAAATGGCTGTGCATATGTTTGTAATGTGTATGTACGTTCAGTTAAACTGTAGTTAATTCGAATTTTTTCTCCGTCCCTCTCGATTATTTGAACTGTTATTTTGAATCTCAGTAATTTGAACTTTTGCCCTAGTCCCTTGAATTTCAAATTATCGGGTGTCGACTATACGTATTGTATACTCAATGGCATTCTAGACCATCATGTCAAGTACTGGACCCATACGACAATGACGAATGGAATATGGAAACATTCGTTCCTCACGGAGCATTCACACGCGACTGCGCCTATCGTGATGCTGTACCTACAATTGGGACTCGTCTGAAAAGACGACGTGGTGCGACTCCAGTGTTGTCGGTGAGCGCAGCACTGTCGGCAGGCCTCTCTCTGCTGCCTTGTCAAGGGAAGAGCAATACTGGTCGCGATGTCGCTATGGTGACTGACTGTGCTGCTCCAAACGTCATCACACTGACCATTTGGATGTTTATCTTCGTCCATATGAGCCCACTTCCTGACTGATGGTAAGTGTGCGATCCTATATGGTCGAGCGAACAATAAGTTTTTCCTCTCAGGTGCTAGTTGCGTGGGGCCGCTGAGATCCTGTATGGGGTTGAGTATGGTCTTCCTGCACTCATCGTATTCATAGTCGCATAAATGGCGAGAGGACTCGATCAAGGCGAGCAGTGATACCGAGGAGCGATAGTATCTGGAATCACTATAAGCAACATAGCTGTCGCTGTCGAATCCTGACACGTGCTGGAAGAAGTTTATTCTTCTCACACGGTCCATAACACTTCTTACAAACATTCAAAGGCGGTTTATGAATGAGAGGACCGCTGCTTCACCTTTCCTCATATACAGAATGTTGAAGGGCTGCTCCACCTCACTTTGTGCGGTTGCGCTGAAATGCTGATCATTTGCGTATTCAAGCGTGTTGTAAATTTCCTACCATTATGAGGTTTTCTGCATGCCACCTTCACAATGTTGCAATTTCAGTGGTCAGCAGTGTACATTTCGCCCTCGGTATGTCAGCGATGGTATTCATCTACCCATTGCAAGCCGAGGCATTTGTGACTTTTGGAAAACGGAAACCGCCACAGTGGCATCACCACCTTTACACCGTAAGACACAACTTCCCGTGTGGCGGAGGGTACACTATGGACCAGAATCATTCTTCCACTCTCATCTTTTATTTCTGTTCCATTCGCGGATGGCGTGCCGCAAGGAAAAATGTTGGTATCCCCATCCACCCGCCTTTCCCGTGCTATCGCCGACAGCGCTAGTGATGACACAAAATGTATAAGAGGCGATGAGAAAACTTCTGTTCGAAGGCCATAGAGTCCAGAACCGAGATGCTAATGAGGCAAAATTGCCCTGAGCATTGAGGTAGTCATCCCATCCAACGCACCAGATTGAAAGTACACGTTTGGTAAAACACCATGTCCTTCTACGTGAAGAAGTCCGGCAGGAATTGTCGATCCTTCAAGGCCTTGTTTTAAGTGACCGAAGGTGTGATAGTCGCATGTGGAGAAATCAGGACTGTAGGGCTCGTACTCAAGTGTCTCCCACTTGAGTTGGCCTAACTTCTGCATTACGATACTTGAGATACGGGGCGTGCATTATCATGAAGCATCAGGACGGAACTTGGCGCACCATTCCACAACGGTATTTTTCGACAGATACGCTGCTCCATAAACATTCTTAATTCTCCTCAACCTCTGGTTGTCTTTTGGCAGCCAAGAAAAAGTTAATATCACGTTGGTTCTGTTGGGACGCATTTGGTAATAACTTCAACACAGTGCACGTTTTTGCGTTTACCACACGCCACATTAATCCCTTGCCTACATGTCTATGCTTATTTATGGAGTTATGCTGAATATATACTGCAGCAACGCCCTTTATAAAATAAGTGCTAGTGGATAAAGGCTTAACAAACTTCTGTACTTTTTATGTGGCAGGAAAAGGACATCGTACTGCAAACAGAGAATTATGTCATAGAAACATGCATATAAATTACTGTGTAGCTGAGCAACGAAATGTGTGGTTGTTGCAGGTGTGAAGTAAAGGGGTATTTAGTGTGAAAAATATTATAAATGTAGGTTAAGATTTTCCGAGAACAAAACTGCGTTAAACTGCAAATGTAATATTAATTTATCAAACTAAACTAAACTCCGTCCGAACAGGCCTTGGAAGGCCCAAGGGTACCGACCGGCCGCCGTGTCATCCTCAGCCCACATGTGTCATTGGAAGCAGATACGGAGCACACCGCTCTCCCTGCCGTATGTCAGTTTATGAGACTGAAGCCCCTACTTCTCAATCGAGTAGCTCTTCAGTTTGCTCAAAATGGCTGAGTGCACCCCACTTGCCAACAGCGTTCGGCAGACCGGATGGTCACCCATCCAAGTGCTAGCCCAGCCTGACAGCGCTTAACTTTGGTGATCTGACGGGAACCGATGTTACCACTGCAGCAAGCCAGTTGGAAATATTAATTTATTGCATATTTTAAAACAGCCCGTCATTTCTCAACGTTCCCGAAAATGTAAGAAAATTTGTGTAGGACCAACGATTCAACCTACCTCAAAAACCGAGAAGAATTTAAAATGCACTTGGGGGATAGCCAGCAGCATGAAGAACCGTCGTATCACAGTAGCAGGACTCATCAGCCACTGCTAACAGTTGTCGGATCCTGGGCAGTATAACGAACTTTTCAGGGAAAGGGAAAAGGGCAGATCAGTGCAGTGCAGTTCAGCTGCTGTGCTGATCCAAGGCAGTGCTAACCCACGCGCTGCTCGTCGTCAAAGACAATTTCTTTAGGCGTTACACTGGACAGTGCTTGACCGTTCTATCTATAGTACTCGATCCAATCGCTTCTCATCTTTTCTTACACTTGACGAAATTCCTATCCGGGAAAAACCTTCGTAGTGACGCGAAGACACAGACAGCTCTCAATCATTGACACAATGGTTTGAATTACAGGCAGCAGACTTCTGCGACATATGAATACAGAAAGAGAAGCGTTATGAGAGAGAAAATAAAAAGAGCATTGATTCCCCTACCTTTGGCTTTTTTTGCCTGTAACAACCACAAGAGCACGCCCGTGTATGATACATCCATTCTTATGAGTGTTTCGAGGCACATATACTTGCTTGCTGTTAGCGGCCCTAGGGAATCTTGATTTCTGGATAATGCTTTTTTTCCAAAATATTTACAAATTATGAGAGACACTATCTGTTCACGGGTAATGTGCATGTGCTTGCACACACACACACACACACACCCACACACACACACACACACACACACACACACACACACACACACACACACACCTGTAACTTCTTAAGGAAAAATGTGAGATTATTGACTCACTTCTACAATTCATTATATCATATTACTATAACAGCATAAATTAACATTACAGAGATAAAAAAATTTCTTTGTAACGTTAAAGATAATTCAGGCCTCCGAAAACCGTATGTATATCGCTTCTCATTGAATGTGGCGTTTCTTACTACTGGCAGACTACTAGAAAAGTCGAGGAGAGGTGCAAGGGACTTCAGTGACACATCCGACTAAGTAAATAAGACAATCAACTGTATCCGAGCACTGGAATGCGTATAACAATTAAGTGATCTATCAGCGGAATAGTATCGTGGGACAAACGTCAATTTTATGGGACAGTGTAGTTAAGGAGTCTATCGAAATAAAGATATCGGGAAGGAAACATATCAGGAAGGAAATTTCAAGCTAAACAGTGCTCGGTTTTTGGCTCTCGATTTATTAAGCTCTCGCTAGCCATCTCATCCACAGAGGTAGGAAATGTGCGTTACACGGACTAATAGTTTTTGAAGACATTGATGAACATGGTATACAACCTTCCTAATTTTGCTTCTATTTACTAAGGACACTCACCTTTATAAAGTGATGGTTAGTTTCCTTAAGCGTATAGTAAATGATCTGCTCGGCTGAAAAACCGAAATCAAACCGAGAAAACTGAGAGATCACATAATTAACTGTCCTGTACAGACCATGAAGAACTGTTAGTCACAAGTTCCACAGATCGTTTGAACTTAAATGGTGTGGAACGAGTCAGTTTACAGGATATGTGTACCTGGTTAGTTTTAACATGAATGAACATATTTTCTTCTGTCCTGACCGTGCAACTTACACGTAAAACATAGTTTTGTTGCAGACAGTCTATTTTTAAATAAGAACTCGTCTATGAAAAAGGTGTTGATCAGAAGAAATGATTTTATTTTAGATTTAAAAATGGCTTTGCTCCCTGTCAGACATTTTATGTTAATGGGCATATGAACCAAGATTTTTGTTGGTGTTCATTGAACTCCTTTCTGAGCCTCTGACAGCTTTAATAATTGGTAACAGAGGCCATTTTTCTGTTGTTGAGTCAAAAAGGTATGGAAAATCAATATGAATAAGTTTTAGAGTTGAAAGATCGAGATTGAAGTACGAAGGTGGTTTGATAAGTGTGGCAAAAAAAAAAAGCGAGGAAAAATGCTCGTTTCGTAAACATGTCATCTTACTTCCTGATATAGTCTCCTTTGAGGGATATGCACTAGGTCCAGCGATCCTGCAATTTTTTTGATACCATCGGAGAATTAGGTTCTGTCAGACTCTGCAACTCACAATTCCTCGTTTGATGAAAATGCCCTCCCTGCAAGCCAAAGTTTCAAGTTAGCTAACAGGAAGAAGTCATTTGGTACTAAATTTGGTGAATAGATTGCAAGAGGAACCAATTCAAACCAAATTCATGCGCTTTCACCATTATTATGGCTGATAAGTGGGATGGTGTAATATCCTGGCGAAAGAGTGTTTTTTTACTTGCCAACCTTGGTCTTTTTTCAGCCAAAGCAAAGTGCAAACGGTCCACAAATGAAGAATAATAGGGTCAATTTATAGTACTGGCTTTTTCAAAGTAATCTATGTCGATTATTCCTTGGGAATAATAAAAAGAAGCAGCGGTCGTCACCTTACCAGCTGAAAAAATGGTCTTTGCCTTCTTCGGTGCACATTCATCAGCGTTTGTCTATTGTTGTGACTGCTGTTTTGACTCTAGTGTTTAATGATGGATCCAGGCTTCATCAACAGTCACAAATCGGCGTAAAAAGTCTTGCGGATTGCCATTAAACATCGCCAGACATTGTACTGAAATGTTGTGACATATGCGCTTTTGGGCGACTGCGAGCAATCGCTGCACCCACCTCGCACACTGTTTCTTCATAGCCTATTATGCGTTGGCTCAATTGGATGCCAACAGTCCCAGCAATGTCGCGAATTTTTATTCGGCTGTTTTGCATTGCAATATAATGTATTTTGTCAATGGTTTCCTTTTTGGTGACCTCAATAAGGCGTCCGGAGCACGCTTCATATTCGGTGATTGTCCGACCACGTTTAAATTCATTAATCCAAATATAAATTATCTTCAATGATGGTGCAGAGTTTCATTCATTTCTGATCTGATTTGTGCGGCAGTCCAAATCTTCAAATGAAAATGTTTAGTAACAGCACGAAACTCGCTTTTCTCCATTTTCGATCGCAATCGACGCACTGACCAGTTAAATCGGTTGTGAACAATGAACTATATGGTGTACATAGTTGAAATTCTTTATATGATCTCTGGAATAGTCAGTCTTACCAACAATGGAGGCGCAACAAAAATGTTCCATTCTTTCATGCAAATTTACGGCATCTATGAAACCACCCTCGTACGTTTTACGAGAGGTGGGGTACATCTACATCTACGTGATTACTCTGTTATTCACAATAAAGCGCTTGGCAGAGGGTTCAATGAACAACCTTCAGGTTGTCTCTCTACCGTTGCCGGCCGGTGTGGCCGTGCGGTTCTAGGCGCTTCAGTCTGGAACCGCGTGACCGCTACGGTCGCAGGTTCGAATCCTGCCTAGGACATGGATGTGTGTGATGTCCTTAGGATAGTTAGGTTTAAGTAGTTCTAAGTTCTAGGGGACTGATGACCTCAGATGTTAAGTCCCTTAGTCCTCAGAGCCATTTGAACCATCTCTACCGTTCCACTCTCGAACGGCACGCGGGAAAAACGAGCACTTAATTTTTTCTGTGCGAGCCCTGATTTCTCTTGTTTTATCGTGATGATCATTTCTTCTACGTAGGTGCCAACAGAATGTTTTCGCAGTCGGAGGAGAAAACTGGTGACTGAAATTTCATGAGGAGATCCCGTCGCTACGAAAAACGCCTTTCTTTTAATGATTGCCACTCCAATTCACGTATCATGTCTCTGACACTCTCTCTCCTATTTCGCGATGATACAAAACGAGCTGCTCTTCTTTGTACTTTTAGGATGTCATCCGTCAGTCCCACCTGATGCGGATCCCACACCGCACAGCAGTACTCCAGAATAGGGCGGAAAAGCGTAGTTTAAGCAGTCTCTTTGGTAGACCTGTTGCACCTTCTAAGTGTTCTGCCAATGAATCGCAGTCTTTGGTTTGCTCTACCCACAATATTATCTATGTGATCGTTCCAATTTATGTTATTTGCAATTGTAATTCCTAAATATTTAGCTGAATTAACAGCCTTCAGATTCGTGTGACTTATCGCGTAATCGAAATTAAGCTGATTTCTTTCAGTACTCATGTGAATAACTTCACACTTTTCTTTATTCAGGGTCAATTCCCACTTTGCGCACCATACAGATATCTTATTAAATAATTCTGCAAGTCGTTTTGATCATGTGATGACTTTACAAGATGATAAATGACAACATCATTTGGAAACAATCTAAGACGGCTACTCAGATTGTCTCCTATGCGGTTAATATAGATCAAGAACAATAGAGGGCCTATAACACTTCCTTGGGGAACGCTGGATATTACTTCTGTTTTACTCGATGACTTTCCGTCTATTACTACGAGCTGTGACCTATCTGACAGGAAATCACGAATCCAGTCGCACAACTGAGGCGATACTCCGTAAGCATGCAGTTTGGTCAGAAGATGCTTGTGAGGAACGGTGTCGAAAGCCTTCTGGACATCTAAAAATATGGAAGCAATTTGCCATCCCCTGTCGATAGCACTTATTACTTCATGAGTATAAAAAGCTAGTTGTGTTTCACAAGAACGATATTTTCTGAATCCGTGCTGACTATGTGTCAATAAATCGTTTTCTTCGAGGTACTTCATAATGTTCGAATATAGTATATGTTCCAAAACCCTACTGCAGATCGACGTTAGTGATATAGGCCTGTAATTCAGCGTATTACTCCTACTTCCCTTTCTGGATATTGGTGTGAGCTGAGCAGTTTTCCAGTCTTTAGGTACAGATCTTTCTGTAAGCGAGTGGTTGTATATAATTGCTAAATATGGAGCTATTTTATTTGCATATGTAATGGTACTTTGACTACCGCGCCTCCGCCAATACAAAGATATAATTTACGATCGCGCATGCTGAAGAGCGCTGCGCCAGCGATCGATTTTTATAAATAATTTTGATTTTTTTTTACTTTTGCTTAGGTTTTGTTTTTAACAGCTAATTGATTACTCTCTCTCTTCTCTTCATACGAAAGACGTGTATTTTTCCGCGCTGTGTTGAATGTGCTTTTGGGTGGAAATTAAAATTATGTTACGAGACGAAGTTGTTTTAATAGTGATTGGAAATGGTTATTGCCGAATTTGTAAATTGATCATGACAGTGACAACTTGAAGAAGTTTTCAACAGACGGAGAAAAGCGAAAGACGGGTCGTCCTACAAGAGAAATTAGAAGGACAACCATGAAGACTATATTGTAATCAGTACTGCGTTTCTAACAAGATTATAAGGTAAATTTCAATTAGTTTCTGACACTATTTCCGTACAGTCGCTTTTTGTAGTGTTGCCGATCCGGTCTGCCATGCACGGTCAAATTACAGCACTATCTCAATCAATAATACGAAGTCCACCTTATCCGTAACTTATGCCACCAAAATTCAAAACCCAATCAGATTTTCTATTTTATATTTTTCACGGCAGAACCCCGAGTAAAGGAAACACTACACATACTCAGAGAGCAACCAGACTGGTAAACAATCTGGACCGGAGGCATTGGCCTTATTAAGTGATTTAAGCTGCTTTGTTACACGGACAATATCTACTTCTATGTTTCTCATCTTAGCAGTTGTCCTTGATTGGAATTCAGGAATGTTTACTTCGTCTTCTTTGGTGAGGGAGAGTATGTGTAAACTCGTTGGAGATAACACTGCATGAGCAATGGCTGGCCTGTAGTTACGGCTCAACACACGGTGGCCCCTAGCATGTGGGGAAGGCAGCAACCGAGTGGAAAGCGGTTGGGTGGGAACGGGGAGGAGGGGGGGGGGGGGAAACGCTGGCAGTCCTAATTATTCTCTGCCGGCTACAAGCAGCTTCTATTTAAATAATACGCGAGGCATTAGGGGTGAAGCTGCACGGAAGAGCGCGCCGGCAGACTGTGGCACGGGCGGGAGCGGAAGGAAGAAGGAAGGGTTGTCTTGATTGCGTCGTCGCCGGCGGCTCGCCCCGCTCACAAAGGCGCGTCTTTTGAGCAATCTTCGCCCGGCCGCGCTTCATTACGGCCGTATTAATTTGTTGCTGCTGAGCCCGCAGGTCTGGATCGCGATTTGGAGCGCCTCGCCTCGTCCACCGGCAGCGACAGCGGGTGCACCTTCCAGGAGAACAGCCGGGCCTCAAGGAGCGCCAGCGAGCGGCTTCTGCACCAGAGAGCGGGGGCCTGATTAGAAAGAAGCCTGCTGAGTCGCACCAGCTCTTATTTCCCTCCCCTCCCGTCTTCCCACGTCTGATTCTTCTGCCTCAACAAAGCTTCGCATTCCCTGATTGCAAGGAGCGCTCGAGGAATTCTGTAATTCCGGAAAATGCTAGTGACACTTCAGTCAGCACTTCTACCGCTAAACGACGATGGGAGGAAAGTTCGAGTTTCATGTGCGCAAAGGTTGGCACTATTGGTAACTTCCTGACATTGGCTGACTAGGCTCTGTTCAAGGAAAAAAAGGGCAGTATCTTTGCAATCTCCCTACAAGTAATTGCTATTAAAATTTAATTGATTTTCTGCAGTCGGAGTGTTTAATTAGAGCTACCCAGATTCTTTGGTTGTATTCGTTATTTAATAATCGTGACTGTGCCCCCTAACCAATACAACCAAGGTTAAAGTCATTATTATTCATTTGTACTATTATTCATTGCACTATTATTCAATAATAAAAGTACAAGTTTCTAGTGTTTATTACGAAACATCAATCTCGATGATTCCTAAATCTTACAAACGCGCTATTGGAACTACATCTCTACCATTCATACACGTAAGTCCATTACCAGGGATCATTTTTGCAGTTTTCTGGCAAATTCAGCGTAAGCTATAGTGTCGCCTGATGCTGGTTTTCGTCGTGTTCGCTTCGCAAGTGAATGTGTCAAGTAGAGTATTTGACATAGCCACTTGGCAAGCAAGCGTGAGACTGCGTGCCAGGGGATGCTCTGTGTACTGAAACCGATAGCCAGTAGGCAAAGCAATTAAATTGCGACTACAGGCTAAAACATACACTTTTCATGAAATGTATTCACAATTCTATAACGGAGCGACGGCAATGGATATTTGTGCCGGGCCTTGACTCGGACCTGAATTTCCCGCATATCGCGAGCAGTCGTCCTACCATTTCCCTATCCAAAACTTCCATATGTCGTCAACCATGTGTCTACAACCTGTACTCGTCCATCCATTATGTGGATACAGTGGATAAATTTTTATTGAATGTCGCTTGCCCGGTGTCGGCGGAAAAATATTACATTACGGAGCCTGTGTTTCATATGTGAATGTAGGCTTTCCAGTTGTATACTGCTGATGAAATCTTCTCGGGCTTCCATCCGGGTAGCTGCGTCGAAAATCCGCGATGTTTCGATGAGTGTCATTCTCATCAACTTGTCCAGAAGAGAATGACAGTCATCGAAACGTCGCGGATTTTCGACGCAGCTACCCGGATGGAAGCCCGAGAAGATTTCATCAGTGCCTGTGTTGTTCAGAAGTACGGTGTAATGTTCCTTTGGACATGCATGCCTGTCCGATGTACGAGTACAGGCTGTAGACACGTAGATGACGCCATATGGAAGTTTGGGTCTGCCCGTGAGTCGTGCTTGGTAAGGCGAACGCTCGCGATAAGCGGAAAATTCGGGTTCGAATCCGGGTCCGGCACATTTCATTATACTGCTGATGGTTGTTCATATTCGGAACTGCGAATACATTTATGTGTTCCATAATGGCTGTAGTCGCCGCTGTGAATGTTCCTTCTGCCACGTGTGCGTGTCAAAAGGAACATTGCATCGTACTTCTGAAGAACAAAAGCACTGCAATATCGCATATACTTTTCCAGTATTGCACTGGTCGTTGTTCCACCGACAATATGTCAGGGGTATATAATGGTATGAGGATTTAAACAATATATGCAAACAGTTAGAGAGATTAGTCACTTACGGTAGCAACAATGGCTCTAATTTGTCTGATCATCGAGTTGAACTCTTTTTTGTGTAAACCGCAGATACAGGTACCTCTTTCCACGCTCCTTCAACTCTACGCAAAAAAGTCGCTGAGGCTCATGAGTAGTGGGGTGGCAGTTTCTTTCAAAACAAAAATAATTTTTTTACAAATAAACAGTACTATTTTTACACAGTTATGTACAAACATAAGGGTCTGCAGCTCGTGATCTAGTGGCTAGCGTTGCTGCCTCTGGATCAGGGGGCCTGGGCTCGATTCTCGGCCGGGTTGGGGATTTTGTCTACCAGGGGACTGGGTGTTTGTGTTGTCATCATCATGAACATCTTTCGTGACAGAGGCTAGATTGGATTGTGTAAAAATTGGACTGTGTAAAAATTGGGACTTTGTACGGGCACTGATGACCGCGCAGTTGAGCGCCCCATAAACTAAACGCATCATCATCACAACCGTAAGGCATACCAAACCACACAGTCATACAGGCTGTTGAGTCGTCGAGCTACCCTTACCGGATAGACATCCCTTCCCATATCGCTGTGTTTCGGGTTGCATACCCGCAGTCACAGCCACGAGCAGTGCGAGCCTCACTGATGTCGCCTTCTGCGGATGGACTACTTTGCTACACCTGCCACGGACTACGATGACATCATTCGGCCAGGACAGCCAATTGGAGAGGAGTTCTTATTTCTTACAGTGGCAGCCAATCGTGCGCATCCATGTAGCAATCTATGTGGTGTCATAACCGGCAGCACCAAGGCTATACAGGCAATTGCAGTTCTTGACGAAAGAAATTTCCGACTTTTGCTACATTGGGGCTTTGAAACAACTCAGTGGCGACAGACGGTAATTTGTGCCGGACTGGAATTCGAAGCTGGACTGCCCACTTCACGCGAGTGGTCAGCTTAACAGTCGCGGCTTCCGTCCGTTCTAACGCCGCATACTACAGAATAGTGTCCCCCGTCCATTATTCCTCTTCACTCACAGCTCTACTGTATTCCTGCAAGAGGCCGGAAACTGTAGTGCATCTGCATTAAAAGATCTATATGCAGACTTACGCATATACACACATCAAAGAAAGTTTTGCATCACCTCGGTTCTGAGACTTCCGGAACCTTTACAGAAAATTGGAATAGAGATCAACATAAACATCATTTCCGCCCTTTTTATTACTCATGAAAACCACACATTGCATGTTGTACCACCATGCAGCGAGACCTTTAGAGGTGGTGGTCCAGATTGCTGTACACACCGATACCTCTGATACCCAGTAGCACGTCCTCTTGCATTGATACATGCCTGTGGTCGTCGTGGCATACTATCCACAAGTTCAACAAGGAACTGTTGGTTCAAATTGTCCCACTCCTCAACGGCGATTCGCCGTAGATACCTCAGAGTGGTTGGTGGGTCACGTCGTCCATAAACAGCCCTTTTTCAAACAACCCGAGGCATATTCGATAGGGTTCATGTCTGGAGAACATGCTGGCCAATCTCGTCGAGCGATGTCGTTATCCTGAAGGAAGTCATTCACAAGATGTGCACGAATGCCTCGCCAATATGCTGCAGATATGGTTGTACTATCGGTCGGAGGATGGCATTCACGTATCGTCCAGCCGTTACGGCGCCTTCCATGGCCACCAGCGGTGTACGTCGGCCCCACATAGTGCCACCCCAAAAAGGCCAGTGAACCCCCACCTTGCTGCACTCACTGGACAGTGTATCTAAGGCGTTTAGCCTGACCGGGTTGCCTCCAAACACGTCTCCGGCGATTGTGTGGTTGAAGGCATATGCGGCACTCATCGGTGAAGAGAACGTGATGCCAATCCTGAGCGATCCTTTCGGCATGTTGTTGGGTCCATCTGTACCGCGCTGCATGGTGTCGTGGTTGCAAAGATGGACCTCGCCATGGACGTCGGGAGTAAAGTTGCGCATCACGCAGCCTATTGCGCATAGTTTGAGTCGTAACACGACGTCATGTGGCTGCACGAAAAGCGTTAGTCAACATGGTGGTGTTGCTGTCATGGTTCCTCCGAGCCATAATCCGTAGGTAGCGGTCATCCACTGCAGTAGCAGCCGTTGGGCGGCATGAGCGAGGCATGTCATCGACAGTTCCTGTCTCTCTGTATCTCCTCCATGTCCGAGCAACGTCGGTTTGGTTCACTCCGAGACGCCTGGACACTTTCCTTGTTGAGAGCCCTTCCTGGCACAAAGTAAGAATGCGGACGCGATCGAACTACGGTATCGGCCGTCTAGGCATGGTTGAACTACAGACAAAACGAGCCGTGTAACTCCTTCCTGGTGGAATGACTGGAATTGATCGGCTGTCGGACCCCGTCCGTCTAATAGACGCAGCTCATGCATGGTTGTTTACATCTTTGGGGGTTTAGTGACATCTCTTAACAGTCAAGGGGACTGTGTCTGTGGAAATGGAAATGAGCGTTCGGCGTCATTGGCCGGGAGGCCACTGACGGGGAAGGTACGGCCGCCTTGGTGCAGGTCTTATTACATTCGACGCCACATTGGGCGACCTGCGCGCCGGATGGGGATGACATGATGAAGAAGACACCCAGTCCCTGAGTGGAGAAAATCCCCGACCCAGCCAGGAATCAAACCCGGGCCCCTTAGGACGGCAGTCCGTCACGTTTACCACTCAGCTATCGGGGCGGAGACACTGTGTCTGTGATGTAATATCAACAGTCAACGTCTATCTTCAAGAGTTCTGGGAACCAGGGTGATATATTATGTAGGTATGGTGTTTGTTCTTTCGGACATGCATGTACGAAAGCACAGACACCATTGTGTTGATCCGCAGCCACACACATATACCTAGCGAAAGAGCTTTCTGATTTTTGCTGCATTGGTACATTGAAGTAACTTAGTAACAATATATGAAACACGAATTTCCTATTTTAAGTGAACAGTAGGCTTAACCGCTTCGGCTATCCCAGCACGCCTCCTTTCTGACCTAAATCTCCAGACCTCGCACACTTCAGGGCAGTGCCCGAATGAACAGTTACCATACCTTTATACTACATTCCCCTGAAGGCATGTCGATCTTTTAGTATAGATGCACAATAATGTCCAAAGTAGGAAGTTTCTTTCGTCAAATATGAATATAAATCTGCGGATCGACACAATGGGTCTGTTCTTTAGGGCATGCATGTCGGAAAGAAAAGACACTGAGAGGCGCCATGCTGTAGTACGCAGTATTAGTAAACAGACTTGTTATTGGAACCACCACAGCCATAGTGCTGCAACGCAGATACGGGATTAGCCTCTTGGAGGATATTTACTACTAGAAGTCATAACTTGATCCGGACTGAATTTTCGTCTGTATTGACTGTATTAGCGTTCATATCAAGTATCTTTTGCCTTATAATAATTATGAGTTCTTGTACTTGGACTAATTTATTTGTGTAATGGTTGCAGAACGCTACACTGGTTCAGTTGTTAATAGTGACGCAGCTGAACAGTTATGGAAAGCACGCCACAACACAGGCATAAAATCATTTTTACTGGTAAATTAAAGTACAGAACCACTGAAAAGAAAATTCTGTATAGGTCACAGCACTAGTCCTTAAAGATATGAGCCCTAATACACAGAACCGAGACCACTACCATTATTTCCTCAAACTATTTTTTCATTAGCCTCTTGACTCGCGCCAGTGCTCTTCCCTTTTATAGCCTCTGCCCTCAAGTACTTACATCGGGAGAAAAATGCAGAACTCTCTTTGACAGAAAATATACACAATTAGTAGTTTTTGTTACCTATTTATTGTTACTGTATGGACACAACAAACATAAACAACTATTGATTTATTTCTGAGTAATGCTGCTTTTCTATGCTCTGTATGCTATTTGGAAGCTTGCTGTGTAAAAACACGCAAATATTCTCAGGGTTTCCGTCACTTCGATGAAACTGGTTAAGTTTACGAGTGTCTTCTTTTTTAGTTTCAGATTAACACCACAGGCATCTAGAAGGAAAGTGCCATAGCCTAACCTAACATATTGCTGTCGCAACTTCAGCCCAAAGACTGGTTTGACACAGCTCTGCACGGTACTCAATCCTATGCAAACTTCTTTATCCCTGCATAACTACTGCGAGTTACATCCATTCCAGCCTTCTTTTTTCCGCTCCTCAGCTCAGTTCTCTTCTTTACCAAATTGACAATTCATTGATACCTCAAGATGTGTTCATGCAACCGATTCTTGTTTTCCCTCAGGTTGAGTCATAATTTTTTTATTCTGCTGTAGCAACACATTTCAGCAGTTTTATTCTGTTCTTATCTGAACTGTTTATTCTACGCTTCACTTACGTTACTACACTTCTGACAAATAACTTAGGTAAAGTCTTCCTAATACCTAAATTTATATTCGACCTTAACAAATTTCTCTTTTTCACAAACACTTTTTTCGTTGTAGCCAGTTAGCATTTTATCGTCTCCATTTCACCAACTGTGAATTATTTTGCTGCTCAAATAGCATAACTCATCTACTACTGTAGTATTTCATTTCCTAATTCAATTCCCTCAACTTGACATGATTTAATTAAAAAATTCCGTTACCCTTGTTTCACTTTTGTTGATGTCCATCTTATAGTTTCTGTTGACGACACTCTCCATTCCATTCAACTGAACCTCCAAATCGTTTGCCGAAACTGACGAAATAAAAATATCACCGGCAAACAACACACTTTTAATTTTTTCTCCCTGAAGTTTAATTCACTTTACAAATTTCTTTTACTGCTCGCTCATTGAACAGACTGGATGAAATCGGATTTAGACCTCAGCAGTTTCTCACTCCCTTCTCAACTATTGCTTCCCTTTCACGTCCTTCGACCGTAGTAAATGCAGGCTGGTTTCTGTACAAGTTGTAGGTGTCCTCCTTGTATATTTCCCTTCATAGTTTCAAAGAATGTATTTCAGTCAATATTGTCAAAAGCTGTCTCTAAGTCTAAAAATAGATTGCCCAACAAAATTAAAGATTTACTTTCTCGAAACCCTGAGATTGTGTCCCATTACGATGCATTAGTTTGAAATTTGGCTCAAAAGTGTCCTCAACTTTCTTCTGTAAAGTGGCAAACGCGTTGTGCCCTATGACGGTCTTCTCGGGCTCCTGTCGAATGATCAAGGTGTGTGTGTGTGTGTGTGTGTGTGTGTGTGTGTGTGTGTGTGTGTGTGTGTGTGTGTGTGTGTAGTATTGACATATGCGTGAATAAAATGGCAAAAGCTCCCTCTAAGACCCTCCCCTCCAGTTCGGTAGCAACCTAGGTATACCCGCACACCTTTGCCGAGAACTTTAAAAATGTTCCTGTCAGAACCTACGACACTGATTCAGGTGAACGATGCCTCGCGGCCACTGCAGCGCCTGAAGAGCAGGCAACCCACCCAATACTTCCTCGGCCACCGATAAGAAAACCGCGTGATTTCGAAGCTGGGTGTTGCGGTTCTGACCTCCACCGCAGAGGAGTCAAAAGAAGTGGTGAAATGAGGGTAAGAGGTCGTGTGCCAACCGTCCCATCGTGTGAAACGTCCACGAAGACGTTGGGCAGTATGTGTGAAATTTGGTGCCAATGTGTCATCATTAACCCACTTTACACTGCACATCAACTTCTAATCTGGGGTCTTTTTTCCGCATGTGCTGCTTGAAGCGTCGCCGAACCCGAATGTTGTGTAGATTTAAGTTTCTTTCAGTTTCCTACTTCGTAACATGGTCTGCAAGAGTACAATATAATGAAGTTATTCATTTTAGATGAAATTTGTCTATAATTCAAGTCAAATATTTTAAGCGTTGTGGAAGAGTACAGGATTTAAAACTGCAAGCTTTTGGAATTATAGAGGCTGAACGGAATCTTTATGTCGGAAACATTGGGATCAGTGATAAACACGCTGCTTTTAATAGCGCCAAGACAGTAGTCTCGAGTGACTGCCGTAGAACAGAAGTGAACCAGGGTTCTTGGAAAAGAAAGCCTCACACATAAACAACAGAACACATTATTTTTTACTTAGTTGCAGGTTAATCCTCCTTTAACATTTATTTACAATTTATTTCATTTTGATATATATTTTTCCCTGGTGGACTGCCTATCCGACCCACGTACGGACGATAGAGAATTTTCTGTGGGAATTGAACAAGTGAATGCCAGATCGTCATGTATATATTCCTCGCGCCCAACGTCAGGCGGAACTGGCGAAGCCATCTAAAAAATTGAAATAGTCGTGGGATTCCGTAAGCAAGCGCTAAAGGCGACCTGCGAATCGACCCTAATAATAAGACAGTCTGCTAAGTGCCGATAAGGGACGAAGAAAGTCTTACTTACCAGCAACTACGTTAAGTAATTTAAACTGTAGCACAGGAGTGTTATATAATGTGCACGGTCGTCCGCTGCAAGAGTTACATCTCCGTATGGCTATTATCACACGCTATCGTATTGGTCATAATCCATTAATTACTTATTTCAGATTTAGCGAAACAACTGGAGTCACATGGACTTGTTTCTTAGCTGTTTCCGGGGAAAAAAATCCTTATACCTCAAGCCACAATTTGTTTTATGAGTGTACGGCAGTTTCATTTAAAAAATCTGCAGGTCAGTATTTATCTCTTTTTTTGTGGTAGGTGGTTATTGTTGCAAACAATAATCACGAGAACAGAGGACTAGAGTAGCTTATATTCATCTCCGAAATCTTTTCCAGACCGCAATCCTCGCAGCTTCTTGGCGGCCGACTGTTGTTATTAATCGCATAAGCGCTTTAAAGTCCTGTTGCAAGCCAATGTGGAGTTCAAGGCACAGACATCAGTGCTTAGAGTACACTTTCTGTGTAACCTAAATTCATGCCGCATTCTACAGACGAGGCTGCTTAGCTCGAAAACGACGATGCCGACTGAAAACAGAAACATGCTCACGGAAATTAGTGTATTCCGTTTTAAAGAAAAATCACAGATATATAATCTTAATGTCTGATCAAGATCTCATCAGCAATCACTTCCTGGATGTTTTCCTCTAATTCTTTTGGACAGCGTCGCCTTCCAACATTAGAATTCAAGTAAAAAAAAGAATCAGTTTAATAGCGGATGACTTTCATAATTAGACAGAGAACACTGTTGGAGATATGCGGGAAAACTTCCTCATACTTGCACGTTTTTCGAAACTTTGAAGACTTGTTTCGTAAAGAACTGAAGCTGTAACTTGTAAAATAAGGTTTCCTTTCGTCTCTGTGACACACTTCATCGCTATACCAAAGGCAAAATCTCCCAAAGATTTAATTACTTCTGAGCTACAAATCAGTTATCGCCATACCACAACGTACGAGGGTTGACTGAAAAGTAATGCTTCAACCTTCGTAACTCTCCAACAGTTGGCAGCATTGGTATGCGGCAGGTACTGGCTTGTTCCGTAGCCTCTCCTCTGCATCCCCAGTTAGCACGAAGCCTAAGCATTGAATAGTTGTGTTGTTACAGTGTAATGTATGGAACCCTGCGCAGACGGTCGGCCAATGCGATTTAAGCTGCGTGCAGTCATTGAATTCTTGACAGTAGAATGTGTTACCCCAGAGGAGATTCATCAGAGAATGAAAGCACTCTACGGTGGTTGTGATTTCAAGTCTGTGCGCTTTCATTTCAGGAGTTAGCACCCGTGGTACCCATCGTGCACAGATCTTCCGATAGCCAAGCAAAGCACGTTCTTGTGAAATGTTGATTGTGCTTGCAATTTCTCTCTGAGTGACACGACGATCGTCCTGAATCAATATGTCAACATTTTGCTTGTGAAACTCGGTGGTTGTTTTGTCACAGGACGTCCAACTCTTTGTCACGCAAGTCAGATTTTCCAGCCTCAACATATTTAAACTTACTCGCCCAATGACGCACAGTACTCACGCCAACACAATCACCATAAACTGCTTTTATTCTCTGATGAATCTCCTTTGGGGTAACACCTTCTGCTGCCAAGAATTCAATGACTGCACGGTGCTTAAATCGCATTGGCCGACCGTCTGTGCAGGGTTTCATGCTTCACACTGTAACAGTGCAACCATTTAATGTTAAGGCTTCCCGCCAACTGGAGCTTAGAGAAGAGGCTACGGTACAAGTCAGTACCTGCCCCATACCAATGATGCTGCCAACTGCTGGAGAGTTATGAAGGTGGAGGCATCACTTTTCAGTCAACCCTCGTATATTCCCACCGCATCTTCTTCACGTTTCAGCCATTACTTTAGCGCTGCCGGTCACAGCTGTGGGCCAAAGGAGAGACGGATTCTGCCCAGATTGCAAATGTGCGATGATACGTTAAACATGAGTCACCAAATATTACAATCTTGACTTCTAGGAGCTCGAATAATTTAATGGATCCACAACAGCATACCGAAACTTGAGTTGAGATCTGTATTGTCTTTTGAGGAAACAGTTGTATCAATGGAATGTTAACTTTAGTCAGGGTCCTGATAAAAACAGGACACTTAAACAGAATATGTGAAAACAAAGGAAATTGTAAAGGAATTTGATTGTGAATATAGTCTGAGAAAACATAGAAATTAGTTTTAATAGAGTATCATTTCCAGGCCATCAGTTAAATGTCCATAGCTACACTTAGTTTTCCAAGTCGCAGTTAAGATCCTCAAGTTACATCTTCCAAATATTAAGAAAGAGTTATAGCTCTAACGCGGACTCCAAATGGTCGACTGATTTCTTGCTTGGCAGACTGTGGCCGTGTAATCACTGATTGTTAGTTTATATTTGAAGTGGCGTGATCCTTGTAGAGACATAGCTGTAGAATGTAGTTAGACAGAACAGTTCATTACAAAAATGGCTATTTGTCTGTGCACTTGGCACATTTCTGCTAATTTTCAGAGTCACTGTAAGCAAAGACACTAATTCTGTTTCTCTTGGTGAGCTAGATCAGCCATGAAAGAATTATGAATGCTTGTAAGTTAGGTTATTCCCTCAAAATTATTGACATCTTCACGACAGCCAGCCGAGACAGGTTTATTCCATAGGTTAGCCGTGATGTACGAGGCAGGCGAAATGCCTTCAGACTTCAAGAAGAATGTGATTTTGGTTCCAAGACGAATGTTAATGAAAATCTCCACAGCTATATTTTAGGTGTATTTATTATGGCACAACCGGCTTGGATCTACATGAACATCTTCGGCTGACTTGAGTTTCAACATTAACGATTATGCTACTAGCTACTAAAGTATACACATAATGCACTGAACAGGCAAAGAAACTGGTACACCTACCTAATATCGTGTAAGGCCTCCACGTGCACGCAGAAATGCCGTAACACAACGTGGCATGGACCCGGCTAATGTCTGAAGTAGTGCTGGATGGAACTGACACCGTGAATCCTGCAGGGCTGTCCATAAATTCGCATGAGTATGAGTGGGCGGAAATTTCTTCTGAACAGCATCTTGCCAAACATTCCAGATATGCTCAATAATGTTAATGTCTGGGGAGTTTGGTGGCCAGCGGAGGTGTTTAAACTCAGAAGAGTGTTCCTGGAGCCACTCTGTAGCAATTCTGGATGTGCAGTGCGTCGCATTGTCCTGCTCGAATGCCCCAAGTCCGTCGGAATGCACAATGGACATGAATGGATGCAGGTGATCAGACAGGATGCTTACGTACGTGTCACCTGTTAGAGTCGTATCTAGACGTCCCGCACTTGCAGGATCTTTTTCCGGCCGCAGCGATGTAGGAGATTTGATGTTTTACCGGTTTCCTGATATCCACGGTACACTCGTGAAATGGTCGTATGGGAAAATATCCACTTCATCGCTACCTCGGAGATGCTGCGTCACATCGCTCGTGCTCCGACTATAACACCACGGTCATACTCACTTAAATCTTGATAACCTGACATTGTAGCAGCGGTAACAACTGCGCCGACACTTGCTGTCTTATATAGGCGTTGCCGACCGCAGCGTCGTATTCTGACCGTTTATATATCTCTGTATTTGAATACGCATGTCTAGACCAGTTTCTTTGGCGCTTCAGTGCATATGACACGTAATTTACATCGGAAGTTCACCAGAAGTCTTGCCAACTAAAACTCACAAAGTGGCAGAAATGTGCCGGACTATGACTGAAAAGCATATTCGCTAGCAATAACGCTGAAAGGCACATGACGGAACATTACGAGTTCACGGATTCACTTCGTCGACATCCTCGAACAAGCACGGCCAGCAATACGTGTTGGGAACATAACAAACAACACGCTGCACTGTTATGGGCTGACGAGGGAGGACGGCTCAATGAAAAAAGTAAACACGTAAGCATCTTGCTTTTCATCTATAGAGAGCGATACATCGATTGTAGAATATCATAATTGTTTCAAATGAAGGTACTGACCTTCAGCGCAAGAACGTTAACTAATAAATACTTAAAGCTACAAGCTCAGCTTAAAAGAAAAATGTAAGATTAATTAATAATTGTACGTACTCTAATTACGCACTGAATGCGTAGACGAAACTTTTAGATGCACATATCACCGAGATGACTGCCAAGTGTGAAAGACACCATACATTTATTCAAATAACGTGCTAAAATGGCATACAAATAAGTAGAACTATTATGTACAATACACGAGAAACAAAAACCAATGCTTAAAAATCCGTATCGTCATTACACAGGTAAAACAGTAAGTAATGTAATTACACAAAACAGTCCTGACTCCGGGATATAAAAAACAGAGATCACAATAAATGGTGGCATCATTACATACGTAAAACGTTTGAGTTACCCGATTAGATGGGTTCCGTCGACCTTTGGCAACAAATATAAACAGAAATAGTGGTTTACAACATAATGGAAGCTTAATTATGATCACACAACATGATCAAGACTGATGAATAAAAATTATTATATGTTTTCTTTCATTTCCCTAAATCGCTTAAGGCAAATGCGGGGATGGTTCTGCTCCATTCTTCCGTAATCCGAGCTTGTGCTCCGTCTCTAATGAACCCGTTGTCGACGAGACGTTAAAGATTAATCTCTTCTAAAAATGATTACACAAAATCGTTATGTTATTATATATATGTAAACTGTTGAATTATCATACTAGATTGGTTCTGGCTTCTGTTATCAGCAAGAATAAAATCGACCTATGTTGAACTTACTAAGGTGTGTTAAGCAAGATCATTGAATAATTTTGCTAAGGTGAACATTAATTCAAATTGTGTGTGTCCACACAATTCTAAAAAGCAGCATAAGGCCAGAACAGGATATCAATAAAAAAGGACTAGAATAAATTTAATTAAATGGCATGAGCGTGGCTGTTACGTATAAAGAACAACTATAAAAGTTGCATAACCATGAAATGGTTATTAAATATGGTTAAATTTACCAAAGTAAAGGAATTCATTGGCATGTGTTGACAAAAATAAAAGTAGGCTACGCTGAATATGTAAAGGTATGTAATCAAGAATGTTGTACAGCTAACGGAAAATGAATTAGTACAAGAATATGAAAAATAACAGCAGGTGTACATTAAATTTTACGAGAAACAGCACGACTAAAATATTGAAAACTGCTTGATACACTAAAAGCATCTCCTCATTACATCAGACTCCAGTATAAAGTTTACACAATGAGATGTGCATGTGAAATACCGTATTAGTACTTACAAGTAGACCAAAGCTCTTCAAGGGTAAAAATGAGCTTCCGCATTCACGCTAGAAAATCTTAATAGCACAAAATACAAGCAAGTACTTCAATAGCTGCATCGTCACATACGTTGAAAGATTCGTATTGTTATATAGTACTCAGAACAATGCCTTACAATGCGGAAATTATCACTAGAGTGATTGTAATTACATGGTACGACCGCAACCGTCGGATCTAAAAGCATAAACGTAACAGACGTAAAAAAAAGAAACATTTTCACGAGTAAATCAAGGGACTGAAGACCCCGCAGTCTGGTCCCTTTACTCCCCACACCAAGAAACCAAGTAAACCACGGCAATATCGCGATTGTTTGATATAAAACTATAAGTGAACTGACAAGAACTGCTGCATCATTACATAAGAAAGTAATGTAGTTGAACATCCATAAGTAAGTCAGTTCATATTCACAGTAGCAAACTGTGTTTAAAAAAAACGACAATCTTATTAACGCAATTTACTTTTCAATGTGAGTTACGTAAAACGTATTATGCGCATGTTTTAGTAGCGTTTAGCCTTATCTGCGTCTCGATGAACTACAGGTCACTTGAAGAAGTTCGTGTTGAATGACATCCGTTGTTGTATAATTAACATACTTGGCTATGGTTGTTTCTATTAAATTTCTCATTACTTAGAGGCTGGAAATGAAGAAGATTAATTCCACAGAAAGCAGATCCTGACATCTGTGATTATTTCCTGTCCATCAGTTTAATGAGTTATGGTTGCAAACTTCTGACACGAATTATTTGCACGATACTGTGTCCGCCACTGTATTTGGTGCACAAGAATATAGGCCTACACAGAGGGCCAGTCTCAAGCGTGACGCCTTATAGATGGCACACATAAAAGGGAACATATTATGGTTCCGCCATAAGTCATGCAGATAGTCTGATCCATCCGTCATAGTTATGCTCTGACACCACAGAGAGGGCGCTGCTAACAGGGACTGCATCCTGATGCTGTCTGACGTCGGACAATTGATTTGCAAATGAAAGTTTTCCTCCGATCTCGGATTTAAGCGGACGCCCAGCCTCACTTTGCCAATTCTCCCAGTTGCCATCAGTTGCTGGTTACCATCAGCTGCCACCAGTTACCCAGGAGTCATCGGACTATTGTCACATTGTTGCAGTCTTCGCACAGTGTCGTAATAAACGGCGAGTGTCACAGAGTGCGTTACTAACAAAGACAGTACTTTCACACTGTCACCGAAGTCAGAACCAGACTGGAACTAATATTCGTCATCGTCCACTCAGTTAGGTTTGGACCAGTGTTCAGAACCTTGACATCAGTGCCACTCCTTCTCATCAGCTTCACATTGAATACAGTTGCAATTTCATAAAAATGCGGCTCATCATATGACACAATAATATTTTCAATGTTTTCATAACTTCTGAAGTTAATATTTCACAGCGAGTAAACATTTTCACAATGAACCTCTGAATTAACTTTTAAATGCTTTATTCTATTTCAACAAACGACATCTCAGATGACAGAATTGTGCGACAACTATCATCCCAGGAAGCCACTTAGCCGCGTGGGATTAGCCGAGCGGTCTAGGCGTTGCAGTCATGGATTGTGCGAACGGTCCCGGCGGAGGTTCGGGTCCTCCCTCGGGCATGGGTGTGTGTGTTTGTCCTTAGGATAATTTAGGTTAAGTAGCGTGTAAGCTTGACTGATGACCTCAGCAGGTAAGTTCATAAGATTTCACACACATTTGAACATTTTTTGTAGCCACTTATCTGAAGTTATTTTATTTATTGGCTTATGACGTCCTTTATATCTTTTTTATTATGCAAATGTTTGTCAGAACATTGTGTTCTCCACACTAAACACAGCAAATGAATTCGGTGTGAATACCTGACATATTGTTGTACTTGTGTAGTTATTTAAAGAACACTTTGCTATTTTGCCAGTAACTACACTCCTAGAAATGGAAAAAAGAACACATTGACACCGGTGCGTCAGACCCACCATACTTGCTCCGGACACTGCGAGAGGGCTGTACAAGCAATGATCACACGCACGGCACAGCGGACACACCAGGAACCGCGGTGTTGGCCGTCGAATGGCGCTAGCTGCGCAGCATTTGTGCACCGCCGCCGTCAGTGTCAGCCAGTTTGCCGTGGCATACGGAGCTCCATCGCAGTCTTTAACACTGGTAGCATGCCGCGACAGCGTGGACGTGAACCGTATGTGCAGTTGACGGACTTTGAGCGAGGGCGTATAGTGGGCATGTGGGAGGCCGGGTGGACGTACCGCCGAATTGCTCAACACGTGGGGCGTGAGGTCTCCACAGTACATCGATGTTGTCGCCAGTGGTCGGCGGAAGGTGCACGTGCCCGTCGACCTGGGACCGGACCGCAGCGACGCACGGATGCACGCCAAGACCGTAGGATCCTACGCAGTGCCGTAGGGGACCGCACCGCCACTTCCCAGCAAATTAGGGACACTGTTGCTCCTGGGGTATCGGCGAGGACCATTCGCAACCGTCTCCATGAAGCTGGGCTACGGTCCCGCACACTGTTAGGCCGTCTTCCGCTCACGCCCCAACATCGTGCAGCCCGCCTCCAGTGGTGTCGCGACTGGCGTGAATGGAGGGACGAATGGAGACGTGTCGTCTTCAGCGATGAGAGTCACTTCTACCTTGGTGCCAATGATGGTCGTATGCGTGTTTGGCGCCGTGCAGGTGAGCGCCACAATCAGGACTGCATACGACCGAGGCACACAGGGCCAACACCCGGCATCATGGTGTGGGGAACGATCTCCTACACTGGCCGTTCACCTCTTGTGATCGTCGAGGGGACACTGAATAGTGCACGGTACATCAAAACCGTCATCAAACCCATCGTTCTACCATTCCTAGACCGGCAAGGGAACTTGCTGTTCCAACAGGACAATGCACGTCCGCATGTATTCCGTGCCACCCAACGTGCTCTAGAAGGTGTAAGTCAACTACCCTGACCAGCAAGATCTCCGGATCTGTCCCCCATTGAGCATGTTTGGGACTGGATGAAGCGTCGTCTCACACGGTCTGCACGTCCAGCACGAACGCTGGTCCAACTGAGGTGCCAGGTGGAAATGGTATGGCAAGCCGTTCCACAGGACTACATCCAGCATCTCTACGATCGTCTCCATGGGAGAATAGCAGCCTGCATTGCTGCGAAAGGTGGATATACACTGTACTAGTGCCGACATTGTGCATGCTCTGTTGCCTGTGTCTATGTGCCTGTGGTTCTGTCAGTGTGATCATGTGATGTATCTGACCCCAGGAATGTGTCAATAAGGTTTCCCCTTCCTGGGACAATGAATTCACGGTGTTCTTATTTCAATTTCCAGGAGTGTATATTCAAATGTTAATTGTAAGTGCTATTAAAAACTGTACTAATTTAAAACTGAAAAGAGAACCAAAAGACGCTTGTGTCAAGAAGGCGTAAGTAATTGTTTAAGCAATGTTTAATGACAATTTCTTGTCATTTATCATGAGTGGACTTGTGCAAGAATACAGAATTGTTTATTTATGAACAAACCTACATTTAGCCGGCCGCGGTGGTCTCGCGGTTCTAGGCGCGCAGTCCGGAACCGTGCGACTGCTACGGTCGCAGGTTCGAATCCTGCCTCGGGCATGGATGTGTGTGATGTCCTTAGGTTAGTTAGGTTTAAGTAGTTCTAAGTTCTAGGGGACTGATAACCACAGCAGTTGAGTCCCATAGTTCTCAGAGCCATTTGAACCAAACCTACATTTATATTATTGTGAATAGTCTAAGTGTGACCAAATGTTTACAAGATTTCTTTGTTCAAATATTGTAGTAATATACTAGTTTAGACTGGGAAGTGGTCAAGTTGACTCATATGCTGTCTATAGAATACAGAACGATGTATTTTTGGTGTGGGCAGCCTTCAACCAATGGAAGAACAGACAATAGGGGAATACTACGAAAGTCAATTGGAGACTGAGACTTTTTTTCGAGTGAAGAGCTCAAGGGAACGATTCTGGTACTTTTACGAGAGTTGTGGAAGGAGGCAGACCTGCCTGTGGTAATGAGTTGTATTCGATCGTGGAGGTGTTTGATTCTGGGCCGTGAATGACTGCTATCATACTGTAACTTCTGAAGTGACTTCACATTTCGAGAGGTCTGAATGTGCTCCAGAGCAGGACTTTAACTTTTTCCGATTGTATTATGGAACTGACCGTGTTGAGCTCTGAACTGGGAAATATTTCATGTATTATGATTATGAAAAGGATATAGATTCCGACATCTTTGATAACTATTTACTTTGGGAATTTTGCTTACCTTCTTGTAACACTCTCAGAGTAACTTTACTGCACGCGACAAGGATATTTTCCGTCTATATTTTAAATGAATGTCGTAGACCACTCTCCCGTTAATATGAGATGTCCTTTCTTGAATAAACATTATTCAACATAATTCTTTGTCGTCTACATCAATTACAGAGTTAGAGTAGGACCCTCGTTATTAAATTATTGATTTAACTTTTATATTGTATGTTTGTGTATTTTGTTAACTCGTAATTAATCCGGCCGGTGTGGCCGTGCGGCTCTAGGAGCTTCAGTCTGGAACCGCGTGACCGCTATGGTCGCAGGTTCGAATCCTGCTTCGGGCATGGATGTGTGTGATGTCCTTAGGTTAGTTAGGTTTAAGTAGTTCTAAGTTCTAGGGGACTGATGACCTCAGATGTTAAGTCCCATAGTGCTCAGAGCCATTTGAACCATTTTAACTCACAATTCTAGTCAATGGACAGACTATGTGACTGCAGGGTCACAGCTACAGATTATTAATTGCCCCGAAGTAGCTGAGGGACTACATCGAGCTATTCTTTTTAAACAGAGCCGTGCATAGCGTAAGTACCTAAGGTACGAGTAACTTGAAGTGAACAACAGCTGGTTTGCTCGTATGGGAAACAGTTTGGAAGAGCAACTACACTAGCAGCAACCGTTAAGTGCCGTCGCAAAAGGAAAACAGAGAAAAATTATAATATGTGAAATAATTTGTCAAGAATTATTTGAAACTAGTGGTCACAACCATGATACGAGAAACACATTGTCTGGCACATCCACCAAACACGTCATAGCCCAAATTAGGTCTGGGTGACAACGCAGGTTTTGTATGTCCTTCGACCGCGGGTTCTGCTCGCGTTCGGCAAACAATGAAATGCCGTCCGACGTTTAATTCCATAAGCAATGGCATACTCGTATTGGTTTCAGCTGCATGCGCTATTGATAGAACAGCATTCCAACTTCATGTTGTTACTAATTCGTCGGCCCGTTCCGAGACGGAATGAAAGGTATGAGAGAAATAGGCCGAGCAGTCTGCCAGTGTACTGTAGCTATAAAGCAACGAGCGGTCGGCGCAGTTCGTTATACATGGAAATGCGTGCATGCGGGTGTCTTGCGGATATTTACTGCTGGCGGGCAGGCCTGTCATTACGAGGACATCAAACGGAGACGTAAACCGGCTGACCGAGGGGGCGGGGCCGGCCACGGCACGCCAGCGGCCGTGGCAGTGGCACTCCACGCGCCGCTTTTTACCGCGCTGTGCCGTGCTGCCACCTGCTCCACACGCCGCACTGCGCACAGCTTTCTAGCCCAGCGCCTTCTGTCTGCGGCCTTTCTCATTTGAACTTACAGCATGATCATAAGCTTTCACTTTAGTTTGTTCCTTAAACCATGTACACGGTCAGGTCACATTATTAATGTGGCCACTGCGTATCATCGATGTCAACGTGCAATAACTACTCACAGACGACAGGTGGCAGCACTAGCAGGGAGGGTATATGAAGCATGTGAGAGGGGAGTGAATAATAATAGTCTCAGCATCATGGGAGGCCTCATCCCATGGTCGAACACCGGACGCTACCTAGGCGTCACTTTGGACCGGCGCCTGACGTGGAAGGCGCACATCAGGGAAGTAAGGGGTAAAGCGCTTGACAGTCTGCGTTTGTTGTACCCCTTACTCACCGCAGCGACAACCCTGCCCCCACACTGTGGCATAACTCTGTACCTAACACTCATCAGGCCTGTGTTAGAGTATGCTGCCGTGGTGTGGGGCAACGCGGCCAACTCGTCCACCGCCAGGCTGCAGACGGTCCAGAACAAGGCGTTTAGGTTAGCGCTTCACCTGCCACGAGACTACAGCACCGGAGAACTCCACAGAGTAGCAGGAGTCCCGCTGCTCAAACACCGATTCCGGCAGGCGGCGCATCGTTTTTACGCGGCCGCACGGATGTCGGAGAACGAGCTGATACGCACATTGGGAAACCAAGTGCACTGGCGCCCGACCACAAGGTGGCCAGACCTGTTGCTGGAGTGAAGGCAGATGCAGTAAAAGGGCAAGCGCAACGTGAGGAAGATTCCACCGAGAGGACTACTACAAACTCACCCAGGCAGAAGTGGGAAAGGCGTGATCCGCTCACCCTGCAACACACAGGAGTACGATACTCCGTGCACTTGCGTAGAGGATAATGGTGCTACTCTGAGATGAAGAGGTTAGCACAAGAGAGGAATTCGTGGCAGGGCGCATCAAACCAGTCAGAAGACCGATAACGAAAAAAAATCACTACTTTATTAACAACATGTACGTAAAATATTGTTTATTTGATAACAAGTTTTATGCAATAAACTTTTCGTTTTCCTTAACAATTCTTAAAGGATTTTTAGTGAATAGAAAAGTTATGCATTAGTTGAAATATACTTTTCTCCACTAATACCAGAAATAATTTTTGGTAGAGAATATTAGTGACTAGAAAACTTATATACATATACAGAAGAGTTCATTTCAACTGAAGACATTGAAATATGTCAAAAGCTACACACACAATAAAAAAAGTTGTAATTCCAAATTGTTTGTTTCGGAGGGCGACATCCAACGATACCATACTCGGCCCGCCATCCCACCCTGTGCGTCGGTGGCGAGGGGCAGCTTTGAAATCTTCACTGGGAACCCCCGGTTTTTTATTGCAGATTACGATTTTGTGGATAATCTACATACGTTTTGTCTGAAGCATTTTCTTCGCTTCGCCACAGATGGCGCTCTAATCGGAGGAATAGAAATGGGTACACAATCGTAACCTACGATACGCTACTCAATGGTCCTTCAATATCCAATGACACGTGTTACCCAACATCCATGCTGCGAGATTAGGACAGACCAGTATTTCATAGCTTCTAATTGGAAGCCTCAATCGCATGGTTGTAATCCTCCGACATATCGAACACGCCGGCCAATGACGTACAAGCGAGTGTGATGCCCAGTATTATCCAGGCCATTGGCGTGAATGTATCTCGATGTACAGCGGATATATGTTGTTGTTGTTGCCTTCAGTCCTGAGACTGGTTTGATGCAGCTCTCCATGCTATTCTATCCTGTGCAATCTGCTTCATCTCCCAGTACCTACTGCTACCTACATCCTTCTGAATCTGCTTAGTGTATTCATCTCTTGGTCTCCCTCTACGATTTTTACCCTCCACGCTGCCCTCCAATGCTAAATTTGTGATCCCTTGATGCCTCAAAACATGTCCTACCAACCGATCCCTTCTTCTAGTCAAGTTGTGCCACAAACTTCTCTTCTCCCCAATCCTATTCAATACCTCCTCATTAGTTACGTGATCTACCCATCTAATCTTCAGCATTCTTCTGTAGCACCACATTTCGAAAGCTTCTATTCTCTTCTTGTCCAAACTAGTTATCGTCCATGTTTCACTTCCATACATTGCTACACTCCAAACAAATACTTTCATAAACGACTTCCTGATACATAAATCTATATTCGATGTTAACAAATTTCTCTTCTTGAGAAACGCTTTCCTTGCCATTGCCAGTCTACATTTTATATCCTCTCTACTTCGACCATCAGCAGTTATTTTACTTTCTAAATAGCAAAACTCCTTTACTACTTTAAGTGTCTCATTTCCTAATCTAATTCCCTCAGCATCACCCGATTTAATTTGACTACATTCCATTATCCTCGTTTTGCTTTTGTTGATGTTCATCTTATATCCTCCTTTCAAGACACTGTCCATTCCGTTCAACTGCTCTTCCAAGTCCTTTGCCGTCTCTGACAGAATTACAATGTCATCGGCGAACCTCAAAGTTTTTATTTCTTCTCCATGAATTTTAATACCTACTCCAAATTTTTCTTTTGTTTCCTTTACTGCTTGCTCAATATACAGATTGAATAACATCGGGGAGAGGCTACAACCCTGTCTCACTCCTTTCCCAACCACTGCTTCCCTTTCATGCCCCTCGACTCTTATGACTGCCATCTGGTTTCTGTACAAATTGTAAATAGCCTTTCACTCCCTGTATTTTACCCCTGCCACCTTCAGAGTTTGAAAGAGAGTATTCCAGTCAACATTGTCAAAAGCTTTCTCTAAGTCTACAAATGCTAGAAACGTAGGTTTGCCTTTTCTTAATCTTTCTTCTAAGATAAGTCGTAAGGTCAGTATTGCCTCACGTGTTCCAACATTTCGACGGAATCCAAACTGATCCTCCCCGAGTTCCGCATCTACCAGTTTTTCCATTCGTCTGTAAAGAATTCGCGTTAGTATTTTGCAGCTGTGACTTATTAAACTGATAGTTCGGTAATTTTCACATCTGTCAGCACCTGCTTTCTTTGGGATTGGAATTATTATATTATTCTTGAAGTCTGAGGGTATTTCACCTGTCTCATACATCTTGCTCACCAGCTGGTAGAGTTTTGTCATGACTGGCTCTCCCAAGGCCGTCAGTAGTTCTAATGGAATGTTGTCTACTCCGGGGGCCTTGTTTCGACTTAGGTCTTTCAGTGCTCTGTCAAACTCTTCACGCAGTATCTTACCTCCCATTTCGTCTTCATCTACATCCTCTTCCATTTCCATAATATTGTCCTCAAGTACATCGCCCTTGTATAAACCTTCTATATACTCCTTCCACCTTTCTGCCTTCCCTTCTTTGCTTAGAACTGGATTGCCATCTGAGCTCTTGATATTCATACACGTGGTTCTCTTCTCTCCAAAGGTCTCTTTAATTTTCCTGTAGGCAGTATCTATCTTACCCCTAGTGAGATAAGCTTCTACATCCTTACATTTGTCCTCTATCCATCCCTGCTTAGCCATTTTGCACTTCCTGTCGATCTCATTTTTGAGATGTTTGTATTCCTTTTTGCCTGCTTCATTTACTGCATTTTTATATTTTCTCCTTTCATCAATTAAATTCAATATTTCTTCTGTTACCCAAGGATTTCTATTAGCCCTCGTCTTTTTGCCTACTTAATCCTCTGCTGCCTTCACTACTTCATCCCTCAGAGCTACCCATTCTTCTTCAACTGTGTTTCTTTCCCCCATTGCTGCCAATTGTTCCCTTATGCTCTCCTTGAAACTCTGTACAACCTCTGGTTCTTTCAGCTTATCCAGATCCCATGTCCTTAAATTCCCACCTTTTTGCAGTTTCTTCAGTTTTAACCTACAGGTCATAACCAATAGATTGTGGTCAGAGTCCACATCTGCCCCTGAAAATGTCCTACAATTTAAAACCTGATTCCTAAATCTCTGTCTTACCATTATATAATCTATCTGATACCTTTTAGTATCTCCAGGATTCTTCCATGTATACAACCTTCTTTTATGATTCTTGAACCAAGTGTTAGCTATGATTAAGTTATGCTCTGTGCAAAATTCTACCAGACGGCTTCCTTTTTCATTTCTTAGCCCCAATCCATAATCACCTACTATGTTTCCTTCTCTCCCTTGTCCTACTGACGAATTCCAGTCACCCACGACTATTAAATTTTCGTCTCCCTTCACTACCTGAATAATTTCTTTTATTTCATCATACATTTCATCAATTTCTTCATCATCTGCAGAGCTAGTTGGCAAATAAACTTGTACTACTGTCGTAGGCATGGCCTTTGTGTCTATCTTGGCCACAATAATGCGTTCACTACGCTGTTTGTAGTAGCTTACCCGCATTCCTATTTTCCCATTCATTATTAAACCTACTCCTGCATTACCCCTATTTGATTTTGTATTTATAATCCTGTATTCACCTGACCAAAAGTCTTGTTCCTCCTGCCACCGAACTTCACTAATTCCCACTATCTAACTTTAACCTATCCATTTCCCTTTTTAAATTTTCTAACCTACCTGCCCGATTAAGGGATCTGACATTCCACGCTCCGATTCGTAGAATGCCAGTTTTCTTTCTCCTGATAACGACGTCCTCCTGAGTAGTCCCCGCCCGGAGATCCGAATGGGGGACTATTTTACCTCCGGAATATTTTACCCAAGAGGACGCCATCATAATTTAATCATACAGTAAAGCTGCATGTCCTCGGGAAAAATTACGGCTGTAGTTTCCCCTTGCTTTCAGCCGTTCGCAGTACCAGCACAGCTAGGCCGTTTTGGTTAATGTTGCAAGGCCTGATCAGTCAATCATCCAGACTGTTGCCCCTGCAACTACTGAAAAGGCTGCTGCCCCTCTTCAGGAACCACATGTTTGTCTGGCCTCTCAACAGATACCCCTCCGTTGTGGTTGCACCTACGGTACGGCCATCTGTATCGCTGAGGCACGCAAGCCTCCCCACCAAAGGCAGGGTCCATGGTTCATGGGGGGGGAGCGGATATATAGACCGACAGATATCAGAAAATGTGTTACCTATTTAGTACAGCACACTTTGCTTACCAAGATTAAGCACTGTGAAAGGGGTATGGTGACAACTCACTTTTCTGAGGAGAGGGGGAAAAACGGGGAATTGATTAAGAACTACATCGACGAAATATAATTCAAATTGTTAGTACTATTTCATTTGCCGTTGACCAAGGCGCTAACTTACGAGTATACAAAGGGTAGCAATCCTTTCAGCATTGCGCATACATTACAAATGTTTTGATCACACTCTTGAAACACTTGTTTGATGACTATTATTTGGTATATGGGCTTGGAGTCGTTTATTCCAGGATTTATTCTGCTAAAGATAGTGTCTTTTTCTGGTGAAAAGAATTCTATGCACACAAGTTTGAAGCAGGAAACGGAGAGCAAGTGAAACAGGCTGTTTAGGATGTTACAGTATGTAGTAAGGCGGCCGACAAAATGATGGAACCGCTTGCAGAGGGAGGCCACTCAACTTACTGGTTACGACAACACTAGGAAAGAACTCTTGACCTTTTTAGTGTCATTCAAAGATGCAATAGGAATGCGAGAAGGCGAGAAGTTTCCAACAATTCAGTTTGTATTGTTGTAGATGCACAAACTGAAAAGTAATTGTAATACAGAGCCCGAATATATACAGTTACGTATATTTAAATTACGGTAGACACACTGCGTGTTGAGCAAATGAAAACTGTGCTTGTTTGCAAAACGCCCGTTCCCATGTCACCGATATTTTGACAGTACAGTACAATGATTATCATCTCTTAACTGTAGATACTACAACATCGCTGTCCCCGTCTCGCAGAAGAAGAAGTCGAATAGTAACACTTCCGTGGTCACCCTTCCGATTACTGGAAATGCCTGTTTCTAATTAGAGATGAGACGTTAAATATTGCTCGTCAAATGTGCGATGAAATAATAGTTTCTGATAAGCTAGAACAAAATTATAACGTCGCGGTAATGTCTTACTCTGTTTTTATTATAAACACACATTCACTGGCCATATCGGACTCGAGAGTCCATTACCGCAGCAACGTATTTTCACCATCTGTCCCTGTCTTGGGCTATTTCCTTCCATTTACCTTCAATACCTAGGCTCCTCAAATCAACCTTCACATTGTCCTCCCATCTACGCCTCGGTCTCCCCACAGGACGTTTTCCCTCTGAGTGCCCTACCAGTACCCTGCGCGCTGCCCTGCCTTCATCCATTCGAGCTACGTGACCCGCCCATCGCAGCCTACGTGATTTAATAATACTGATTATGTCAGGGCTTGAGTAGAATTCGTGGACCTCTTCGTTATGCAGTTTTCGCCACTCTCCGCTAATGTCATCCCTTTTTGCTCCGAAAATTTTCCTCAAAATTTTGTTTTCAAATAATCGAAACGGCTTTTCATTTTGCACAGTGAGAGACCAAGTCTCACACCCATACAGCATAACTGGTAGAATAATAGTTTTGTATATCCTAATCTTTAAATTCCTAGACAATCTCCGTGACGAAAGTAATCTATTCAGTGAGAAGTAGCACACATTTCCCGACCGTAATCTCTTCATCAGTTCGGATTCAATCTCTTTTCTAGAAGTGATGTCCACACCTAGATACTTAAATGTGTTTACTATTTCAAACTGCGTGTCTCCAACTCTTAACATTTCCTGATCTACTGCTATTGGCATTCTAGTAGTAACCAGGTATTTAGTTTTGGCTTCACTTATCCTCAGACCTACATCTTCACTAGCCTTGATTAACGCATTCGCATTTGCTGTTACAGATTCTTTCCTATCGCTAATGATGTTTAGATCATCTGCATACCCCAATATCTTAATATTTCCATTTAGCTCCACACCTGCTGAATTATCTGCTGCCATTCGTACACTATATTCTAGGACTAAATTAAAAAGTAGGGGAGACAGGGCATCTCCCTGCTTAAGTCCGTTCTTTATTACAAATTCTTCTGACTCCAATTTCCCCACGCGTACTCTACCTTTTGTGTTTTTCAAACTCGCTTCTATAAGTCTAACGTACTTCTTTGGTATTCCAAGTTCCAAAAGAATTCTGTACACTTCTGACTGCAATACTGAATCATATACTTTTGTAAAATCTATGAAAAGATTATGAACTGGTTTATTGTATTCCCATTTCTTTTCCAAAATTTGACCCAGGGTGAATATTTGGTCTATAGTTGATCTGTTCCTCCAAAAGCCAGCTTGGTAATCCCCCATAATTTCATCTGCATATGGTGTAAGCCTGCTTAGCAGAAATTTCGAGAAAATTTTGGAACATACTGGTAATAGCGATATCCCTCTATAATTACTACACTCCATTCTGTCGCCCTTCTTAAAAATTGGGATCAGAATCGACTCCTACCACTCTTCAGGTATCATCTATGAGTTCCATACTTAAGATATCACTTTGTGAACTACTTCCACCAATTTCTGTCCCACGTTTGTAACTAATTCTGCAGTTATGCAATCTGATCCTAGTGCTTTATCGTTTTTCAATTTGTTGATTGCATCTCTTACTTCTTTTAACGTTGGCTCAGGATCTGGGGTTCTGTTGTATGTATTTCGTACGCCTGCTCATTTCCTGCTTCCTGGTGTACATTTAATAGTTGCTCAAAATACGCCCTCCATTTACTTAATATAGCACTGGGGTCTGTCAGTATTCCCCCGGCATCCACTAGAAGTGCGTTTGTCCTAGCCTTGAACCCCTTCCTATACCCATTTATGTCTAGGTAAAGTTCCCTAATATTTTTTGTTTTACTGTTTGTTTCCATTTTTTTAATATGATTGTTCAAATAATCCCACTTCTTTGCCCGTAGCCTACGACCAACTTCCCTTCTCATGTTCAAGAACTCCTCTCGTTTTCTGTCTCCCATTCCATCCCAATCTAATCGCGCTTTTCTCCTTTCCTCTACCAATTTCTTGCACTCCTCATCAAACCACGTATTTCTCTCGTTCTTCTTAATTGTACCTATTGTGACCTTCGCTGCCTCTTTGATATTATTCCTCACAGTGATCCACTGTTTATTTACATCCTCGTCTTGATCTTCGTGTGTACTGAGAGCATCAAATCTATTTGAAATTTCTATCATGTACCTTCCTCTAAAGTTTTTCTTCATTTAGCTTGTCAGTGTCGAACCTAACAAGCTCTGCATTGTGACACCTTGATGTTGCTGTAGATAGCGGTTGGTGAACTTTGGCAACTACAAGAAAATGATCAGAATCGCAGTCTGCTCCCCTGACAGTCCTAACATTTTCTATACTAGTGTGCCATCACCGATCTACAAGAAGATGATCAATTTGGTTTCGAGTGTGTCCATCCGGAGAAGCCCAAGTTGCTTTATGAATGTCCTTCCTTTTGAAATATGTGCTCTCAACAATCATGTCATTTGAAGCAGCAAAATTAACCACCCTTGTGCCATTATTATTCGAAATGCTATGCCAACTTTCTTTCCCAATTGTAGGCCGGAATGCTTCCTCCTTCCCTATCTTCGCATTAAAATCACCTATGATTAATTTTGTACCGTACGAGGAGAACTCATCCCACAATTGATCTAGTTCTTCATAAAAGTCGTCTTTAACAACCTCTTCAGTGTCCTCAGTTGGTGCGTGTACATTAATTACTACTAGTCTATTCCACCTGCCTTACAACACTATAACTGATAGTCGGTCACTAATGAACCTTATATCTCTGATTGCGTGAAGCACTTTTCTCTGTACTTCGAAACCTGTTCCGATACTGTTAGCTTCCGCACCTCCATAGAAAAATATATAGTTACCCCTCTTTATGCTACCCTCCCCCTGCCACCGAGTTTCTTGAATAGCTGTAATGTCTAAATCGTGTCTATCTAATTCGTCTAATAATGTCTGGAACGTTCCTGGCCTGTTCAAACTTTTAACGTCCCATATTCCCAAACTGAAAGTTCCTTTCGGCCTGAATATCTTCGAAGTAGGTTCCGCCCGGAGACCGAATGGGAACCTAGTTTACCTCCGGAATATTAATGTTGCTGATTCTTGATGAATAGATTTGTTAATAAGAGAAGAAGAAACAGGGATGGTTCATCACGCCATCGCCTGCTCCCCACCGGCTGTCCGCGACTGCTTACTTTTTGTATTCGCAGCTACCATTCATATCTGAAGGCCGTATCCCCTATCCGCAACCTGGGGACACGCTGTCTCGTGGTGGTAGGGACCCACGAGACAATCTGTTTTTATTATATGCGTAAATATTTATTTATGACCGTTGAGAGACTATCAGCCGCACTGAGCAGCTAAAATAATAGTCACCTTCCATCAGTAATGTGGATGTACTCAACGACTGTGATATGACTTTCAAAATGATGGAGCACAGCAGTCAGTTGTCTTTTTCTTTCAGGATTTATTAAAGCAAATCTAGATTTCGGCTAGTGCCTAGCCATTATCAGTGCACTATTTCATAGTTTCAATACATGTCCTAGTACCTCAGTCCCCTGTCAATCGGGCTTCTGTCACAGTTCATTCAAGACTACCGTATACTGTTGTAATCAAGAATGGCTTTGCGTCTCCTCAAGAAGTCCATACCAAGAATTGCTTCTGTCATAAGCAAGGGAACAATTAAAAAGATTGCAAAAAATGTGCCGCCTTGTACTGTGAATTCCAAATGCGTTTGCGCTTTGATATCAACTCCTTTTCCTGTAACAGCACCTCTTACTTTAGTTCTTTGTAAGGGTAAAGTTGGACAAACTGCATCAGAATTACATTTGTTAAACACTGAATCACTGATAACCATGATGGGAGAATCTGAGCCCAGGACTGTGTTTAATATGTGTCTTCCTACCTGAATATGATAACCAAATGGTAAATGTGTTTCTGTGGTACCTCATTTTCATGTAACAGCGTATCCCTAATGTTTTCTAAATAGATAGTGTTTTCAGTAATGTTGTCAAAATGAGTAATACACTGTGTTGTTTCAACATGAGTATCTTGCAGATTCAGAGCTTCTAGTTATTGTAGTGCCCTACTGTCGCGTCTCTGTGTGTTGGGCGACGAAACTTCTACTATTTGTGTTGAGCATCGTGCCTCTGAATTACTGGAAATATGTTACCGTGGACGGAAGCGATTGTTTGATTCATTCAATGAAGAGTTCTTCTGATTTTTGAAAGTGTCTCTTCTCCAGTTGTCGTTTCATCTGTTTCCATATCTCTAGTTTTCCCCATAACTATAGTTTTGTTGCCAGTGATCGCAATGATTTTGTTGGTACTGCTGCTGTCTATGAGGATGCATATTGCTTTCTCTCTGTACGTAATTATTGCCAGAAGTATTAGGCTGGGAATGTGAGTGTGACGAAGACTGTTGATACGAAGGATTGTTTACGTTACCTTCTGTATTATGTGATTGCTGGTTGTTAAGGTAAAAGTTCAGATTTTGTTCGTAATTGTTCTGCGGTGATCTATTAAAATTGTCATTTCAATGAATTTCCCTGATAAAGATTTGATTCTGCCTGTTATTCCTTTACTGGCTGTCTCTGTTGTCACGAAATGATCGTGACTGTCTTCTATTATGCCCGTCATCACAATCGCGGTTATTGTGTGGCAAGCTACTGTTTCTGTAAGAATTGCTAGATTTCCCAATTTCGAGAAGTTGTAAAACATCGCAAAAGTGTGTAGGTTATCTTTCTGGTGTCCTGTTAGTAATGATATGCATAATGATCTGGGAAGTTTAGAAATACACAGTTGTATTAATGCAGATGGGCTGTATGGTTCTGTTAGACGCTGATGTGGTTATACCATGTGCTCAAAAAATGGAGTTCAAGTCGTAAACTGCGTGTTTACAAAATTTGGTAGGATGACAAGCTTGTCCTTGACCCACTCTGTGTTGTTTCAGACTAGTAAGCGATAAAAAATGTATTCTGAAAATCTTCTAATTAGTAATAGCTGGTTCTCCTTCTAATAAGCTGCAAATAAATTCTATTTTATGAGTGACTGGCCAAGTGGGGAATAAAGAAAAACCGAATTGCTGAACCCAATCTAGAGGATTAAAATCGTTAGCACCATTGCAAAAGACTTTGAACTTCCTTACTGTCAGAGAAAAACTGTTTACTTAAAACTGTCGAGCCTCAGAGTATCACTGAAATTGTGTCTGTTAAAACAAGTTTGAAAATACTCACGTTCATGAGAAAAGTGTGCCTAAATATTGTTCTTGCACATATTCATCTTCGCTTCCATGATGACTCTCGCTGCAATCACATGTAAAGTATGCAGGTGTCAAATTCTCAGTCTCAGCTGGATGAGTGTGTAAGCTATTTACTTCCTGTCTGTGTTGTTTGTTAACTGCCATTTGTCAAAAATGGTTCAAATGGCTCTGACTATGGGACTTAACATCTGAGGTCATCAGTCCCATAGAACTTAGAACTACTTAAACCTAACTAACCTAAGGACATCACACACATCCATGCCCGAGGTAGGATTCGAACCTGCGACCGTAGCGGTCGCACGGTTCCAGACTGAAGCGCCTAGAACCGCTCGGCCACTCCGGCCAGCCTGCCATTTGTCCTTTCTTGAAGCGTTCTAGAGATGGGAATTCTTCCGTATCAGTAAAATGTATTGGCTGTGTACCACCAGAATGATCATCTGTCTTTAACTCGATTTGCGTAACTTTGCTTGAAAAATCACCTACTTGTGTTTTCAGTACATCGAATCGTTCTTTGGTACTGAGGTCAACCTTTTTTTTGCTTCTGACTGCTGTATTTGTTCCGAATAGTTTTGTGACCTTCTTTGCTATTTTGTAAATGCGGTGCTACGAACTGCCTTCTTAATCATTTAAATAATTGAAGCCTTACTTTGCGATGTCTGGTTTTGATTTCTTTCAACTTCCGTTGAACTCAGTTTTCCTTTGAAAGAACTGCTGTCCTAACCGTGTCTGTCTAGCTGTAATTTCTTCGATCTTTGCAGTGACATTCTTTAACTCTGCATTAATTCCTCCAGTTAAATTCTCTTTGGGTAATTCGATGTTTAGTTTTTGTTTCATCACAAAGTGATCTGCTAAAATTTTTTTGCTTTCTTGTAATAACTACTGGACCAGAAGACCAAGGTCATTATTCTGCAAAAGAATTCGTAATATTCGTTGGTTGATGAAACGACTGTTTGTCGGTGTTCTCAGTTTCTCAAAAATTTTGTATTGTCTGTGTAGCGTTCCTGTCAGACTGAGAATAATCTACAACATTTAATCTGGAATCTTTGGTCTCTTCAGTGAAATAAATATTTATATTTGTAAAAATGTTGTCATATGTGTTCTGTGGAGTGTCTGTATCAATTCTAGGCCGACTGTCTGGGACGGAAACAACAGCACGAATACGTGGTGGTCATCGGTCCCTAGGCTTACACACTACTTAAACTAACTTAAACCAACTTACTCTATTGACAACACACACACACATGCCCGAGGGAGGACTCGAACCTCCTACAGGAGGGGGGGGGGGTGACGGGGGGGAGGGGAGGGGGGACCCGCGCGAACCGTGTCAAGGCACCCTAGACCCCCCGGCTATCCATCACGGCAGGAAAGAACAGCATCATGTTTTGTTACATCAGAATTAGACTCTGCGTTATTGATAACCGAATCATCTGAAAACAAAGTATTAGCATCCATCAAATTTAATATATTGTTTTTTGTCTGATGGTACAGCTTCTGGACTTGCTGTCCCCTGTTGTACACAGTGAGTAAATTGAGCAGTCATAAAGCATCGACTGCACATAGACCAGTGAAGCACCGCAAAACGGCATCAAGAAGACGCTGACTGTCGCGCCAATGGAAAGAGCGGGCAGCGCCACATCTTCAGGAAGACAGAGTTCAGTGCCAGTAGTAGAGAGATGGCGGTGCTGGGACACTTTTGATATCAAATTGATATGAAAATCAATTAAATTGATCAATTAATTACACCTTCCAACTACACCCACCCCCAGCAGATGCAATGTGTTTTGCCAAGTTGGCATGTGGGTCTCTGCCCATTCCCCCTCCCCTACCTACCCTGTTGGCGAGATTTTAGAATTTTGGAGGGAATTTCAAATTTTGGTGCGAATTTCTTTGTCCCAAGGCTGTGCTGACACCTCCCCCCCCCCCCCCCTGTCCACGGCCCGGGAATTGGCGGGAAATTAAAATGGCGACGCCCTTTCCATGACTCAAACCATGCTCCTCCTGTACATAAAGCCCAAGTGCCCCCCATGTAACACAACTATACCACCAGAGAGACTTGGAATTGGTGGGAAATTAAAAATGTCGGTACCATTTCTGGGACTTGAGCATTGGTCCGTCTGGACAGAAAGCTTAAGTGCACCCCCAACACATGGAAACTTACGAGATATATGAGAGGAAGGCTAGGTTAGTGCACTTAATTTATTTTGGTTGGGAAACTGAAGTAAAGGTCATTCCTATTTACATAATTAATCATACAGATGGGCCATAATTACATAACTATATGCATAGCGCTACATATGGACTGCCAAAAATCGCAACACAGCTCAAAAATTGACTATGCCATACAACTGGTCTTATCCTACTGGGAGAAAATTTCACAGTACCAATCGAAGCTAGTGCAGGCGCACTCGAATTCTACTCTTCACCTACAAGCTGTTGAGAAAAAGACTGGTGTGGTAAGGTACTATCTTTCTTTTTATATTTATTCTTTTGGTGGGAAATATATTCAACTGACGAGATACCCCTGTTGGACAGAGAGGAGTTTAATAAGTGTATTACCTGTAAGCATACAGATGAGGACTCTATCTATCGCTGTTTGACATCAGAGATTGTCATTTTACATCCAATAACAACATGCTATAATTCAGGGGGGCGTTGCTGTTTTGTACACTAGGGCAATCCCCGTTTTACCAATGCGAAGTTATATCACACATGCGTTTAAGAAATGTATTTTGAGAGCCTGTCTTGTAATAGAACGTCCTATAAGATTTTACCGCATCTCTCTCTCTCTCTCTCTTCCATTACATTGAAACCAATTACTGTCTGTGTGCTTACATATGACATTTTTGTTCCATAACTCCCCTCTACCGACATGTGTGTAAAGTTTCTAATCATACAGCAGTTTGTAAGCAAATTGATCATTACGGCCTGTTTCACACACTCTACTCACATGTCGGGGAAAAGACACTATCATTTCTAGGTTCCACAATGAGCTATAATTCAGTTGGTGTCTACTTTACAATTAGAGATTGTGAAGTATGATATAACATGGGACTTGCGATAACACCTGTTTTTTAAACATGCAATCATGACGATAATCATAAAAACAGTTTTGATTCCATGAGATTAGATATAGCCGATTTCTTTAAATCTTATGAGCAAAATCGGTGCAATGTTGAGAGAAATATTTGTATCTAAATTTTAACCAGTTATACCATTCCTTGTTATAGAACCTCATGTACGATTTTACTGCATCTCTCTCTTCCGATGCATCGAAAAAGAAATACTGTCTGCATGTTGACATCGAGGATTTTACGTATACACATATGGCTCCATTGGAGCTGGTGGCCAGTGATCGAAGTTGCTTACATAGACCTGCATAAAGTTTTATTGACTGTACAGAATGAAGACTACATCCAACAGACTATCAGTCACACCAGAGCGTTCCTGTATTGTTCCTTCATAAGCAGTTTAATACCTTGTTTTTTCGTCTGTAAAAAATACAAGCAGTGTACGACCACAGTAATGTATACTGCCCTACACTTTGTTTCTCTACCACAATTTCGAGGTCTGTTCAACTGCTAAACTGATATATTTTGATCCTTTGTCTCTCAAAGGAAGCTGAACACTGCATGGCGTAAACTATGCGGCTCCCACAACACACAGGTTACTAGAAATAAAACACAGAGGCGATGTTTCTCATTGACAAAAATGTTGAAAACATCACAACATGTGGAAACTTGGCGAGTCTGCGGCATTGTAAAATGTTTCCAACAGCTATCCAAAGATGATGACCTATACAGTTAATCTCATCTTCAACAGCAACAGTGTAGTGGATGTCTCGGCGTTCCATTTTGAAGAGTACTGTTTCCTCATTTTGCAGTCATGTAGATGATTACTGTTCCGGTGTTGACCATCGCCGGACGGTGCCATTCCCAAAATGCACGGGGAAGTAGAAATAAATAGAGGTACTGCTATATTCTGAGTGAAAAAAATAAAATAAAAACATGTGGAGGGTATCACAGCATACCTAAATAGGGTGAATCTGTAGCGTTGAGGAATGCTTCTAAACAACTGTCTGAAGGTGATGACCTCTACATTTAATCCTATGGGCCACAGTGACAAGTAACAGATACACAGTGTTCCGCCAAGGTTCCCTCCATCTCAGCCAAGTGGTGTCAGTCAATCATTATGCAGTAGTCAACAGTGTACCAAGGGACAGACGGGATGGGAAAGACACAGTTGATATAGGGCAATGTAAGATAATACACACCACTGTTGATAGTGTGATCAATTTTAGAAGTTTTACCAGTTGTTCCATAATTTCAATGCCAGCCATGACACTCAATTTCTGTATCACCGCTAAATCACCCCTTCACCAATTTGCAGCTAAAATATACCAGACTGCGAATGCAGCTAGATAACTGTGCAGTATGTTCATTCGACCATACACACTAAAGTATACCAGACAGCGTCCTATACCGATGCAATTAGATTGTCTAAGTATGTCCAATGCATTCATCATAGTGGGAATTTACGATTACGACTGGCCATATTTCTCTGTGGGGATGGATGGATGGATGGATATGGTGTTATGGGTGCTCAACAGTGTAGTCTTTAGCGCCCGAACGGACACAAACAAGTACGAGTGTCACTAAAATGCAGCAAGTGCAAAAATAAAACTAAAATTAAAGGTGACAGTCTACATAGGCAGTGTGCACGTCAACAGTAGCAAAATGGAAAGCAGCATGTAAAGAGGAGAACTGCAAGAGAACGTAGGGGAAGGAGTTAAAATGAAACACATAGCACATGTTTGCAACTGGCCTATTACAAGAATAAAAAGGAGTGGTCAGCCACTCGGCAACATACTAAAAATTCCAACCTAAAATTTTAGGCTGAAGCCCAGAAACATCACAGTACCTTAGAACTTTCTTGACACTCGCCTCGTCATCGGCTAAAATCGAGGGCAGATCCCCACTAATATTAACTTCCGCCCTGACAGAACGATATAAATCACACTCAACTAAAATGTGGCGTACAGTGATTCGTACGCTACAGGCATCACACAGCGGGGGTTCCTCTCGCCGTAGTAAGAAGGCATGCGTAAGAGGACAGTGCCCTATGTGAAAACGTGTAAGGGTCACTTCGTCCCGCCTAAGTGACCGGCAGAAGGAACACCACGGCTGGATGGTGGGTTCACCAATCGCAGCTTATTTTCCCTCACCGCCAGCCATTCCTCCTCCCACAATTGCATAGATTTCCGCCGCAGCACAGAAACGACACCTTGCAAAGGAATAGAACATTGTGTCACCTCCGGTAATCTGCAGGCGTCCTTGGCAGCTCGATCAGCTTGTTCATTTCCTCGTATGCCCACATGCCCTGGCACCCAGCAAAAGGTCACTTGCTTGCCCTGTCGTTGGAGGATGTACAGTTGGTAGTAAATCACATGTTCCAACTACTCCGCTGGGTACAGGTTCTGCAGTGACTGTAATGCGCTCCTGGGGAAGGCGAATCCTGATGACACGTTCGGGGAACACTACTGAGCAGCCAAGAAAATCCCCCTGTTGGGATCCACCAGTGTAGACTACTGTAAAATCATTATGCCTATCTAAAATATTAAAAAAACAAAGATTTGAAATTAAAATCTGATGTACTGTCTTTCTTATAATTTGCCAAATCTAAAATCAGTCTGGGCCTCTGGAGGAGCCAAGGTGTATATCTGTGGGGATGGGCATCACAGAGTATTCATGCATTTGTAAGATAAAGGTGCGTGTGTGTCGAGGAGGGAAGCGCCTCTTATCGGCGTATAGTAGACATGAAAGTGTTATGATGATACAACAGATGGTTGAGAAGAAAATGTGGTTTATACATGATAAAGCTCCACATGGATGGAGTTTGAAACATTTAAATCTGGGTGAATAGGGAAGACTATACATGGACAGCCTTGTCCACTTGCTTGCAGATGTTTTTGAAAAGTTCTGGAGTAAATGCAAGACCACGTACTCTCTGGACACCACCTTTCATTACATGCCACCTGGGTTGTCCTGGGACACTAGATGCTCAACAAAATGAGGTACAACATCAAACTTTTGACTGATGCTGATATGCTTCTTTTCTTTGAGCACAGAATCCGTGGAGGAGTTTGCCAGTGTATCTACAGATATGCCAGGCAAATCCACATATGGGTGTGGTGTTCATTGCATCCCTTGATTCAAGCTATATTCTATATTTGGATATGAGTAACTTATACAGGCACACCTTGATGTGACCACTGCCGTTTGGTGGATGTGAGTGGGTGCCCGAAAACGAATCAAAAGGATTAAGGGAAAAATATTGGGTCTGCTGGCTGATTCTGATGTAGGGTATGTGGTGGAGGCTGATCTCATATACCCTGTTGGTTTGCACGAAATGACAAATAGCTTATGTCCAGAGCAACAAGTTCTGCAAGGAAGCTCTGTTTGTAAACAGTTGGACACAAACAGAGGAATGTAATTCATTATCATAATCTCCAGCAGTGTCTCAGCTTAGAGATGAAGCTGGGTAGAATCACTGGGCTATCTCCCCCTGGTTGAGGCAGTATACTGAATTAAATACCAAGAAGCGGGTGGGCGCGACTAGTGATTTCGAAAAAGATTTATATAAATTCACGAATAATTCCATTTTCTGTACAGCCATGCACAACATAAGTAATGAATGCGATATTTTGATTAGGACCAAATGGGATGGGTCGTGGGGCATATGAAAGTGCATTGCAAGACCGAATTTTAAGTGGGTCACTATTTTCAATGAGAACTTTGTTGCTGTGGGTATGTCGAAGGTTTCAGTAGTGTTTACAAAACCAGTCTATTTGGGTACATGTATATTGGACACTTCCAAACTCCACGTGCACTTCTTCCACTTTGAGTTCGCTAAAACTCATTTCGTGGAGCCAACGTTGCATTATATGAATTCAGATAGCTTCATATATTGGGTGAAGAACTGTGATGCATGTGAAGTATTTACGTGTCACAGTAATGAATTCAACACATCGAGATATGCAGCCGAAAACCCTTATGGTATTGTTCCTCAGAACAAGAAGGCTATTGGCGTAATGAAAGGTGAGGCAGATGAATTGCCGATTGTGGAGTTTGTGGGCCTAAGATCCAAAGTGTATGCTAATCACACAACAGATAGAGCCACCCAGAGGCGGGATAAGGGTGTGTGAGGTGCAGCATCTCACTTTCTCATGCTCGAAGACTACTTGCAGTGCCTGTATGGAGGTGTTTGTGCTCCTCTGGCGCATCCGCTGTATTTGGTACTGCAAACTAGTATTCGATTGTGAGGCTACAAGGTGTACCTGTGCTGCAGCCTAAAGTCGGATTCTCACCTCATAACGGTAAAAGAACCATTTGTGGTGAGGGAATTCAAACCCTCCTGTACTCACTCTATTTACTCGAAGCCCAACAGGGGGTAGGGGACTCCGACATTATGAATAAGAGGGAGAGTGGGTGACTGGCTGAGTGAGAGCTTGTGCAAAACAGTATGGCTCTTTCATCATAGTATAAATACTGTATGTGTGATGTACGGTGTGCCTGCATGTGTGAGTGCTTATGTGTCTGTATATATGCTTGTGAGTGTGTTTGGGTGTGGATGTCTGGGTAAGTACACTCCTGGAAATGGAAAAAAGAACACATTGACACCGGTGTGTCAGACCCACCATACTTGCTCCGGACACTGCGAGAGGGCTGTACAAGCAATGATCACACGCACGGCACAGCGGACACACCAGGAACCGCCGTGTTGGCCGTCGAATGGCACTAGCTGCGCAGCATTTGTGCACCGCCGCCGTCAGTGTCAGCCAGTTTGCCGTGGCATACGGAGCTCCATCGCAGTCTTTAACACTGGTAGCATGCCGCGACAGCGTGGACGTGAACCGTATGTGCAGTTGACGGACTTTGAGCCAGGGCATATTGTGGGCATGCGGGAGGCCGGGTGGACGTACCGCCGAATTGCTCAACACGTGGGGCGTGAGGTCTCCACAGTACATCGATGTTGTCGCCAGTGGTCGGCGGAAGGTGCACGTGCCCGTCGACCTGGGACCGGACCGCAGCGACGCACGAATGCACGCCAAGACCGTAGGATCCTACGCAGTGCCGTAGGGGACCGCACCGCCACTTCCCAGCAAATTAGGGACATTGTTGCTCCTGGGGTATCGGCGAGGACCATTCGCAACCATCTCCATGAAGCTGGGCTACGGTCCCACACACCGTTAGGCCGTCTTCCGCTCACGCCCTACATCGTGCAGCCCGCCTCCAGTGGTGTCGCGACAGGCGTGAATGGAGGGACGAATGGAGACGTGTCGTCTTCAGCGATGAGAGTCGCTTCTGCCTTGGTGCCAATGATGGTCGTATGCGTGTTTGGCGCCGTGCAGGTGAGCGCCACAACAGGACTGCATACGACCGAGGCACACAGGGCCAACACCCGGCATCATGGTGTGGGGAGCGATCTCCTACACTGGCCGTACACCTCTGGTGATCGTCGAGGGGACACTGAATAGTGCACGGTACATCCAAACCGTAATCGAACCCATCGTTCTACCATTCCTAGACCGGCAAGGGAACTTGCTGTTCCAACAGGACAATGCACGTCCGCATGTATCCCGTGCCACCCAACGTGCTCTAGAAGGTGTAAATCAACTACCCTGTCCAGCAAGATCTCCGGATCTGTCCCCCATTGAGCATGTTTGGGACTGGATGAAGCGTCGTCTCACGCGGTCTGCACGTCCAACACTAACGCTGGTCCAACTGAGGCGCCAGATGGAAATGGCATGGCAAGCCGTTCCACAGGACTACATCCGGTATCTCTACGATCGTCTCCATGGGAGAATAGCAGCCTGCATTGCTGCGAAAGGTGGATATACACTGTACTAGTGCCGGCATTGTGCATGCTCTGTTGCCTGTGTCTATGTGCCTGTGGTTCTGTCAGTGTGATCATGTGATGTATCTGACCCCAGGAATGTGTCAATAAAGTTTCCCCTTCCTGGTGAAGCAAAGCAAGCGCTGTATCATGTATAAGATACAGAGGCGAGCGAGTGCACGGGACTTACCCTAGTTCACTGCTAGTAGCGTCACGTCATCGTAACGCGCCTGCATATAGTATTGCACCACATTTAACATAAAAGTAAAAATTAAGATTTGTGTGTAAAACTTTGTTAAAGTATAGTTCTATGTAATAATGTTTCAGGTAACAAATCTTAATGTTATAAAATTAGTAGTTTACGTAAAATTCACGTTTTGAAAGAAAAATAGGAGGCGCTAAATAATGACGCTAGGAAGCCAAAATTTGGTGAGAAGGTGCAGTAAGAAGTCATTAATGAGTGGTGCTGGTTTCCAAAACCATAAAACTAAAATTGACTCCAGAATCCGCGTTTTTCGGAAAAATCAGAGGCGCGAAATAATAGAGCTACAATATTGAAAATTGGTAGGATGCTTCAGTTCACCCTAATAATAATAATGGAAATACCACAATCAGTTACCTCTTCTAGTTTTTTAGTAATTTAGTAAAAACTACTTTTGTGAGTAAAATGTACATAAGCATTGTAGATTAAGTACTTTAAATTTTAATGATAAAACAAATTCTTTAAGACCAATGATCAGATAGGACAATTAACAAAGCTACACCAAGTTTTAGTCTTGTAGCACAATTAACAGCTGATACAAGTCTTGATAAAGCTATGGTTCAGAGGTAACAATCTACCGTTAGTTCCATTGTAAAAATTCTAGAGAGTAAAGTTTTAATTTTAGCGGGCTGAGATTTTCTACGTGCTTCTGTACTGCTCAGATGTATGTATACAAAAATTGAGAAGTTTGTAAAGCTATTATTAAATGTGATATTTAAGATTATGTGCCTGAGATAGCGATCATTTGGAGGCTGCAGGCATCTGCATAGGAATGGAAAGAACAGATGCTCTCTTGGCGGTACGCGCCGGAGCTATATAAAAAGAGCGGCAGAGGCAGTAGTAAGCTCACTCCGCATTAGACCAACGCCTAGTCCACGCGAGCTTAACGTCCGATCGCGCCTCGCCTCGGGTGACGTCATAGCGGGCTGTGACATGCGCGTACTTAGCAATGTAAACGGACATTGAAAATCGCGAGGACTGTACACCGTCCTGGATCGTTTAGACTTCGGTAACAAACTGTTATTGTGCCGTCCGTGAGAAGTATAATTCCGCGTGGCAAGTGGTGACTAACTCCACTTTTAAGGCGAGCATTAATCTTTTTTTTTTTTAACATTATTGCGAACTATTAATAGAGCACCGTTAGTTAGAGTAATGAACTATTCGGGAGGAACTTGCTGTAGAAGTCGCCTCTGAACTATTAAACGATTGGCTGAATTAACAATATTTAATGTCTTTAGCATTTTCAGAAGTTTCGAGTAATTTGTGTGAGCCTTTAAGATAATAAAATCTTGTTTGGAACTTTAAATTTTATTGAAGCAGCCCTAATCCCGTGAAGAACTATGGATATTTTTCGTTTAGATGGGCTGTACAGGAATGTGGCCGTGCAGACTGGGAACTAAGGTCAGTAAGTTTCCCTTCGCTTTCTGACTGGCCACCAAATTAGTTGCCAGGCTCGCGTGATTTAAGGTGGCAATGTTCAACTTTCATTCAACATTAAACAACGACTTCTTCGCCGTCCCACATATGTTGCATCGGCAATAGTCTGTTACGTGAAATGAACATTCAAACAACTCATTCGACAACTTCTTCGCCGCCCCACATATGGTGCATCGGCCGGGAAAACTGAATTAAAAGCAAATAAAAGTGCTCGATGTGTGAAAGCGATTGGTATAAATTAACGAACTCGGTAGGCAATAACAGGACACTGAATTGAACTAGTGTGGGAACAGTGTTACCAGTAAAGGCGGGTGTAGTGTATAAACAATAAGTGTCTACCGCTGTACGTTGGTTAGTGACGATGGTGAGGAAGGCGACGATGCTGGATCGCGGCTGCCGACGGCGCTGAGACTAAAGGAAGACGGTGCGTCATCGCGGAGCTGCGCTGATCTGCGAGACAGCTGCCGGCTGCGCCGAGCGGTCAACGGTGCCTTGCTGCCCCCCCCCCCCCCCCCCCCTGGAGCTATTGCAGTAGGCGATTCCTGTGGCGGTACTCGACGCTACAGCTGCTGCTGCTGCCTTCAATACGTCGCGACGCGTCGCATCACGATTGCTGGTACACCGCGACGACATCATTCGTCGAAATCAAGCATTTAAGTTAAGTCAAATACTTTTAAAATATTTATTAACTGCTGCTAACAAACTAAAAGATATGGAAAGTAGTGTACATTTCAGAAGGGAACCGGTCTCTGACCAAGAATCCTCAGGATCAGGAATTGAGTTTAATGAGGATGGTTCCATTAATCCCTCAAATATTGAACTAGAACGTAATTTGTCACCAGTAAATTATGACTTTAATTTAAATGAGAGTGCAGGGATGCAATCAATAAGTGAAATAGAAGTCAAAAGGGAGCCAGTAGAGTTGCTAACTTTGTCAGGTAGTGAAACTGAGCTCAATATATCTCCAGCTCAGTCAAGTCAAGAGATACAAAGTATCAAGGTAGAAGCTCCGGATTGGATGCAAATACTGTTTGCCAAACTCGAATCAAACCAAAATAAAATTGAGGCTAAAATTGAAAATAGTAATAAAAAGTTGGAGAATAAAATTGAGGTTAGTAATAAAGAACTAAAAGAAGAACTGCAATCAAAATGGAATAGTTTGAATTATAAGATAGATGCTATTCATCATGACATTCAAGTAAAAGTAGGGCAACAGTTAACTAAAATGCATAGTACTTTCAAATGTGAAATAGATCAAATTCAAAAAAATTATCAAGAGGCAGATGAACTTTTGGAAGTGAGGTTGTCCGAAAGATTGAGCAACGAGTCCAAACTTTGCTCTGACAAAGTTAAAGAGGTACAAATTAAAGTAGATACTTGTCAGAAAAACATTGAGAAAGTAAAAGAAACCTGCACCGAAATTTGTGGTGCAGTGGAACAAAGATGTTCTGCCAGGATAGAAGCAGTAGAGTCACAAGTAGAGGAATTAAATACTAACATTGCTAACCTAGAAAATAGAGTAACCTCTGTTAATTCTAGTCATTCTACTGTACAGCATGTGACTTCAGTTGACGCCGCTTTTATAGGGTGTCGACAGTTTTTGCGCTTTGATCCTGATAAGTACATTCACCCTCTTGAATTTTGGAATGACTTTGAGGATGTTCTCCCCAACACTTGGTCAGAAAGAGAAAAAATTTCATTTATAAGAAGTCATTTGTCAGGTGATGCTTTGCGATGGTCAGCGGATGTAATGATCAAATGTAAAACTTTATCTGAATTTAAGTCTGCATTTCTCAACGAATACTGGTCACATAACAAACAAAATGATGTGTTAAGGGAATTCTGGAGTGGTAAGAAGTTTTTCCCAGGGCGTGAATCAGTAAAGGATTTCGCTAGGAAGTGGGTTTCAAGACTGTCACATTTGACAGAAAAGATGAAGCCAGATATGATCATTATGGGTTTAGAAGGTAAGCTGCCGTGGTACTGGCAGAAGAGGATCATTTCCGCCCCTAGAGATAATATAGACAAATTTATTGAATATCTGGAAAGAGTGGAAAGAGTAGCTGCTGCTGAGGAGCAGGTGCAGCAGAATAACAAATCTTCTAACAATCACGTACAAAATAATGGAAACGTGAACGTTAGAAATATGGAAGTTAGGCACACCAAAACAAACTATCGAAACCAAAGCCGTGGCAGAGGAAGAGGGGGTAGATACTCACCACGCTTTCGTAACAACTACTATGACGAAAGTGGAGAAGTAAATACTATGCCATTAAGACAAGAAGGGAGTCATGATGCTACTATATCTAGTGGTGTCACAGATGAACACAACAGGCCGCGTGTGGGAAACTAAATCCCGTCTATGAGGAAACTGGCGCTCACCAGGCGGTAACAGTAACACAGCCAGTAACGGAAACACAATCAGCCAACATACACAGACAGACAACATGGATGACGAAATAAATACAGATAATACCAGTGATGTGTTAAGCCACTCTCACAAAATAGTGGATAGTATTTTGGATACACTAGAAAAATGGGTCAAGGAAGAACAGGAACTCAAGGTAGATAATAGGGAAGAAATAGATAATGGGTTTGAGTCTGATGGGAATAATGATGAAGTAAAAGCTTACATCTTCGATGAAAATGGCAATCTAAAAGCTGAAGTAGAAGTAACAGAAGTAGAATCAGTACTGCAAAACTTTAGAGAGGAGGAAATGATGAATGAAGGGGGTAGAAATAGTAACGAGGTGAAAGAATCTAGTAGCTGTGTAAACGTGCCACAAATGGTTGAAGGTGACGACATTCTTATGAACAGCAATATTGCGCAGGGACGCAGTTGCTCAGAGGTAGAGGATAGTTTGGCTGATGTGCAGCAAACAAAAGTAGAAAAAGTCGTCAGATGCTTCGATTTAAAGTTAGTGGACAGATTAGAGAAAGCAGCTAAGATTATAGAGCATGATGAGCCCCAGGATGTAAATGTAAATGTAATTGCAACTGATCAGAATTACTTTAGCTGGAAGAACATAGAACGAGATTTATTAGACGAGGTGTGTGAGCAACCTGTTCAATGTAAAATAACTCACCCTGTTATCAAAGTAAACATATCAGGAGTCACTGTGCGTTGTCTGCTTGACAGTGGCAGTGAAGCAAGTGCTTTATCACAAACATTTTTTGACACCATACCCAATAAAGAGAAGTTAACAGTTATGAAAGTAAGTGGCTTAAAGATTATAGGTGCTACTGGAAAAGTCTCTAGACCAATTCAACACGAAGCTTTGATACCCATTGGTATAAATGACGTAGTAATAGATCATCCTTGTTTGATTGTGCTAGGCTTAAGTGTTGATATGTTGATTGGTACTGATTTCTTATCAAAGTACCAGGGAAAGATCAATTTTGATCAGAACAACTTAATTTTAACTTTACCTGACTCTAAAGTGATAAGAGAGTCTTTTATAGGAAGTCATATAGGCGGTAGTAATGAAACTTGGGAACTGCCTATTAGAGTAATAAAGAATAAAGGATACTTGCAGGAAAATTTGGTTTTCAGTGAGAATGAGGAAAGTGCTAAGGTTGAAGAGAGACACATCCTAAAGGAATTTAAAATTAACAGTAATTAATTACTGTAGGGAGTCTGCCACTCTTTGGCGGATACACGGTTTGGCGTACCGTGCAGTCCCAGCTGGGTGAAACTTTATTTCCTTTTCAAGTTTCATTCCCTTCTTCTGGTCTATCATAACAGGTAAGAATCACATATGTCTTCATGTTGTATATATGCTATTAGGTTTTAAGTATTCTTAGTAAGGATCTACCTAGTGAATGGCAAAACAAAAGTCTGAGTACCAATAAGAGGCAAACATGGCTAAAATAAATAAATTAAAATATTTCATGTAATTGTAAAGGGTTAGAAACTACAACTAAGAGAGACACTTTGCAGTATAGGAAGTACGGTATGAATATGAATAATCCATGAGATTATGCAGAAGGTAGTATGTTGCTAGAAATAAGGTTGTCTGAAGGAAAACAGCGTAAGAAGGTAATGCTCATAGAGGCAAGCAATGGCGTTTTAGAATTAAATAAATGGAGATGTGTGGAAGTGGTGTGAGGATCGCACCAAATATATAGAAACAGGACGTCAATAGGCTGACAAAAGGAAAAGGGAGAAAGAAGTGGAGAAATGAAGTATTTTGAATCTGGAAGAAAAGGGAGAAAATGAATAAGGTGAAGAAGTGAAGTAAGTAAATTGAAGTAAATGATGTAGGATTAAAGAATAATTCCCTCACGTCTCGTGAAATGGTGAAAAACGCTAAATCTTGCTTGAGGCAAATAAATAGTTAAACAGACAACAGAAACACACAAATATTGGAAAATGCATAAATTTGGAATCGGTATACTGAAAATAACTAATTTCTTTAGTAATTCATACAATAAAGCAAAGTGCTGGTCAGCAAATGACTTCTTTGATGAACTAATCCATACGATAATTAAGCCAGAGTACATTAAAACTAAAAGGTTACTCAATTTTCTAAGTTGAAGCAAGATCTTAATATATTAATTTGCTAAAAGAATTTTCACTATTTAGGAACCTAAAAGATTATTTATGAAAGAAGAAAGTAGGAGCTATTGTATCAGATACGACTTAGTGCTAAATGTCTTTCTGACAACTTCACAATTAGTAAAATAGTGCCAGAATATAAACTATAAAATGTACTTTGTCCTACCTTAGATATAAGTTGAAAACAGAAACTTAGACTGTATTGTCTGTTTCTCAGGGACATGCAGGCTGCATGAATGACTGACAACAAGCGGTAGGGAGATTGGAAGTAGAGACGCAAACCACAGTGAATACAATTTCCTCCCACAATTTTGTCAATCAGTGAAATTAAATGAGTGTTACAATAGGACACCCACCACAGTGCCGAGTATTATAGTAAAAGAAAAATGTGAGTGCATTGCAGTGATAAAAGTCGTGTGTATTTTCTTTTTCAGGAAGACTGATTTTTTTAAAAAAAAAATAACTATTTTGTAACCATTGAAAAATTTATATTTCCATGTAAATGTATGTAAATAATTTGTGAATGTCTTCTGTACTAGGTTTTCTATGTGTATATGAGTATGGTTATTTTGTGTATATAGTAATAAGGAATTTCTTAAGAAGAAGCAACTTAAGTTGAAAGAGGTATACTAAAGTAATCCATCGCTTGTTTGTTCTTTTAGAAATTTAATTTTGTTCAAAAATAGATTTTCACGAAAATAAAAAGGGGGTGATGAAGCAAAGCAAGCGCTGTATCATGTATAAGATACAGAGGCGAGCGAGTGCACGGGACTTACCCTAGTTCACTGCTAGTAGCGTCACGTCATCGTAACGCGCCTGCATATAGTATTGCACCACATTTAACATAAAAGTAAAAATTAAGATTTGTGTGTAAAACTTTGTTAAAGTATAGTTCTATGTAATAATGTTTCAGGTAACAAATCTTAATGTTATAAAATTAGTAGTTTACGTAAAATTCACGTTTTGAAAGAAAAATAGGAGGCGCTAAATAATGACGCTAGGAAGCCAAAATTTGGTGAGAAGGTGCAGTAAGAAGTCATTAATGAGTGGTGCTGGTTTCCAAAACCATAAAACTAAAATTGACTCCAGAATCCGCGTTTTTCGGAAAAATCAGAGGCGCGAAATAATAGAGCTACAATATTGAAAATTGGTAGGATGCTTCAGTTCACCCTAATAATAATAATGGAAATACCACAATCAGTTACCTCTTCTAGTTTTTTAGTAATTTAGTAAAAACTACTTTTGTGAGTAAAATGTACATAAGCATTGTAGATTAAGTACTTTAAATTTTAATGATAAAACAAATTCTTTAAGACCAATGATCAGATAGGACAATTAACAAAGCTACACCAAGTTTTAGTCTTGTAGCACAATTAACAGCTGATACAAGTCTTGATAAAGCTATGGTTCAGAGGTAACAATCTACCGTTAGTTCCATTGTAAAAATTCTAGAGAGTAAAGTTTTAATTTTAGCGGGCTGAGATTTTCTACGTGCTTCTGTACTGCTCAGATGTATGTATACAAAAATTGAGAAGTTTGTAAAGCTATTATTAAATGTGATATTTAAGATTATGTGCCTGAGATAGCGATCATTTGGAGGCTGCAGGCATCTGCATAGGAATGGAAAGAACAGATGCTCTCTTGGCGGTACGCGCCGGAGCTATATAAAAAGAGCGGCAGAGGCAGTAGTAAGCTCACTCCGCATTAGACCAACGCCTAGTCCACGCGAGCTTAACGTCCGATCGCGCCTCGCCTCGGGTGACGTCATAGCGGGCTGTGACATGCGCGTACTTAGCAATGTAAACGGACATTGAAAATCGCGAGGACTGTACACCGTCCTGGATCGTTTAGACTTCGGTAACAAACTGTTATTGTGCCGTCCGTGAGAAGTATAATTCCGCGTGGCAAGTGGTGACTAACTCCACTTTTAAGGCGAGCATTAATCTTTTTTTTTTTAACATTATTGCGAACTATTAATAGAGCACCGTTAGTTAGAGTAATGAACTATTCGGGAGGAACTTGCTGTAGAAGTCGCCTCTGAACTATTAAACGATTGGCTGAATTAACAATATTTAATGTCTTTAGCATTTTCAGAAGTTTCGAGTAATTTGTGTGAGCCTTTAAGATAATAAAATCTTGTTTGGAACTTTAAATTTTATTGAAGCAGCCCTAATCCCGTGAAGAACTATGGATATTTTTCGTTTAGATGGGCTGTACAGGAATGTGGCCGTGCAGACTGGGAACTAAGGTCAGTAAGTTTCCCTTCGCTTTCTGACTGGCCACCAAATTAGTTGCCAGGCTCGCGTGATTTAAGGTGGCAATGTTCAACTTTCATTCAACATTAAACAACGACTTCTTCGCCGTCCCACATATGTTGCATCGGCAATAGTCTGTTACGTGAAATGAACATTCAAACAACTCATTCGACGACTTCTTCGCCGCCCCACACTGGGACAATGAATTCACGGTGTTCTTATTTCAATTTCCAGGAGTGTATGTATGCCTGTTGTAAATAAATTCTGTTTATTTTTTCTGAATAAGCAGTTGTAACAAAACTGATCTTCTGCCACTCCGACCAATTTCTGGATAGCACTCCGCTGAAACTTCGAATAAAAACAGTTGGATGGACCCCTCTTTTGTCAGAGTTAAAAATCTGGAACTGCCGACGCTTTACCGTTTTTTCTTCGGCATGGCAAAGGCTTTCGTAATCTCCGGTGGATAAGAATTCACGCAAACAACCAGCTTGTGGCAATTTAATGTTTGAATTACTTGCCCAAGTAGGTATTGTGTGCGAATGGGCAGTAACTGGCTCTATAGTCGCTGCCAACTTCTGCTGCTCCCCTGTAATCATTTGTTCTGAGCTTTGTTGTGAAGCGCGCATCGACTCTTCTATGGTTTGTTTCCAATGCTCAAAATCAGCACCCAACTGCTGTCGCACCTCCTCAAGTCCTTTCGCAAACAAATTCTCTTCCTGTTTGCCAGATAAATTCTGGAATGCTGCCTTAACATTTTGCTCAACGTTTTCACACATTAGCCTTTTGTTTTCTAATGTGACTTCGGATAATTTTCCCGTTAATACGTTAATTTGATGGTCTATAACGTCTTGACGCTCTGTCAGATGTTCAACGCTTTCCTTTAGGTTAGTCTGTGTACGTGCCGATTCAGCAAGTTTCGAAGTTGCACATGCCATGGCGTCTTGCTTTTGTACTAAGTGCGGAACCATTTACACTTGTTCTCGTACGGTATCTATCTTAATAGCCACATACTCCTTCATTTCGACACGTACGCGCTAAATAGATTCCTCACATTGTGGTTTCACCAATTGTACTTGTGTAGTTAATTCTCGTTCCGTCTCTTCGGCCTGATCTTTGAGTTCCTTGGTCTTCGCCTCTATCCGCTGCTCTAATTCGGAAAAACTGTCTTGTAGCTGCTGCTTAGTCTCAGTCTGGACTAATTTCATCTCTTCTTGAGTTTGAGTGACTATCACTAATTGTGCTTTAATATCGGTTTTCGGATTTTCCTGCCCTTCAGTACCTGAGGCTAATTTCGTATTCAAATCATTTTGCCTTTCAGTAACTGAGGCAAATTTCGCATTAATGTCGGTTTTCAAAGTATTCATTCTCTCGGTTATCATCTGCATCTGTCCCATGATAATTACCAATGGATCTAATCCCAGCTGCGTACTCGCTGTTACACCCGCAGCCGTGTCTACAGGGCGTTCTGTTGCGCTATCTGTAGCCATCGGTCCCACAACACTTCTTACTGCTTCGTTATTTTCAGTGCTAACAGCTGAAGGCTGATGCGTGATGCTTTGCTCTGCTTCACTCATCCTAAACGTTGCCCTAGTTAAAACCATATAAATGTTCTACTGTCACTAAATGTAACTTCCTTCACACGAGAGTACTTCTGTGTCCAATTTCTTAATGTACACAGATAAATGCAACTGGGGCAGATCAATCAAAACACTTCCTATATCTCACATGAACACAAATATACAACGTTCAAATATCAAATAACACTAAATAAATAAGCGTATTCTTCAACCGCACTAGCAAGCTTTAATAATAAAAATACAGAATTGGTCTTTTCTCTGCGCCCAACGTTCTGTCTTTCGGCTTTATTTGTGGATACAATTATATCACTTGCGAGTCTTTCCTCTCTTTTCCAAGCGCCAGTTAGGTTAGCTCGTCGTAGCTGACATGAAACAGAGAACAAAACTATTTTAGCAACGTCCAAAAACGTATCCTGTCGCGGATTGGCCATTTTAACATTTTATATGATCGGATAATAAGTTGCCGTCTCTTTAATCTAAGAATAGATGATCAATGCAGCTAGCCGCTATCTCTGTGTAATGTCTTGTATGTATAGACGTGTATCTGTTGTCTTTAAGATCCCTTCACCTTCACACATAAGTCTATACAGTAAAGTAAGGCCCTCCCCTTTCTTGGCTGATCCGTGATAAGACAGGCGAAAAATTAGACTAATGGAGGATTATTAGTATTATCTCTATTTTCATTCGCTCTCTCTCTTTCTCTCCTTTATCTATGTATAGTTTTTAATATAAGATTTTATTAAGTGATATAGTGATAAAAAGAATCAGCCAAATAGAATCTTTGGTGGAGTCCTTCGTCTTAGTAATCAGCGGCTGGCTTGCTGTAAGAGATATTTACATTTATTATTACTGTTAAACACTGCAGTCAGTAGGGAGAATCAATCGTTTGGACAATTTGTTCCTTTTACTAATGATTGCGAATTCCAGATGTGTACGAAGCCTTTTTGGACGATTAACACAGACTCAGTGATTGCAGGCTCTCTTCGACACAGCTGAAACTTCCCCACTAATTACAGGGCCAACGTGATCAACAAATGATTCAGAAAAAACGCATTCGTTCATTCACTCCAGGACAAAAAAGTCACAAACCTTATTTATGGAGGAAATCGTGTATTAAATCCATCTCCATTACATGTCCAGATCTCCGGTGATTCCACGCCTTAATTATTTTTCTTTTACAATCTCTTTCTCTTCAAAACAAACCGCTAGCGGCACAAATGTTAATTTGCTCGCTTTCGCGAGAAGAAAAGCAGAATATGTATCTTTCAGAAACACGTCAATCCCTCAACAGATACTCCAGAAGCTGTCCTAGTTACCTCTCTCTAACAACCATGGAGAATGCATATATGCATCTCTGTTATTTCAAAGAATAAATGCACTAGAGAATACTTTGGCGTCGACGAGCTGTGGCCGCATATATTACGAGAAAATCAGATCAGATAACTTTTCAAAGTGAATGAATGTGGGTGGTGTGATTGAAAATGATTAATTGGTGCTTGGTAGATGGTATTTGCTGTGGGGACATTACACAGTGTGAAAAACTGCAAAAATAAGTTAAAACATTCAATATATATGTAAAGATTAAAAATTGAACTAATATCATCAAAAAGTTTAAAGAATGGTAAATGGAGGAAAATATATTTACCATATTTCTCGCTTTTTCACTTCATGTGTGTGTATGATTGTGTGAGTGCATATGTAAATAGATTAGTTTTTAAGTTTCACCTACCACTAGCTGTCCAAGTCATACTAGGTTTTAAGTGTGAGTTCCACCCAGTTCATTTTAGTGCAGCTGTTTGGGATGAACATTTTAGGGTCATCTGCTTCATTGTATTATTAAATTATTTCAGCTGCTTGAGGTGGAAAATGTTTAGAGAAACACAGTTCAATGTATTAATTAAGTCTTCTGTTTGGGTGGAATTTCACTATTAATAGTATTAGTCTAATAGAAACTATACCTCTGTGATAGCTGTAATCAGTACTGCAATGTGATGCAAAAATTTTTTCAACCAATAATATTATTTGTAAAACTAAGAACTATGAACAAAAAAATTTCAAACAGTAACAAGAACAGTGAATTTAAATCATTATTACTTCATGTATTGTAAAAACAACAGGATTTGTGGATGTAAAGCAATATTTACACTGTGAATATTTATGTCTGAATAAAAAATTGTTACGCATTACCATATGTCTTTGTTGTTATTTCAGAAATTCCTACCCTTACAAATGTATATAACGGCTCTGCAAGATGCACGAGATATTAGTTTGAAACATGAGGGAAGTGACGTTTAAGATGGAGGAAAACAAAATCTCGTATATGTATGATTGCATGGTATTTTGCCTAACATGCTGCATGTATAGGTTTTTGGGAATAACATGTTCGCTTCCAATGACATATAGCAAACATGGCTGAAATTATATCTCCTTTGCTTGAATAAAGCCACAGACAGGATCTGGGCAAAGCTACATATTATCTAAGTGGGAAATAGGTGAAAGAAAAGTACAGAATGTGAGGTAAAAAAATCATTTATTTTCATTAATCCAACTTAAAAGCAATTTTACATTTTCATAATCAGACACAACCTTGAATGTGATAAGTGACATCCACTCATTCCCTGATGAGAAAACTGCAGCAGAGCATTGATGCCAATGGTCATCAATTCGAATACCTTCTGAACGGACGTTCATGCCACCTTTCTGACCTTCGCTGACCTTCACAGACCTTACTGTTGGATTCGTCTCGATAGCCACTATCAGAAAATAAGTACCAAACTATAGCACCCCATTTGGAAAAACAAAGTTGACCTTCATATCTCTGAAGCGACCCCACCATGCAACAAATCCCCAGCATCATAGTTTGGCCCCCATTGTCCCACGCAACATTTGTCCCACAAACTTTTCAGCTCCTATCATACTTTCGGAGTTATTCTTGGTGTCAATAGTTAGTGACTCAGCCTGTAAAACCCGAGGTTACTTCATACATTTTCACCCCACGTACTGACAGTACCACATGAGCACTAATGACAGGACAGAGTAACCGACTGTTCAGTGGGATGTGAAACCAAGAGCTACGTAGGTTGAAAATTTAACACCGTGACCGACAAAAACTTTGAAGATTTTCAATGTTTTCTTGTAGTTTACTATGCCATAACGCTAGAGTAACAACTGATAAATAAGTAGGACTTATTATGCCCACAGCTCGTGGTCTAGTGGCTAACATTGCTGCCTCTGGATCACTGGATCCTGGGCTCAATTCCCGGCCGTGCTGGAGATTTTCTTTGCACGGGGACTGGGTGTTTGTGTTGTTCTCATCATTTGATCATCATCATTCGTGACAGTGGCTAGACTGGATTTATGTAAAAATTGGGACAGACGCTGATGACCGCGCAGTTCAGCGCCCTACAAATCAGAACATCACATTAGGACCTATTAATAGCAGTCTGTTCCGTTTTAATGGGAAAAACTTTATTGCCCCTATTCCTGATTCTTATTGATACCATACGTATTATTTTCCGTATCATAGTTTTCATAGTTTTGAACGTGTGCCATGGACTCTGGATTCAAATATTCCTGTTATTAATAGTACGTGAAAGTTTACTATTTGCCATTTCCTTCGTGTGCAGTGTCATGTGACGTCTCTATGAAAGTTTACTCATATTTGACCCAATGAATTATTTGAAGAGCACAACAGAAATTAAACATTTAGACTTCAGCACGACGATTCAAGGGATAGGTTTCATTAAAAATACGCTAATCATTTCTCAAGCAGGTGCCTTTCCATCAATGATTTCACAGGGGATTTAGGAAATAGCGGGAAGCACATGGAGGAAAACGAAGAGTGAATTATTTTTCATGAAACAAACAGTTATTAGCTAGACAGATCTTTCCTCCCAATTCATACATCATCTACAAAATATGAAACGAATCCTACATTCTGGAGGACCTCCGCACTACGGATCAGTTGGAATCAAAGTAAATCTAATCCTCTTGGTAACGTAATAAGCACTGGACATCACAACACACAACACTGACACGAGTCAAAAATGAAATGCTATTCGAGGAGTATGTTCAGGATCTGGATGCTAGAATGCGCTACCGTTACAGAAAGAACTGAAGGTAATGAAAAACGTAGTCCCCATGCTAACTAAGGTTTACTAATTCCTATAAATCCCAACCTACCAACATTGTCTTTGGCTGGTGAGCAATTCGTTCTGATGAGGGAATTAGGTAGAACACGATTGTATGGTCCAATTGTGGATGGACTCTAACGTCGAAGTCAGCCCTTCAAAAATACGAGAATATAAAATTCGGCACACACAAATTTGGATGGGTATCCCAGTATTCGTTCCACTCAGCAAGAAAAGCGATTATTGGTTATTAGGGCGACATACCCGTGAAGAGCATAAACAGAAACCAGTAATGTTGGGTTAGTGCTATGTATGGAATATATGTTTTTCTTTAGTATCGTGTGTCTGAGTGTGTGCACGTGCGTGTTTGGTTTCGATCTGATTATCATGTTTAATGAAATACGAAATAAAAAGGCCTGACCCAGGTTTCGGAATCCATGCATATCAAGACAGAAAGCGGGTTAAGGAGTCACAAGTGAACTAATTGTTGTGGTCAATCTGGCGACGATTCGGGCATGATGCTGAGCGCTCTTATTGGAGGAAAATAGCTACAACGGATGATGCGGCAACTATCAAGTAATTTTAATCAGACTATAGGTTGCTAGTCTAACTCAGAGTAAGCTAGGCATTACAAATGAGAGTTACACGAATGGGGGCTGAAACAGACTTCTTTTATCATTTCCATTCTGTTACATCTGCTGTAGGCGTACTGCACCTGACGAGCAATGATTGACTGTGCTTAGTGGTCTTTTGTTTACATTAGGGTTGAAACTTGGAAAACTTGGCAAACTTGCGTGCGCTCATCACTGATTGGGTTCGGTACATTTCTGATCTATGTTTATCCAGAAAAATTTTTTTGGTTTGACCCCTATGGTCCGTTGACCCTATTATACGGCTTCTTTCTTTATATTATACACTACTGGCCATTAAAATTGCTACACCACGAAGATGACGTACTACAGACGCGGCGCCGGTGGTGACACCTACAGCGTGCTGGCATGAGGAAAGTTTCCAACAGATTTCTGGCGAAACGTTGTTGTGATGCTTCGTGTAAGGAGGAGAAATGCTTACCATCATAATCAAAATATCCACGGGTGTACTGCCGGTCTACAGAGTCCAACGGGCACAATATTTCGGCGATCATACATGTCGCCATCATCAGGTGAACTGACGGACTGAGCTCCTGTGAACGAGCCGGCACGGAGATCCGGATGCTATGGCTGTTCAGAGGGAACTGGGTTCGGTTGCGGCGGCGGCCGATTTAAATACCTTCCGCCCGCGGCGCGCTCCCTCCGCTGTCCGCGTCCCGCGACACGGTCGCGCGGTGGAACAGATTGCGACGGCGTGATAGCTCTGTCCGCCGTTGTTGTCACAACTATACGTTTGCTCGATTTACTCTTGATTAACCCAATCGCTGGTTCCCAAGCCTTGCTAAGATAATAGCCACAGTCACGGCTTAAGAGGTCGTCATTGGTGCGAATTTCGATGGCCTCTCTAACAACGCTGTCCCAGTATCTCGACGTCTGTACCAGAATCCTCGTGCGATCATACTCCATAGCGTGATTTTCCGACAAACAATGTTCAGCGACCGCCGACTCGATCGGATTCATCTGTCGAGTGTGCCTCTGGTGCCCATTTTAAATCGGCCGTCGCAATCTGTTCCACCCCGCGACCGTAGCGCGGGGCGCGGACAGCGGAGGGAGCGCGCCGCGGGCGGAGGGTATTTCAATCGGCCGCCGCCGCGACCAAACCCAGTACCCTCTGAGCAGGTATAGCGTACGGATCTCCGTGCCGGCACGTTCACAGGATCTCAGTTCGTCAGTACACCTAATGATGGTGACATGTATGATAGCCGAAATATTGTACCCGTTGGACACTGTAGACCAGCAGTACACCCGTGGATATTTTGACTATCAATACGCCGGGAGAAACTCAAGTTCACGCGTACCATCATGTTTCCGACTTTGATAAAGGTCGGATTGTAGCCTGTCGCGATTGCTGTTTATCGTATCGCGACATTGCTGCTCCCGTTGGCCGAGATCCAATGACTGTTAGCAGAATATGGAACGGTGGGTTCAGGAGGGTGATACGGAACGCCGTGCTGGATCCCAATGCTCTCGTATCACTAGCAGTCGAGATGACAGGCATCTTATCCGCATGGCTGTAACGGATCATGCAGCCACGTCTCGATCCCTGAGTCAGCAGATGGGGACGTTTGCAAGACAACAACCATCTGCACGAACAGTTAAACGACGTTTGCAGCAGCTTTGACAATCAGCTCGGAGACCATGGCTGCGGTTACCCTTGACGGTGCATAACAGACAGGAGCGCCTGCGATGGTGTACTAAACGATGAACCTGGGTGCACGAATGGCAAAACGTCGTTTTTTCGGATGAATCCAGGTTCTGTTTACAGCATCATGATGGTCGCATCCATGTTTGTTGACATCGTGGTGAACGCACATTGGAAGCGTGTACTCGTCATCGCCATACTGGCGTATCACCCGGCGTGATGGTATGGGCTGCCATTGGTTACACGTCTCGGTCACCTCTTGCTCGCATTGACGGCACTTTGAACAGTGGGCGTTACATTTCAGATGTGCTACGATCTGTGGCTCTACCCTTCATTCGATCCCTGCGAAACCCTACGTTTCAGCAGGATATTGCACGATTGCATGTTGCAGTTCCTGTACGGGCCTTTATGGATACAGAAAATGTCCGACTGCTGTCCTGGCCAGCACATTCTCCAGATCTCTCAGCAATTGAAAACGTCTGGTCAATGGTGGCCGAGCAACTGGCTCTTCACAATACGCCAGTCACTACTCTTGATGAATTGCGGTATCGTGTTGAAGCTGCATGGGCAGCTGTACCTGTACACGCCACCCAAGCTCTGTTTGACTCAATGCCCACGCGCATCAAGGCCGTTATTACGGTCAGAGGTGGTTGTTCTGGGTACTGATTTCACAGGATCTATGCGCCAAAATTGCGTGAAAATGTAATCACATGTCTTTTCTAGCATAATATATTTGTCCAATGAATACCTGTTTATCATCTGCATTTCTTCTTGGTGTAGCAAATGTAATGGCCAGTAGTGTATATGGTTGTGGCTCGTTCAGTGCAAAAGGCTTTTACAAGAAGCTTGACCTCAGTTGTCATGGTAGACTGCTTTACGAAGCAGAGGGTTGCGGGGCTACCCCAACAGCAGAGAGGAGGGCAGTTCGACACGAGCCGGGCGCGAGCACGTGCGGGCCGCGCCACACAGCGAACAGCGGCGGAAGGCGGGCGGCGCTCGCGCCGGGCGAGATGTGGGCCGGCAGGCAGCGTTCTCCCTTTGTCAGGCGCGTCAAAGTATGTGCAGGCTTTAATTAGAAATTTACATTTCGTATGAAATTACGCGGGCCGCTAGCGCGCTGCGGGCGTGGGGAGGCGGCGCGACTTGCTGGCTGTCGCCAAGTAACGCAACAATAAAAGAGGCACGGCAGCTGCCGGCGCGGTCAGCGCGTGGGCGGCGCCGCCCGCTCCGCCCCCGGCGTTGTATATTTTGATCCCCGCGACAATGGCGACAATTTCGGGGGCGCGCGCGGCACAATGGGGCCGTGCGCTGATGGAGTTAGCCGGCCTGATTCCCGCTTGTCTCAGCCGCGCTAACGTCGTTACGGCTGCGAGGCCGCGCGGGGGCAGCGCCGGGCTCGCTGCCGGCGTCCAGACATCCCGCGAACGCGCAGCGACGCTTAGCCGCGATACTACAATCGCCCTCGCGTAAGCCTCGATACTGTGTGACTCAATTTGCTGCTCTTACAAACTTCGCATGGACTGGTGTGGTTTCTTGCGCACGAGGGTAAGATGAAAACCCACTCAGGCTACTAGTTTTTCAGTTTCAAAAATGGTAATTTCCAAGAATGATTGCCTATCCAAGTCGCTGGGTCCAAACGATACGTATCGAACGTGCGATCGTAAATCGATCACGCGACCCCGGTGGAGTGCGTTGTGATCAATTATTTGTGATCTTCATTTTTATCTGTTTTCCGTCGTTCCCTTACTTGCTCTGAATTACATGCCTCCGCGAATTATTTGTGGGTATCTAGGGAAACACAGAAGATTTACGTCGTTACTGAGTGGGGTGTCTGGTGTTCTTGACTTTTCTTCGGCGGATTCTCTCACATGGAAGAAGCTACTTCCATGTTTCTGCAGCGTAGAAAATTGTTCGACTTTTTGTAGCAAATATGGAATACTACCAGACAAGGAAAGAAGGGACTGTGTAGACTGTGGTGGTGCGAAGTGTATAAATATCCGTAAGAACAGTTTCGATGCTGAAATACCTTTACAATTTCATTGCCGACAGTGCGGAAAACGAACGAGTATCAGGAAGATTAAATGGTTCGACTCTTCCAAATTATCCATCCAGATTACCGTAATGGACTTTCAGATGACGACAACACCGACGTCGAGTAAGGTAAGTCGCCTCCTTTGCAATTAAAAGTATTTTGGTAACGCTCTTCTTATGTTGTTGCTGTAGTGACCAACGTAAACATACTAATAACGCCCGCCAGAGGCGCATGATCGATTTACGATCGCACGTTCGATATGTATCGTTTGGACCCAGTGACTTTGATAGGCAATCATTCTTGGAAATTACCTCAAAAATTGTACTCTTCTTCTCTGTCAATGTACTACGTCAAAAAAATTTACCAATGAGTAGATTATATTTGTGAACTTCGACTTTGGAATTTTTTACGAAATATATAGGGCGTATCAAAAAGGGTCATTCGATTTCACAAGACTATATCTTGTGCACGGCTAAAGAGAAAAACTTCGAGTGTCATTTAAATCTACATCTACAGCCATACTCCGCAAGCCACCTGTCGGTGTGTGCCGGAGGGTACCCTGAGTACCTCTATCGGTTCTCCCTTCTATTCCAGTCTCGTATTGTACGTGTAAAGAAGGATTGTCGGTATGCTTCTGTGTGGGCTCTAATCTCTCTGATTTTATCCTCATGGTCTCTTCGCGAGATATACGTAGGAGGGAGCAATATACTGCTTGACTCTTCGGTGAAGGTATGTTCTCGAAACTTTAACAAAAGCCCGTACCGAGCTACTGAGCGTCTCTCCTGCAGAGTCTTCCACTGGAGTTTATGTATCATCTCCGTAACGCTTTCGCGATTACTAAATGAAATCTTGCATCGAAACCGTAAGTTCAGTTTGGTGTCAGTTGTTAGTTGTCAGCTCATGTAGTCGCTAGCAGCGTCTCGCTCGTGCATTGCCCAATGTGCGTCGAGTAGAGATGATATTAGAACACAGCAGCAAGAGGCGTTCTACATTATCAGTCTCAAGAAGTGCTATTCAGCTACAACTGGCCCTGTGATTTTCGTAGAGCGTAAGGCATTACACCTCCTACACCTCAGATCATTCCATGATGGTGACAGCAGTTTCAAGAAGGAAAGAAGGAAGATTTCCTGTGACATCGAGATCATTAGAAACAGAGCAAAAGCTCGAAATGTTTCATGGGTGGAGAAGACAATCAGTCACGCCCTTTCAAAGGAACCATCCCGCCATTTGCCTACAGCGACTAAGGGAAACCCTGGAAAATCGAAATCGGGTTGGCTGGAAGAGGATTTGAACCGTCGTTCTCCCGAACGAAAGTCCAGAGTTCTAACCACTAACAGCAGTTTCAATACACTGGTTATTTACGCAGTGGGAAATAAACAGGTAACCTGCTGGTGTTCGTTTAGGGCATAAAGCGCATTTCATAGAGGTTAGCGCGTAGCCCACAGAAATCTACTCGCCATGTCAGCCGAGAGGTAACCATTCCTCTTTTGTCTGCCTGTCGTGTTTTACGGTGATCTTTGTGTTTGAAACCATGATGGTGATAAATAACTACGTGTAATGTCTTGTGAATTCATTCTGGGCGGAGAGTTGGGAGACAACAGTTTCACATTTGGTGTTCACTGATGAGGTAACATCAGTGGAAAAGCGAACCGCTACACCCTAGGAATATCAAGAACACAGCAGCGACATACCATACTGTGAATAATATACACTATATTTGCGATAGGCGTATGAATATATGGATAAATACCTCGATTATACTTCGCTGCGAATATACCATGATAGTTATCATTATTATAACTCCATAGGCTTCCACAGCCAGTGTCATGTTGAATAAAATAACTCTGGTAATTAAGCCGCGTCATTATAACACACTAAAGCAACTCAACTGACGACGTTTCGAGCGCCTTGTTGCCATTCTCTTTAGACCGGTTAACTGCTGGATATTGGTAACTGATGAAAGGCCCATCCACTCTCGTTGGAAGCCCATCAAGACATTTCTTATTCATTTGTTTTTTCTTTTTCTTTTAGTAATTCAACATGCAAAAAGGGTCATAATCTACATGCTGTTATTTCATTACTGTTATGGAACATGAGGCACGAATCGGTAATTGAAAGCACAGTACCTGCATGTCTGGGGAATTGAATTGGTGAGGGGATGGATTTCTTTTCTCAGAACAACGTTTTGCTCGCTGTATGTGGCGGCTGGGCTCAGCCAAGGCAGGGCAGGCAGGGGTCGCATTAATGTGGTGAGTCGGGGACCTCCCGGAAGGAAGCGAGGACGATACGTGAATGGGCGAAGGGCCTCACAGTAACGTTTTGTACTTAAAGTTGCTGCTCCGTTGCCTAGGCTCGGCGCCGGCCGAATCGCTTTATACACACATCAAAAACAGTTTTGCATCACCCCGGTTCCCAGAAATCCTGAAGATAGACGTTGACTGTGGTTATTGTATCACAGACACAGTCCCTTTGACTGTTCAGAGACGTCACTAAACCCGCCCAAACAACCATGCATGGGCAGCGCTTATTAGACGGAGGGGGTCTGACAGCCGATCAGTCCCAGTCATTCCACCAGGAACGAGGTACATGGCTCGTGTAGTGTGTGTTCAACCATGCGTAGACGGTCAATACGGCGGTTCGATCGCGTCCGCAATGTTAATTTATGCCAGGGAGGACTATCAACAAGGGAAGTGTCTAGGCGTCTTGGAGTGAACCAAAGTGATGTTGTTCGGACATGGAGGAGATACAGAGAGACAGGAACTGTCGATGACATGACTCGCTCAGGCCGCCCAAGGACTACTACTGCAGTGGTTGACCGCTACGTACCGATTATGGCTCGGAGGAACCCTGAAAACAACGCCACCATGTTGAATAATGCTTTTTGTGCAACAACAGGACGTCGTGTTACGACTGAAACTGTGCGCAATAGGCTGCATGATGCACAACTTCACTCCTGACGTCCATCGCGAGGTCCATATTTGCAACCACGACATCATGCAGCGCGGTAGAGACGGACCCAACAACATGCCGAATGGACCGCTCAGGATTGGCATCACGTTCTCTTCACCGAAGAGTGTCGCATATGCCTTCAACGAGAAAATCGTCGGCACGTGTTTGGAGGTAACCTGGTCAGGCTGAACGCCTTAGACACACTGTCCAGCGAGTGCAGTACGGTGCAGGTTCCCTGCTGTTTTGGTGTGGCATTATGTGAGGCCGACGTATGCTGGTGGTGGTCATGGAAGGCGCCGTAACGGGTATACGATTCGTGAATGTCATCCATATGAGCAGCATATTGGCTAGGCATTCGTCACCATGGACGACAATGCGCACTCCCATCTTGCACATCTTGTGAATAACTTCCTCCAGGATGGCGACATCGCTCGACTGTAGTGGCCAGCATGTTCTCCATCGTGAGCCCTATTGAACATTCCTGGGATAGATTGAAAAGGGCTCTTTACGGACGACGTGTCCCACCAACCACTCTGAGGGATTTACGCCGAAGCGCCGTTGAGGAGTGGGACAATTTGGACCAACAGTGCCTTGATGAATTTGTGGATAGTATACCACGAAGAATAAAGGCATGCATTAGTTCAAGAGGACGTGCTACTGGGTATTAGAGGTACCAGTGTTTACAGCAATCTGGGCCACCACCTCTGAAGGTCTCGCTGTATGATGGTACAACATGCAATGTGTGGTTTTCATGAGCAAAAACCAGGGCGGAAATGATGTTTATGTTGGTCTCTATACAAATTTTCTGTACAGGTTCCGGAACTCTCGGAACCGAGGTGGCGTGAAACTTTTTTTGATGTATGTAGCGCTCTCTCTCTCTCTCTCTCTCTCTCTCTCTCTCTCTCTCTCTCTGTTGTTAGCAGCCTTGTATTGTTGCCGTACGACAGAGTGCTGGGCAATGGCGCCCACACTGTTGGTGTGATAGCGTTGGCAGCAATTGCCCTGTGACTCTGCGGAACGCTCGCCGGAGTGGCGCCACACATAGACCGGCAAGTTTACATGCCCGTTTATTGCGCACCACGCTTGAGTTGTACCTCGCGCGGACTTGGCAGGGTCTGTGTTTGGTGGGCGTAGTCTGACGTCTGTCCGTGTTCAAAGCTGCCATTTGGTTTCAATGGATCACCACAGGCCGTTTTCTCTGATGGGAGCAGAGAGTTTCTGTTTCGGGGTCGTGATTGGCGTCGGTTTTGTTGCTATGCCAGGATTGGCAATTTTCGGGAGCAACGGTGCATGTGTCAATGATTTGGATGTGGCGCGAAAGACAGAAAATTGGGCACATGCTTTTGGATGGGCATAGGGTAAAGTCGTTTTCTCTTCCGTATCCACGGAGAGATTCGCGCATAGTTGTGCTCGTCTGGACACCTCATCGAAAATTAACCTTTCTCGCCACCGAGAATTAATAGTGCTCCATTCCGGGGTACGGCAGCCGGGACGCTGGGCAGCTGACTATTGCAGCTTCCACATCGTCGCCATACACTCGTTGGCTTCCCGTCGTAAGTCTGTGGATTTGGTGAAGTGTCGCACCACCCGCAGATAGTCAGTTCTGAGGTATATTACCACCATGTGTTACGTTGTTGCCGTTTGCAGAGGCCATAGCCGACGCCTCTCTGTATACAAAGCTACGTCTTGTCTATGTGTGGTCAATCATCGGTTTGACTGAGGTAAATTCCTTGTTCATATCAACGGTCCTCACTCACAGTAGATTGCACAGCACGTTTGTTGGAGTGCCACTAGGAATACATGCATGTATTGTTAGCAAACCAGCAGCAATTCTTGATTATGTTCGTAATGTTTTTACAACTTGCCGCTCCAATACTCTGGGTCATGATCCAAGTTTTAATTTCGTCCTTAGACAAATAAATGAATTTGTTATAGTGTAGCACTTTATCTTCTTGACTCGTGATCATAATGTAATTTCCTTCCGCAGCTCACGTATTTTGGAGGGGTTGTCACATAATTTCTGTAGCAATCGTATGTACGAGGAATTAGCAACGTCGTCAGTATATGTACGAGGGTCAAACTGAACTAATGTCCGGTAACGCTTACGCCGATATTAGCGTGCATCCTATTGGGGGTGATGGGTATAAAAAATTTTCCTTTTTTGATATTGATGAATGTAAATATCTCCCCTTATATACTGCTTATTCACGTTATTACCGACGCCATGTACGTCGGCGAAGCGTTAAAATATTAAAATACCGTACGGCAGTTCTCACGTGGCCGCTGTTGATGCTGTTAAACCAGCAACACTGGATGCCGAATACACACTGTCCGCCGGGCTGGAATTGCTGGCAGCCAGGCCGTAGGTAGCCTGTGACCATCCTCCCTGTTCATGTTGTGCAGCTAACTTTTGTTCCATCCTACCCGTATGTAAAGCGCGATCACTAAGAGGTCTCCCGGTTTCACCAACAGCGTCTATGCCGCAGGCGTGTGCATTGCGGAGAGCATCCACGGGTCTTCTTAGTGATCCTCGGCAAATTACGGATCTTGCGATCATTCTGGAATATTGGTTTAAATCCTCCCCTGTATACAAGTGACAATTTGTTATCACCTATCAGTCACCAACGAGAGCTGCCTACCAATCACTTATTGTAGTGTAACAGGCAATAGCCTGACGATGTGCTATTTCCTACCAATCACCTACTAGAAATGCCTCCCAGTCAGCCACCAAAGTAGCACAGGTAACAACCTACCATAAAGCCATCCTCCTACAAGCAACCTCTCTTCAAATTGTCCAATGACTTCCCAGATACGTGACGTCGGTGACCCCAAGATAGCCGAAACATACAGAATATGCGTGAAGACATTCACCAGTATCCAGCTGTTAACCGCCCTGAAGAGAACCGCAGCAGGTTGGTCGAAACGTCGGCAATTTAATTGCTCAAGTCTTTTATAATGACGCGGGCTAATACACAAAATTGTTTATTCAGAATTATTATTATTATGGTTCGGTTCCAAAGAAACATGTTTCGTTGTAACGAGATTTGTGTTAAGTGGAAGTTTAGGATTTCTTTCTGTTGCGGTGTTTGAAAACCCGTTTGTACGCCAAAAAACTAGGGCCGAGGCTCAGCACGAAAGTTCAGAAACAGTGGAGTAAGTATGCAGAAAACGTATGGAGAATTTCAGCGAAAGAACGAGAACGTGCCTGCAGAGTCGCAGAAGACATGTGAGTTATATAATAATCACAGGTAGCGTGCACTCGAACGATTTGTTAATTACAAAGGCGGGCTGAAAAGTAGGGTCTCAGAAATTTTTATGTCTTAAAGCTTTTAAAATAAAACAAACATTATCAACATTCCATACCTTCTTTTCTTCAGGACTACATATCTATTTCTCTACGTAGTCAGAGATGGGGATGAGTACATTTCTCCCAATGAGAGACCAGTTCGTTGATAACGTCACTGTAGAATGTTCGACTTTGTTGATGGATCCACAACCTCACCTCTGCTAGCACCGTTTAACTACTACCAAAGTGAAATCCTGCAAGGTGATTAAGTTTTGGAAACAGAAGAAAATCGGATGGAGCCAATTCGGGACTGTATGGAGGATGATCGATGACATTAAACCCAAGGTGTCCGATTGCTGTAGATTTCGCAGCGCTCGTTTGTGGTTTGGGATTGTCATGCTGAATGTGTGGACAAATTCGATTGCCGCGTGGAGTGGCCGCGTGGTTTGAGGCGTCATGTCACGGACTGCGCGGCCCCTCCCGCCGGGTTTCGAATTCTCCCTCGGGCATGGGTATGTGTGTTGTCCTTTGCATAAGTTAGTTTAAGTAGTGTGAAAGTCTAGGGACCGATGACCTCAGCTGTTTGGTCCCTTAAGAATTCACACAAACACACACAAATTCGATTACAGCACGTTGTTTGTCACACAATGACATAATTACGTTACACGCTGCCATGTTATATGCTACAATTCGGAACCCTCTGGCGGCACAGGGGTGCAAATATGTGGAAATGCAGAATAAAAGTGTACACTGATCATTCAGAACGTTATGATCACCTACCTACTAGTCGGTATGTCCACCTACGGCACGGATAACAGCGGCGAAACGTCATGGCATGGAAGCAATGAGGGCTTGGTAGGTCGCTGGAGGGGAATGACACCACATCTAAACTCACAAGTCACCTAACTCCCGTAAATTCCGGGGAGGAGGGCGATGAGGTCTGACAACACGTTCAATCACACCTCAGACGTGCTCTATCGAGTTTAGTTCTGGTGAGTTGGGCGGTCAGCACATCAATTGGAACTCGCCGCTGTGTTTCTCGAACCAATCCATCAACTCCTGGCCTTGTGGCATGGCGTATTACCTCGTTGATAAAAGCTACTGCCTTCGGGAAACATGAGAGCCTTGAAGGTGTGTACGTGGTTTGCAATAAGTGTACGATATTCCTTGGCCGTCATGGTGCCTTGTACGAACTCCACTGGACGAATGGATGTCCACGTGAATGTATCCCAGAGCATAATGGAGCTTCCGCCAGTTTGTCTCCGTCACGCAGTACGGGTGACAAGCAGTTGTTCCCCTAGAAGTAGACGGGTTGGCGCCCTCCCATCGGCATGACGTAGAAGGTATCGGGATTCGTCAGTCCATGCAACGCTCTGCCCTGTGCCCACGTCCAGTGCCGATGGTCAAGCGCTCAAATGGTTCAATTGGCTCTGAGCGCTATAGGACTTAACATCTGAGGTCATCAGTCTCCTAGAACTTAGAACTACTTAAACCTAAATAACCTAAGGACATCACACACATCCATGCCAGAGGCAGGATTCGAACCTGCGACCGTAGAGGTCGCGCGGTTCCAGACTGAAGCGCCTAGAACTGCTCGGCCACAGCGGCCGGCTGGTCAAGTCCTTATTTCAGTCGTAGTTGTCGATGTTGGGTGATAACGACGGCACATGCACGGCTCGTCGGCTGCGGAGGCCCATCGTTAGGAATATTCGGTACACTGGGTTCAGGCACACTTGTACTCTGCCCGGCACTAAATTCTGATGTTCGTTCCGCCACAGTTCGCCGCCTGTCCTGTTTTACCAGTCTGCCCAGCCGACATTTGTAATGAGAAGTAAACGGTCAAGCACACGACGTCTGGAGTAGTTCCACTAGTTGATTTCGCCACATGTTGAAGACGCTCACCACATCACTCCTCGAACACAAGGCAAGTCGTGCAGTTTCCGAAACGCTCGTGCCGAGCCTCTGGCCATCGCAATCTGCCCTCGGTCAAGCTCAGATAGGATGCGCATCTTCACCATTCTACACAATGACAGAACACTCACTGACGCTACACGCAATGTGCAGTCATTCCTCGCCAGGTGACGCTGATATCGCCTGGAGGGGTTCATAATGATAGTAGGTCAGTGGTCAAAATGTTCTGGCTGATCAGTGTAGCTTGTCAGTGACGTTTGTTTTATTTAAAAAGCTTTAAGAATTTTCGCATTAAAAGTTCGGTGGCGTTACTTTTCAGCACGCTCTCTAACTTAATGTCATCAATAAATTTGTGTGTTTTATGAACTCAAAAATTACATTCTTTGTGGGTCACCATTTACAGTCCAATGAAAGTTGAGTAAAACTGATGTCCCTTGGGTGTATGTTTTCCTTGTGAGATATGCAGCGACGAGAAAACCTTATGGGATTGTACGAGGACTTGACGTGCTTGTGCGAGACTTCCTGAATAGCGCGCCACAGAGACAGCAAAGGCGGCTGTGGACAGCGCCGTGCCCGGCGGGTATACAAGGGCGGCATTTCCGGCGCCCGCAGGGCCCGAGGGCGCGCAGTCCGAGGCCGAGGGCGCCTAATGTGGCCGCAAATTGGATCAGCGTCTTTGTCGCGGCTGCTTGCGCGCTTAATGAGCTCCGGCCCCGGGAACACTCGCCTCATTTGCTGCCCATTCACTGGCGCCAGCGGCCGTCTCCGCAAGACGCCGCGCGTGTCCTCTGAGGACACCTCCCTGGTCTTCTCTCGCGTGGAGAGGACGCTCTGACGTCACAGGCTGTACGGTTACCAGGAGTATGCGATGCGCCAAGCTGGCGGATGGTACAGACTGACAAAGAGTACCACTCCGATACTGACGAGGGTGAGTCAGACGAAAAGCTTAAATATTTTTTAAATATTATTTATTGTGCAAAAGTGGTACAAAGCTGTATCACTTTTCAACATAATCTCCCCCACACTCAATTCGACTCCTCCATCGCTTTCAAAGTGCATTAATTCCTTTAGAAAAAAATTCTTTTGGTAGTCCGCGCAACCACTCATGCACCGCGTGGTGTACCTCTTCATCAGAACGGAACTTCCTTCTTCCCATTGCGTCTTTTGATTTGATTGCAAAAAAAGAAATGGCTCTGAGCTCTATGGGACTTAACACCTATAGTCATCAGTCCCCTAGAACTTAGAACTACTTAAACCTAACTAACCTAAGGACATCACACAACACCCAGTCATCACGAGGCAGAGAAACTCCCAGATACCGCCGGGAATCGAACCCGGGAACCCGGGCGTGGGAAGCGAGAACGCTACCGCACGACCACGAGTTGCGCACTTTGATTGCAGGCCGCAGATGATTTTTTAGGAGATCTGTGTATGATACACTGGTGACAGTGGTCCCTCTAGGCATGTAGTGCTCCAAAATGACGCCTTTTTCGTCCCAAAAGAGAGTCAGCATAACCTTCCCTGCTCATGGTTCTGTTCGAAACTTCTTTGGTTTTGGTGATGAGAAATGGCGCCATTCCTTGCTCGCTCTCTTTGTTTCCAGTTCTTGGAAGTGAACTCAGGTTTCGTCCCCAGTAACGATTCTTGCAAGGAAGCCATCACCTTCTCGTTTAAAGCGCCGAAGAAGTTCTTTACAAGCATCAACACGTCGTTCTCTCATTTCAGGAGTCAGCTTCCGTGGCAATCATCTTGCAGACACTTTGTGAAACTGGAGCACATCATGCACAATGTTGTGTGCTGACCCATGAGTAATTTGTAAACATGCTACAATGTCATTCAGTGTCACTCGGCGGTTTTCCTTCACTATGGTTTCAACTGTTGCAATGTTCTGTGGAGTCACAACTCGTTGTGCCTGACCTGGACGAGGAGCATCTTCCACTGAAGTCACGCCATTTGCGAACTTCCTACTCCATTCGTAGACTTGCTGCTGTGACAAACATGTATCACCGTACCGAACCTTCATTCGTCGAAGAATTTCAATAGGTTTCACATCTTCACTACGCAAAAACCGAATAACAGAACGCTGTTCTTCCCTGGTGCAATTCGCAAGTGGGGCGGCCATCTTTATACTGATACTGCGACGGTATGTGTGCATCTGCACGATCCTGCCACCTACAGGCCATTCTACACGCTGTTTATAGCACGCTTACCAACTTACAGGATAATGGCGAAAAATTTCGATTTGTTATTACAAATTTAAGGTTTTCATTTCACTCACCCTCCTATCACAGCAATGCATAAAATGACCACCACTTACCAGGTATTAAATGATAATCTTCCATTCCATTCAAACTGATGCCCATCGTCTACATCAAGAGTGTATCCCGACATAGCAACTGGGTCCACTCGTAATCTAGGTCATATACCGCATATGTATTACGTATGGAATGATTGGAGTATCAGTCAACACTAGAATCACCGAACATAAACGGCATTGCAGGTTGGGGCAGGTGGAGGCATAGACCATGGCAGAGCACGCGCTGTATGAGACCAACCACATAGTAAAATTCGCCGATACTGCTGTACAGAAGAGCTATCACACCCAATTGTACAGGGAAGCTACAGGAATACACAAACATTACAACAGCTTCAACAAAAAAGAAGGAAGCCTCAAGGTGAATGAATGCTGGGTTCCCATGCTGCAACGAACAGCCGTTGCAGGTAACAAGGAGAGAACTGCAGCGATAATGACCAAGGCAAAGCCCTCGGACGCTGACGCACCAGGTACATGTAATCTGCGGCCGCCAGATCGACTCAAGTCCACCAGCACTGTTTGAGGGTGAAACTTTGACAACGCCAGCCACTCGTGCTGGCGAAACTTCAGAAAAATCATCAAACGAACGCCTGCGAAAGAACCAGATACAGAAGCCAACAGGAAATCTGTAAACAAGTGGCTACGAAAGCCTTAATAATACTGAACTCTTGTGTTGTTGTGGCATGGAAGCTAACAGCATCCAAGAACCATCTTGAGGAATTTCTTGCCAAGCCTGAAAAACGTGCTGTCAGTTCATGAAAAATACTGGCTGAAGTGTATATCTTTCCATTGCACCCCAGACATGTTCTATAGGTACAGATCAGGGGACAGGGCAAGGCAGTCTTAGGTAAGTACATACCTCGAGGGATTGGTGGTGTGAGCTGCGATGGGGGTTATTGCGTTATCCAACTGGAACGTGCCATTTGGTACAATGGTCATAATTGGTATGACAACAGGATTTACCAATCTTGTCACTTAGTGGCGAGCATCCAGCCTCCCTTCAACAATTACCAAACCAGCCCTGTTGTTATATCCAATAGCCCTCTTCACGATGACTCTTTTAGCTAGAGAGGTGTGAACCTCAGGAATCGCTGCTTCTCGTGGTTATTGACCACCTCGACCACGGACAAAAAAGTTCAAATGGCTCTAAGCACTATGGGACTTAACATTTGAGGTCATCAGTCCCCTTAACTTAGAACTACTTAAACCTAACTAACCTAAGGACATCACACACATCCATGCCCGAGGCAGCATTCGAACCTGCGACCGTAGCAGCAGCGCCTAGAACTGCTCGGCTACAGCGGCCGGCGACCGAGGGCACATTGTTATCGATCTGACAGCCACAAATAGAAATAACAGTCGTCGCTGAGCACCACATACTGCCACTCAGTGTCCTAGGTGACTCTGGCTCTACACCATGTATATAAATGTCTGCTGTCTATGGTGTGTGTCAGCAATAAACAACACATGGCAGTTCGAGGTTTCACTTTCCAAAGGATCATGGTGTCACTCTGCCTGTTGTTTCACCTGGATCTCAGGTTTTGTCATCCGTCATAAACAGTTAAATCCCACGATATTCTCGTGGTGTAGTGTAAGTGGAAGGACCGACGCCTACTCTTCTTGCCACACGGTTGGCTCGTGTCTATGTAGTAAGTACACTCACTACAGTCAGTGGACTACAGTCAACTGCTTGTGCAAACCGTCAGTATAATTCATCAATTTTATGAATGTATGGTGACTGTTCTTTTGGACATGTGTACATGAACAGACACCACAAACTCATAGAACTGATTCACCTTGATGGGTAATGAATCCAGAACCTTCAGTACAGATGCACATTTATGTTCGACCTCCAGTGGGAACCTAAAATCAGCGAGCATCGAGGACATGGACAGGACTAGCAGATAGATTGTGCTATGTGGTGGTGTTGGTCGGCTGGGCAGTGTACCTAGGCAGTCCACGCATTTACGGTAAACATTGTGTCCAGGTGGCGGCGCAGTGGTTAACGCATCGGACTCGTAAACAGGAGATCCCGGGGTCCAGTCCCAGTCCAGCATACACGTTCACTCGCCGCCTTCCCTCTCCTTTGTGCCCTCTCCACGTTCAATTTACATAATAATACTATCTTGTCTGTCAGTATTTTATATAAACTTCATATCGCTACCCATTTCTAAGAAAATAGGGTCTTTACAGACGGATTGACGGACAGCAACTGGCAAAAAAAAGAAAGAAAATCATGTGATATAATTACATGTTGGTAATTTTCGGATTTTTTCCTTTATTTGTACGGTGAAACCTCGCTTCTTGCTAAATTTTATGATTTCAGGTGAAGGCGAAGTACACTATAGCTTTTGATGAGCGAGTTTGTTTCAAAATATGTGACAGAAGAGAAGCTCAAATTTTTCACACCGTCCAAGGATTGTATACCTCAGTATGTGACATAATTTCAGCTTGATGTATCTACTCGTTCCTAACAAAAAGGTGTCTTAACAGTAACACAAACAGACACTGACGGGCAACAAAGCGACCTATAAGGGCTCCGTTTTTACCGGCTGAGGCATGGAACTCTAAAAATGGCCAAAAATGTTTCGAACAGCCTTCATGACTTACACAGATTGCGTTTTTTTTGTTGGGAAATCGCTTCTTACAGTCTAAGCAAATTATACTGTATTACCGTCAAGGCAAGAAGGTCTGTCAGCGCAGGAGGTTCCTCGCCGCTCTTCGAACAGTCAACTGTTACCGTGGTCTTCAGATCACTGGTCCGCCTCGCCGTGGTAATGGCCAGCCAACTCACACCTGTTGTCTGAAACCTGGGATTCTTAGGTACACCAAGGAGTTTGTGACTCAATGGTACAGCGAGGGGTAGACCACAGAACTGCTGCTTCCTTTTCAGAGGCAACTGGGAGACTTGTGCCAACCCAGACAGTACGCAACCACTTTCACAAGATCTATTTGGCCTCTGAGCGCCCTTAACGAACAACAGTACAACCCCCTCCCCGCCCCCCCCCCCGCCCCCCGCCTTTTCCCAGAACTCCATGACAGATGGGTGTAAAGAAGATGTACCAAAGAAACACTTGGAATGGAATCATGATCAGTAGCGTTAGGTTCTTTTCACCGACGAGCACAAGACATGACTATCGCCGGATGATCATTGTAGAAGAGCGTGGAGACGATTATATACCAACGCATCCGCTACGTACGCATATTCTGCTCTGGTGTGGTTGAACACCCCCCACATAAATAAGATACATTCAGCTCAATACAACGATGAGAATCATAGCTGTGTGCACAAGGACTGCTCCACTGTACTGGCTTCTAACATTCTTCCACATGTCTCCTCCTCTGTTAACATGACAAGAAGCCCTGTTGAACGAATATTCTAAAATAATAAACAATCTGGTTGACAAAATACCGACCTTGTTCCAGACATCCACACCTGCGACCTGTTCAACAATTTTCTAACAGTAACTTAACTCTTGACAGCAAAAGGAGTCAAACCTGGTTTGCGAATGCTCCATCTGAAGAGCGACAAGTTATTGACTCTCTATAGAAACGCAAGGATTTTGAAGTCCCCCAGCATGAGTGGAAGAATGTAAGTCGCCTCCGAACAGGACACAGAGTGTGTTATCACCCCAATCCTGATGTACACCACCGAACTAGACCACTCGGCACATTACCGAGGAACGTAAATTGAGATCCTACCTGGGTTATAGACTTTTTCATGGCTAAACTGTGAAAGTTCCCTGTTAGTTCTGCAATCTGATTTCTTCTCACTTTATTTTCTTTTAATAAATCGCGACAGTTGTTTTTGTAATATTTTGCACGTTGCCGCGACACACACCTTCGACTGATCGATCTAAGCTATTCGAGCAACCTCTTTGCATGGTCCCCCCCCCCTCCCCCCCCCCCCTCCAAGAACCATGGACCTTTGTATACTCGTAAGTTAGCGCCTTGGTCAACGGCAAATGAAATATTACTAACAATTTGAATAATATTTCGTCGATGTAGTTCTTAATCAATTCCCCGTTTTTCCCCCTCTCCTCAGAAAAGTGAGTTGTCACCATACCCCTTTCACAGTGCTTAATCTTGGTAAGCAAAGTGTGCTGTACTAAATAGGTAACACATTTTCTGATATCTGTCGGTCTATATATCCGCTCCCCCCCATGAACCATGGACCTTGCCGTAGGTGGGGAGGCTCGCGTGCCTCAGTGATACAGATGGCCGTACCGTAGGTGCAACCACAACGGAGGGGTATCTGTTGAGAGGCCATACAAACATGTGGTTCCTGAAGAGGGGCAGCAGCCTTTTTAGTAGTTGCAGGGGCAACAGTCTGGATGATTGGCTGATCTGGCCTTGTAGCAATAACCAAAATGGCCTTGCTGCGCTGGTACTGCGAACGGCTGAAAGCAAGGGGAAATTACAGCCGTAATTTTTCCCGAGGACATGCAGCTTTACTGTATAATTAAATGATGATGGCGTCCTCTTGGGTAAAATATTCCGGAGGTAAAATAGTCCCCCATTCGGATCTCAGGGCGGGGACTACTCAGGAGGACGTCGTTATCAGGAGAAATAAAACTGGCGTTCTACGGATCGGAGCGTGGAATGTCAGATTCCTTAATCGGGCAGGTAGGTTAGAAAATTTAAAAAAGGAAATGGATAGGTTAAAGTTACATATAGTGGGAATTAGTGAAGTTCGGTGGCAGGAGGAACAAGACTCTTGGTCAGGTGAATACAGGATTATAAATACAAAATCAAATAGGGGTAATGCAGGAGTAGGTTTAATAATGAATAGGAAAATAGGAATGCGGGTAAGCTACTACAAACAGCATAGTGAACGCATTATTGTGGCCAAGATAGACACAAAGCCCATGCCTACTACAGTAGTACAAGTTTATATGCCAACTAGGTCTCAAGAAGATGAAGAAATTGATGAAATGTATGACGAGATAAAAGAAATTATTCAGGTAGTGAAGGGAGACGAAAATTTAATAGTAATGGGTGACTGGAATTCGCCAGTAGGAAATGGGAGAGAAGGAAACATAGTAGGTGATTATGGATTGGGGCTAAGAAATGAAAGGGGAAGCCATCTGGTAGAATTTTGCACAGAGCATAACTTAATCATAGCTAAGACTTGGTTCAAGAATCATAAAAGAAGGTTGTATACATGGAAGAATCCTGGAGATACTAAAAGGTATCAGATAGATTATATAATGGTAAGACAGAGATTTAGGAATCAGGTTTTAAATTGTAAGACATTTAAAGGGGCAGATGTGGACTCTGACCACAATCTATTGGTTATGACCTGTAGGTTAAAACTGAAGAAACTGCAAAAAGGTGGGAATTTAAGGACATGGGATCTGCATAAGCTGAAAGAACCAGAGGTTGTACAGAGTTTCAAGGAGAGCATAAGGGAACAATTGACAGGAATGGAGGAAAGAAACACAGTAGAAGAAGAATGGGTAGCTCTGAGTGATGAAGTAGTGAAGGCAGCAGACGATCAAGTAGACAAAAAGACGAGGGCTAATAGAAATCCTTGGGTAACAGAAGAGATATTGAATTTAACTGATGATAGGAGAAAATATAAAAATGCAGTAATTGAAGCAGGCAAAAAGGAATACAAACGTCTCAAAAATGAGATCGACAGGAAGTGCAAAATGGCTAAGCAGGGATGGATAGAGGACAAATGTAAGGATGTAGAAGCTTATCTCACTAGGGGTAAGATAGATACTGCCTACAGGAAAATTAAAGAGACCTTTGGAGAGAAGAGGACCGCGTGTATGAATATCAAGAGCTCAGATGGCAACCCAGTTCTAAGCAAAGAAGGGAAGGCAGAAAGGTGGAAGGAGTATATAGAAGGTTTGTACAAGGGCGATGTACTTGAGGACAATATTATGGAAATAGAAGAGGATGTAGATGAAGACGAAATGGGAGATAAGATACTGCGTGAAGAGTTTGACAGAGCACTGAAAGACCTGAGCCGAAACAAGGCCCCGAGAGTAGACAACATTCCATTGGAGCTACTGACGGCCTTGGGAGAGCCAGCTGGTAAACAAGATGTATGAGACAGGTGAAATACCCTCAGACTTCAAGAAGAATATAATAATTCCAATCCCAAAGAAAGCAGGTGCTGACAGATGTGAAAATTACCGAACTATCAGTTTAATAAGTCACAGCTGCAAAATACTAGCGCGAATTTTTTACAGACGAATGGAAAAACTGGTAGATGCGGACCTCGGGGAGGATCAGTTTGGATTCCGTAGAAACGTTGGAACACGTGAGGCAATACTGACCTTACGACTTATTTTAGAAGAAAGATTAAGAAAAGGCAAACCTACGTTTCTAGCACTTGTAGACTTAGAGAAAGCTTTTGACAATGTTGACTGGAATGCTCTCTTTCAAATTCTGAAGGTGGCAGGGGTAAAATACAGGGAGCGAAAGGCTATTTACAATTTGTACAGAAACCAGATGGCAGTTATTAGAGAGGGGCATGAAAGGGAAGCAGTGGTTAGGAAAGGAGTGAGACAGGGTTGTAGCCTCTCCCCGATATTATTCAATCTGTACATTGAACAAGCAGTAAAGGAAACAAAAGAAAAATTTGGAGTAGGTATTAAAATTCATGGAGAAGAAGTAAAAACTTCGAGGTTCGCCGATGACATTGCAATTCTGTCAAAGACGACAAAGGACTTGGAAGAGCGGTTGAACGGAATGGACAGTACCTTGAAAGGAGGATATAAGATGAACATCAACAAAAGCAAAACGAGGATAATGGAATGTAGTCAAATTAAATCGAATGAAGCTTAGGGAATTATATTAGGAAATGAGACACTTAAAGTAGTAAAAGAGTTTTGCTATTTAGGAAGTAAAATAACTGATGATGGTCGAAGTAGAGAGGATATAAAATGTAGACTGGCAATGGCAAGGAAAGCGTTTCTGAAGAAGAGAAATTTGTTAACATCGAATATAGATTTATGTATCAGGAAGTCGTTTCTCAAGGAATTTGTTTGGAGTGTAGCCATGTATGGAAGTGAAACATGGACGATAACTAGTGTGGACAAGAAGAGAATAGGAGCTTTCGAAATGTGGTGCTACAGAAGAACGCTGAAGGTAAGGTAGATAGATCAAGTAACTAATGAGGAGGTATTGAATAGGATTTGGGAGAAGAGAAGTTTGTGACACAACTTGACTAGAAGAAGGGATCGGTTGGTAGGACATGTTTTGAGGCATCAAGGGATCACAAATTTAGCATTGGAGGTCAGCGTGGAGGGTAAAAATCGTAGAGGGAGACCAAGAGATGAATACACTACGCACATTCAGAAGGATGTAGGTTGCAGTAGGTACTGGGAGATGAAGAAGCTTGCACAGGATAGAGTGGCATGGAGAGCTGCATCAAACCAGTCTCCGGACTGAAGACAACAACAACAACAACAACTTGGCATGGTCACGGAGACGATTTCACCAGTTCGTCTTTCAACCACTGGGAAGCCTCCGCTGCTTAAAACCGTCGAGGCAGCTGTTGCTTGAAATAGGATTCCTCATTCATGTTCTGTTCTGTTCTCTGATGCGGAGGTCCAGTATTCTGGTTTGGCAGAAAGACTTGCCTTGGCTGGTGACAAGATGTGCTGGTGTGGAGATTATACAGTGATGAACGAATCGGGTGAGTTTGTTTTAATTATTCGCCGTGATGAAGCTTTCTGAAGTGGTTAGGTTATTACCGTACTGCTTATTCACGACTAATGTGATATTCCTGTCTGTGGCCGCCAGTATTTTATCTTGCTAGAAGCTCGCTTTGATGCAGATTGATTGTACTGAACTTGCTTCTGATTGGTCGACACATTCGGGTATTAGGTGCCAAAACGCCTAACTTCTCTTGTTAACTATTTATATACTTTTCATTGTATTTAACCCAGTTTTCAGTATGACAATCTCTCACCGTTACCCTACGACTATACCGTTTTGGTTTATTAAATTTTACTAGTTTTGAGAAACAAAGAGTAATGATATTACAACCAAAGTGCTTCGGACACCTCCGGGTCGCTTTGGCGCGCCTGGGAGACGAAGTACTTCGCCTGCGCTGGTCACTCTGTTTCGGGTATTCTTCAGAGCCGGACGCGTATCTCTCTTTCGGATGGACATGTCGTACTTTATATCGGAAGTTGTCAGAAAATTAACCATACCGTTAAGAAAGTTATGTCGGGTGTTGTAGCAGACAGTGTAAAAAGTGATACTTTAAAATATAAACAAATAGGATACATTAATGCGAAGCGTTGCCTACCATCATTCACAGTGCCACAGGTCTTGCCCTCTGTAGTATGAAAGCACTGTTGCAGTCGTATTCTGCGAAACTAATATTTCTATCACTCATTGTTAAATCGATTTTGTACCTATTGCTTTGAGAACCCACGTGGGCTTGTAAATAAATGCCTTTCGCTTGGTAACACTACATATATATATATATGTTTATTAACGCGTTTATTTCTGAAATATTTCCGTCGAAGCCAAGTAATTTCTTTGTCGATTTATGGCCCACGAATATTCTGATGTATCAGAAGCCACGAATTGAACTGCAGTTGCCAAACATTAGTAATAGGAGTAAGTAGTTTTTCTTTGCACGGCAGCATGTTAAAGACGCAGACGGGGCAGGTCGAAGCCGCGTGTTGTTTCAAGGATCGGTGCCTGCTGAACGTGTTGAGGAGTGATCTCGCACATTACTGAGGAGGTGTAAGTACTGATACTCATAAATTATGGTGGATACTCATAAATTATCTAAAAATTCTGATGGGTCAATTATGCGTAAAGTCAGTCATTGTAAAAATAAGGAAACATCCTCGTTAGTACTGTCAAATAGAAGGCAAATACTATTCTTGATCACTACCTTGATGAATCACTATCCTTTGATCAGTGTTCAAACGACAATTATGCAAAGCACATTTTCAGTTACACTAGATTATAGGTGCGTGCGCTCGTGTGTGTGTGTGTGTGTGTGTGTGTGTGTGTGAGAGAGAGAGAGAGAGAGAGAGAGAGAGAGAGAGAGAGAGAGAGAGCATTTCTATTAAATATTACGAGTGAGACTGCGTTTCCAAATTGTTTTCTGGGGCATAAGATTTATGGTTACAACATTTCTTAATGATTCAGTAGTACATCACACACACACACACACACACACACACACATACACGCACACACACATGACTGGATAAGGAGAGTGAAAATTAGCACGTAATAATTGTTTGTTAGTTTAATGTATCATCCGTATTTATATATGTTTTCCTGATCCTGTTTCACATGTGTACCACTATACGCTAAATAAGTAAGCAGGAAGGGGGCGCAGTCGTGTTTTGAGCCAGCGTTGTGTACTTGGACACGTTCCATCATCAGTGAGGGCAATGTCAAAATTGTGCAGTATCGGGACAGTATTCTTCAACCTACGTCTAGTCTACAAACAACATTTCATGAGTGGATTCGTTTTTTAAGACGATAATGCACGGGCCCACCGCGCCCTCCTCGCGAACATTGTCCTACTGGAGGCCGGAGTCAACCGAATTAACGACCAGCGGTATGGCCGTGTATAAGCCCGATTGAGAAGACTTGACACAAGGTGAAGCATGAAATTCGTCGTGGCGGGAACTCTCCTCCAGCCGTCGAAGAGTGGGCCAGGAATCAGCGGTGACGTCTCCACCACCTTGTGGAGAAAATTGTAAGCAGGATCAAGGCATGTTACAGTGCGTTAGGTTGGATTTGATTTCACAAGGGTGCACTTTCGAACAGACTACCTTTATGTTTGTCCTTGTTTAATTTTTGTCACAGCAAAGTTTTTTTGTTGTTGTTTTATTCATAAGGCTTGATCTTTCATTCCGTGCTTTCTTGAATCAAAGCCCACACACAGTCTCTTATTTATTTATTTTTAATTTAAGCAGTTTGCGTGAAGCCAATGTAGTTAAAATACACACATCAAAAAAAGTTTTGCATCACCCCGGTTCACATAACTCCTGAAGATAGACGTTGACTGTGGACATTGTCACAGACACAGCACCTTTGACTGTTCAGAGATGTCACTAAACCCGCCCAAAGATGTAACCAACCATGAGCAGCACCTATTAGACGGTTGGAGTCCGACAGCCGATTAGTTCCAGTCATTCCACCAGGAATGAGGTACACGGCTCGTCTATAGTTCCACCATGCCTAGACGGTCAATACGGAGGTTCGATTGCGTCCTCATCGCTACTTTGTGCCAGGAAGGGCTCTCAACAAGGGAAGTGTCCAGGCGTCGAAGAGTGAACCAAAGCGATGTTGTTCGGACACGTAGGAGATACAGAGAGTCAGGAACTGACGATGAAATGCCTCGCTCAGGCCGCCCAAGGGCTAATACTGCAATGGATGACCACTACCTACGGATTATGGCTTGGAGGAAACCTGACGGCAACGCTACCACTGAGTAATACTTTTCGTGGAACCACAGGACGTCGCGTTACGAATCAAACTATGCGCAATAGGCTGCATGATGAGCAACTTCACTCCCGACGTTCATGGCGAGTTCCATCTTTCCAACCACGACACCAAACTGCGCTATATAGATGGGTCTAACAACATGCCGAATGGACCGCTCAGGATTGGCATCACATTCTCTTCACCGATGAGTGTCGCATATGCCTTCAACCAGATAATGGTCGGAGACGTGTTTGGAAGCAACCCGGTCAGGCCGAACGCCTTAAACACGCTGTCCAGCGAGTGCAGCAAGGTGGAAGTTTCCTGCTGTTTTGGAGAGGTATTATATGGGGCCGACGTACGCCGCTGGTGGTTATGGAAGGCGCGGTAATGGCTGTACGTTACGTGAATTCCATACTCTGGCCGATAGTGCAACCATATCGGCAGCGTATTGGCGAGGAATTCGTCTTCATGGACGACAATTCGCATCCCCATCGTGCACATCTTGTGAATGACTTCCTCCAAGATAATGACATCGCTTGATTAGAGTGGCCAGCATGTTCTACAGACATGAACCCTGTCGAACATGCCTGTGATATATTGAAAAGGGCTGTTTATGTACGACGTGACCCACCAATCACTCTGAGGGATCTACGCCGAATCGCCATTGAGGAGTGGGACAATCTGGACCAACAGTGCCTTGATGAACTTGTGGATAATATGCCACGACGGATACAGGCATGCGTCAATGCAAGAGGGCGTGCTACTGGGTATTAGAGGTAACGGTGTGTACAGCAATCTGGACCACCAGCTCTGAAGGTCTCGCTCTATGGTGGAACAACATACAATGCGTGGTTTTCATGAGTAATAAAAAATTCCAATTTTCTGTTCACAGTTTTTGATGTGTGTATTTTAAATGCAGCAGTGATACTGTAAAATATCAATTCTTCACATTCCCTCTTTCAGCTTCTTCACTTGCCTGAACAGAGCCAGTCTAAAGCATCAGAAAGCATCACTACTACAGTGATTGCCTGAAAAGAAGGAGTATCGTGCCTGAAAAGAAAGAGTATCGTGGCTGGAAGGTGCAGCTGGGTCCTGTCTGCTCTGCTGAGGTTGATTCACGGAACATTAAAGCCATCCGCAATGCGTTTCAAATGACAGAATTCTCTCAGCTCGTCAACACAGCTGAGCGTCGTAATCGAGGATTCTCAGGAAGAATTTTTTGATGTTATCTTTGTCGGGGAACGATGTCGTTGTCTACTAAAATAGGAAGTTAACCTAATCTCGCCGCGCGCACCAGTGGTACAGTCATGGATTTTGTGTCTCATTAAACTTTAATGCATGCTTTGTTTCGTGAAGCATTGCGAAGGTCGCATGACGACTTAGACATTTTCGCTACGAGTGTTCTTACACAAATCAAGCCAGTTATATGAAACAATATGCAATAACTGGACATAAAAAGAAGCTTACACTGCGCGTAAGTAAGATACATATGGGTGCTGATCGACAAAGACTGTTTTTCTCACAGACGTTTGTTACTACATTTCAGTGTTTACATGACCATTTTCGAAATACTCCCCTCCTATTTGAGTGAACTTTTATGTTTTCCCTAGAACACATGATGCGGGCCGTTCTTTGTCAGGTCCATGAGAATCGCCTCACTTTTCGTAAGTACTGCTCCAGTGTTCTGAAATGGAATGCTCCAAAGTTTTGCCTTTATTGATGGGAATTAAAAAAAAAACTCTGGGTGCAAGATCGGCGTTATGAGGGGATGTGGTACCCGGGTAATCTTCAATACAGCTAGAAACTGCTTGACTTAATTTGCAACGTATGGCCGCGCATTGTTATGATGAAGTGGCCACCCGGTCCGAGAAAGTTCTGGTCTTTCCTTGCAATGTGCTTCCTCAGTTTAGCCAGTACTGACTTGTAATATGCTGCTGTAATAGTAGTGCTAGGGGGAATGCGTGTTGGTAAATGATTCCGTGGCAGTCGAAAAATGTGATCACCATTCCTTTCCATGCAGATGGAACAACTATCGCCTTTTTTGGTGTTAAAAAACCTGGTGATTTCCGCACTGTGATGGCTTGTTTTCTTTCAGGATGATAATGATGCAGCCATGACTCAACACCGGTGATGTATGTATGTACTGAACTGGGGACCTAGAAACGACGGAGAGGCTTCGTCCCCACCGAAGCCCTCAGTGGTACACAGCCGCACGATAGGCTACAGCAGTCGACTCACCCCACCGCCGCCCCATACCGAACCCAGGGTTATTGTGCGGTTCGGCCACCAATGGACCCCCCTCCCCCCCCCACCCCTCTCCCCTGGGAACGTCTGTTCCAGACGAGTGTAATTCCAGTGTTTGCGTGATAGAATAAGTATGGTGTACGCGTACGTGGAGCCAGTTTTTGCGTAGCAATCGCCGACATAGTGTAACTGAGGCGGAATAAGGGGAACCAGGCCGCTTTTGACGATCCAGTTGGAAAACCGCCTTAGAAACCATCCACAGAGTGGCCAGCACACCGGACCTCGACACTACTCCGCACAGCTAGCCGGATGGGCTCAACACCGATGATAATCGTTTTAATAAACGCATCCCTTCGATCAGCAAAGAGATGCAGCAGCTCATGGCTCGTCTCCATTCGCACAGCCTTTTTTCGGGAGTCAACAGTCAGCACTCAACGGGCACAAACACGGGTCATATGAAGGTAAACACGCGTAAATATAAAGGCACTGCCATGTGAAATTCACAGCACTTGACTGCGGTTATGTAATGTTAACCGCTGATCCTCACGGACAATTCACAGCACCTGTGATGATGTTGACTTCAGCCGCAGCAGAAACTTAAACACCAGGCACATCTTGCTTAACGCGGACAAGTCGGCCTTCTTTGAAGTCTTTGAACCACATAGAAACTGTTGCACGAGGTAGTACATCATCACCGTATGCTTGCTCCAGCTTTTCGTAAGTACCAGTGGCTATATGGTTTAAACGAACACAAAATTGTATTCCGCCGTGCTACTCCTCTCACGCCACCTGCACTGTTTGGTGAAATACCTTTTCTAACAGTGAAAAAATGGAAGTGAGAAATACAGTTTTTCGACGGCGCAGAGGACGAAGTAAAAAGCCGATTTCTATTGATTTATGAATGTTGCTCGACGTGTTTTTACACTATTGGCGATTGAAATTGCTCCACCAAGAAGAAATGCATATGATAAACGGGTATTCATCTATATTATCAATTCATATATATTATCAAATATATTATACTAGAACTGACATGTGATTACATTTTCACGCAATTTGGGTGCATAGATCACGAGAAATCAGTACCCAGAACAACCACCTCTGGCCGTTATAACGGCCTTGATACGCCTGGGCATTGAGTCAAACAGAGCTTGGGCGGCGCGTACAGGTACAGCTGCCCATGCAGCTTCGACACGATACCACAGTTCATCAAGAGTGGTGACTGGCGTATTGTGACGGGGCAGTTGCACGGCCACCATTGACCAGACGTTTCCAGTTGGTAAGAGATCTGGGGAATGTGCTGGACAGGGCAGCAAGCGAACATTTTCTGTATTCATTAAGGCCCGTAGAGTACCTGCAACATGCGGTCGAGAATTATCCTGCTCAAATGTACGGTTGCGCAGGGATCGAATGAAGGGTAGAGCCACGGGTCGTAACACATCTGAAATGTAACGTCCACTGTTCAAAGTGCCGTCAATGCGAACAAGAGGTGACCGAGACGTGTAACCAATGGCACGCCGTACCATCACGTCAGGTGATACGCCAGTATGGCGATGACGAATACACGCTTCCGACGTGCGTTCACCGCGATGTCGTCAAACGCGGATGCGACCATCATGATGCTGTAAACAGAACCTGGATTCACCCGAAAAAATGACATTTTGCCATTCGTGCACCCAGGTTGGTCGTTGACTACACCATCGCAAGCGCTCCTGCCTGTGTCAAGGGTAACTGCAGTCATGATCTCCCAGCTGATAGTCCATGCTGCTGCAAACGTCGTCGAACTGTTCGTGCAGATGGTTGTTGTCTTGCAAACGTCCCCATCTGTTGACTCAGGGATCGAGACATGGCTGCACGATCCGTTACAGCCATGCGGATAAGATGCCTGTCATCTCGACTGCTTGTGATACGAGGCCGTAGGGATCCACCGCAGCGTTCCGTATTATCCTCCTGAAACCACCGATACCATATTCTGCTATCAGTCATTGGATCTCGACATACGCGAGCACCAACGTCGCGATACGATAAAACCGCAATGACGATAGGCTACGATCCGACCTTTATCAAAGTCGAAAACGTGATGGTACGCATTTCTCCTCCTTACACGAGGCATCACAACAACGTTTCACCAGGCAGCGCCGGTGAACTGCTGTTTGTGTATAAGAAATCGGTTGGAAAGTTTCCTCGTGTCAGCACGTTGTACGTGTCGCCACCGGCGCCAACTTTGCGTGAATGCTCTGAAAAGCTAATCATTTGCATATCCCAGCATCTTCTTCCTGTCGGTTAAATTTTGCGTCTATAGCACGTAATCTTCGTGGTGTAGCAATTTCAACGGCCAGTAGTATATGTTTATTTTCTCGTTCAAACAAAAGTGGCCTTTTCTAAATATTTGAACGAAAGTTTACCTAATCTTTCAGTTCTTTGCTCTGCGGAAAATTTTCCATACAATGTTCGTCAAGAACATCTGCTACGGAACTTTGCTTTGTCCAACAATAAATTCAGTCACTGCTAGTTCCTTAATTCTGATACTACATAGCACTTCTTGGCTTTCGCTAACCTCACTTTCGCCATTCCGTAATGGGCTAAGCGTTGCGTTGGCGTCCCGTCTCGTGTGGTCACACCTCTCCGTGACGGTAACGTTCCCTTGCCTTCCGTTCCGCTGACGTCCAGTGTGAATCGTCCTTTACAGGGGAAACGTGGTCGCGGTTGTTTGCGGTGGCGCCGTCGCTGCCCAGTGCTGAGCCAGCGGAAGGGTTGCTGCTGGGCGCTGGCGGGGCGCGTAATTGTGCGCAGGGCCTCGCGGCCCGCGTGGATCGATTTCGCAACCGACAAGCTGCGTGCTGTCGCGCTTTCCCTCGCCCGTCCGTCCACACCTCCGCTCTGTTAACCAACACTCTTGCCACAACCACTGTGCGGTTCCAATTGCTATACGCAACGCAGATTAACTTTTTTAGTTTCATAAAGCAACCTTTGCTTTTTACATTCTCCAATGTTTCCCTGATACTGCAAAGCGTTTGTAAAATTTCATCTTACCCTGACCCTTTTCCACAACTAAGCGATTGTAGTTGTTTTTTCTGTTCCGATCTCAGTATTTGCTATTTCCACGCTCGTACTGCGATTGAAAGGAGGGACCGTGTTACGATGTTCCACGGTGAAACAATTTCGAAAGACTGAATTCAGCCGGCCGGTGTGGCCGTGCGGCTCTAGGCGCTTCAGTCTAGAACCGCGTGACCGCTACAGTCGCAGTTTCGAATCCTGCCTCGGGCATGGATGTGTGTGATGTCCTTAGGTTAGTTAGGTTCAAAAATGGTTCAAATGGCTCTGAGCACTATGGGACTTAACATCTGTGGTCATCAGTCCCCTAGAACTTAGAACTACTTAAACCTAACTAACCTAAGGACATCACACACATCCATGCCCGAGGCAGGATTCGAACCTGCGACCGCAGCAGTCGCGCGGTTCCGGACTGAGCGCCTTAACCGCTAGACCACAGCGGCCGGCGGTTAGTTAGGTTTAAGTGGGTCTAAGTTCTAGGGGACTGATGAACACAGATGTTAAGTCCCATAGTGCTCAGAGCCATTTGAACCATTTGATTGAATTCAGTATTTCGACCTTCTGTCTGTTAACTTCTGTTTCGGTGACACTGAGAGAATGAATAGATGATTTTGACCCACTTACCGAATTTATATACGACCAAAACCTCTTAGATTTTTTATTCAGATCGCTTGATAAAGTTTGACTTTCAAAGTCATTTAATGCTTCTTTCATTGCTCTTCTCAAGCTCATTTTCGCTTCGTTCACCTTTTCTTTGTCAGCTAAGTTTTTACTTCTGTTGAATCTGAGATGAAGTTCTTTCTGTTTACGTAGCAGTTTTCTAACATTTTATTTTATTAAATCATGGCGGGTCTTTTATGTCCCTTAAGACCTTACTCGAACCATACATAAGGAAAGAGCTATCGTACTTGCATGTGCCCGTGGCTGCATCGTGAATTAAGTAGCCTGGTCGATTGATGTATTAGTGCTATCTGACCAACGTGTCTACAGGGAATGGTGTACAGCCCGCAGCCATGTAACACAACGTAAGAACCGAAATCGAAAACTTCCTAACCGACAGGCAACTCGGGCGAGTGCCAAGCCTGGGTCTATGTATAGGTCTTCCCAGACTGGCGGATGCCGTGTGTAATTTGCTATGTTGACTCGGAAAGTGGTTGAGATAGATCTGCATTCAGAGACAGCAGCAATTCCTATCGGTTTAAACGGACTGTCTTTGACAATGCTTGGCACTCTTCTCAGGTGCGTATCTGTTAGCATCTTTTTTGACTTCGGTTCTTACGCAGTGTAATGACTATGTGTTGTACGCCATTCCTTGTAGACATGGTGGTCAGATTGCGTTGATACACCAACAGATGAGCGATTTAATTCTCAGAGGGGCCACGGGCACATCCAGACATGATAGCTCCTTCCTGGCATTCTGACACGTCTCCACATCGATTCATGTTATTGCACTGATTCCATACAGCGGCCTAGGATACACACACCATTTCACCGTCATGACGTAGGTCAGTCGTGGAGAGACACATGACTGCTTGTTGCCAGTTCCACATCATCTGCAGGGTTCCAAAGCGTGCAGTGTGCTCTTCCAATGGGGTAACCTAAGAGGTCTGTTCAAAAAATTCCGGAACATTGTCCACAAAAATTTTCTGCGCTTACCTTTCACTTCTTGTGCATGGTCTCCTTCGAAATACTCTCCCCTGGAATTGATTCACCACTCCGAATTCTGTTTACACTTCCAGAATCAGTCTTGGTACGCCTCTTGCTGGATCGCGCGAAGCGCCGTCTGCGAATTTTCTTTTGTGTCGTCTATCGTTGCACATGTTCGTCCTTTCAATGGGGTTTTCATCTTTGGAAATAAAAAGCAGTCTGCAGGGTCCAGGTCTGGAGGATACGGAGGATGAGGCAGCCCGATGATGTACTTTGTGTAAGAGTCACGGATTAACAGGGATAGATGTGCTGGTGCGTTGTGTGCTGTATGCAAGAGCCGTGAATTGTCTCGCCACATTTCTTGCCACTTCCTTCTCACATTTTCTCGCAGGCGTCGCAACACGAACCATCGATTAACAGTTCGTCACTGAGCCACGAATTCATCATGAACTAATTCTTCATAGCCAAAGGAAATTATTAGCATGGTTTTGACATTTGGCTTGACCTCACGAGTTTGTTTTGGTCTTGGAAGAGCTTCCCCGACCGATTGTGAAGACTTAACATCATAACCGTAGACCACGTCTCATCACCAGTTACGATTCTGTTAAGGAACATCTCGTTCTCATTTGCGCGATCTAAAAGCTCTTCACAGATTTCGAGACGACGGTCTTTCTGGCTGTGGAACGAGCCTAGCGGCAACACGGTGCATTCCAAGATCCTGTATCGGGATTTTATGACATGATCCACCTTAAATGCTACATTCTTCTGCAATCTCTCGCACAGTCAGTCTTCGATTGGCACGCACAATTTCGTTGACGTTCATGACGTGAGCGTCGTCGGTAGACTCGAAGGGCATGCTGAACGAGGGTCATATTTAACTTCCGTCCGGTCATTTTTAAATCGTGTGAATCATTCGTAACACGGTGTACAGTTTAAGCACTCAGCGCCTTGGGCTTCCTGCATCTTTTGGTTGTGTCTCTGTAAAGGTTTTCTTGAGATTCGCACAAAATTTAATGCAGATGTGTTGCTCTTCTAATCTGCCATCTCGAAATTCTCAAACTGTGCGACACAACGTTCTACTCAATTCAGAAGTGGACAATAACTAAAAGACATACAACAATGAAACTTTTGGGCAGTTACACATTAAACATAGGCGTGTGTAGGGATGCCGACCGCATTTCGCTCCAATACCCACTGGCGCGAAATTACGAATGTTCTGGAATTTTTTTAACAGACCTCGTATATATTCTTTGTGAGCTTAGGTTTTCCATGTTTTAAGTAAATAGCTTTAGGGTATTCGCCTTTTTGAATATGGACAACCATCAATTGTATAATGGGATGATGACAATGAACATTTGTGCCGCACTGGGATTCAAACCCAGATTTCCCGTTTATCGTGAGCGGTCGCCTTACCATTAGGCTAACCGAAGACGTTTCACGGCCACGACCTTACTTCCACATTTCGTCAACCACGTATCTGGAACCTGCACTCGTACATCCATTGCGTAAATTCCCGTAGAGGGGAGATATTTTAATTGAAAGTTGCATGCCTGGTGTCGGCGGATAAATACGATTTTGCATCGCCTGTGTTGTGTACAAGTAAAATGCATGCTTGTCGAAGGAACACTGCATCGTCCTTGTTAACAGCACAAGCACGGCAGTATGGTAATGTCAAACTGGTTCTTTTGAAAATGACATGACCCCTTTCCAAAGCCAGTCCCTCATGTCCGAGCTGTAGCTTCATTTCTAATGATGTCGTTAATTACGATTGTACTGTCATATGTTACTGGATCATGGTGAAATTGTCCGCAGCTGGTGGTCGTGCGCTAGCGTTCTCGCTTCCCACGCCCGGGTTCCCGGGTTCGATTCCCGGCGGGGTCAGGGATTTTCTCTGCCTCGTGATGGCTGAGTGTTGTGTGACGTCCTTAGGTTAGTTAGGTCTAAGTAGTTCTAAGTTCTAGGGGACTGATGACCGCAGTGCTCAGAGCCATTTGAACCATCGTGAAATTAAATCTGCTGTTAATTCGTCAAATAAAAATGTACTATTTATATTGAAAAAACAGTTGAAAGCAGAGAACGGCAGCAGTTGTAAATGGCGCACTGTACGAAACAGTAATTTAAGAAGCTCGGGTTCTCACTTCAAGAACTGATATTGAAGTTGTCATTGGTCGCGCCCGCACGCGTCATCTACGAGCGGCACAATGTGATTTTGGGTAACAGTATGTGCTTTTCATTGTCAATATCGCTGTGTTAATTCTGACGAATAATATAACGGTACATTATTGCAATTGTGCATTATCTTAACGACCGGGTGTGTTCTTCAACTGATATCCTTTTGTTACTTATGGAAGTGCGTTGAATTATTGTATTCAATGTAATCAGACATGGCTACTGTTTGTATTGATTACTATTTAGTAGACAAATGCTACTATAATAGATTTCAGAACAGATCAACCGTGGAAACGGTGAGCGCAAGTGGGCCACACACCAGTTTCTTTTGCCTGAAGGCATAATTCAGAGTTTAAATTGTAGAAGAAAAATGAGACATTGTCTTAACCTTGCTGTGTGCAGATGACATGCTGTGTTCATATACTTGTGGCTGATTTCGTTTGACAGCCAAAGGATACACATAATGTCAGTAAAAGGGAAGTCCAACGAACATATCATGTAACCTAGACACAAGAAAAAACTTTAATTTCAACATATTCATATCTCTAATCGATAGAAAATTTTGTATGTCCATCTTTCAGAATTAATGAAAGGAAAGCTCACCGAAGATATCATAACTGTGATCAATCATGTTTGAGGAACAAAACAAATTTGTATTCTTGCAACAAGGCCGATGCTTCTAATTCATTGGCACTTAAAGAACGTAGCATCAAAATTATGGTGGATAATGTACAAGCAAAGATACTGGCATATGAATTCTTTGTGCTGACACTAATTATAAACACGTGACCTTATCTAGAAGGTAAAGTAAGAGGGAGACTTCATTGGTAGGATACTGGGAAAATGCAAGCAGTCTACGATGGAGATTGCTTATGAAACACTCGTGCAACTCATCCTCGGATATTGCTCAGTTGTGTAGGACCCATATCAAATAGGTACGTCTGGGAATATTGAATGTATACAAAGAAGAGTGGCATGGATAGGGACACATTCGTTGGACCCATGGATAGGCGTCACGTATGTGCTGAAAACCCTGAAATGACTGGCGCTTACAGATAGACATAAGCTATTCGGCGAAAGCCTACGTACAAAGTTCCAAGAAGCAATATGAGAAATACCGAATAATTTGAGCCACCTACGGAAAAGAAAATATTAACTGTGGTGTCACCGCCAGACACCACACTTGCTAGGTGGTAGCCTTTAAATCGGCCGCGAACCGGTAGTATACGTCGGACCCGTGTGTCGCCACTATCAGTGATTGCAGACCGAGCGCCGCCAGACGGCACGTCTAGAGAGATTTCCTAGCACTCGCCCCAGTGGTACAACCGACTTTGCTAGCGATGGTTCACTGATAAAATACGCTCTCATTTGCCGAGACAATAGTTAGCACAGCCTTCAGCTACGTTATTTGCTACGACCTAGCAATGCGCCATTATCAGTTAGACTTGATACTGTGAATCATTTAATGTCAAGAGCGACGTTCGTCATTAATGGATTAAGGTTAAGTATTCCACCAGCTACGTCCGTTTTTCTCAATTCTAATTCCCTTGTCATGTTCCAGACCTCACGCCAGCCTGCGTGAGCTAAAATGCATGCATTTCGGCCTCCTTTAGCAATACGGTGTTGGCTCTCGTGCTAACCACAACATTGGCGACGAGAGTAAAAGTGTTCTTATCTGAATTGCCCTAATTTACTAGTGTAATAGCTTCGCCACAATCTCCAGATGTACTGTCCGAATTTTATCGCTTACAGAATCAACAGACGCAGGCCTTACTGGATGCCCTTGGACAGCTCGTCCAGGGTCAACGTGCGATGCAAAACGATGCGGCAGCAGCCGCTTCACCGCTAACGGAGCCACAACCCGCTGTTGCACACACTTTTCGACCTTTTGTTGCTGCACTGGAAATCTGGACGGAGTGGTCACGCCAATTTGGATTCCATCTCGCCGCCTACAGAACTCAAGGTAACGAGCGGCAGCCTTTTCTCCTTTATTCAGCAGGTGTGACCACGTACCGTGTGATAGTCAAATTATTTCCCCGACTCGACGCAGCAGCTCTGTCCTACGAAGAAATTTTGTCTGCATTAGATGCATACTCCAAAGAATCAGTCAATGTAGTTGCAAAAAGGTATACCTTCTTTCGTACAAAACGTACGGCAGGTCAGACTAATCGGGAGTGGGTTGCAACATTGCAAGGCCTTACTAGGGATTGTGCTTTTGAGTGTCAATGTGGACTCCCTTATTCAGATACTATGGTACGTGATGCAATTGCACAGAACGTTTCTGATGTTCGTATCAGGGAACAGATTTTGAAACTAGTCAATCCCTCCCTTCAACATTTGATGAACATATTGGATCGGCAGAACACACTTGACTTTGCTCAGGAATCATTTGAAACTTCTCCAGCAGTGTGTCAGGTTAACCGGCCCGCCGGGCGAGCTGCACGGAGCAGTATACAGCCCTCGCGCCCGGCCGCGCCGCTGCCGCCAGGCTCTCAACCACGTGTGCCGTGGCGACAAGCAAATGCAGTGATCAAATCATGCCCGCGGTGTGCTACTAAACATTCGCGTGAGAATTGCCTGTCGCGCCAAGCTGTTTGCTTTTATTGTAATAAAAAAGGGCATGTTCAGAGTGTTTGCCAGAAAGCTCAGATCGGAAGCTCAAATCCGTTCCAGGCTCTTTGCTTCGCGCCGGAATCGGAATCGAACCAAGGATACTCAGGCTCGCGAAACTTCGCCCATGGAAATTCATGTAGTTCATTCCACTCCGCCCAGTGCCACTCTCTCTAACAGTGACTGTGTTCGTCCCAAAAATGTGTGCGTCGACATCGCCGGAACTCCCGTCAAGTCGCAAGTGATTATGCACCAGTGTCAGTTCACGTTGGACGAGACAGTCGCTCTTGTCGTCAACAGGAAAATAAACTTTTTGTAGACTTGGACATTAACGGCAAAGTGATACCATTCCAGCTCGATACCGGAGCTGCAGTTTCACTGATCAATCAAGACACTTACAAACTGCTGGGCACACCTCTGTTGCGTGCCGCAAATATTAAGTTAACTAGTTATTCCGGTCAAGATATCCCTGTGTTAGGGCAGTGCAGCATTCTTGCAACATACAAAGGACAGACAAAACTTTTGTCATTTTACGTCCTTCGTTCTTTTTCTGCAGTGAACTTGTTTGGTTTCGATTTTTTTAAGTTGTTTAACTTGTCTATAGTAAAACAGGTCCTCTCAGTGAACCAGTCTGTGCCTTCAGACAGTGTTTCTTGCCTATGTGAAGAATTTGCATACATTTTTGCAATGGGCCTCGGTTGCGCTAAGAACTATAAAGTACATTTGGAACTGAAAGTAAACGCGCAACTGAAATTTTTCAGAGCGCGCAATGTTCCCCACGCATTGCGTGATGATGTCGCAAAAACATTACACGATTTGGAATCACAAGGTGTAATTGAACGTGTGCAGGCTTCTCTCTGGGCATCACCCTTAGTAATTTTGCCAAACCTTCCGGAAAATTGAGGCTTTGTGTGGACTTTAAGGCAACAGTGAATCCACAACTAGTGATGGCAAGTTTTCCTTTACCCAGCACGGAAGATCTTTTTGAAAAACTGTGCCCGGGTAAATATTTCTCGAAGTTGGATCTCGCAGATGCGTACTTGCAAATACCGGTGGACGAAGAATCCCAGCGCGTTTTGGTGGCTAACACGCATCTTGGGTTGTATCAATTCAAATGACTGCCATTCGGGTGTGCATCCGACCCTGCATTGTTTCAGCAATATCTACAAACTATTTGTGCGTCGGTCCCTACTGCAGCAAATTATCTGGACGATATTGTGATCTCCGTAAAGACGGAAGAAGAACATTTGGCCAATCTCAGAACATTATTTCAGGTCTTGCGACAAAATGGTCTTCGCTTGCGGAAGGACAAATGTGTGTTTTTTGCTCGTGACTTGCCATACTTGGGACATGTACTCAATGTCCAAGGCATACATCCCAGTCCAACGCAACTCCGTGCCACACAATACTTGCCGTCGCCGCAGAATTTGAAGCAGCTAAAGAGTGTGGTGGGAAAAATTATCGCCGCTACATTCCGCATGCCTCTTCCATTTCAGTTCCGCTTCATCGCTTACGCCGTAAGGGTGTTCCGTTCGTCTGGACGACGGAATGCGAACGCGCCTTTCGCCAGTTGAAATCGGCGTTGCGTTCCAATACTTGCCTTGCGCCATTCGATCCCCAGAAGCCCCTTTTGTTGATGGTGGATGCATCGGATTTCGGGATCGGTGCTGTGCTTGCGCACAAAGATGGATCGCACGATCGCCCTATTGCCTTTGCCTCCAAATTGCTCTCGTCTGCTCAAAGAAATTATTCACAGATCGAGAAAGAAGCATTGGCTCTCGTACTTGGTGTTACAAAGTTTCATGATTTCTTGTATGGTCGTCACTTTACCATAATCACAGACCACAAACCTTTGACATCGCTTTTTCATCCGACCAAGCCTGTACCTCCACGTACAGCGCAGAAATTCATTCGCTGGTCTATTTTCCTCTCACAGTACGGCTACGGTATCTTGTATCGGTCCACTGCGAAGCACGAAAACTCCGATGCGTTGTCCCGCTTGCCTGTTGCTGAGGATAGGGCATTCGATTCCTCCGAACTTTCTTGCATGTTCATTGATGAGGAAACCAATGACGTGGTCGAATCGTTTCCGATTGATTTTCGTCGTGTAGCTACTGCCACAGCTGCCGACCCTGTCCTTGCTCCCGTTCTGCGTTTTGTTGCTATGCAATGGCCCTTGTCAAAGTCACGGATGGGGGACCCGTTGGTTCGCCGATTTTTGCTCACAAGGAGACTTTTTGTACGACGTGGTGTTTTGCTGTTGCGTTCTGATAATGATCAGTCCAGGGTCGTGGTACCACGTTCGTTACAGTCCTCTGTCTTACAGCTTCTCCACCAAGGACATTGGGGTATAGAGAGAACGAAACAACTTGCTCGTCAGCACTGTACTTGGTTCGGAATCGATGCCGCGATTACGAATATGCGCTCTTCTTGCATGGTGTGTGCCGAACAACAATCAGCACCACCACGGAAATTCTTTGCATAGCTAAAAGCCACTTCCCCTTGGCAACGCTTACACATCGATTTTGCTGGTCCATTCTGGAATGCTCGATGGTTGGTTGTGGTAGATTCATTCAGTAATTTTCCTTTTGTTGTCCGGATGTCTTCCACGAAGTCATCTGCCACCATCCAAGCGTTATCCGCTATCTTTTGCATTGAAGGTCTTCCACAGACTATTGTTTCCGACAATGGCCCACAATTCATGTCCGCAGAATTTGTCATCCTGCAAGGCCAATGGTATTCAACATCTGACGTCCGCGCCGTTTTCACCACAGTCAAACGGTGCCGCTGAACGATTGGTCAGGACTTTCAAGTCCCAGATGTTGAAGTTGAAAGAGTCGCATTCTCGGGAGGACGCGTTGTTGCTCTTTTTGTCCTCGTATCGCTCTAAGCCCCGAGATGGTCGCTCGCCGGCTGAGTTGCTCCACGGTCGTCGTCATCGAACCTTGATGTCTTTGCTACATCCGCCGCATCAGGTTCCTGTGCAGCGGCAGACACCTGCTTTTGCTCCCGGCGACGTTGTCTACTATCGCCACTATCAAGGTTCACGGCGTTGGCTCGAAGGGCGCATTCTTCGCTGCCTCGGCAGCGCTATGTGTCTGGTTTTGGGGGCCTCTGGTGAGGTGCGTCGGCATCTCAATCAGCTGCGCCTCTGTCGTCGCACGGGATCTGCCGCTCGCCGTCTGCTTTCAGCGACGGTGCCGTCCGGTCAGCGCCCCGGGGACCCATCTACTGGCTCGCCTCAGCCCCAGGTGTTACCGACGCTGCCTTCCATTTTGTCCCATGGCGACGCGCCGCCGCCGTCACCGCTGCCTGTTCTCCCGCCCGCAGTGGACGCGTCGCTGCAACCGCCAGGCGCCTCCCTGGGTCACGCGCCGCCGGTCGCTTCCCGTGACCAGTTGTCCTCCGACATGGAACTCTTTCCCGCTCCGGACCATGTGTCGTCTTCGCCCGTCGGGTGCCCCGGCCCGATGGAGGTCGACCCTTCGGCCCCTCCTGTCTCTCTACGGGCGCATACACCGCATGTTGGCGTGCACCCTGCAGCAGGTTTTCAGGCGTTTCCTAGCTCCCCGCGGTCCGAATGGCAGGATGCGGGTGGCACAGCCTCACCTGTTGCTAGGCTCCCCTGCTCGTCGCATACGTCAACATGGGGTCCTTCCCACGGCGGGCGGAAGCCTTATGCCACAACCGTACGCCGATTTGCGGGGGAGGAATGTGGTGTCACCGCCAGACACCACACTTGCTAGGTGGTAGCCTTTAAATCGGCCGCGAACCGGCAGTATACGTCGGACAGTGTCGCCACTGTCAGTGATTGCAGACCGAGCGCCGCCACACGGCAGGTCTAGAGACTTCCTAGCACTCACCCCAGTGGTACAACCGACTTTGCTAGCAATGGTTCACTGACCAAATACGCTCACATTTGCCGAGACGATACTTAGCACAGCCTTCAGCTACGTTATTTGCTACGACCTAGCAAGGCGCCATTATCAGTTAGGATTGATACTGTGAATCATTGTAATGTCAAGAACGACGTTCGTCATTAATGGATTAAAGTTAAGTATTCCACCAGCTACGTCCGTTTTTCTCAATTCTAATTCCCTTGTCATGTTCCAGACCTCACGCCAGCCTGCGTGAGCTAAAACGCGTGCATTTCGGCCTCCTTTAGCAATACGGTGTTGGCTCTCCTGCCAACCACAACATTAACAGATACAGTGAGAAGTATCCTCTGGCATGCTCTTCCTAGTGGTTTTCAGGGAATAGATGAAGCTTATAACGCTCATGACATTCGAGGCGTGGACAATAGTTTGTGGCGCCCTCAGACACACACACACACACACACACACACACACACACACACACACACACACATATTCATCTGATTCGCTGAACAAAAACAAATCCGGTTGTGTTCAGCCCAGTTTGTAAACCGTGCCCTTAGCTTTCAAGAACTGCGAAATACCAGGATTCGCCTTGAACTGTGCTACTGCATGATCGCTGGTGGAGGATCTACTAACAGCTGTTGCACGCGTTAAGGAGATTCCCAGACCTTCAGTAGCTCTAAGCAGGAAGCGCTTCTTGAAAAATTCAGCTCTGTTATTAACGCCTTCCTTTATCTGCATCTAATTCACATACGTTTAAATACTAGAACCACTTTTCTAAGGTAATGTAAGCATATTTAATAGAAATTGTATATGCAGCTGAAATGTGATATGGTTACTACAGATCGTGCATCTTATGTATCTTTTACTATTGCACTTGAGTTTCCCGCTTACTACATAGATACTGGTAACCACTGGTGTATATAGCTGAAACCTGATATTATTATTAACAGTGCATGATATGTAGTTTTTACTGCTGCACTTGCGTCTCGTGTACTCTCGTGGTGGTGTGGTGTGGTGTGTTGGGGCTTTGACTGATAGTTCAAGCATGTTAATTTTCATGATATAATGGAATTATCGAATATCTAGTGTCAATATAAATACCACAGGTATCGATAAACATATATCAATATTTTCGTATATTAGTACGTTCGGAAAGTCTCTAGTCTAGATATGTCTTATTAGTGGCTACATAGGAAGAAGAAAAATTTATATTGATCGCACGTACAAGAAGAAACAAGAAAGATTTGTTAGAAACAGAATAAGAGCGTAATATCAAACACAGCAACGAAATTGTAGCTATCGTCTACAGAAACCTTCCTCTGTTTTTGATATGAAGTAAATCGGGAATGAAGCTTTCTGGACTTTCGCATCACTTGATAGAATAAAACAACCGGAAACCCCAAGGTAGACGGATTTTAACTCTGGTTTTCACCGATACAAGTCCAGTGTGTTACCACTACGCTTTCTCTCAGTTACTTACGTGTTCCATATATTATCTGAACTTTTTTTAATAGAGGTAATGTGGAACGAGTCAGTTTACGAAATATGTGTACATGATTAGTTTCACGGTTAAGGCAACATTTTTCAGTCCTCAGTCCTTCTCATTCAACTGCATTTATAAGAATCTTTTATTTTTATTACAGACTTTAAATAAAATTTCACCTGTTGGGTAGGTGGAGTTCTCTGAAAAAAAAAATGATTTTAGATTAAATTTAAAACTCGTGTTGCTACTTGTTAGGCACGCACATGTTCCGTATCGTGTACAGTGAGTATAACAAATGCTTTCACATAAAGTCTAGGAGCTGATTTTGCACCCCAAAAGAAAAAAAGCGTCCATATAAACACATTCTCAAAAATACTTCGTTACTGAATTATTATTTACTTTCAATGCGTTTTGAGGTAAAATACAGCATCTGAACTTTTGTCTAAGAATTAAAATTAATTTCTTTGACAATAGAAAGACATTATCGGCACAAGTAAACATGACAATGTTGTCTTTGTATCATCGCTGGCAACGTCTTTACATTTGACATTTGTGTGCGTTTGAGGTTAGTATATCTTGAACATTCCAGATATGTGGTGACTGTAGTAATAAGTACCTCATAAGTCCACAATTTAACCTTAGCAGGTTATTTACTTAGTAATTGTGCAGATATGGTTTTTATGTTAAGCTGCACGACTGGACCGGCCGGGTTGGCCGAGCGGTTCTAGGCGCTACAGTCTGGAACCGCGCGACCGCTACGGTCGCAGGTTCAAATCCTGCCTCGGGCATGGATGTGTGTGATGTCCTTAGGTTAGTTAGGTTTAAGTAGTTCTAAGTTCTATGGGACTGATGACCTCAGAAGTTAAGTATACAATCAAAAAATTCAGAGGGGAAACAACCGCAGCATCCGACCTTTCCTAATGTTTCTTATCGTTATGTTGTTGAGATAGGATTGAGGTACATCAAGATTCTCCCGTACGAGGAACAACGTATTATGTTTGCTGTAGAATAAGATCGCCTTAGTCGAGGTATGTAGTCATTGCAACTTGAATGCCTTTTCCACTTCTGCCGTGTTCGTTATCTCGAAGGATTGAGTGGCCCCTACCTTTACTCACATCGTAACAGAACGTTGGAAACAGGCATGCAAGCTACTATCATCATAAAAGTTTTGATTTCAGATACCGTCAAATAATAGCAAGGGGAGAAATTTTCGGTGTCAAGTTCCTTAGCCTCCGGGCCAGAGCGCGCCTTTATTTATGGCGCACCGGCAGGACGAGGCACTTCCCCTGGCCCCAGGTGCCGCCAGTGCGGCAAGAATTAACAGTAAATATGCCCGACGACAGTATTACCGCCTGGGCAGTACAAGATATAGTGCGAGCTCCACAATAGACGCCGACATCCGATACAGCGCTTCGGCCCTGTGGAGAACGGGTCGCGACTGCAGAGGCTACCGGAAAGACACTGGGAGAGGGTAGGCCCTGCGGAGATATTTACGGCGGGGAGAGCAAGGGGTGGAGCATGCTAACTTGCCGAGGCACGGAGATACCTACACCACGGGAACGAGTCGACATGGGAACGAAACTGAAGCCCACGAAAATGCTCTGCTGTCGTCAACACCCTCAGATATAGCTCACGGCAAAAAATTGTTTTGATACTACACTGACGCAAAAAAATTACAGCACTAAAAAATAATTAATGTATAGAAATGAAATTTCAGGAACACATTTATCTGGGTAACATATTCAAGTGATTATCTTTGCAAGATCACAGGTTAATGTAAGCTCAGCAGGCCCCTGTGACCGGGCGATTCTAGGCGCTTCAGTTCGGAACCACGCTGCTGCTACGGTCGCAGGTTCGAATCCTGCCTCGGGCATGGATGTGTGTGATGTCCTTAGGCTAGTTAGGTTTAAGTAGTTCTAATTGTAGCGGACTGACGACCTCAGATGTTAAGTTCAAAATGGTTCAAATGGCTCTGAGCACTATAGGACTTAACGTGTGAGGTCATCAGTTCCCTAGACTACAACTACTTAAACCTAACCAACGTACGGACATCACACACTTCCATGCCCGAGGCAGGCTGAAACGCCCAGAACCGCCCTGCCACAGCGGCCGGCCTCAGATGTTAAGTCCCATATTCCTTAGAGCCATTTCAACCATTTTTAAGCGCAAGATAATCCACTGCAAACGTGAAATGCTGGCTTATGAATAACCGGTGTAACCAGCAGAATGTTGAATGCAAGCATGTAGACGTGCATTGTGTTGTGGTCAATACAGGGACGGATAATGCTGTTTCTAGACGATGCTGGAGTTTTCATCCGATGATGTCCAATATGTGCTCGGTTGGAGACAGATCTGGAGGGCGTGCAGGCCAAGGCAAAACGTAGACACCCTGTAGAGAATTTTGGCTTACATAAGCGATATGTGGACGAGCCTTATCCTGTCTGAAAACTCTCCCTTAGAATGCTGATCGTAAATGGCAGCACAACAGGTGGAATCATAAAACTGACGGACAAATTTGCAGTCGGAGTGCTCCTGCTCTCATACCAAATCGCACTCCAGACGGTAACTCCAGGGATAGGTGTAGGGTGTCTAGCACGCAGACCGGTCGGTTGCAGTCCCTCAACTAGCCTCCTTCTGACCAACACACGGCCATCACTGGCACCGATGCAGAACCGGCTTTCATCCGAAAACACAACAGACCTCCAACCTGTCCTCCAATGAACTCTCGCTTGACACCAGTAAAGCCACAGGTGTTGATCAGTGGAATGCACGCTACAGGGCGCCTGGCTCGGAGCTGTCCTTTGTGTAACCGATTTGTAAAAGCTCGTTGTGCCACTGTAGTGGCAACCGCTGCTCAGATTGCTTCTGCAGATGCACTACTATGCGAAAGAGCCATATACGGAACACATAGTCCTCCCTCTCTGTGGTGCCACGTACCCGTCTGGAGCCGGGTCTTCTTACGACCGGCCCTCGTGACAGCCGCTGCACGCAGCCATGCTCAGTGGCTATATTATTGCCAAGTCTCTCTGGAAGACAGCAGAAGGAACATCTATCTTCTCTTAGCTCTATTACTCGACGTCTTTCAAACTCAGTGTGGTCTTTATAATGGCGTCTTTTTCGCCTTACAGGCATCCCCGACCTCATCAACTCATCACATCCAATCTCAACCGTAACTAACGTTCACAACCGTTACAGCGTGTATTTGGAAGAAACCTGACGTGCAATCCCCTAGTGGCGCTACTAGCGCCACTGTTACGCGACTCGTGCGAAATTTGAGTAGACATCATCTTTTAGGTGTAGAGCTACGCCTGCCAACGTTTGTTCATGTCGCGCAACTCCTTTATATTGCGTTTTTTCCGTCAGTGTATTTATTCAAACTGTATCTTATGGTCAGCAGTACGGTCGTTTTGGACAGAAAGCAATAAACAACTTTATGCATTACGACATGGGAACATTTTTTACACTTATCACAGAATATATCGTAAATGCAAGAAGAGCAACGATGAAACTGATGAAAAGTAAAAACGAGACTGATAACATTAAAGCTGGAAACAAGGCAGCCATGGAAAAGCGAAACAGTTCTCCTGTCTATGAAGCAAGATTGTACAGGATGCCGGAAGCGGAGAAATTAACGGAAATGGATTGTCGGAGGTGTAGAAAATGGTACTGCTAGTAGATGCTGATGTGGAACCATTTCCCAAAAGAGTGTGTCTGGAGCACAGCTCCCTACAAAAGTGAAACGTGGATCATAGGAAATTCTGAGAAGACAAGGGAAGCATTTAAAACGTAATGCTATCGAAGACTATTAAGACTTAAGTGTACAGATAACGTACGAAATAAAGTAATAAAAGAGTAGGTGAGGAGAAAAAATTTGTGGCAGGCCCTTGTCAGAAGAAGAGTAAGATTAAACGAACATTTGCTGCGGCACCATGGAGCACAGATGCTGGATGAACAGCATCGATGTTGTGACGTTACTAATCGATGTTTTACTATGCGTACTGAAGACACTGAAACTTTGTAACTGTTCTGGCGTAACTACAAGAGCTGGAACGAAGAAGATGCAAGACCAAAGAAGGCTGTGAGGAAATGCCAGCTAATAGCCGCTGACAAGGACCCCGCGCCATGAGCGCCATCTGCAAGAAGTGAATATAAGCACAGCTCCTGCCAGCCTCGGTCGCGCAGTATCGTCTCAGAACAGCTAGTTGTGATCTTTACCAGTTGCGTGTCTGGATTTTGTCTATAGAGACGAACATTACTGTTTGCATGTCACTTAAGACACCGATGTAACTTCAAAGTTAAGTATTGTCAATCTGGTTACCGAGCGAGGTGGCGCAGTGGTTAGCACACTGGACTCGCATTCGGGAGGACGACGGTTCCATCCCGTCTCCGGCCATCCTGATTTAGGTTTTCCGTGATTTCCCTAAATCGTTTCAGGCAAATGCCGGGATGGTCCTTTGAAAGGGCACGGCCGATTTCCTTCCCAATCCTTCCCTACCCAGAGCTTGCGCTCGGTCTCTAATGACCTCGTTGTCGACGGGACGTTAAACACTAACCACCAACCACAAATCTGCTTATTTGAAATAAAATTATGTTATTTGTTTCAATTGTTGTATAGCATTTCGAGAATGCAGCATCCTTTAGGCACCCTATAAGCGAGAATGAACAAGGTCCAGTAACTGGCGACCTCCGTGCCGACGGCGAAGGACATATTTTTGCAGGCGCCTTAATTCTCTCTTGTCTTTACTTTGCAGGGGCGCTCGCTTTATTTTAACAGTTTCTTGTCGTTTTTACTAATCAGTGTTTCAGGTGGGCGTTGCAGAAACTTTCTTTGCACATATTTTTGTTTGTTGCATTTGTCTCTTCCAATATGCCCGCTCACTTGTCCCGGCCCCTGATTAGGCGCTGCAGCCACAAGCATTAGATACCACACAACTAATCCAGATGTTTCAGTTCCGTATTCAACAAATCTCAGTGTTATTCAACACGGTGCAGCAGCTACTGGCCAACGCAGTGCGCCCGACAGAGCAAGCACAGCTTACTACAGCTGCTATGCCACCTTTTCGACAATTTTGTGAACACGAAGAGGAATGGCTTGAGTGGTTAGCCCACATTTCTAAAGCCACTCCGAGTGAACTTTCGTATGACAGTGCTATCGCCTCACTAACTATTATGACCAACAAGTGAATGATTTAGCAGCTTGGTTCAAATGGCTCTAAGCACTATGGGACTTAACAGCGAGGTCATCAGTCCCCTAGAACTTAGAACTACTTAAACCTAATTAAACTAAGGACATCACACACATCCATGTCCGAGGCAGGATTCGAACCTGCGACCGTAGCAGTCGCGCGATTCCGTACTGAAGCGCCTAGAACCGCTCGGTCACCGCTGCCGGCTAGCAGCTAGGTATCAGTTGTTCCATAAAAACACGAGAGAACTGCCGGATTTCAATAACTTCCTGCCACGACACTCACCAGAAGATGGCCATAAGACTCTGCGCCGAAATATCGTGGCAGGAAGTTACTGATATCCGGCAGTTCTCTCGTGTTTTTATCAGTTCTTTATTTGCAAAAAATGGTCAGAACAAACTTATCGCGAGTGGGTAACTGATTTTCAGGGTATGATAAGGAAATGTGAAAAATTACAATGTGCTCGCGGTGCTTTATATTCCAATGCTACGTTGCGTGATATGATCGCGTATAATGTCTGATGTCATAATCAGAAATTTTGAAACAGTGTGATCCATCATTTCAGCAGGTTGTGAAAATACTGGATCGGATCTATTCCGGTGCTTTGTCGGCTCATACATTTGAGCAGCCAGCTATCTGTCGGGCTGAGTCCCTTAGTTGTGATCGTCCCATTCCACACCGGCAGCGTGCGCTAGCCACTCAGAGTAAACACCTGTCCACGCTATATAAGCAGTTCGCTAAACAGGCGGCTACCCAGGCAAACAGAATTAAGTCATGTCCTCGCTGTTATACACGGCACAAACACCAAGAGTACCCCTCCCGACAAGCTCAGTGTTATGCTTGTGGTAGGAAAAGACGTGTGCAATCCGTATGTTTGCAATGGAACAAACATAAGAATTAAACCTATTCACAAAAATCTAGTCATCAGGCCCATGTAATTACCGGTAATGCAGTATTTTCTAAGTCTTCAACTAGGAAGCGTGCAGTTTCGTCAGCGATATGTCAGTCAAACAAACTTTTTGTTCATTTACTTATTTGTGGGAAACGTGTGAAATTTCAGTTGTACACAGATGCCTCTATCACATTGCTCAATCGTCACTCATATGAACGGTTAGGCTCTCCACGACTGTCTCAAACTAGCATGCAACTGACAGCTTATAAAAGACAAGACATTTATGTTCTCTGAACATGTACTTTGCCTGCCATGTATAGTTTGCATACATGAACAGTGTCATTTTCAGTGCTAAAATCACGCGAGTCTTAGAACATATTTGGTCTTGACTCTTTTGACTTATTTGGCTTTAACATTCAAGACAATGTGTTGTCAGTATCTGCTTTCAATACAAAAGAATTCCCAGTACTCTTTTCTGAAGGTTTAGGCAAAGCTAACAATTTTGTTGCACATATTACGCTGAAAGAAAACGCTCAGCCGAAATTTTGCCGGACCAGAACTGTTCCGATTGCATTATGGGACAAAGTCGCGGTTCAACTTAAAGAACTACATCTATTGCGGCCATACAGGCTAGTCAATGGGCAAGTCCATTGTTTTTGCTCCGTAAAACTTCAAGTCGCATCCGCCTCTGTGTTGACTTTAAGTCTACAGTCAACCCACACACTGTAATTAATACTTATCCATCGCCACGCCCATAGGATCTCATGGACAAATTAGGCGCTGAACGCTACTTTTCAGAAACTGATTTGCGCGACGCGTATCTTCAAATACCGCTCGATGAAGAATCTCAAAAAGTGTGTGTAGTAAATACTCATTTGGGCTTGTTTAAATATTTGCTTTTGCCTTTTGGCAGTACTTCCGCGCTCGCCATTTTTCAACGATATTTTGGACAGTTGACTGTACAAGTGCCAAACTGTTCAAACTATTTGAACGACATTGTCGTAGTAGGTCGTACACCAGAAGAACAAATTGCAAGTTTATGTTCTTTGTTTTGTATGTTTTCTGAGGCAGGACTAAAGTTCAGACTGGACAAATGCAGATTTTCTAAAACCCGAGCTGCAGTATCTTAGTCATTTCATAAACAGTCAAGGTGTATATCCTCTTCTGTCGCATTTGTTAGCCATACGCGACTTGCCAGTTCCTCGCAATATTTCAGAATGGCAGTCAGTTTCAGGAAAAATGAACTATTACATTCGGTTCATACCGAATGCTGCACAAATCGCAGCTCCACTGCTTCGCTTGCGTCGCAAAAATTGTCCCCTTGTTTGGACAGAAGAGTGCCAACTAGCTTTTAAGCAACTTAAATATACATTGCTTAGTGATCGATGCTTACTTCACTTTGATCCTGAAAAAACAGTTGTATTGCAAGTAGACGCTTTCGCATCCAAAGTGTAACTATTCACAAACTCAGAAACAGGCATTGGATATTGTGTATAGTGTCACCAATGATATGCGTAACCACAAGCGCCAGAACGAAGAAGATGCAACACCAGAGAGGGCAGTGAGGAAAAGTCAGCCAATAGCCGCTGACAGGGACCGCGGCCCTCCAGGAGCGCCATATGTTAGAATTGAATGTAAGCGCCGCTCTCGTCTCAGTATTAGAACAGCTAGTTGTGATCCTTATCAGTTGCATGCCTGGATTTTGTTATAGAGACGAACATTACTGTTTGCATGTCACTTACGACACCGATGTAACTCGAACGTTAACAACTGTCAATCTGCTTATTTGAAATAAAACTACTAATGTTATTTGTTGTATAACATTCAGTGAATGCAGCATTCTTGAGGCACCCTATAAGCGAGAATGGGCAAAATCCAATAGTAACATCGTTGCTGAAGAGAAACTGTTTGTGTGGCACAAAAAACCACCTATTTTTAGCATTGTCATTAATTATTTCTGAACATACCTCACAACATCTTTTCAGTGGGTAAAAGAGTACAAACACCGTTTGGAAGAAAAAAAATCATGTATCGCTTTTCACCCACGTGCTCGATTTGGTTGAAAAAAATCTGTTGAGAAGACTGGAAAATTGCCTGAGCTGACTACAATGTGAGAAAGACTATAAGATGGTTCAAACAAATCGTAGAATCAAGTTATGAGCTAAGAAAAGAACTGTATTTTCTTGTTACTGAAATCTATTTGCAGCTTCGTCGAGTGATTAACAAAATCATTAACTGCCATACTAGAGCACCACTCATCCCACCAGCTGCATGTTCTGTGAATCTCATAGTTGTGACATTTTCAGCCTATACAAGTGGCCACTCGTAAAATGTATGCAGAAACTACGATGCAAACAGTAAAGCAATACCAACAACAAGTATGTTATTACCAAAATATCTGGCACGCAGCCAATGTAGAATCGGAAGAATAACATCATAACAGAAATTAAAAAGTGCTTAGCACAAATTGAACATTTTAAGATACTCTTACTTTTCACAAGCAGTAAACTGTAGAAACCAGACGAAAAGGTTCGAATCACTCCAAAATTAGAGGATGTGTAGTTCGTTAGTGATATGTTCCATGGATCATTTCGCGCGATAGATCATAATGATATGGGCCGAGTCATTATACATTCACATCGCAAATTAATTTGTACATACGGTTACATTCTGAACATTTCTATTTTTTTTTACACACAACAAAAAGATATACAGATTTGAGTTAGTAATTCCTACCCACCACCTTCTACCCATTACGACCATAGAAATTCTTCTACGGAGTAGGAGTTATCAAGGAGAAGCTTCTTCAATTTGCTATAAAATTTTACTTTGCTGTCTCTCAGTTGAGGGAACGAATATACTGTGAAGGAGCAGTCAGAATGCCCAACTCTTTAAACAGATGTTTACAAGATGATCGTATGTAATTTCCACACGTTACTCACAGCACGTTTTTGCACAATGAAGACTTTCTTTTTTAAAGAAGGACTACCCAAAAACATAGTTCCATATGCAATTAGTGAATGAAAATATGCAAAATATTTCAGCTTATTGATTTGTCTCTTCCCAAGATTTGCAATGCTTCTAAGAGGAAATGTGGCTGAACTAAGTTGTTTCAGGCGTTCCAAAATCTGTTTTTCCCAATTTAACTTCTCATCAATATGGACCCCCAGGAATTTTGAAGTTCCCACCCTATTGATTATTTCCTCGCCATGTGTTCCTTACCTTTATTGTAGTACCTGTAGATGTGTAAAACTGAACATATTGGGTATTTTTAAAATTGAAGGTGACACCGTTCACAGAAAACCACTCAATGATACTTTTAAGAGCTTTACCATTTCTTCTGTTTCTGAATATATGGTTGGTTTAATTAAGACACGAGTGTCTTCTGCAAAAAGAACTAAGTCTGCTTGTTGTATACTAGACAGAAGATTGTTTACATATGTGAGAAACAGTAGTGGATCTAAGATTGAACCTTGGGAACCCATGACGTGATCTCTTCCCTGTCAGAATTATGTCTCTGGACTATATTGCTTGAATTAGTAAGTACAATTTTTTTCATTGGTTGGCTATGCCATCAATCCCATAAAATACTAATTTATCTGGGAAAAGACTGTGATTAACAGTCAAATGCCTTAAAGAGGTAACAGAAAATACCAACCGGTGCTGCTTTATTATTTAATGCATGTAAGATCCAGTTAGTGTACATGTAAATGGTATTCTCAGTAGAGCAACCCTTCTGAAACCCAAAACCGTGACTTGCTAAAGATACTACTGTTGCTAAGGTAAGATACTATTCTACACTCCTGGAAATGGAAAAAAGAACACATTGACACCGGTGTGTCAGACCCACCATACTTGCTCCGGACACTGCGAGAGGGCTGTACAAGCAATGATCACACGCACGGCACAGCGGACACACCAGGAACCGCGGTGTTGGCCGTCGAATGGCGCTAGCTGCGCAGCATTTGTGCACCGCCGCCGTCAGTGTCAGCCAGTTTGCCGTGGCATACGGAGCTCCATCGCAGTCTTTAACACTGGTAGCACGCCGCGACAGCGAGGACGTGAACCGTATGTGCAGTTGACGGACTTTGAGCGAGGGCGTATAGTGGGCATGCGGGAGGCCGGGTGGACGTACCACCGAATTGCTCAACACGTGGGGCGTGAGGTCTCCACAGTACATCGATGTTGTCGCCAGTGGTCGGCGGAAGGTGCACGTGCCCGTCGACCTGGGACCGGACCGCAGCGACGCACGGATGCACGCCAAGACCGTAGGATCCTACGCAGTGCCGTAGGGGACCGCACCGCCACTTCCCAGCAAATTAGGGACACTGTTGCTCCTGGGGTATCGGCGAGGACCATTCGCAACCGTCTCCATGAAGCTGGGCTACGGTCCCGCACACCGTTAGGCCGTCTTCCGCTCACGCCCCAACATCGTGCAGCCCGCCTCCAGTGGTGTCGCGACAGGCGTGAATGGAGGGACGAATGGAGACGTGTCGTCTTCAGCGATGAGAGTCGCTTCTGCCTTGGTGCCAATGATGGTCATATGCGTGTTTGGCGCCGTGCAGGTGAGCGCCACAATCAGGACTGCATACGACCGAGGCACACAGGGCCAACACCCGGCATCATGGTGTGGGGAGCGATCTCCTACACTGGCCGTACACCTCTGGTGATCGTCGAGGGGACACTGAATAGTGCACGGTACATCCAAACCGTCATCGAACCCATCGTTCTATCATTCCTAGACCGGCAAGGGAACTTGCTGTTCCAACAGGACAATGCACGTCCGCATGTATCCCGTGCCACCCAACGTGCTCTAGAAGGTGTAAGTCAACTACCTTGGCCAGCAAGATATCCGGATCTGTCCCCCATTGAGCATGTTTGGGACTGGATGAAGCGTCGTCTCACGCGGTCTGCACGTCCAGCACGAACGCTGGTCCAACTGAGGCGCCAGGTGGAAATGGCATGGCAAGCCGTTCCACAGGACTACATTCAGCATCTCTACGATCGTCTCCATGGGAGAATAGCAGCCTGCATTGCTGCGAAAGGTGGATATACACTGTACTAGTACCGACATTGTGCATGCTCTGTTGCCTGTGTCTATGTGCCTGTGGTTCTGTCAGTGTGATCATGTGATGTATCTGACCCCAGGAATGTCAATAAACTTTCCCCTTCCTGGGACAATGAATTCACGGTGTTCTTATTTCAATTTCCAGAAGTGTAGAATACATTACCCTCTCAAAAATGTTGGAAAATGGTGTCAGCAGTGAAACAAGTAGGAAATTATGGACATCTTACTTATTGTCTTTCTTAAACAGGGGTTTAACAACGGCGTATTTTAGTCTCCCTGGAAAAGCGCCTTGTATTAGTAATGCAAAAATGGTTCGAATTGCTCTGAGCACTATGGGACTCAACTGCTGTGGTCATCAGTCCCCTAGAACTTAGAACTACTTAAACCTAACTAACCTAAGGACATCACACACATCCATGCCCTAGGCAGGATTCGAACCTGCGACCGTAGCAGTCGCACGGTTCTGGACTGCGCGCCTAGAACCGCGAGATTAGTAATGCATTACATATTTCAGGTGAGGCTGTGTTTATTACATGGGAAGAAATTTTTAGTAAGCTATTGTAGAACAGTGGAAGTAATTGATTACACGAAGATGGTGTACACGTAGGCCCAGAAGCGACCTCTTTTATGTGACCGAACAGGTCAGTGCTACACCAAGGCTCAGTTGGCGCACAGCCGTCAAACAAAGTGAAAACGTGCAAGCAAGTGCCGACATGTATTGTCGACGTCAAAGGGTACAATATCAGCTCGTGAGTGAGTTAGAGTGGGGCAAAATGACTGGTGTCCAGGAACCGTACTGTGATACTGCAGCTCGTACAGGGCACAGTGATGCGTGTGTGGAACCAGTGGATAGAAGGAGGTCATACACAGCGACGAGCAGCTACTGAACCACAAAATGTGACGATTTTGCGTGATGACCGCTTTCTTGTCCACATGGTCCTTACCGGCAGAACACCTTCGTCCAGTGTTTTCTCGACTTTGGAGAACTGTAACAGGTATGCACATGCTCCGTCGACAATCCGGCGCCTTCTGCTGAGAGCTGCTCTGGTGACACGCATGCCACTGCATTGCCTCCAGCTGACCAGAAGCAACAAAAGCCTTAGTTTCCAATGGACACGTGGATGCCACCATTAGCGTTATGAGTGAGAAAATGAAGCATGTTTGGACGCGCCCCTTTCCAATTTGACTTACAGTGATGGCCGAGTATATGGTAGGTGCTACCGTGGTGGAGGCAATCGGGCAGACTGCACTGTTGACCAGCAAAGTGCACAAACGCCAAGTATTGGGGTTTGGAGTGCTAATGGCTATGACGTACGATCTTGTCTGCTACATGTTGAGAGTAATCTGAACAGCAAGAGCTCCGTTCCTCACTGGCAGGCAACTCCACGTGCCATATTTCAGCAGGAAAATGGCGTCCACATGTGGTGAGGGATATGGAATGCTTCTTCAAAGAACGATGGGTATCACTGCTTTCCTAGCCTGCTCGTTCGCAACACATGTCGCCCTGGCGCCCTCGAACATGTGAGCGATAAGTCGCTTGGCAACTTTTTCGTTCCGGTCCTCCTGCAACCACTGTCGATGCTTTGTGGACGCATCTACAAACTGCGTGGCATTGTGTTCCCCAGACGCAAATCCATACCCTCTTTGACCGCATGTCATGACATCTCGAGGCTCTGATTGCAGTACATGGCGTCTTCACGCCATAATAAATTGTCATAGTCAAAGTGAAATGTAATTTTTATTATTTGTGTATTGTCATGTCTAATTTGGGGCATACTTCCATTCTAATGACATATCTTCTAGGTATTGCAATAATGTATCAGCCATATCAATGTTTCTCAGTTCTAGATTCAGGAATGCAAGATTTAAGAACGATTTAGCATGTTCGAAGGTAATCAAAACCATCAAAGATTTGCTTCCAGCAATTGAAACGGCTCGTTACATTACAGGAAAACAGAAGCTAAATTTGATTTAAAAACCGAACATTTTGAAAGAATATGGGAGAAGAATAATTTGTAAATTGGAGCAGAAACTTTCTACACAGTACAGTTATGTTAAAGATCAACTTCTAGATCTTAAACAGGATCCGTTAGAAGTAGCGTGTCACATGATCAGTATTACCTAGCAAAAGCTACAAAAAGGAAACCAATTACGTATTTGTTACTGTACAGTCAGATCGTCAGATTCTGACTTCTGAAAACCTTCTGTCAACAACAAAGTGGAATGAAAGGGAAATAGATCTAAAATATAATTTTTACAATCTGTATATAAAATGTTGTGGGATATGTAATGATAATTACTGCTGTATTTGTTGATTAACATGTATGATGTTGGATGTATTTGTATGTTGATTTTCACGTCAATCTATAAATACAACATTTTACAAAAAAAAAAAAAGGTTCAAATGGCTCTAAGCACTATGGGACTTAACATCTGAGGTCATCAGTCCCCTAGTACTTAGAACTACTTTAACCTAACTAACCTAAGGACATCACACACATCCATGCCCGAGGCAGGATTCGAACCTGCGACCGTAGCAGTCCCGCGGTGCTGGACTGAGCGCCTGAACCGCTAGACCACCGCGGCCGGCCAACATTTTACGTCAGTTGTTATTGGCCAATAATGTTTACATGTTGAGACCTACTTACTTTTTATTGTAAACAGCTTTTATTCGAGCCCGGCATTAATAATGTAGATTCCCAAATCCGGAATTGCCATGGGAGTTGCAGTCCACAGCTTCATTTGTATGTCTGCAGCGATATTTTAAATTTATAAATCACAAACTTCGAATAATTCTGATTTATTATGGTTCTGTAAATAAACAGCATATGAAATCGATGCACTGAAATATCCCGCAGGTTCAGCTAGTCTTAGTATTGATTACTGGATTCAAAGGGGTGCAGTTTTAAGGTTGGAGTCAGGTTATGGACAGAGAGTTTTGAAAGAAATTAGTGTACTAGAAGACCATAATATGTGTAACAGTTTAAAAAAAATAATTTGTTTCATCAGAACATAGAAGGTTGAGATACAAGATAGACCAGCTTATTGAATGACTAGATGATGTGAAAAATTCTGAAGGGACATACGTTCTGTGCCATTATGTAACTAGGGATGGAGAAGTTAAATATGAGGGATTGTGACTTGCAACAGTTTCGTGTGGATTTAATACTGAAAAAGGAGTTGCAACATATGTAAAATTTGGATACAAAGTCAAAAATATAAGAACAATTAGTTTTTGCGTCGATCAGAAGCTAGAAGCATGTGCTTGCGAGTTGTTACTGCAGAATACTTCTCCGATAATTGTAAGAGTCTACAGGCCACCCTACGCAACTCTCAGCTATTTACGAGAAATATAGATGCATTATTGAGCTACCTCTCAGGCAAGAAGAAGTAATTAGTAATTTGTGGAGATTTCAATGTAGATTTCTTAAAAGATATTGACAGGATAAATGAACTAGAATTATTATTTGGGTGTTTCAATACAATTTCAGTACTAAATTTTTACTCGTGTACAGTAAAATAGTAGGACACTGAGTGATAACAATTTTACAGGCTGTGGTCAGGCTGAAACAATTAATGTATATCCAGTTCCTAACCTGATCATGATGCCAGCCTGAGGGCATGTTCATAAAAACCAGTGAGGTTTATTAATCAGAACAGGATAGAATGTTTTAAGAGTAAGCTAAAAGGGTTGGTATTGGATGAAGTATGCGTAGAAAGAGATGATAATGTCAAATTCAATTTATTCCACAGAAAATTTGCGTCAATATTTGAAAATTGGTTTCTTAAAAAATTATCCAAAAGATCCATTAAAAAAAAGTAAACTGTCGGCAATTAAGGGAATTAACATGCCATGTAAGAAGAGAGATTTCTATAAAATCCAGAGTGAATCAAGTTCCAACCTTATCCGTATACTACAAAAAACACTGTAGTACTATTACGTTGTTGCTTTGCACTATGACACTGTGGGGCTTTCAAAACATCATACACACTGTTTGTGACTTAGAATTGCGCGGAGGAATAGCAGAAGGGGGTGCCTACTGTAATATTTGCTACAGTCAAATTTGAATCTACGCTGCCTAGTAATGCCTTGCAATTTAGGCACCCACTGACAGTATTTCTTTTCTTGTTGCTTACGCATCCTGAAGAATTTGTAACGGGCAGCTGTCATTTATACCCTGTGCTCATAATAATTTGTAAGCGTCCACAATAGGTTCTCATATTGCACTAGTTCAGGGCGGGACGCAGGAGAAAGTTTGGCGCAAAGCCTGTGAACAGTGACTCCCGGCACGGCCTAGAAATAACAGTGTTTGTCAGTACCTTGCACATGATGCCTTGCGATGTGCACATTGAGCTGCTCGAGGTGCTCTGTCCAGTCTTTCCTAATCTCATCAAATCCACGAAGTGGCGTCATATGCGCAAGCGATGCAGGCGATGGCGCTGCCACTGGGTCCGGCGTCTTGTTTAAAGTCGTTTACATAGTCATGAAGTGATTCACCACGTCGAACAATTGAGCCATTTATTGACTCTGAAACTGAATAAACCGACTTAGATCAACTGCAGGCGGTGAAGCTGGCGATTACGGTGCAGTAGCCATTACCAGTTAAGCAATGCTCAAATAGAAACAGCGAAAAGCAAAAACAACACAGAGAGAAAAAAAGGGGGGTGCAAAAGCACCAGCTTGGGATCCTAGAACACGAAGAGCACAAGCAATGGAAACACTGGGGAAACAGAAGACAACCAACCGAAAGAAAACAATTAATAAGGCGACCGAACAGGAAAAAAATTATTAGACTTAATGATAGCCTCACGTAGCTACTGGTACTCGTCGCCAGATACGTTGTGTACGACTTTGTGCACAACGCTAAGGAGAGGTAGGCTGCAGAGTGACACAGCAACAGTCGTCGTAGGGAAAGCTGGACAGGAGCAGAAATGATTAGCGAAGATGTTAATATAGTAAACAAACAATTTACTTAACTTTTATTTCTCCAGGAAAACGAAGACTCCTAAGAAAGGCCAGCTCTCAGTGTCAACAAGGATGAGACTGTCTGAAGCACAAATGATGGTATCAGAACCATCACTAGGTGGCGTCTGCATAGTGTCACGTAGGCGAAGAGGCTCGAAGTGCGAGTGGGATGCCTGGCTACCGCCGGTCGTCCTATATTGCAGCAGCAGAGGACGCTCGTTATACTGAGCCGCTGGAGGTGATAGTCAGCGGGCGTGCTCCATTGGTCCACCGGATCCTGCACGACCGCTGTCAGTGTCTAATCAAACTTGCAGTTCCGCTGTCAAGTTTGACACCTCTGTGATGGCCTCTTTACGTGATACCACATTCTGTATTTGTTGAATCTCATGTCACTTTTTATGATTTTCTTAAAACTTTTGGTTTGATGCTACCCCTTATGTCATACTTTTGTCACTTTTCCACCCCAAATAGTATGTATATACACTACTGGCCAATAAAATTGCTACACCACGAAGATGACGTGCAACAGACGCGAAATTTAACAGACAGGAAGAAGATGCTGTGATATGCAAACGATTACCTTTTCAGAGCATTCACTCAAGGTTGGCGCCGGTGTTGACGAATCCAACGTGCTGACATGAGGAATGTTTCTAACTGATTTCTCATACACAAACAGCAGTTGACCGAAGTTGCCTGGTGAAACGTTGTTGTGATGCCTCGTGTAAGGAGGAGAAATGCGTACCATCATGTTTCCGACTTTGATCAAGGTCGGTATGTAGCCTATCGTGATTGGGGTTTAGTGTATCGCGACATTGCTGCTCGCGTTGGTCGAGATCCAATGTCTATTAGCAAAATATGGAATCGGTGGGTTCAGGAGGGTAATAAGGAATGCCGTGCTGGATCCCAACGGCCTCGTATCACTAGCAGTCGAAATGACAGGCATCTTATCCGCATTGCTGTAACGGATCGTGCAGCCACGTCTCGATCCCTGAGTCAACAGATGGGGACGTTTGCAAGACAACAATCATCTGCACAAACAGTTCTACGGCGTTTGCAGCAGCACGGACTATAAGCTCGGAGACCGTGGCTGCGGTTACCCTTGACGCTGCATCATCGATAGGAGCGTTTGCGATGGTGTACTCAACGACGAACCTGGGTGCACGAATGGCAAAACGTCATTTTTTCGATAAATCCAGGTTCTGTTTACAGCATCATGATGGTCGCATCCGTGTATGGCGACATCGCGGTGAACGCACATTGGAAGCGTGTATTCGTCATCGCCATACTGGCGTATCGTCCGGCATGATGGTATGGGGTGCCATTGGTTATACGTCTCGGTCACCTCTTGTTCGCACTGACGGCACTTTGAACAGTGGACGTTACATTTCAGATGTTTTACGACCTGTGGCTCTACCCTACACTCAATCCCTGCGATACCCTACACTTTAGCAGAATAATGCACGACCGCATGTTGCAGGTCCTGTACGGGCCTTTCTGGATACAGAAAATGTTCAACTGCTGCCCTGGCTAGCAGATTCTCCAGATCTCTCACCAACTGAAAACATCTGGTCAATGGTGGCCGAGCAACTGGCTCGTCACAATACGCCAGTCACTACTCTTGATGAATTGTGGAATCGTGTTGAAGCTGCATGGGCAGCTGTATCTGTACACGCCATCCAAGATCTGTTTGACTCAATGCCTAGGCGTATCAAGGCCATTATTACGGCCACTGGTGGTTTTTCTGGGTACTGACTTCCCAGGATCTATGCACCCAAATTGCGTGAAAATGTAATCACATGTCAGTTCTAGTATAATATATTTGTCGAATGAATACCTGTTTATCATCTGCATTTCTTCTTGGTGTAGCAATTTTAATGGCCAGTAGTATATTTTACAGGAAAATATAATAGTTACAGTATCCACGAGGACTGTGCAAATAACTTTCCAAGAAGGGACTGAAGTTCAAACGTACAGGATTTCGTATTCCGTAAGTTTTATATTGGCCTTCTAACAGCCATCGCCAGCTAAACGCGAACAATTTCTCGGTGAAGTAAAATGTCTCGTCGAGAGAGAAAACGGAATCACATACCGAGAAGACTTCGTCAAACTACGTTCCACTGTGCATCACTAGCTGCTCTCGCAAATATTTGACCAAATCATGAGCTACGTGGTTTGCTACCAAACTGTACGATGAGAGAGAACATTTTGCGAATGCAAACCAAGTTTGTATTGCGTCGTTTGTAACGTGTCCAACGTGCCGAGAGAATTATCGTTTCCCCAGTTTTACGATGAATACTACACCAGCAATTGAAAGTATCTTATACACGAAGTTGTTGTGTACGCCTTTAAATATCTTCCTGGAAATTTATTTACGATCTCAAATTTTCCTATGTCTTTTCTTTTCAGGCCTTTTAATAAAAATTAATAAATACAATATACTGAACATTATTTAGGTTTATTTGCTGTGTAGGTAAAATAAAAATGGAAAAGAAAAAGTTTCCGCATATGTACTCGACGACACGACCTTCCGATTACCGTTATGTACTCTTTCCGCTGCGTCACCTGCGGACAGGTATCCAGACTAACATAAATAGTTGAGGCACCGCCCGATGCGCGAAATATTTTTTTTTTCTTTAAACGCTTGGAAATTTGGATCTCCCAGTTCAGTAACTATCATTTCTGACCAATATACCATAAATTTGGACTAAATCGGTGGTGACGAGTAGTTGCGGTGCCCTTGTGAGATCAAATCCTTTAAAAGTCGAAGAGCATCTTTCATCGGTATGGCTTGCGTCGGTTTAAATTCAAGAGGCTTAGGCAGTGAAAGAATTAGCTTTATGAAAGAAAAAAAGTAGCTTGACTTTGAAAAAAAAAGGACTGTCTGTTCGAAAGAATACTTCATATCGTATCTGCGAGATCAAAATCTGGTGCTATTTATCATTCAGTACCGTGTATCTACGTCCTGTCCGCAACATGCTTGGATCGTCGTTGAGATGTTGTCCACAAGCTGGTGGAGACGGGACTGCTCAAGCCTGTCCCATTCTTCGAGTGAAACGCTCCTGCGGCCATCCATTTTTTGGAAACGGCTCCTGAGGCCATGCTCATCTAGTTTCAGCTCCTCCCAACTAGGTGTCATCTCAGCCGATCAATCCGGTTGATTGCTGTATCCTAGAGGAAGCAGCTCGCAAGGTGGACGAGATGTGTTCATGCGTTGTTGTAAGGCCAACCCATTTACTTTTTACTGTGAGACTAGACAATAAGTTGGAGTACTTTGTGTCGACTATGTACGACTCTCAATTGTCACCAGAGCAATAAAGATGTCCGACATTTGTACTTGATACTGGGCCATGTCCCACATTCATGCTGAAAACAGAAATGTGCCTGTGGCATTATTTGCTGAGAGAACCCACATAGAGCATTCGGATGCTTGGTGCAGTTAATTTATTTGACGGTACTTCTGTGACACACGCGTCGATGATAATAAAATCAAGGTGAGGACAACGCACGCTCACAAATCCGAGCGGAGAAAATATTTGACTTCCTTCAAAGAAAGGCATTTACTGAATAGAAAATGGCCCTGGTTTAAATATTAACACGTCATTACTTTCACAGTGTCGGGCCGCGCGGGGTAGCCGAGCGGTCTCAGGCGCCTTGTCACGGTTGGCGTGGCTCCCGCCCCCCCCTCTCCCACCCCCCCCTCCCCCCGTCGGAGGTTCGAGTCCTCGCTCGGGCATGGGTGTGTGTGTGTGTGTGTGTCTGTTGTCCTTAGCGCAAGTTAAAGTTAGATTAAATAGTGTTTAAGCTTAGGGACCGATGACCTCAGTAGTTTGGTCCCATAAGATCTTACCACAAATTACCAATTTTCACAGTATCGAGATAGTCAAATGTAAATTGAACTACGAAACATTGTTTCCTTAATATCTGTAGACTGTATATTCTGCTCCATCTCTTCAGTAGAGGTTACATGAAATCAGAATGATTTCCATAAACGTATTTACTTAACGTCATAGTCTCACGTTTCATTGAATTACACTAATTCCTCAGTTTAGCTTCTTTTTTGTTTCTTCTCTCTTCTTCCTTCTCACTACCACGTTGTTCTCGGAGAAGCCTCTTTTTGCCTTCTCGTTCTTTACGACCCTTTTCCTCACGTACAGCTTATAAATCTGGATGCTCTTCACGTTTTGTTTTCTTTAACAGATTCACGATTTTGTTGTTTCGTTTTGCCACCGGAATTTTTCGTACACGTTTATCTAGATGAAACACGACTTGACCAACTTCCATGCTATCTGCTATTTTTGAAGTCGAACCACATTATGTACACAACATCTGAATCAATTTCATTGCCCTATATGCTGCTAGGTTTCACAAGATGAGCTGGATCTTCTAAAACTGATGTTGCTACATCATCTAAGAGTCTGACCAGGCTGGAGTCTTAGATACACAAGGACAGTCGAAACCTTGTCAACATGAAACCAAACATATTCAGGACATCCCCATTTGAAGAGGTCCCCGTTTTCGAATTTTCATTTTCCCATGAACATCATCATCATCATCCTTCTCATTCGTATGGCACACACATGCTGTACATTTATAATATGTAATGAATGTCACTGCATCAAATAAAGAGTAATCGACTAAATATTAATATCTAGGGTTCTAATCTATTCCACCACAGTGGTATTGGAAATCATAAAATCTTCCACGTGTCTTTATAGGATCGTAGGACGCACTTGTCTCTCATATGTCTGATAGTTTGTTTCAGTGAACCACAGTCACAACTCGGAGACTTCACAATGTAAGTAGGTTGTTTAGGTTTTTATGTTGGTAACGCCATGTAGCGCTCTGTATGAAAATCACTGGATGTGCTGTGTGCAGTCTGTGGCTGGTTAGCATTGTTGTAATATTCGTTATTGTAGTGCTGGGCAGTTGGCTGTTAACAGCGCGTAGCGTTGCGCAGTTGGAGGTGACCCGCCAGCAGTGGTGGATGTGTGGAGAGAGACGGTGGAGTTTTGAGAGCGGATGATCTGGACGTGTGTCCATCAGAGAGAGTAAATTTTTAATACTGGATATCATGAACTATATATAATGGCTTTTGAACACTGTTAAGGTAAATACATTGTTTGTTCTCTATCAAAATCTTTAGTTTGCTAACTATGCCTATCAGTAGTTAGTGCCTTCAGTAGTTAAAATCTTTTATTTAGCTGGCAGTAGTGGCGCTCGCTGTAATGCAGTAGTTCCAGCGACGAAGATTTTTGTGAGGTAAGTGATTCGTCAAAGTTATAGGTTATTGTTAGTCAGGGCCATTCTTTTGTAGAGATTATTGCACTTTGCTTGAGCAGGAATGCTAAGACCTACCAATGATTGACAACATCTTGTGCATAATTTTCCATCATCAACAGACATACTGCTGTCTGCCCATGAATCCCAGTGTTACCTGCACGCCATACCGAAAGGTATGGAAAGATTTGGCGATCGCAAAGACAGCATGATTTTGTCGTGAAAGTGTCAATGCCTGCAAAAATTTTCTCACTGCTCTTTCACGTATTTCTGCGGTACTGAGCGATCTTTTTCGTTCTCGTTTCTTCTATCATTCTTCTCTTCTACCAGTGTTGCTGGAGGACCTTCGACATTTACCTGGCGCCTTTGGTGGTTGGCCACACTCGCGCATCTCCTGATGCTGGAGACATTCGACAGTCCAGTCGTAAGAAGATCCCTGGCAGCTAGCGGCACTGTTTATGGCAGTCCACCTCGGTAGTTGCGTGACCAGTGCTGCGGATTGCAAAGCGGCGGAGCCTTTGTTCGGTTCCCGGGCACGTTGGAGGTCTTCTCCGTTCGGGGAGTGGATGTTGTGCTGTTTTTACATGTGTATCATCGTAATTGACTTTACTGTTGAGATGGCTGAGGAGGCACCGCCCGAAAGCCCAAACACTTTTTTTAAAAAAAAAGTGTGCCTACGGCTGCAGGAGAAACAATAATCATCTAAAGAGATAAGACAACACTGAGGCATTGCCGTTGAGACGTTTACAAGCTAGCTTACCTAACGTTTTCTGTTCTCGAAATGTCATGAATTTAGTACTTGGTTTGAAGGAAGCCACTTTGGCAGTTAAATATCGCACCAATGCAACTTCTTATGTGGAAAATAGCCTTAGCCGCGCGTAGTGGCCGCGTGGTTTGAGGCACCATGTTACGGATTGCGCGGCCCATCCTGCAGGAGGTTAGAGTCCTCCCTCGGGAATGGGTGCATGTGTTGTTCTTAGCAAAAGTTAGTTTAAGTAGTGTGTAAGTCTAGGGACCGATGACCTCAGCAGTTTGGTCCCTTAGGAATTCACACACATTTGAACATTTTTTGAGCTAGGCCTTGAATAAATGAAGTTTCTGACACATCATTTGCACTGGTAGCAGCAGCTGCCTATGAAATACTTCAATTTTCCCCTAAATCACTAAGTTGTTTTAATTACGTGATTTATTTCAAGCAATCAAATCTTTTTTGCGAAACTACACCTCAAACTGGTCTACCAAATACCCTGTCTATCCATTTCCCATTTTTGACTATGAAAATTGGAACTAAAATTTTTCCTCAGATCAGTAATTACAAATTTCTTACTTATCTTGATTACTTTCGAGCAATTAGACCTTTCTTTGCATAAATATTCCTCCTGCTGGTTAATTTGATACCTATTTGTTCTTTTCCTACCCTTCGTTTGGCAATAAAAATTAGGCCAAAAACTTTTCCTCAAATCATTAATTAAGCTTTTCTAAACCATCCCGAATAGTGTAAAGAAAATAAACACTTTCTTTTTTTTGTAACACAAAACTAGACATCACGCTGGCCAATTTGGTAACCCACTTGTCCATTTTCTACTCTTGCTGTGGCTACAAAAATCGGTGGAAATTTATAGCGAATCATTTTTTCATTACATTCAAACATTTGACCAGGAAACGAAGAGGCTCAATTTCCAGTGAGTATTTAAGTGCTATTTAGATTGATGCTAACGTCTTAAGCTCCAGTTTTCCAACTTTTACTTCTGCTATGTTGGTACGGAAATCGTGACACGGGTTTGCTGATCACTTGAGCCGCCAGCGGAATAAGGACGTACTGGACGCTTATCCCGTAGCGGCACTGCGGCCGAGGCAAAGCGAGCGCCGTGTCGGCGGCGGCGCCATTGTGGGGCTATTACGGGGCCCATGCTTCACGCCGCGGACACACCTGCGCGCCGCATTTGTCACGCGACCGCGCCCTCTCCTCTGTGTGAGTCCCGCCGCGGCCGCCGGACACTGCAGCCAGCGTGTAGCGCACTGCCAGTCTCCATTGGGTAGGAAGAAAGGAAAGTAGGTAGGTACAAACGTAGCGTACGAAATACACGTATACCGCTGGCAACTGAAACTGACACACCAGGGAGAATGATGATGACAATGAGGTCCCATACTCCGAGGAGCGTAGGGGACTTTGCGGGAGACTCGCACCGCTGTACCAGGCAAGGTCCTAGTGGAGGTGGTTTGCCATTGCCTTCGTACCAGGGAGAATAGTAATTTTTAAAAAAAGTTACTTATTATACACATACGAGGTTCGTTCAATAAATAATGCAAGTTTTTTTTTCGGACAGTTTAGGTTGGAAAACTCAGAATTTATCGTGGGACATCGTGGAATATTTTTGCTTCAGTCCCTGTAGTTTCATGAAGTTCCGATGGGTGGCGGCGCTTATACGTAGCCTTCAAAATGGCATCTGTAACGGAGGTGTGTGCCAAACAGTGATGTGTCACGAGTGAAGGTTACGATTCTAGCGACAAAGTTGTTAGAATTAGCGGATTTTATGAACTTTCAGGGGACAAAATTCTGTTTTATCGAGTAAAGAAATCAGAGGTTTCTGGCGAATTTTTATGGAGTCAACAGACACTTGGTTTCTTAGTTTAGAAAGTAATAATATGCGTCTAACCGAACATAAACAAATACAAAAAAAATATCAAATGTGTGTGAATTCCTAAGGGAGAAAACTGCTGAGATCATCGGTCACTACACATACGCACTACTTAAACACACACACACACACACACACACACACACACACACACACACACACACACACACACACACATGCCCGAGGGAGGACTCCAACCTCCGGCGGAGTCCGTGACATGGCGTCTCAAACCGGGCACCAACTCAGCGCGGCATCAGATACATTGAAGCACCAAAGAAACTAGTATAGAGATAAGTATTCGCCAAAGAAATTGGTATAGAGATAGGCATTCAAGTACAGATATGAAATCAAGCAGAATACGGCACTGCGGTCGGCCTATATGACAACTGTTTGTAGCAGTTGTTAGATCGGTTATGCTGCTATAATGGCAGGTTTTCAATATATCAGTGAGTTTGAACGTGGTGTTATAGTCGGTGCATGAGCGACGGGACACAGAATCTCCGATGTAGTGACGAAGTGAGTGTACATCGGTGTGGCCGGACACAGATCCTGCAAGAACGGGGTCAGCGACGACTGAATAGAATCATTCAACGTGACAGAAGTGCAAATATTCTACAAATTCCTGTATACTTCAATGCTGGGCCATCAACAAGTGTCAGCATGCGAACCATTCAAAGTAACGTCATCTCTATGGGCTTTCGGAGCCAAAAGCCCACTCGTGTACCCTAGGTGACTGCACGACACAAAGCCTTAAGCCTCGCCTAGACCCGTCAACACCGACATTGGACTGTTGATGACTGGAAACATGTTACCTGATCGGACGAATCTCGTTTCAAATTGAATCGAGCGGATGGACGTGTACCGGTATGGAGACAACCTCATGACCCTGGGTCCGGAGCTCGTAGTCGTGCGGTAGCGTTCTCGCTTCCCGCGCCCGGGTTCCCGGGTTCGATTCCCGGCAGGGTCAGGGATTTTCTCTGCCTCGTGATGACTGGGTGTTGTGTGATGTCCTTAGGTTAGTTAGGTTTAACTAGTTCCAAGTTCTAGGGGACTGATGACCATAGATCTTAAGTCCCATAGTGCTCAGAGCCATTTGAACCATCTACCCTGCATGTTAGCAGTGGACTGTTCAAGCTGGTGCAGACCCTGTAATGGTGTGTGGCGTGTGCAGTTGGGGTGATATGAGACCCCTGATACGTCTAGATACGACTCTGACAGGTGACATGTACGTAGGCATCCTGTCTGGTCATGTGCATCCATTCATGTCCATTGTGCATACAGACGTACTTGGGCATTTCCGGCAGGACATAGCGACCCCCACATGTCCAGAATTGCTAGAGAGTGGTTCCAGGAACACTCTTATGAGTTTAAACACTTCCGCTGGCCACCAAACTCCCCAGACATGAACATTATTGAGTATATCTGGGATGCCTTGCAACGTGCTGTTCGGAAGAGATCTGCACCCAATCGTACTCTTACGGATTTATGGACAGCCCTGCAACATTAATGATGTCTTTTCCCTCCAGCACTACTTCAGACATTAATCGAGACCATGCCACGTCGTGTTGCGGCACTTCTGCGTGCTCACGGGAGCCCTACGCGATATTAGGCAGGTGTACCAGTTTCTTTGGCTCTTCAATGTAAATAAAACATTCATGCATTAATCCGATTTTCAGCTTCTGAAACTGGTAACTTCAACAGCGAATCAAATATAACGGGAATCCCCGGTACCAGGAACATTCTGTCAAACAGTAACTAAACACTATAGGTGAAAATAATGGACGAGAAGTGAATTGGAACCTGACATGCTTAAGTTTAAAAGGAGTTCTTTACGAGGATATCCACATACCTGACACGTACTTCCTCATGCATTGCGCCGATTATAGTTTGTTTCGCGCATTTCTTTTCTGATGTTAGATTCATTATAACAGTCGCAACTAGACACAAATTCTACATTCGTGGAGACTAGCTACTAATTCTTCTTCTAAACGCCCATCTGTCCTTGTTCTTGCTACCTACCAGAACCTATCATGTTTATCTGTTCTGCTTCTAGGTATCAAAATGTGTGTCTTGGAGATTCTGTTCCCATCTGAGACATTTAGTCCTCCTACAAGTCCAGCTGTGGCGCATTCTTCTTATTTAGCCTGTGTCCATTTCTTAAATTACACCTAGCACAAGATATCTAATAAGTAATAAAAACCGCAATTTCTGCTCACTCTCGGCTACACGCCACCGCTACATTCTCACTGTTGTGCTAATTTTCTGTTCCTAATAAATATCAACAAACCTTTACTTCCCAAATTCCCCTTCTAGGGAGGGAAATAACAGATTACTCTGTGAGAAAAAAAATGGTTCAAATGGCTCTGAGCACTATGGGACTCAACTGCTGTGGTTATCAGTCCCCTAGAACTTAGAACTACTTAAACCTAACTAACCTAAGGACATCACACACATCCATGCCCGAGGCAGGATTCGAACCTGCGACCGTAGCAGTCGCACGGTTCCGGACTGCGCGCCTAGAACCGCGAGACCACCGCGGCCGGCTCTGTGAGAAAAAACTCAACGCATGCGTATTGTACCGCAAAACACTTTTATATCACCAGTATTCACTAGAGACTTTTACTTTTTGTTTATACTCGCATAATGTAGTCTAATGCGATCCAAAACACTTCCTTGCTCTAATGAACTTTCTTACGACCTGCCAATTTTAACAATTTCTTGGCAATTTATACATGCCTGTCTTAATTATGTACAAAAATATCTACATACTTCCTTACTCAATCTAGCATATGTACGTAAAAATACGTAGACATGTTTTCTTTTTTAATTAAACTGAAGTACGAAACTAAGTATTAGTATTTTAGTAGGTATGGATTGAAACAGTTGTCGACTGACAACCTAATTTGCATGCGACAAATGGTCAGACGTTTACTCAATAGTAATATCAAAGACAGGTGGCAAAGATTTTGCCAGTGTCATTAAGTCTCAAAGTTCGGATGAAAGTAAGAATGAATAGAAATAGTAAACATTTTTTGGCAAGCCTAAAAGTGTAAGTAAGCTAGAATAAACTTTTTAAAAATTCCTAAAATAACTATTCACATTCTTCTCAGCATCCTTTGGAAACCGAAGAAGTGATATTTCGGACAGCCACTGCAATTTATAGTGCTACAATAAGTCCGAGATATGACCGTATTTTTATTTCGAATGTTCTTCTGCACTTCATTAACACTATGCACAAAGTACAATGGCTTCGCAATGTTTATACAGGCCAGCCGCTTGGAGGCGCTGCGGTAGCGAACAGGCAGAAAAACTGTGTGACCTTCTTGCTACAACAATGAGTGACAACGAGAAAAATGTACAGGAATAGGACCGTTTTGAATATCAGTCATTTTGGTTGTGTTGATATGCTGCAGTGTCGTTAGTTCTTGAGCCGTGTGGCTCAGCTTCCTTCGAATTCCTGGGGTCCGTCTGTCCTTTGTTTGTTCACTTCTGAGATGTTCTTGTTCTGGTGGAGGCGCCGGCCTTGCGGCGGCAGCTCGATTTCAGCAATAGTGGCCGCGAGAGGGCGCTATCAGCAGTACGGCAGACGGAGTGATCGATGTGGAAGAGTCTGGTGGAGAGGTTCTGGCTGGACAGAAATAGCAGCGTGAGTTAGGACACGACCGCCAGAACAGACAAGAGGAGGCTCCATTTCTTTACAGGACAATAGGCCCACGGGTATTTGCGTTTGGTTGAAGGGATCATCGTCCGCCCTGATCGTTTTTCCACTGCTTAGTGACGTTCTTTAACTTCTGTTATTTGATGGAGTGGCTGTAGTGCTGTGATACTGGCCACGAATTTTGGGCCTCGTTACAAAACTCTGATTGATGGCTTAGCTGTTTGCTTACATGCATTTCCGAAAGAATGAGCTTGTATAGTGTTGCCTTGGAGGCAGTTGTTTCATATTTATTTAGTAAATGTCAGGAAGTCGTTTCTGAAAGTTTTTGTATGGAGTGTAGCCATGTATGGAAGTGAAACGTGGACGATAAATAGTTTAGAGAAGAAGAGAATAGAAGCTTTTGAAATGTGGTGCTACAGAAGAATGCTGAAGATTAGATGGGTAGATCACATAACTAATGAGGTGTTGAATAGGCTTGGGGAGAAGAGAAGTATGTGGCACAACTTGACTAGAAGAAGGGATCGGTTGGTGGGACATGTTCTGAGGTATCAAGGGATCACCCATTTAGTATTGGAGGGCAGCGTGGAGGGTAAAAATCGTAGAGGGAGACCAAGAGATAAATACACTAAGCAGATTCAGAAGGATGTAGGTAGCAGTAGGTACTGGGAGATGAAGAAGCTTGCACAGGATAGGGTAGCATGGAGAGCTGCATCAAACCAGTCTCAGGACTGAAGACAACAACAACAACAACAACAACAACAACAACAACAACAACAATCTGAAAGCCTACCTAACGTTCTATTCTAAATGTATCGTGATGTCTTCGAGGTAATGAGCGTGTATCCTTAAACCCTACTCTTGCACTGTGTAAGTTGGGGTCTTCTTCGGACTTGTTCTAAGTTGGATGGCTTTTTGGGTTAACCTTCCGTTTGTCAGCCACCTCTTTGAGTTGTTCTGGGTGTCTCTCATGTTTTGCTTTGATACTGCCGAATGGGGGTTGCGAGCCTTGGTTTATGCCCGATGCCTTTTGAGCCCTTGGTAGCACGGTGCATCCATAATGACTGTGGTTTCATAAAGTCTCTATCCTTTTTCAGACAGCACTTTTATTCCCCTCCTGTGTGTATTTATTAAAACTACTTCCGGACAAGTGGTATAAAACCGATCGTTAACACGCACCTTAGTGTGTTCTAGATTTGTCGGCGTGAGGGCCACGCCTTGTGGAAGACGACGCCGGTCTGATGGGGTGAAAGGGCGCCTGGACCTGTGACAACCGAGGGACGACGGTTTTGCAAACGGCTCATAGAATCAAGGGTTATGTAAAGCAGTTTACATGCTTTTGCAAAGCTAAGTTGAAAGCACATTTTGGGAGTGTCCCCAAAATAGTTGTGTTCTTACCTTGAATAGTTAATACTTTAAGAATTTTCCTGTTGTTTGTTTAACTGAAAGAAGTTGTAAGATTTTATTAAGTGTGGTGGAGTCGTTGATACTTTAATATTTTAAAAGCAACTTATACACATTTGGAAAGGTGGATTAATAGCGCATTTTGGGGAATGTCTCCCAAATGGTTGTTTTCTTGTATGGTTAATGCCTTTAGAAAATATGTTCCTGTTGCTTGCTTAACTGAACGAAATTGTAAGATTTTATTAACTATGGTGGACACACCGAGACTTTTAATATTTTAAAAGCAGATTATACACATTTATGAAGAGGGATTGAAAGCACATTTTGGGGTGTCTCTTAATTAGTTTTTATCATGCATGTTGAATACCTTTTTTCAAAAAAATTTCTTGTTTGTTAAACAGAAAGGAATTCTAAGATTTTATTAGCTATGGTGGACCCACCAGGAATGTAATATCTTAAAAGCAAATTATACACATTCGGAAAGGTAAGTTGAAGGTTATTTTGTAGGCGATTCTTAAATCGCTAATACCTTTAAAAAATTCTGTTGTTTGTTTAACTGAGAGAAAAATGTAAGATTATGCCAAACATTGTGCACTAATGGTACTTCAATATCTTAAAGAATTTGATACATATCTGCAAAGTTGTGTTGAAATCACATTTCTGGGATGGCTCTTAAGTTGTTTTTTCCGTTAACTGGTTAACACTTCTTTTAAGAACTGTGAAATTGCAAATATCCCTCAAGCGCTTGTGTAGGTCTTTATTTTACGCTACGTGTTTTTATTTAAGTCATTTAAACCATGTTATTATATTTCTTAAAACACCGGATATGTTTTCTTATTTAAAAAATTTGGGTCTTGCTTAAATAAAGTGTGTGAAGTAAATGGTGAAAGATGTTTTCCCTGAACGTTGCCTTGCCGTTCCACGTTTCGCTGGCTTTGTTTATAAAACTGAGTTTACGTTTTGATTGACCATGTCACATCTTACAGTTGTTTACAAATAATCAGTTTTGATTGTAACAAGATAGTTATTGTAAGGAATTAATGCAGTTATAAAAACCTCATGGAAGTGCCACCTAAAAGGAAGGTTTACAGCCAGAGATATAGAAAAGAGTGTATGTGGAGTACAAATATTGGTTGAAGCCTGTGCCAAGTTACTCAACTAAAGCTTATTGTAACTATTGCCAGTCCGAAATATACGAAAAAAGTAACGATTTGAAGAAGCTTTTGGAAACTAAAAAAACGTATAGCAAAATATGAATAATTTCTCAAAATAAGCAACTGACATTTTCTCCAGTACCAGTAAGAAGATGTAATTCTTGTGCAATAGCTGAGTGTACGTTATCTTTGTACATAGCTGAACATTGCTCAATTTCCAACATCGATCACTTGATTGCTGTGTGTAAAAAATGCTTTGTTGTTGTTGTTGTGGTCTTCAGTCCTGAGACTGGTTTGATGCAGCTCTCCATGCTACACTATCCTCTGCAAGCTTCTTCATCTCCCAGTACTTAACTGCAGCCCACATCCTTCTGTATGTGCTTAGTGTATTCATCTCTTGGTCTCCCTCTACGATTTTTACTCTCCACGCTGCCCTCCAATGCTAAATTTGTGATCCCTTGATGCCTCAGAACACGTCCTACTAACCGGTCCCTTCTTCTGGTCACGTTGTGCCACATATTCCTCTTCTCCCCAATTCTTTTCAATACTTCATCATTAGTTATGTGATCTACTCATCTAATCTTCAGCATTCTTCTGTAGCACCACATTTCGAAAGCTTCTAATCTCTTTCTGTCTAAATTATTTATCGTGCATGTTTCACTTCCGTACATGGCTACACTCCATACAAATACTTTCAGAAACGACTTCCTGACATTTAAATCTATACTTGATGTTAACAAATTTCTCTTCTTCAGAAACACTTTCCTTGGCATTGCAAGTCTACATTTTATATCGTCTCTATTTTACTACTTTAAGTGCCTCATTTCCCAATCTAATTCCCGCAGCATCACCCGACTTAATTCGACTACATTCCATTATCCTCGTTTTGCTTTTGTTGATGTTCATCTTATATCCTCCTTTCAAGACACTGTCCATTCCGTTCAACTGCTCTTCCAAGTCCTTTGCTGCCTCTGACAGAATTACAATGTCATCAGCGAACCTCAAAGTTTTTATTTCTTCTCCATGAATTTTAATACCTACTCCGAATTTTTCTTTTGTTTCCTTTACTGCTTGCTCAATATACAGATTGAATAACATCGGGGAGAGACTACAACCCTGTCTCACTCCCTTCCCAAACACTGCTTCCCTTTCATGCCCCTCGACTCTTATAACTGCCATTTGGTTTCTGTACAAATTGTAAATAGCCTTACGCTCCCTGTATTTTACCCCTGCCACCTTCAGAATTTGAAAGAGAATATTCCAGTTAACATTGTCAAAAGATTTCTCTAAGTCTAAAAATGCTAGAAACGTAGGTTTGCCTTTTCTTAATCTAGCTTCTAAAATAAGTCGTAGGGTCAGTATTGCCTCACGTGTTCCAGTGTTTCTACGGAATCCAAACTGATCTTCCCGAGGTCGGCTTCTACCAGTTTTTCCATTCGTCTGTAAAGAATTCGCGTTAGTATTTTGCAGCCGTGACTTATTAAACTGATAGTTCGGTAATTTTCACATCTGTCAACACCTGTTTTCTTTGGGACTAGAATTATTATATTCTTCTTGAAGTCTGAGGGTATTTCGCCTGTCTCATACATTTTGCTCACCAGATGGTAGAGTTTTGTCAGTATTGGCTCTCCTAAAGCTGTCAGAAGTTCTAATGGAATGTTGTCTACTCCCGGGCCCTTGTTTCGACTTAGGTCTTTCAGTGCTCTATCAAACTCTTCATGCAGTATGATATCTCCTATTTCATCTTCATCTACGTCCTCTTCCATTTCTATAACATTGCCCTCAAGTACATCGCCCTTGTATAGACCCTCTATATACACCTTCCACCTTTCTGCTTTCCCTTCTTTGCTTAGAACTGGATTGCCATCTGAGCTCTTAATATTCATACAAGTGGTCCTCTTTTCTCCAAAGGTCTTTTTAATTTTCCTGTAGGCAGTACCTATCTTACCCCTCGTGAGATAAGCCTCTACATCCTTACATTTGTCCTCTAGCCATTCCTGCTTAGCCGTTTTGCACTTCCAGTCGATCTCATTTTTGAGACGTTTGTATTCCTTTTTGCCTACTTCATTTACGGAATTTTTGTATTTTCTCCTTTCGTCAATTAAATTCAATATTTCTTCTGTCACCCAAGGATTTCTACTAGCCCTCGTCTTTTTACCTACTTGATCCTTTGCTGCCTTCACTACTTCATCCCTCAAAGCTACCCATTCTTCTTCTACCGTATTTCTTTCCCCCATTCCTGTCAATTGTTCCCTTACGCTCTCCCTGAAACTCTGTACAACCTCTGGTTCTTTCATTTTTTCCAGGTCCCATCTCCTCAAATTCTCACCTTTTTGCAGTTTCTTCAGTTTTAATCTACAGGTCATAACCAATAGATTGTGGTCAAAGTCCACATCTGCCCCTAGAAATGTCTTACAATTTAAAACCTGGTTCCTAAATCTCTGTCTAACCATTATATAATCTATCTGATACCTTTTAGTATCTCCAGGGTTCTTTCATGTATACAACCTTCTTTCATGATTCTTAAACCAAGTGTTAGCTATGATTAAGTTATGCTCTGTGCAAAATTCTACCAGACGGCTTCCTCTTTCATACATTTCTTCAATTTCTTCGTCATCTGCAGAGCTAGTTGGCATATAAATTTATACTACTGTAGTAGGCGTGGGCTTCGTATCTATCTTGGCCACAATAATGCGTTCACTATGCTGTTTGTACTAGCTTACCCGCATTCCTATTTTCCTATTCATTATTAAACCTACTCCTGCATTACCCCTATTTGATTTTGTGTTTATAACCCTGTATTCACCTGACCAAAAGTCTTATTCCTCCTGCCACCGAACTTCACTAATTCCCACTATATCTAACTTTAACCTATCCCTTTTTAAATTTTCTAACCTACCTGCACGATTAAGGGATCAGACATTCCACGCTCCGATCCGTAGAACGCCAGTTTTCTTTTACCTGATAACGACATCCTCTTGAGTAGTCCCCGCCCGGAGATCCGAATGGGGGACTATTTTACCTCCGGAATATTTTACCCAAGAGGACGCCATCATCATCTAATCATACAGTAAAGGTGCATTCCCTCGGGAAAAATTACGGCCGTAGTTTCCCCTTGCTTTCAGCCGTTCGCAGAACCAGCACAGCAAGGCCGTTTTGGTTAGTGTTACAAGGCCACATCAGTCAATCATGCAGACTGTTGCCCCTGCAACTACTGATAAGGCTACTGCCCCTCTTCAGGAACCATACGTTTGTCTCGCCTCTCAACAGATACCCCTCCGTTGTGGTTGCACCTACGGCACGGCTATCTGTATCGCTGAGGCACGCAAGCCTCCCCACCAACGGCAAGGTTTATGGTTCATGGGGGGGGGGGGGGGGGGTCGAAATCGACAAATGATACGGAATTACATAGAACGAAACGCACAGGCCCAATAAATTATATTCTGGCACTTCTTTTAAAAAAGGAAGTCTTAACTGACAATGGTGGCCAAAAATATAGTTTATTATCAGATGAATCAAAAGATGTAAGAATCAGGAAATATCTTGGGATCATCATATAATATTTTAGTTTTTGTAAAAAAGAGTAGTGTATGTTATTTCCGGTTTACAGTCACCGGAGACGTCTGATGCTGTTGGAATGGTATCAGCACTGGGGAGGTGCTTAATGATGCTTACTCACATGAATAGAATCGACTATAAAGGTACTTTTTGAAAATAATTATTTTTGAGGTACAGCATGCACTCTTTAAGAATGAAAAATTAGACCCTATAAAACTGTTAAATTCTTTGATTTTGCTACGTTCAGTCTCCAAAGAATTCTGTTGCCGACGGCAGCAAAAACCGACCAAGACTACATACGTATATCTCAAAATTGGAGACCAGTCCCCTATCTCGGGTATCTTTCTGAGATATGTGTAGAAATTTCCAGTTAATCATAAAGTCGGTATTGCAGGAATAAAAAAACTGTATTGATTTTAATGTGAAGTTAGAAGAATAATTCCAAAAAGGACTTCCAGCCAGATACAAAGCTTTAGAAAAAACGTCACTCTTGAATGGGGAAGAAACTTTTAAACAATCAAAATACACTTCATTAATAGGTCTGACGAAAAAAGTGACAAAATCTTTCAGCTGTGATGAACTATTTACTTCGTTGACTGGAATCCACTAGATGGGGACACTGTAACCGAATATAAAAAACCGATTGGAATAAACACCTTCCAGGATTTAAATGATTTCGCTATTGCTGTTCTGTCCTTACCACATTCTAATATCTCGTCGGGAGCCAACTCTAGATTAAAAACATGAGTTGCTCGACTTATGGTATCTTAGAACATGTTGTTAACCAAGTCGGTAAAGGAAGACCAACAGGAACTGAAAAAGTTTCAACTTATGTTTCAGTTAATCCAGTTGATGATCCTGTAGACTTCTTGTATTATGTTAAAATTTAAGTGAAAGTATCTAGCTAATAATTATGTTTTCATTCATGAAAGCGCAGCATAATATATACACCGTGACATCTTACATGGAACCTATAGGCAATGCATTCATCATTGCGAACAATTTTTACTATGTGACCAGTTGTGAAATCGCAAAAAATTAGCTGTTCAGTACTTTGTTTTCGGTGCCATTGACCTTTTTATGAAGAACAGCCAATTTTTTTCGCGATGTTAGGGATGGTCTCACAGTGCAAATTAGAGTTACGAGTGCATTATCCGGACTTTCAATGTAACATGTTTAAAACGTCACAGTTATATATATTTTATTTTATTGACAATCTAATGTACATAATTATAACTAGAAAATTTTGGTAGCTAAAGTATAATTTTTTATTTTGTCTCGTCGGACTGATAGGCTGAGACACGAATGATTTGCAGTTTCGGTGGAGTGGGACATTTGAGAGCATCATTCACGAATTTAATATTTTTCGTATTTTTGTAACTGTGCATACGTTAGAACTAATTTTGTTGTTAAAAATAACAACTCACATTCAATACCATATATCAATAACTTAATGTGCTTTTTAATCTTTCATACCAAGTTTGTAAAATATCGCTAGAATGAAAGCAAAATAGGACCATTAAAATATATTATAGTACATTGTCTGGCAACAACCAAGAGCTCAAAATAGATATATCATTTCCCGCTCTCGGATTATATTTGCTCTTAAGAAAGTTTAGCGGCATCTAGCGGATTATTAGTGAACGTTTTATACATATCTAGCGGGAATTTTTAACACTGGTTAGCGACTTTAAATTATGTACGACGGTAACACTGTACTGAGTTTCCTTTGGCGGAAAACGACAGCATCACAGGTATTCATAGACGCTTGCAGAATGTCTACGGAGACATGTCAGTGAACAAAAGCACGAGTGAGTCGTTGGGCAAGGGATCTGTCATCATTGCAACAAAACCTATCCGATTTCTAAGGTGCCGACCGGCCACACATAACAGTGAGACCTGCAATGTGGGACCGTGCTGACACTCTCATTCGAGATCGACAGATCAAAATCAAGCACTCTGCGTACCCTGCTGCCTGACAGAAGACGTAAAGAGCAACGAAGGAGTATCTGTTTTGCCGAACGAAGGATGCACTCCGTGGAAAACAGTACGTAGATGATGGGGGGGGGGGGGGGGGGGGTTACTGACGCAGCAAGACTTTACCTCCGACGTCAACCAGCAAAGTGGTACCAAGCAGGCATACAGGCCCTGCCAGTAAGGTGGCCTAAGGCCGTCGAAGTGCACAGAGATTATGTTGAAAAATAGGGCTTTGTAGCCAAAAGTGTGTGAAATAATATGGTGTACTGGAATCCTGAACAAAACCAACCTTCTTTCAGAAAAAAAAAAAAGTGGCTATACTAACTGAATTCCGCTTATATAATGTAGTAGGGAGAATACGTGATAAAATGGTAGGTATTTTGAGGATATACAAGGTGTATAATTTAGTACACAGAGCGACCAACTCTGGCACCAAAAATGGCTCTAACTGGGCTGGGTATCGAGTAGAACTAGTTGACACATACATCATTCCATACTGCTTCAGCTCCGTGATAGAGTTCATAAGTTGTGGTGGTTGTGCTAGTGGTAGCAGGCCTGTCTCTCAGCGAGCCACGACCAGATATTTCTGGTGTGTGAGAGGTCTGGGGAACGTGCTGGTCTAGGCAACAACAGAAACACCCTTTGTATCGAAGTAAGTCAGGAAAGAACTGCAACATCTGGTTTTTTTGTTATCTTGTTGCAAGATATCGTGAGGGAGACCTCGATGGTAGGGGAGAGCCAACTGCCTTAGAAATATAAAAGATACTGTTCAAATTACGGACTATGCGAAATAGTGGTGAGTATGTTGTGTAGGCAGAGGCACCACGTACTGTATCGCAGGTACTGGACCTGTACGACGATGAGGAATACAATCAAGCAAAGTTCGTTTCCTTGGAGCTTTCACACACGGGTACATCTATAATGAGGCTGAACGCAAAACTGCATGTCGTCTGAAAAGAAGTGTTGCTAGACCTGTGTCCACCGTTGGCGCATCTCTCTGGGTTGCTGCATCAGGGGTAGCTGCAATAATGGTCACCTTACTGACATTTCGTGGTGCTCCATGCGCCGTCGCACTGTTGTTGCGGATATTTGCCTTGGTGCAAACAAGCACATTTCTTGCCACAAGGCACATGATGTCAATGTACGATCCAGCACAGCAAAGTGAGCTGTATGTCTGCCATCTGGGACGCTGGTTGAATGGAGCCCTTGTGATCCTGAATTTAACTAAGTGCAGTGCTGAACACGTCGATTCCATATTCGCCTAATACTTGTTGAATCCCGACCAAAGCGAACACCAGAACCGCTGAACGATAGACCGCAGTCTCGATAGGCCGTGATCCTGTTGCTGTTGAATGCCGACACGTGCTAACAAACAATTTTTCTCCTCACACGAGACATAACACACCCCTTCCAAACAACCGATATTCATATGCGTTTTCTGAATGAGAAACCTGCTGGTAGTCTGTCCTTTCACACAGGATGTGGACGGCACTACTACTACCTTCCGCTGCGTTGAATCGTTAATGATATCCTTATCGAACTTCATATAAATTTGACGTGTGTTCCGAGTCACCTTCACAGTGTTGGAATTTAATGCCCAGGAACTTGTGTACTGTATGTATTGCATCGGTCCATTTAAATTTTTTTGTTCCCCAGCAAAATATTATCCTCAAATACAAGTTAGTAAAGTATTAATTTTAATTTGTTGGCGAATGATGGGAGAAGAGCGGCGCGTGGGAAGAGATATTTTTTAATTGAGAATCTGTAGAAAAAATTGTTACATATCGTCCTCAAAGGACTTCCGAACCGCCATCTATCTTCGTTCGAAAATCAAGCGAATGTAGTGCCCAGATGACTCACGTGGAAGCGGTGGAGGTGCGGAGCATTCATTAGTCTAAGTGGCGCCATCCACTGCCCGCCACTGACGCGAGAACAGTATGTCTAATGGAGCTTCTTAGACGGCAGTCTTAGCATTGCATCGATTTTGGGCTGACGTGATATACAGTGATGGAAAAAAAATGGTAACACTAAGACGGAGATGCGTGGCATTATCGAAAGTTGGCTGGCATATTTCTACATCTGAAAGATAATGTCTAATCAGATTTCGCGCCAGATCGTCAGAGTGGCGCTGAGGATGTAAATCAAGTTTGTTCTTAATATACGCTGTTCTTAATATACGGTGGACCTGATGGGATACCAGTTCGATATTACACAGAGTACGCGAAGGAACTTGGCCCCCCCCCCCCTTTCTTGCAGCAGTGTACCGTTGGTCTCTACAACTGCGTAACGTTCCAAAAGATTGGAAAAGGGCACAGGTCATCCTCGTTTTTAAGAAGCGACGCCGAACAGATGTCCAGAACTATAGACCTATATCTCTAACGTCGATCAGTTGTAGAATTTTGGAACACGTATTATGTTCGAGTATAATAACTTTTCTGGAGACTAGAAGTCTACTCTGTAGGAATCAGCATGGGTTTCGTAAAAGGCGATCGTGTGAAACCCAGCTCGCACTATTCGTCCACGAGACTCAGAGGGCCATAGACACGGGTTCACAGGTAGATGCCGTGTTCCTTGACTTTCGCAAGGCGTTTGATACAGTTCCCCACAGTCGCTTAATGAACAAAGTAAGAGCATATGGACTATCAGACCAATTGTGTTATTGGATTGACGAGTTCCTAAGATAACAGAACCCAGCATGTCATTCTCAATGGAGAGAAGTCTTCCGAAGTAAGAGTGATTTCAAGTGTGCCGCAGGGGAGTGTCGTAGGACTGTTGCTATTCACAATATATATATAAATGACCTTTTGGAGAACATCGGAAGTTCACTGAGGCTTTTTGCGGATGATGCTGTAGTGTATCGAGAGGTTGTAACAACGGAAAATTGTACTGAAATGCAGGAGCTTCTGCAACGAATTGACACATGGTGCAGGGAATGGCAATTGAATCTCAATGTAGACAAGTGTAATGTGCTGCGAATACATGGAAAGATAGATCCCTTATCATTTAGTTACAAAATAGCAGGTCAGCAACTGGAAGCAGTTAATTCCATAAATTATCTGGGAGTAGGCGTTAGGAGTGATTTAAAATGGAATGACCAAATAAAATTAATCGTCGGTAAAGTAGATGCCAGACAGATTCATTGGAAGAATCCTAAGCAAATGCAGTCCGAAAACAAAGGAATTAGGTTACAGTACACTTGTTCGCCCACTGCTTGAATACTGCTCACCTGTGTGGGATCCTTACCCGATAGTATTGATAGAAGAGATACAGAAGATCCAGCAGAGAGCAGCGAGTTTCGTTACAGGATCATTTAGTAATCGCGAAAGTTACGGAGATGATAGATAAACTCCAGTGGAAGACTCTGCAGGAGAGACGCTCAATATCTCGGTACGGGCTTTTGTTGAAGTTTCGAGAACATACCTTCACTGAGGAGTCAAGCAGTATATTGCTCCCTCCTACGTATATCTCGCGAAGAGACCATGAGAATAAAATCAGTGATATTAGAGCCCACATAGAGGCATACCGACAATCTTTCTTTCCACGAACAATAGGAGACTGGAATAGAAGGGAGAACCGATAGAGGTACTCAAGGTACCCTCCGCCACACACCGTCAGGTGGCTTGAGGAGTATGGATGTAGGTGTAAATGTAGAACGGTCGTGAGCGTTACTTTGAGATTGGAAGTGGGAGAGTTGATGTTGGTCAGGAATGCCTTTAAGGCGATAAAGACGGCAACACTTCACTGAGTTTGAACGACGTCGTGTAACAGGGCTATGAGAATTTGGGTGTTCCTTCTGCGATACGACGGAAGACTTGGCAGGAATGTAGCCACTGTACATGATTGTTGGCAGTGTTGGTCACGGGAAGCTTCGGTCTTAAGAAGACCAGACTCTGGACGGCCACGTAGCGCTGCTGACGGGTAACACCATCATGTTTGGCGTATGCCTCTTCCTCATCGTAGTTCATATGCAGCAGCAACCTGAGCAGCAGTTGGCACCACATTGGCCGGCCGACATGGCCGCACGGTTCTAGGCGCTACAGTCTGGAACCGCGCTGCCGCTGCGTCGCAGGATCGAATGCTACCTCGGGCATGGATGTGTGTGATGTCCTTAGGTTAGTTAGGTTTAAGTAGTTGCAAGTTCTAGGGCACTGATGACCTCAACAGTTAAGTCCCATTGTGCTCAGAGCCATTTGAACCATTTTTTGGCACCACAGTGACGCTTACAAATCGCTTACTCCGAGCCAGAAGCCCTGTTGTCAGCAGTTCACTTGACACAACAATGACACAGTGAACTGTTACAAATCGGTTACTTCAAAGAGAGCTCCGAGCCAAACGCACTGTGGCGTCTATTCCACTGTCCCCAGACCGCCGCCTTTTGCGAGTTCAGTGGTGTCAAGAGAGAGCTCGTTGGAGGGCAAGGAGAAGGCCTGTTGTATTTACTAATGAAAGCTGGTTCTACCTCGGTTCCAGTGATGGGCGTGCATTGCTTACAAGGCCTGCAACCAACCTGTCTGCACTGGCTCTACACTTGAAGTGCACGCAGTCTGACTGCACGCCCTGACTTCATATATGTAAGTCAGTCTGGTGATTCGACCTCTTGAGCTACCATTCATGAACAGCATTCCAGGGTGTGATTTTACAGAGGATAAAGCTCGCCCACATACCGTTCTTGTAGCTCAGCATGTTCTACTGAGCGTCAACATGTCGCTTTCGGCTGCTCAATCACCAGATCTGTCTCCAATCGAATAAATAAGGGACACCATCGGACGACAACTCCAGGGTCCCTCACAGCCATCATTAACAGTCCATTGCTGACCGGTCAAGTGCAACCGGCATGAAACTACTTCCCACAAACTGACACCCACCACCTGTACAACACAATGCGTGGTTCTCTGCTTGCTTACATTCAACATTCTGGCTGTTACATCAGTTATCAATGTATCACCATTTCGCATTTGCAATGACTTATCGCGCACTTATCAACTTGTGATCTTACGATGTTAATCACATAAATACGTTACGTAGACAAGTGCATTCACGAAATTTTATTACTCTACATTAATTATTTTCAGGTGTTGATATTTTTCCGTCAGTGTATCTTTGAATTAGGCTAAGTTAAATGACAGTTAGGGACATTAATTCTAAGACGCAGAATATCTGTGTTATTATTTTCAAAATGTTATCAGATTTTTGGTTCAGTGATCAGTCATTTATTTTAGTAAATGAATATGTATGACTATGGTGAGTTATTTTCAATTAATTGCACCGAGCGCAGTTACTTTTCATCGGTAAAAGCTGCATGACGCTGCGACAATTATTTATTATTTTTTTACCAACTCGTATTCTTTGGAGTTTAGCCACGTTTTGAGTCAGCTGCCGTGGTAGAGAGCGTGTGTAAGTGTATAGGCAGCCTAGACCGGAGCGGTGGAACATTAATAATATTAGCGCAAGTCAGATGCGTATTCTAGGATCCATTCATGATTTTTATTCGGGTAAATTAATATGTCTAGGGGATTTTTATTACAGCTCCTTAACAGCGGTGGCTCACCCGAGATAAACTGTGAAAACTTGAACATAGAGCTCGGTTTGCAATCGTTATTCAACTTATTTTACAAAAAAATCGCCACAATATTGATAAATCACAATCATGTGACATACAGATTTAATGAAACCTCCTATATTAAACAAAAATTACTTAACGTCGCTGTTATTTGCGGATGATTAGCTACTCAGGTCGGGAGATGAAAGACAAGAGGCATTGTACAAATTGAAGTATGTCCACAGAAAATATAGTATGAAAATACACAGATGAGCAAAACGTGAAGACGAGATTAACTTTCGCATGATGTTTCACAGTCAAATGACACAACTCGATGAATATTGGACCGTAATTAGAAAGAACTGCAACTGTATACTACACAAGGTAACTGGAAGAAACACAGAAATGGCAATTTTATTCAAAGACAGTAACTGGGTCTCTGCGATTTATGTTCGTTCATTAGACATCACGAAATAAGGGACATCGTTCTAATAGGATGTGTGGTCACAACGGTCTGCAACGTGTTCCAACGCTGTGCACAAGGCTATTAAGGACTTCTTGTTGTAGGACCTTCCATTCCTCCATCAGCGCAGTTCACAGCTGCTGGATAGTCTTTGGTATACATGGACGCGCTGAAATGCGTCACCCCAACGTAATTAGCACGTGATCGATGGGATTTAAAATCGGTATATCAGGCAGGCCATTTCGTTCGTCGGATATCCTCTCGTTCCAAGAGCTCCTCATATGCGCTGTTCGATGCTGTTACGCTTTGTCTACATCTACGTCTATTTCTACATGGATACTCTGCAAATCACGTTTAAATACCTGGCATAGGGTTAATCAAACCACCTTCACAATTCTCTATTATTCCAATCTCGTATAACGCGTAGAAAGAACGAACACCTATATCTTTCCGTACGAGCTTTGATTTCCCTTATTTTGTCGTGGTGATCGTTTCTGCTTATGTAGGTCGGCGTCAACAAAATATTTCTAGATAATACAAAACGTGCTGCACTTCTTTGAACTTTTTCGATGTACTCCGTCAGTCCTACCTGGTAAGGATCCCACACCGCGCAGCAGTATTCTAAAAGAGGACGGACTAGCGTAGTGTAGGTAGTCTCCTTAGTAGCTTCATTTTCTAAGTGTCCTGCCAATAAAACTCAGTCTTTGGTCAGCCTTCCCCACAACATTTTCTGTGTTCCTTCCAATTTAAGTTGTTCGTAATTCTAATTACTAGGTATTTAGTTGAATTTGCGGCCTTTAGCTTTGACTGATTTATAGTGTAACCGATGTTTAACGGATTCCTTTTAGCAGTCAAGTGGATGACCTCACACCTTTCGTTATTTAGGATCAACTGCCAATCTTCGCACCATACTTACATCTTTCCTAATTCTTTTTGAAATTTGTTTTGATCTTCTGATGACTGCTACTCGATAAACGACAGTGTCATGTGCAGACAACCTAAGACGACTGCTCAAATTGTCTCCCAAGTCGTTTATAAGGAACAGTAAAGGGCCTATAACACTACCTAGGGGAACGCCAGAAATCGCTTCTGTTTTACTCGAGGACATTCCGTTAATTACTACGTACTGTGACCTCTCAGACAGGAAATCACGAATCTAGTCACATAACTGAGACGATATTCCATAGGCACGCAATTTCACTACAAGCCGCTTGTGTGGTACAGTGTTAAAAGTCTTCCGGAAATCCAGAAATACGGAATCAATTTGAAATCAATTGTCGATTGCACTTAGAACTTGGTGCGAGTAAAGAGCTAGTTGGGGTTCACAAGAACATCTTTTTCTAAATCCGTATTGTGTGCGTCAATAGACCGTTTTCTTCTAGGTAATTCATAAAAATACACGTTCCAAAATCCTGCTGCATACCTTTTGAATGTTGGTGTGATCTGAGCAACTTTCGAGTCTTTGAGTACGAATCGTTCGTCGAGCGAACGGTTGTATATGATTGTTAAGTGTGGAGCTATTGTGTCTGCATATTCTGAAAGGAACGTAATTGGTATACAGTCTGGACCAGAAGACTTGCTTTTATTAAGTGATTTAAGTTGTTCAAAATTTCGAGGATATCTATTTGTACGTTACTTGTGTTGACAGCTGTTCTTGATTCGAATTCTGGAATATTTACTTCGTCTTTTGTGAAGGCATTTCGGAAGGCTGTGTTTAGTAACTCTACTTTGACAGCACTGTCTTCGATAGTATCTCCATTGCTATCGCGCAGAGAAGGCATTGATTGTGTCTTGGCGCTAGCATACATCACGACCAGAATCTCTCTGGATTTTCTGCCAGGTTTCGAGACGAAGTTTCGTTGTGGAAATTATCAGCATCTCACATTAAAGTCCGCGCAAAATTTGGAGCTTCTGTAAAAGCTCGCCAATCTTTGAGATTTTGCGTCTGTTTAAATTTGGCATTTTGTTATTGTTGTTTCAGCAACAGTGTTCGTACCCGTTTTGTGTACGAAGGGGGATCAGCTCCTTTGTTTGTTAATTTATTTGTATAAATGTCTCAATTGCTGCCGATCTACTACTTTGAATTCAAGCTACAACTGGTCTGCACTTACATTGTTAATTTGTAACGAGTGGATATTGTTTCTTAGGAAAGTGTCAAATGAATTTTTATCTGATTTTTTGAATAGGTATATTTTTCGTTTATTTTTGGATGATTTGTGGGTTACAATATTGAATCGCGCTACGACAACCCTTGTCGTCCATAGAAATGTAGTCTGGACGCACGTGGGAAAGGAGGGAATTCTCGCAATAAAGTTGACCGGTCAGTGTATTTCTTCAAAGATTTGGTCGCCCATGCAACATTATGCCTCCTCACATCATAACACCTGGACCACCAAAACGATCAAATTCGACAATGTTCCTGGGTGCATTGCGTGTTCCCGCCTCTCACCATATAAGGGTACGTCCAGAATCACTTCTTAGATTGAATCTGTTCTCTTCCGAGACGAGCATGTAGCCCCACCTCTTACTGGTCCAGTGCTCTTGGCACCATTGCATACGGTACCGTCGCTGTGCGTGTGTCAACGGAACATTACGTATTGGTCGTAGAGCAAAGAGATCACCGTGCCACTGTGGAGCGTGAGATTCCGTGCATTGCCATCCTGTTAAATATGGTTCCAATTGCACCCTCTGTTTGATGTTTGTCATTTCTGCACAATAAAGCAGTCATCTGATGCTGTAGTTGAGGGTGGACGACCACTTCCTTTCTTTCACGCAACAATATCTGTGGTTCGGAACGCTCCTCGTGCACGTGAAACGTGTACGCACAAAGGTATACCGACGGACGGAGTCCAACAAGAACGACGATACAGGAAATGTGCAAAATATTGTAGTTGGTAGGAATGCTACTTAGAGGATATGAACCAAATCTGCAAAGATTGGAGCGAACGAAATAGATGTTTTGGCAGGTGATGCTCACAAGCCACACATTAGCTCCAGAGAAATTGCAAGTACCTCTGGAGTAAGGCAGGTCAGGATTGCTTGCATTTTGCGACAAAACAGCTCCCACTGAATCATGTGTCTTTTCACCAGCAGATTAACCAGCGGGATTGCTGCAGACACATGGAATTTTGTCACTCGGTTCTGATGCGACATCAGAAAATAGGTTCAAAGAATTCCCTTTACCGATGAAGCTACCTCTACGAATCATCGAAAGCTGAATGTAAGAAATACGAGCAAGCATTATTGAGTCGCTAAGAATCCGCGCTTGCTGAAGTAGGTTGATCATCACAGGTGGTGGTGTGTGAATGTTTTGTGCAGGATAATTGGAGATTGGTTCTTATTTCATTGAAATAGCTTTATGGTTAAAAGGTTCGCATCATTTCTTGCCGAAGTGCTACCGACTTCCCTACAGGAAGCACCTCTTGAAATACGGAGATGTATGTTCTACCAGCACGATGGGTAACCGACGCACTGCTAGCTTGTGTCTAGGATACCGCTCAGTTGGCTTGCGCGTTTGCCTGATTTGATGCCACTGGCTGTTTCTCAGGGCTAGAATCAAAGATGATGTCTACGCACAAGTACTGAAGACCCAAGAGGATTTAAAACCTCGCGTTTTGATAGAATTTGCGGTGATATTGAAGGAATTTGTAAAGTCTGCCCAGAACTCTACGCACCAGCGACTGCCATCTCTACAAATTTGCCGCTCCGACTTGAGACGTCTGTCGTAGCGTTGAACCAACTTTCAAATACCCTCACCACAGAAGGCAGTCTCCTGTGCTTTCCTCCAATTTTCTACGCTGGTCTGCAGTTCACTGTCTGTGCCAAAACGTTGTCTCCATAGCAGCGGTTCATTTGATCAGAGATGAAAATCAGAGACAGCCAAGTCCTGGCTGTTTGGTGGTGATCAAACGCTTCCCATCGAAAACAGGAGCGTTCTCATTGCCCTTGCAGTGAGCGACCGAGAACTGTCATGAAGGAACTGCATGAAAAATTACGTTATTAGGGGGTGCATGAAATCGGGCGGAATCTCTGGGCAGGCACCGATACTTGGCGGGAGATACCATTTTCTAGGCATCATTACGCACTCACTGTGGCCTCAGAACTGAGAAGAGCGACGCGACGCTATCTACGGGCATACTAGAGATACTGCCCAACATATATGTGCAAAGCTTCATCGGATTTTCACTGTGGTTTCCGTTTCGCGACTGATCGTTCCTTACTTTCTGAACAGCCTTAGTGTTTCTTTTTCCATTTACGGTGGTAGAGTTTAAAAAGTTGTTCAAAAACGGTTTAAATGGCTCTGAGCACTATGTGACTTAACATCTGAGATCATCAGTCCCCTAGACTTAGACCTAGTTAAACCTAACTAACCTAAGGACATCACACACATCCATGCCCGAGGCAGGATTCGAACCTGCGACCGTAGCGGTCGCGCGGTTCCAGACTGAAGCGCCTAGAACCGCTCGGCTACATCGGCCGGCTAAAAGTTGTTCTGTAAGTACTTCCGAAGTAAAATACGAGACATCAAACTCAGTCTGTTGTAAAGGTAGGTAAGAAGCCAACTCCACATTTAAAGATGTAAGTAGGCTGTTTAGGTTTTTTTATTGGTAACGCAACATAGCGCTCTGTATGAAAAATCACTGGCTGTGCTGTGTGCGTCAGTGGCTGGTTGGCATTGTTGTAATACTCGCCATTGTAGAGTTGGGCAGCTGGATGTTAACAGCGCGTAGCGTTACGCAGTTGGAGGTGAGCCGCCAGCAGTGGTGGATGTGGGGAGAGAGATGGCGGAGTTTTGAAATTTGTAAGAATGGATGTCATGAACTGATACATATATTATGACTATTAAGGTAAATACATTGTTTTTTATCTATTAAAATCATTCATTCGCTAACTATGCCTATCAGTAGTTAGTGCCTTCCGTAGTTTGAATCTTTTATTTAGCTGGCAGTAGTGGCGCTCGCTGTATTGCAGTAGTTCGAGTAACGAAGATTTTTGGTGAGGTAAGTGATTTGTGAAAGGTATAGGTTAATGTTAGTCAGGGCCATTCTTTTGTAGGGATTTTTGAAAGTCAGATTGCGTTGCGCTAAAAATATTGTGTGTCAGTTTAAGCAAAGTCTTGTATAATTTTTCTAAGGGGACGTTTCAAAGAAACATTCATTGACGTTCTTAAGGCCCACGGACGACGATAAACGTAATTCATAAGAGTAAGAAATGTAACTACGAAGTGTGACAACAGGTCTTGAAAACATAATCTTACCGTTTTAAGATTCATTATAAGCCACTAGAAAGAATTGAGACAGCTCCTAAGGCTATGTAATCTAAGAATAGGTCTGATGTAGCTGCATATTACTTCTTAAGATTAGGTTTTAAGGTCCCGTCGACGACGATGTCTTTAGGGGAAGGGTGTGTAAGTAAATCGATTGTATTCTTTCTTGAGGAACCATCCCTGTATTTGCTTCAAGCGATTTGGAGGAAACCTCAGTATGAATGGTGGGACGCGTGTTTCAATCATCAACGATTGGTAACATTATTCACAACTAAATATTTGTTTTGAAGGAATGAAGTATGTTACAGGTGGATACGTAGCAATACAACGTTTTTCATATACACAGCCTGGGAAGAAGATATCAAAATATGATCTTGATAAGATCTGCATCCAAACGAATCCTTATGTATTTAACAAAACGTGCAGGAACTACAAAGATCGTTATTTTCCCAACCTAAAAATGTTGAAAAAATTACTTACGTTCTACAATTAGTGAGGAATGGTTATCCGGTTTGGAAACAGTATCATTAGCAGACAGGTGGCGCGGAATGTCACGGGCAACAGTGTGTAACACGTATGTTGCAAAATCTTAACTGTCAGAACTAGTAGCAATACACCCTGCCTCTCTTATAAACGTGCTTGGACAACTCCAAGACTCATATTTCGGGGTAGAAACCAAGAACGTTCCTCAGCCCCCTACGTTTCTGTCCCGTACAAACCGCGCAGATAAAATTGCGGAAATAACAGCTCACACAGACGCTCAGAAACATTCGCTCTTTACACGCTCCATCCACGATTGTAACGGGAACAGACTTTAATATTTGGTGCAATGAGAAAGATCCTCTGGCACCCTGTTTACAGCGATTCGCAGAATATAGCTGAATGGACTATATAGCACATACAAAAACTAGGAGAAAGTAAGACGAGAATTAAGGTCAGTTTACATTTTTACATAGGTACTCAAATTTATGTGCTACTTTGAAATTAAATCGTCGTCGTCTTTGTGTTTCCCTTATCCAGCATCAAGCAAGGTGGGACATTTATGGAACTGCTCTGTCACGCCGAGCTAGGACATTTATGATACTTCTCCACTTTCCTCCGTCTTTCCACCCATTCTTCATCTTTAACTGGTTTGTTCCATTGCAGATTTCTTTTTCTTAAACTAGTCATGACCGACTAAAACCTTCTTATTCTGAATCTCAAACTTGGTATCCATAATTCGTTTCGGTATTCTTTCACCTTGCATTCTCTTTACATGTCCAGACCATTTTAACCAACTCTGTTCTGTCATTCAACTTTTCTACTCCAGTTTCCTTCTTAATATTTTCATTGATCACTTTGTCTCTCCTCGTTTTCCCTACCGAACTTCTTAGGAATTTCATTGCACTGGCTTAGATTCTACTCTTTTCTTATAATTGTCCAGGACTCCAATGCGGATGTCGGTTTGGGCCCTAAAGTACATCTTGTACAGCACTTCCTGACACTTCACTGGCACCTCCATTCTCCAAACTAAGCCCCCCGTACACTGGTAAAATGCATTTCTCTGATGTTCCCTGTTGTTAATTTCCAGCTCCGTTCTTGCGTTTTCCATTACCTCTTCCTAGATATTTAGAGTTTTTAAATATCCTTACTGATGGTTCCTCACGACACAATATCTTAGGGTAACGTCGATAGCATCATCTCCCTGTATCTGTAAGCTTCTTTTGTCACTTTCACGATTTAATCCATCACCATTATAAATACTAATGGTGACATCACAGTTCAGTATCTCAACCCCGTAACATTCCAAAATCATTTCTTCCAGTTTGGCTCTGGACAGAGCTGAAGCTATTGTCATACATTGCTGAAAAAAATTCAGCTACTTGTTTGCCAGGTCCCTTGAAATTACTTGTTCATTCTTATTTTGTCTTGCAGTGTATATTATATATATTGTTTCACTTTTTGTAAAATTACGAGCGGTATTCGGCATGTAATTTCCAATCGGCCACAAAATCGAAATCACTCTGAAAATAAAAAAATTATTTGCAACAGTCAGTTGCAACTTCCAGCTACTTATCCACACAGTTGCCGCTCCGGCTTACACATCGTCGTAGCGTTGTACCAGCTTTCCAATACCCTGGTCATAGAAGGCAGCCGCCAGTGCTCTTCGCTAATTCTCTACGCTGGTCTGCAGCTCGTTGTCTGTGCGAGAATGTTGCCGTTGTAGCCAGCTGTTCGTGCGAGCAACGATGGAACTCAGAGGGAGCCTTTACGGACTGTGTTGTGGGTGATCAAACACTTCCCATCGAAAACGCTGCAAGAGCATTTTCATTGCCACTGCAGAATGCGGCTGAGAATTGCCTTCAAGTAGGAAACGAATGACAGTTATATGGGCTGCATAGCTTCAGGCGGAATTTCTACTAGTCTTCGAAATTGGCGGGAGACACTACTTTCTAGGCATCTTTACGTGCCCACTGTACGCTCAGAACTGAAAAGGGCGACGTGACGCGTTCGATGGGTATAATAAAGACACTGCCCAACACATCTGTGCAAAGCTTCATCCGATTTTCACAGTGGTTTCCATTTCGCTACCGAACGGAACTTTTATTTTTATATTGAACATAGGAAGATTATCTCTCGAGTGAAATAAAGATTTTTGTTTGGTAACAGTTTGGTTTTGTATTAAATTAAAATGAACCTTCAGTAGTGTGTTATGAACAACGATGCACAGACGAATAGCAGTTTCATGTGTCGATAAAATAGAGAAAATTGCTAAGATTATATTTCACTTCACCGAAGTGTTTAAAATAAAACAGACTGTTTTAGAAAATTTCTTACTTATTTCACTTTTTAAGTGAAGTGGGAGGTGAATGGCCACAGTAATAGTGTAATGTGTTGTATGTATATTCGGAGGTGAGAAGGGGAGGGGCGGCAAGCGGCTACCAACGAGAAACGACGTGCTGTCTCGTTGGGTCGGAAATGGCGTGAAATGGTGGAAACCACGTAGGAGGGGGAGGTGGCTTCACTCTATATTCTAGCCCCTGCTGCGAAATCATATCTTTCGCTTCTCCTGGATCCTGCGTGTGCATAGGTAGAATAAAGTGTACTGACACACAATAAGCACGGATTCAGAAAACGTCGTTCTTGTGAAACAACTCTTTATTTTCACGAAGTAGTGAGTGCTATCGGCAGGCGATCTCAAATTAATTTCATATTTTTAGGTTTGACACCGTTTCTCACAAGTGACTTCTAATCGTATTGCGTCCCTAGCGAGTATCACATCAATAGTGCCACTGGATTCCTGATTTCCTCTCAGAGAGGTCACAGAAGGTAGTAATCGACGGAAAATTATCGAGTAAAACCGAAGTGATATGCGGCGTTCCCCAGGGAAGTGTTACAGCTCCTCTGCTGCTCTTAATATTAGGAGACAATTTGGGCCGTCCTCTTAAACTGTTTGCAGATGATGCTGTCGCTTACCCCCTAGGAAAGTCACCAGAGGATCAAAACCAATTACAAAATGATACAGACACGGTATCTGTATGTTGCGAAAAGTTTTCAATTGTCTCTCATTAAGGAAAAGTTTTGAGGTCATCCACATGAGGACAAAAAGAAATCCCTTAAATTTAGGTTACATGATAAATCACACAAATTTAAAGACTGTTACTTCGAATAAATAGCTAAAAGTTATGAACAACTGGAACTGGAATCATCACATAGCTAATGTTGTGGGGAAAGCAAACCGAAAGGCGACGTTTTATAGGCAGAACAGTTAGAAGATGCAAAAGGTCTAGCAAAGTGTCTACATTACACTTGTTCGTTCTACGCTAGAGTATTGCTGTGCTGTGTTGGCTCTTACTAATAGGATTGACGGAGAACATCGAAAAGTTCAGAGAAGGGTAGCTCATTTTGTATTGTCGTGAAATAGGGGAGAGAATGACACAGACATGATAAGCGAGTTGGGATGGCAATCATTGGAAAAAAGGCGTTTTTCGTTAGGGCGAGATCTTTCCACGAAAATTCAGTCACTAACTTTCTCCGCTGAATGTGAAAATATGTAGTTATCGCCAACGTACACCGGGAGGAATGACCATAATAAAGTAAGAAAAATCAGAGCTCGTGCAGAAAGAATTTACCGTTCATTTTTCTCACGCGCTGTTAGAGAGTGGAACGGTAGAGAAATAGTCTGAAGGTGGTTCAAAGAACACTCTGCCAGGCACTTCAGTGTGAATTCAGGGTAGTCATATTGATGTAGATGAAGCAGTTTAATGATACTTAGATTGTTAATGCAACGTGCCGTATATAATTAGTTTCTGACGACTATTACCTTTGTTAGTATATATCTTAACTCGTTCCCCAGTCTCGAAAATTCTTCTTCGTTACGAGATTCATGTAACTATGAACGAAATTACTTGTAACTTGTGTCTTTGATTGCGACTGTGTACCGTCAGGCACTTGCGAGGGTGTTAATTATATCACACTGAGGAGGAAGTTGTAGCCTCCTGGTTACTGATACTCGGAGATTGGCAATAACTAATGTTGAAGCATCTGTCCGTGCTGCATGCGCAGCTGCACTGCTGCTGTTCTGTCTGCGCGTATGCAACCAACACGCTACCGTCAGTCTGCCATACGGACTGTGGCGAAATGTGCCGCCGCGCCGGAACATGCCTGCTCGTGCGCAGGAGCAGCAGTCCGCTCGCCATTGGCTCGTTCTCTGGAGTGGGCGTGGCGCGGGCCACATGATTGGCAGCCGGATCAGGACTCGTCATACCAGACTCACGCGGTCGCCGTTCTCGGCGCTGCTGTCGCCGCATCCCGACAAGTTCTCACAAATCGAAACCTGTGCCATTCCCTTGTTCGTCAAGTGGTTGAAAACTTGAAAGAGGTGCGTACACTGTCAGACTAGCAATGTTATGTCAGTCGTTAAAAGTGTAACTAAGCAGCCGAGGGTGTAGGATGTTGAATGAAGGACTTTATCATTGAAAGTAGACCGGTGGTGTAAGTATTATAAATTTATTCTATTGAGTAGGATGTACCTGTATTTTGCCTCTAGAAGAAAGAAACACATAAAAATCAGATGATCCTTTATCGTGTCACGCTACAGCTTACGTTTATTGTGTTAATTCGTTATGACTGATGTACGTCAATACTTGTAAAATTATGCCTATGAAGAGCAAGCAACAGTTTTTAGACAGTATTTCGGCATAAGACAAAACTCAAACAACGTAAAGACGTATAGTATATATGTAGTGGATATTACCAGGGCAAAATAACACACGAACTGTTGACCAGACCTTAACATACAGCTAAGCCAACCCAGTTTAAGACTTGTTTTGCCAAGTTCCTCGTCAAACAGTATGTGTTACTAACTCCCTAGCACCTCATCTTCATTAACACGATATAATGAAGTATGGTTTACTTTAAGCCAGCTGACTGTAACAATAATGGTTCATTTATGTTATCCAGAAGGCCAATTAATCGACTCATACTCATAATCGTCCATTAGTACTTTTGAGATCCTACAGTTCTGTGGCGAAGTAGCAACATCAGGGTGCGTTATAGAAACAGGTGAAGAAGCACTCTGTAGCCATGTAAACATTATTAACATTAGACGTCTGTTCGATTAAAAAAAAGAGAGAGAATATGGTAACAGTTTCTTGATTATGCTCCTTCAACGAAATGCCACTGTGATAATAACGTGCTTTTAAAATGTACCTCACCCGATTAATTCTTAAACTATCATTCTTTTTTGTTTTGCCGTTTTTCTCGACAATTCTTGTGCCCTCTCGTGTGCCTACGCTCATGGCTATGGCTTATCTCGCCACCCAACGAATACACAGTACGGTAAGGAAGGCTTTTATTCAGTTACTGAAGTACCTTCCTGATCTTAGAGGAACGATAGAGTGGGTATGGCAGATTTTCACTGGGACACCCATGCGCTACTGCCGAAACAATCAGACAGGGTTTGCTTCCGCCGTGCACAATCGCTGGTTTCCACGTGTATGACAATTGTGTCTTAAGTGTATCTGTTGAATGTAGGTGACTGTAGCGGGTGTGTGTAGTATGATGTCATACTTGTGTGATAAGAGAACGGAGAGAGCGAAATTCGATGCAGGCACATAGGCTACTCCTTTGGAGCAGTACCAAGGGGGTGCTGGGCTTGAAGTCCCATTCCAATCGACGGGTCACAATCAGCTATGTCACATGCCCTCATTCCATTAGACACTGCAGGGAGGTTTGGCATTTAACCCAAGACAACGATGCAAATACTGTTGATCATGATCTTCACGCCATCATGTCTTCTACCCTTATCGGCCATTATCAGGCCACCTTTGCATAGGCGTGGCTTAGAGACCTTGGTAGTGGACATGGGTATTTCTGGTTGCTGGTAGACTGTGATGTGGAACCTGTTATGTAAATTTGAGAGCCTGTCTGACGCTGTTGCCGAAAATGTTTTGCCAAACAAACATTTTCTGCGAAAGTTGTTTTCATTGCAGCAGCGCATTCTAGAAAATTACAGGTTGTCCTTAAGGCAGAATACCTTTTAGTTACTTGCTTGAGAGCTTGTCCACTTGGATTTGCTAGCAGCCTGATCGCCTGGAGAGAACATTCCAGCGAGTGGCTTGGTCACCCAGCCACAGACATCTGCCGCCTTTTTAACTGTGTCTGTGCTGGTATTTTATCATTAGTTTTTATCTGGTTATTCAAGTTGATTATTCTAGTTTAACTTTTAGAATTGGTCTTTTATGTATGTCACAAAGTTAGGGTTGTATATTCAAGCGTTGTGTGTTGATATAGCTCTGTTTTCAATTTTTCATTAATTTTTTCATAGATTTTCATCATTCTTGATTTCCTTTATTGCATGCAAGGTCGCTGTGGTTTCACCGATTAGCGCCCTGCACTATTTGTTATCAACATCGTTTAGCGAGGAAAAGGCGGCCATACGCAGACTGACCATACCTATAATAGTGACAACAACAAACCCGACTCGGTTTGAGACTCCACAGGTAGAACTGGCAAAACCACAGGAAATTGAGTTAAAGAAGACAGAAAGGGGAAGACCCACATTAAAAAATAAATAACAGACGACTGAATTTCTCGAACAACGGCGAAAAGACTGAAAGAAACATTCCCCCTGTTTACACGCCCACATTGCAATAGCCTACAAACCTGTGCTCACCGTCGCAGCCCTATGTTCAATAACGAAAGAAGCGAGAATACACTTCAAGTGTGTCTTCAAGTGTGTGGTCAACCTTATCCTATTAATCAAATCTTATTTTGAATTATAGTAATTGTTGTATGTATATTAACTTGAACTACTAAAAGACCAGTTGAAGAATCTTATATTTGTAAAGTTGTGAGAGCTGTTTCTGTCTTATTTCTTAAATCAATTTCTTGACGTATGAGCTACTTCAAATTTCGGACGAATGTCTTTAAAATGATGTACTTTTGCAATTGCTTGTAAGTTATGCTATGACAATGTACTAAGCACTACTGTACGCTAATTATTATTATTATTATTATTATTGTATTACAAAGTATTTATTCACTTATTATCAAAAAATCTTAGGTAACTGCTTTATTGTGTAAATTGAAGTGACAGAAAATTTGATTATTCGGGGGGGGGGGGGGGGAGGGGAGGAAGTAAGAAATTGGAGCCACCCCTCCCAACTACGATCCTTGAACCCAACCCTACATCGCGCGCGCCCTTAATCGCCGGAGGTAGACGACTTGGAACGAATAATATAGCATATAGTGTAAAGAGAAATGGTTTGTTATATCTATGTAACAGCATTTTGTCTCCTGCGACTAGGCAGTGTCAACGTCCGATAAAACAAGTGAAAGAAATCTAGCGGGATCGTTGGCGATGGAGCGCAGTGTCTGTTAAAGCGCCGCTTCCACGACGTGGAGGCGCGCTGGCGCCGGATCGAATTCGCCCGGCACATTAAAGACGAGGGTTGTTGTGCCGGCCAGCCTGGATATGGCTTTTTGGGGGTTTCCCACGTTCCACTAGGTGAATACCGGGCCGGTACCCAAGTCCCACCTCACTTACACGATTCGCAAACATTTAGACAACTTCCGTTCAGTTTCGTATGTTCATATGAATAACGCTGCGCGCAGACAGATGAAGTACAAATTTTCCATCCCGGCGGGTAACGGGGTGGCGACAAGAATGGCGTCTGACAACTCGTTAAACTAACCATGTCAAATCTGTTAATAGGCACTCCGACCCTGAGCCGATGAGGACAAAGGCATAAGAAAAAGATTGGAGACGGAGCCCAAGCTCGCAATATTCAAGAATGGGAAAGGATTTCGGTCGTGCTCTTTTCATGGAAACCACCGCGGAGTTTTCCCGAATCGAATAATGGAAACCAATATAAACACCAATCAGAATGGCCGGATTCGTATACGACACATTCCTTCAAAATACTAATCCAGTATTGCGAATTCTACGTCACCACGATAAACTGAAATGATAGATCTCTGCTACTTTCGACAAGGCCGTACCGTTCGAGAGCGACGGGGTGTATCGGAGACGTCGGCTTGTGGACTTGAGGAGAGCGATTGCGTCCATTAGGACGGTGCAAATCATGACTAGAGGCGTGACGCAGTCAGTGAAGAATAACAGAGAACAAAAATTAGTACTGAGTGGGGGATGTCCTTGAGCAGTGAAGAGAACTGTCGAAGATCTGTGTTGTTCACATTGTTCCCAGCAGTAAGTCATGACTTTGTATGAAGACGCAAACGCAATGAAGCTTATCCACAGAAATGCCCACCATCTACAGTTGCAAACGAAGGTAACGCTGATGTAATGAGGTCATTAACTTTCAAGTGACAGTGCCGGACCATTCAGCAGAAATAGCACGTACTCCAAGGTTGCTTATTCTGATCTTAAGCGGAAGTATATTGCCGCCATTAATAGAGTATGAACAGACCACATGGCCAGCAACAAAATAAAACACCTGTTAAAGTAAATGCCTTCTCCAAAGTGCACAGCTGGAGAACACACTCTAACATTGTTAATGTAATGTGTAAAATAGAAAAAAACATAGAGAAACACATTATACGAGGAACTGCGACTAGTTCAAAATTATTCGAACTATCACCTGTAAACTTATTTATAAATTCCTTGGATTATGTAAAAGGGATCTTTAATAATACTTGGAGGTTATACTTATCAACTGATTGCTTCCTTAATTTCAGTGAACTTTGAATGACACGAAGTTTAATACCCTTGCATTCATGAAACCAAAGTGCATAAAAATAAATTTTAATAGTTTACCATATTCTACATTATCCATAAAACAACTGCAGTTTAATTTTTCATCGCGTTTCTGAATTTTGCCCTTGGTTTGACAGACCATTGTTCGCAGCTGTTTGAAATAAAACAAATGAAAAATAAAAAGTCAACTCTACTAAGCTTTGGGCTGCAGTCTGATCATATACCATTGAATCTGTTCTTACACTCTTGGTTCGATTGCTACAGACATTGTTCAATGATATGGAAACCTTATTAGAGGGTAACACAGGCCCAACACATGCTGACAGCTCTGCTCTTTCATGATTTGACGATTACGACGAGCTGTAACATTTTCCCTTACCAATCACGTCATCCCAGTCAACATTTCCAGGGTGTCTAGCTTCTTTTAGAGCAGGGAATCAAAAGGAATATTCTTCCTTCCTCATCACCAAGGAAAAAAAATTGCTTAATAGTGTCACAAATGATACGAAATTCTTCAAGGAAGAATTCAGAGCTCTTAAGCATTAATTCCGTGACAACTAGTAGTTGTGACAGCTTATAGGTGGTCGAGTTCCATATCAATAGTACGTCGGTCACGTTTATTGGTAAGTACTTTTTGTGTCATAGGTCTGGAACCATAACTGAGTAAAAAAACAGAACTGCAGAGAAATTTCGTAATAGCTTCTAGGAATTTTCCGTAGGCCACTATAGATATCGGGCTAAAGACACAAAATGCTGTTACCTTCCAGTTAATGCTGGAAGTCTATCGATTAAGTGATTTGGGATCGTTTGCTCATTGCTCAGTGTCATAATTTACTCGGAACGATACGTTCAATAATACACAAATCCTTAAGGTTCCAAACTTTTTGGGTATCATATACTTCTAGCTACTAGTCGTTGTGTTCAGCGTCTGGCATCTGTCCACTAGATGGCCACTAGCGGCGGAGACGTTGCGATGTAAGTAGACAGGTGCTGTTCCATATTTGGACCATTAGAAAATCTCAGAAATACATGGGATAAAGTACAGGAAGAGACGAATACTTTATAAAAACCAGTTGAGAGTAACTAAAGAGAAAAATCAAGAAGATAAATTCGTGTTGAGAATCGCTACTGATGTTTAACCTACGTATTGAAAAAGCAATCAAAGAAGATAATGAAAATTTCAGGAGGAAAGGAATGAATGCGCGATGTAACACATCTGGGGAAAGAGGTATGCTTAGAACAGGCACTGAATAAAAAGTACGGCCTTCTCAGCACAACGTTAGCGTAAAGGGAAAGCAGCACTGTGGCAAAAGTTTGTAGAGTAGAAGTGGCGTGCGAGAAATGGAACCATTTGCAAAGAGAAAAAAATGGTCTTACACAATTGGTGCAGAAGCATGTTGAAAATTACGTGGACACACATTATTCGAAAGGTGTTAGAGAGGAGAGTCAAGGAAAGGAGTATATGAAGAGTCGTTAACAGAAGAAGGAATAACTTAATGAGACGTGCACAGTCATTAAATAAATTCGTTGTGATACAGAGAAGACCAGCGGAAAACAGTAGTAGGGAGAAAACAGAACATGGAAGATATCTTTTGCCGGAGGTGTGTGAAGATAAATTCATACGAAACATTGGAGAATAGAATAATTCTAGACTAAAGGCTTAACTGAAAGAAATGGCACTGAAATGCTATTTATGTCTTTGTGGAGGTTTCCTCAGGTTCGTTCTACACAAGGGCCGGAAGGATGAACGTTCTTTTTTTTACTGGTGCATGTTGTTTCATCTTCCAGCGCAGCGTCCCAATAACGCAATTGTTCTCTCTTTCTCAGCTCAGAGTAGTTCGGCAGAGTAAAAGTAAAAACGTGTTTTCAAAACAGGTATAAATCTATGTTTATAAAGTACAGAAAAAAATTGGAAGAGGACGATCTCTTAGCTGCCGGACATATTTTCACAACACATTTTATGAGCTTGAGGGAAGGTTATCATCGTTTTAATCTGATATAAGGAATATCACTCCACAAAGTCTTTCAAATAAATTACTGTACTACTTCGGTAATGAATAGAATTATTTTATTTATTGGTAAACAAAATATATCACCGAGTTCTTTTATTTTTTAAATAATGAGCTATATACGGAAGCTGTAAATAGAGATATAACCTTAACATAATTCTTCACTAGAATAGTCCCCATGTCTAGATTTATTTCAATTCCTTAACAAATAATTCGCAATTAAGGTCGTAATAAAAGTTCGAAGCAAAACAATTAAGAATTACCATTGGCCACAATTGCAGATTAAGAAGGTATCGGTTGGTAGAACACATTCTGAGGCATCAAGGGATCACGAGTTTAGTGCTGGAGGGAAGCGTGGCGGGTAAAAATCGTAGAGGGAGACAAAGAGATGAATACAGTAAGCAGATAGCAGATTCAGTAGGATGTAGGTAACAGTAGTTATTCGGAGATGAAGAAGCTTGCACAGAATGGAATAGCGTGGAGAGCTGCGTCAAATCAGTCTTTGGAGTGAAGACCACAACAACACAACATATTGTACAACAACCAGTCACAACGTACAAGGATTATTTATGTTACTAATACTTTAATTAGTTTTTTGTGTTATTTCTAAGCTGCTAGAGTCTTCATTAGGTCCAGATCATGCGCCTTGTTCATGTACGTCCATTGGCTGCTACAGTGGCCAGGTGTCTGTTATTTTTATAGCGCTTTTCTGCACTTTTAAGTCAATTCGCAGAATGTTGTAAAGTGAGTCTAACATGTGACAATGCACTAATTCGTAATAATTCGACGTACATAGGCTCCGTATAGAAGGTTAATACTACGTTGTACAGGGCATAACGGGTACAAAAAAATGGTTCAAACAGCTCTGAGCACTATGGGACTTAACTTCTGAGGTCATCAATCACCTAGAACTTAGAACTACTTAAACCTAACGAACCTAAGGACATCACACACATCCATGCCCGAGGCAGAATTCGAACCTGCGATCGTAGCGATCAAGCGGTTCCAGACTGTAGCGCCTAGAACCACTCGGCAATCCCGGCCGGCTAACGGGTACAAGTGTAGATATTTCTACGAGTGACTGAGGACAGTGTACTGAACAACAATAGATCAGTGTTTACGTCACCTGCTGACTAATAATTATAGCTATTAGAATTCGTAAGTTTTTAGCTTGGGTAGTACTTCCAAGTATAAGAAAAAGCGGGGCAGATGACGTGGGAGGACAGACGCCGCACTTCCAAGAAATTTGTCAGCAGACATTGTGCGCGCGACACTCATGTTGTTGTAACCGCTGGTGAGATCAGTTTACTCCCAAATTTTGTACTTCAGGAGCGGGAAATAAAGGAGAAATTTAAGAAAACAGCATTTCGAGACCAAGGTAAGTCAAGGACTTTTGCACGATTCCTTTTTAATAGTATGTACTAGTAGATACGCGCCTAGTAGCTTATAACTTGTATTTAGTTAATCCTTGAACCAGTGTAGGTTATGTCAGTCGAGTAATGGCTTCTTCCGATAACATCTTTGGTGAAAATGGGGGTTCGGTATCTGTCCCTGCGAAAACGGACAGATGATGCACCATTGCTGTGGGGCAGATGCCGCAATGCTTACAATGCTAACAGGAGTCCATACGCTTTTGTTTTACAGAAAAATGACGAGAAAACGCAATAGGACAACAGACAGGGGAAAATGGACTGCAGAAAATCTATTAGAGACAGTGAAACTAGTCGAAGAGGGAGGTTATGTTAAAAGGAAAGCAGTTCAAATGAAAAATTTACCAGAACGAACTTTAAGGAGAAGACTTGCTACGCACACTTTCAAGAAAGCAGGTTGTGGACCATCATCATACTTGGGTGAAGATGCAGAAAGGAAATTATTTGCCCATATAAAGAAATTGCAATCATGTGACTTTGCTCCCAAACCGTCAGACGTCAGGCAAATAGCTTTCAATTTAGCTGATCAGATGGGACTGAAAAACAAATTCAACAAGGAAAGAAACTTGCAGGGAAAGATTGGTTTCTCTCATTTTTAGAAAGGAATGAGGGCTTAAGCATCAGAAATGCACAAGGACTTCCTGTACCGAGGGCGACTAGAATGAACAGAGGCGAAGTCAGTTCTTACTTTTATCTGTTACCACAAACGTTGACCGAAAATGGGCTTTTGGATAAACCAGGTAGTATCTACAACGTAGACGAAACTGGTCTACAGTTAAACAATGAGCATGGGAAGGTTGTTGCGGCAAAAGGAAGCAGAGATGTCCATGTCATTACTTCTGCTGAAAGAGGAGAGACAATAACAGTTATGGTGTGCTGTAATGGGGAGGGAAATTTCGTACCGCCTAACTGCATTTACAAAGGAGTGAACAAAAAATAAGACGCTGAAGGCAACATGCCTCCAGGATCAGTTGTTATGAGGAGAGAATCCGCTTGTGTCAACAGCGATATTTTCATGGATTGGTTCAAAAACCATTTCCTTCCCAGAAAGGCGCCTGGCCCTGCTCTGCTTCTGTTAGATGGTCATGCCTCTCATATGAATTGTCACCCATTTCGATATAGCTGTTGAAAATGAGCTGTCGATGATTTGTTTGCCTAGCCACATGACACACTTCTTACAGCCACTAGACCGATCATTTTTCAAGCCGCCGAAATCCTACTTTAAAGAGGCTTGTCATTCATGGATTGTAGGCAACCAAAGACAGAAGAATTACAAGGCAGCAATTTGGAGAGTTGCTCTTCAAAGCATGGACCCGTGCTGTCACTGTCCAGATTGGTATATCCGGATTTAGAGCTACTGGAATTATTTTGCTTGGCACAGCAGTAATTCCAAACCATGCCTTTGTTTCAGACATTAATAATACCGAACTCCCAACTGCTGCAGATGTCTCTAATGATCTGACTCCTGAAGATCTATCAACATCAACATCTGAAACAAATGTATTAACAGAACACCCTACCTGCATACCACGTGCAAATTTGGCTACTCATCGGCCAACTGATCAAGGCAGCTGCTGTGTAAATGACAACTCAGTGACACCCCATGGAGAGACTCCATCAAAATTGCTGGAAATGATTTCACCTGTCCCTATATTGCCTCAGAGAAATCAATCCAAAGGAAAGCAATCAGCAACAAATATAACATCCGACGATTTTATAGCAACGAAAAGAAAGAAAATCACCGAAAGAAACAAGAAAGGAAAAGCTCTTTGCCACAAAAATGTAGCAGCTAAAAGAAATCAAATCCCCAAAGAGGCGTCTGTTTGAAGACTCAGTTTCAGAAGAAGATAATGATGATATTTCCCCACACGGTAGTTCCTCCGATGAATTAAATTTCGAAGAAAACGAATATGTAGAGTGCCTTGAACTTTTTCAAGAAACAACGTCTACCTCTGACTGGATTCAGTGTGTAGGATGTTCTAGGTTGCTTCATGATTCGTGCACTCTCTACGAGAACATGTGGCGTTTGTGAGGACGACTTAAAAATAAACCTGAAAAACAAAAATCAAAGTGAATGTCATTTTCAATGTATTTTGCCCCTCCCTTCTGCGGCATCTTGCCCGCCACTTACTAATTAATTGAAATTTACAAGCCTTTGTACATCATAAGAATGTTCCTTTGTTAAAAAGTTGTTTGTAATCTGATGGTATCTATAATAAAATACAATGTTCAAACCAACAAAGTTGCCTAATTTTATTGACATTTAAGTGTTTATATATTGATAGAAATTAATTTGAAAAAATGTGCGGCGTCTGTCCCGCCTTCACCTGTGGCAAGAGCAAGCCGTTAATGCTTACTTTCCTCTGGGCACCAGGTTAGTGTTGAAGTGTCGATACCGTGCAGAAAACATCAGGTTGTAAAGCTTCTGATGTTTATGGGAAGATTGTTCGACACAGGGGAAAAAAACAGAAACACTGATGTGTATACATATTAAGGTGTTACATATAAAAATATCTGCACTTGTACCTGTTACCCGTAGCATTTGCACAATCCACCACCAATGAACATAAGATGGCTACTGTAAAAATACTGTGACATAGCAATATATTTATACAGGATGTTTGAAAGGTACAAACGTAATGGGCGAATAGAGGAGAATGGTTTCCCTAATCCGACGTATGGGCAAGTGTAATCGTGCTGATGTTACAACAGTGTTAATAACGAAGACACCACATTCATTTCTTGATAGCAGGTAAGGCGTAAATTACAGAAAGATAAATTGCCCTCGTTTGATTTTATCAACATTGCAGATACCTAAGTATTGGTAAATAGAGTTTCGACAGCAAGTATATTACTCATGGCTTGCTAATGCCAAGGTCTCCAGCGTCACGTAACTTGAACGCGTTGGATATTTAAAAGTTTTGGTATATTCCAGCCCTATTAATAGTGTCGATGAACTCTGGGACCACATTGTGGATGGTTGTCATCGCATTCGGAACACGCCTGTGATTTTTGAACGTGTACCGACATTGATGACGAGACCTACGCAAGCCTGCGTTCACTTGAACGGCGGCCATATGGAACACTTATAGTAATGTGTTTGTCCTCAAGTGCATATCTGCACTCTGGAACCTCAGAGACACTGTCAGAGCTGTTTTTATTGAGATTATTTGCTCCTTTGGTTGTCCTCTACTCCTCCCTTTAGCCTGTACATGTAATAGTCACTAACCCTCTGTAAACAGTTTTCAAATAAACAGCTTTTGTACCTAATGAAGACACTGAAAACTCACCAAACTAACGATAAAATAGTTAAAAACGTTAGCAGCGTAAATAATATTCAAGTGTAAATGTATTAAGTTCTGTCCATGCAACTTCCAGAAAGGGTTCATTTTTATCAGAGTATACGTTTCGTTTTATTGGTACTTAACATCATCATTGTGGAATTCTATGTAAAAACTGTCACTTGCGTTATGAAGCGCAGGTCCTTCGTTTGGAACTGCTGTTTTTTACCTTCTCTCACGCTTGTTTGCAGAACTACACATTTATTGATGTGAAAGAGGACACAATGCAGTACCACTAGTGTTTGTGTGTACACACGTGGCTAAGCGTGTCTCATGTAAACAAACACTAGACATTATGGTATTTCATATCGAGAAATGTATAAAGCTGCGAATTATCTTGAGAGTAGGCAAAAAAGTATGAGTGCCAAACGAACGAATATCTTCCTGATGTAAGCGAAACTGGGATGTAAAAACCACCGCCGACGATATTTTATATCGATCAAACTAAATGTGTACGGTGATATAAATGCGAATTTTCCGGTAGTTGCACAGACGTAATTTAAATACTGTTAATAACTGTAAAGCAACTACACATACTATCGTCACATTAATGAAGAACTTAATTTGTGTGCCTTGAACCAGATGATGAGCACTGATTTCAAACATGCCGTTAGTAAATTAAAGTCATAAGATTAATATAATAATCCTTGTAACTTGAGATTGTAAGTATACATCCTTCGGTAAAATGCACCGTTGATCGTGGAAAACAATAGCACGAGGGCGTGCTGAAAAGCAATGCATTTGAATTTTTAATGCGAAAACTGTCAAAGCTTTATAAATAAAACAAACGTTATTATTATTATTTTACCATTTCATTCTTCACGTCTACACTTTTGCACCCCTCTGCCCCTAGAGGGCTTCGAATTATAGCGTGTAACATGACGGTGTTTAATGTAACACCCTGTCCTTCAGCAGCATACAATGCGAGACCACGCACACGCGTTGGCCTTATCCGATTTTCAACTGTTTCTAAAACTTAAAGAACACCTTCAAGGACTTCACTTTGATAGTGTGAAACGTCCCCTTAGAAAAATTTGTGAATTACTGTGCTGCTGAACCCCTTACGTTATTTGATTTTCAAACAGCTGAGCAAAACTGAACGTACTCAGACATTTCTCTCTTTACTTATTCTGATCATCACTAAACTGACACACAATGTTTTTAGCGCAACGCAATCTGACTTTTAATAATCCCTACAAAAGAATGACCCTGACGAACAATATCCTATACCTTTCATGACTCACTTACCTCACAAAAATCTTCATTACTCGAACTACTGCAATACAGCGAGCGGCAATACTCACAGCTAAATAAAAGATTCAAACTACTGAAGGCACTAACTACTGATAGGTATAGTTAGCAAATGAAAGATTTTGATAGAAAAAAAAAACAATGTATATACATGAAATCCAGTCTAAATGTACTGTCTCTGATGGAAACACGTCCAGATCATCCGCTCTCAAAATTCCGCCATCTCTCTCCCCACATCCACCACTGATGGCAGCTCACCTCCAACTGCCCAACGCTACGCGCTGTTAACAGCCAACTGCCCAACACTACAATAGCCAACAACAATCCAAACCAGCCACAGACTGCACGCAGCACAGTCAGTGATTTTCATAGAGAGCGCTACTTGGCGTTACCAATATAAAAACCTGAACAGCCTACTTACAAGTGATGCAGAGGTGCAAGCAGATGTGAGGTTGTGGCACCGTCGACAAAGTCAAACTTTCTACTGTATTAACAATCTGGCCTCTCTTTGGGAGAAAGACTATGTTGAGAAATAATTTCGTAGACATGATGAATAAAGTTGTCGAATGTTAATAACGTCTGTTTTACCTCTAAATAAAAGTTTTTTTTTAATTTTCTCATAAAAATGTTGGATGTATTATTTATCAGCTATTTCTCGTAAAATATGCTTGCTTTCAAAAGGAAACAGATGACGCTGTACCCCAGCAGTTGGCAGGAGTGCGTTTCCGTGACTCTTCGTCCGCGCAGGCGCGCCGCCTTGGCACTGTGAAGTATAACGAGTATTTGACTGGATCAACCGACTACGCTGCTAGACGTAGGGCCAAACGAAACCTCTGCTCCGGTTCTTTCTGATGCTCGTGTGAATCGTTCCGTAGCCACGCCGCCAGCGCGGAGTCGGGCGTGTTAAACAAAGGGCAGCTCGCAGTGTGGGGCCGGCGTCGTGGAATGAGCGCGGGCCGAGTAGCCGGCTACCGGCGCCGTCAGCAGCGTAAATCAGCGGCCGCCCGCGGCTGGCCCCGTAAATTACCGACCAGCAGAGAGGCGGCAGTAGCCAGCAACGCCGTGGCGCACCGGCGCCCACCCGAGGCCGAATGCATCGCCTCCTCTGCTTGACGGAAAATTCATCGCGCTTGATGTTTCTGCTACAGAGTGTTCAGCGGAGGAGTCTGCGACTTCGAATTAAATATCTGGAGACCTAAGATCGACAGATGAGTGCGACAAGTGGTATGTTTCCTGTGAAAGCTGTAAGAATTTTGTGCGCAAGTTATATTCGTACAGAAGTTTCGAAACAGTTCGAAAAGCTGCTAACAGATGGCAATGTAATTTTTTGATTGTATATTTTGATTCAGCCGCGCAGCCTCGCCTCATTTTTCCAGTCGTGTAAAATGGTTCTAATGGCTCTGAGCACTACGGGACTTAACTTCTGAGGTCATCAGTCCCCTAGAACTTAGAACTACTTAAACCTAACTAACCTAAGGGCATCACACACATCGATCCCGAGGCAGGATTGGAACCTGCGACCGTAGCGGTCGCGCGGTTCCAGACTGTAGCGCCTAGAACCGCTCGGCCATTCCGGCCGGCACCGATTTGTTTTACTAGTTAAAAAACATTCAGAAGCCAAGATCGCACAAAATATCTTTTACGACATCTAAAGCGCATTCGTACTGTTTTGTATATGTCCAGCATCTTGTGCATGAGGTTAAGCGTGAAATGAACATGTTTTATTACCAACAAACGTTTAATACCTGGAGATAACAGCTAAGACTTTTGAAACTGGCTATCTTGAATAAAAAATATTTTGTGCCATCTTGGCTTAGGAATGGTTTTTAAAAGCTAGAGTCTACAAGTCAACTGTACTATCAACAAATCCTTTATGAGTGCACATCATGGGACCTCGCTAGCAAATACAAGGAACTACAAAATAAAGTCCTTTGGTGAATACTTAGGGCTTCACGATACACGTGCATCCAGATACTGCCTGAGGAGATCAAATAGAACCTCATATAGAAATGATCAAACTCAGGTGCAGAAAATTTCACGAGAAATTAGACCAACTCAGACACGTTATACGTAGGTACCACCAGAGCAGAACCCTAGCAACGGTACAGAGTTCCCAAGGCTTTAGTTAAATAGGAAACTAGAAACGAGACACTACAAATAAAGAAACAAACCTTCTGTGGAAAGACTTACGGATCTGTGGCCCTTACAAGTCCTCTTCAGATGCCATAAATGGTTAAAACTAAACCTTACCCTGTCACCGAGAAGCGATCACTGAATAAGTTATGGGCCTTAAAAAATAGAGGATAGTGTACCGAAGGAACAGGTTGAAATCATGTATTTCATTGAACAATGCACTGGAACACCACAGGATAGAACACAGTCCCAAGAAAACAAGGCGCAGTTTTCATACATGATTTAATATTCTAAAAGGACCGATGAGGAAACAATTCCCGAGCTCTTCGCCAAATTCAAATGCATAAGCAGCTTAGCTGATGATATAGCGCAGAATGTTGGCCCCAGGCAAACTGTTATTCCCGAAAATTTTGCCACTGTTTCTGGAATTATTCAGCAAAATCCAAGGCAATCCCGAAGATCAGCAGCAGAGATTGGTCTGAAGAGCTCCAGCAAGCAGCAGATACATAGACAGAGCCTACACATGTTTCCATTCAAAATCCAAAGCCATCAGGCCATATCTGTACGAAGTGTGCGACACAGGGCACTGACTTGGTGAACCAGATTCTCACACTGATTGGTAATGTAGGATCTGCTGCTGGATGCATTTCACGCTTCCATGAGAATAGAGCCGTGAATTAAAAAAATCTGGTGATTTCGGGTTCCGAAAATCCCCGTTTGTGTGAACCGAAACAACTGTAACTCCCAAATTTATTGTTTGGGCTGCAGTGTGCAGTAGAGACATTATTAGCCCTTTTTTCATGCGAGGAACGTTACGTTGCAATTTTGGAGCATTTTGTTGCTACACAGCTAACATTAGAGGATGGACTAAGCACCGAGTGGTTCATGCAAGATGGTGCCACATGCCTGCGTTGGATTACTGCAAATTTACTAGCGCATGGATGGATTGGCCTCTGTATTGATCCGGTCTGATTCCTTGTGGCTACTTTTTCTGAGGCACACTGAAGGAGACTGTCTACCGGAACAATCCCACCACACGGGAAGAGCTGGCTGGAATCGGCGGTCTGTGTGGCGTTTGGCTCAATTTCCGTGGAGACGTTACAGGTAGTGATGACAAATTTCATTGTTGGTTTGCACCACCTTCGTACTGGGAATGGTCGACATTTCAAAATGATTGTTATGTGATTGCAAAGACTGTTTGTAGAGGACGAGTTAACTGTGCACCTTGATACTGTAAAAACTGTACAGCGTACAGCGTCATCCGTTACTGGCTTTTCAAACTATTTGGAGACTTCTGTATAAAATTCTTTCAGCTTTCACAATAACCGTACTTTTTGTTGCATTCGTTTAACGAGCTTAGTTTTCGAGATATTTAATTTTGAAATTAGGGACTCCTTCGGTGAACACTGTATCTGCCAGCGAATATGCCCAAAAGCAATTTTTGTAAACCTCCATTTGAGAGCACATTTACACGAGTGCTATTTTGTGTGTGTGTGTGTGTGTGTGTGTGTGTGTGTGTGTGTGTGTGTGTGTGTAAGCTGTGCTATACGAGTATGACACTCATGTGGAACGAATTCTTCCAATACTTTACGACATGACAGAGGATTACCGGGCTCAATATTAGCCAACCCCTTAAAAGAGCACATAGGTCTCTCTGGAGGGCTCCAGATGACGCTGGACTGGTACCAAGCGGCAAGGTGACCGTCAACCGCTAAAGCAAGTCACGGCAATGAAGTGGCGTCTGCGTGCCAGTCCGATGAAGCGCAGTCGTGGCAGAATGACAGAAACGATCTGTCGTGTTTCGACGTACTCGTCACCACACCACAAACGATGTGCCCGATTCGTTGGTGCATCTAAAAGGTTCAAACTCAAATGGCTCTGAGCACTATGGGACTTAACATCGGAGGTCATCAGTCCCCTATAACTACTTAAACCTAACTAACCTAAGGACATCACACACATCCATGCCCAAGGCAGCATTCAAACCTGCGACCGTAGCAGTGGCGCGGCTCTGGACTGAAGCGCCTAGAACTGCTCGGCCACCGCGGACGGCTATTTACAAGGAATGGTGTACCCCTCGCAGCCATGTAACGCGGCATAAGAACCGCGGAAATTAAAAGATCCGAACTGACAGGGACCGGAGACGAGTGTCTCGCATTGTTGAGAGGTGGCATGAGACCCCTCTCATATTTATATCTTACTCTGGGTAATTCGATTTTCCTCTCTAATTGCATGCAGTGATAAGTCGTTATTCCTTCACACGGGGACTTCCCACGCAGCGTCTATCGTCACCTGGGTGGTCCGGTGACAGGCGGGTTCTGCTAATCTTGAAAGGGCTAAGCCGACGGGTGTGTGGGAGTCGAGCGGATGCTTTCCAGACACCGACATTTTCATGAAAGTGGGGGCGACACGCCCACAGGGCCTAACAGAGCGGCTGAGCTAGAGTTTCCGTTACTTCGCAGAAACTTAGTGAAAACACTTTCTGGTGGCCTACCAGCGAGGCGTGGGAATGACTTGTGTTCCCAGACAGTCTTGGAAGGCAAATTCCCGCGTTTTCTGCAAAATCATAACTGTGATTGGCTTGCTCAGGGGATAGCTCCGTGACGTAGCAAAATCGGTGCAGAAACTGGCGGCAAGTATCTCCATTGGTGGAATAGTAGAGCGTCGGCAATAAAGTGGAATTTTCCACCGGTTTTCGAGTTTTTGATTGGAACGTTTAACCACGACCACTGTCGTGGGGGCGCGAATGTTCTGTGTTCGGCTTGTACCAGTGCTCTTGAGAGAGTCGGCTTTCGCCTTTCGATCGGAGTAGCTTACAAGACTGAGCTCTCACTGCTCTGGACAGCCTGCCTTCCGATGGCTGTCTATTATACTTTCATTTACTTGTAACTGTTTGACGAAGTTGCTTAAGTTTCGACTTGAACGTAACTTTACGAGCACAGTTGGCAATTGCGCGTTCTGCGTACAAGCGGCCTACGTTGTCCGTCTTTAGCAGTTTTGGCTAAGGTTGACTGTATCACAGTTGCTTTGTGACTTCGCTTGTTAAAATCAATCACTGTACCGTCAGTGATTGTGTGGCGAGCCTTCTTCGTCTCCCTCAGAGGCGCATTTGTATTGATAGAAAGTCTTTAGTCTGAAACAACCAGACCTGGATAATTTGTTTCGGGATATACTCGCGACATTATCATCACCACGACGGGACGTCGAAGCAACCAGCCATCGCCTCCGGTATGCCAGCCAGATCGTGTCCTTGCGGTTACGAAGACAGCTTGGTAATGGATGTCCACAGCACCGACAGATTAGGGAATTTTGCTCTGTGATAATCAGGGCTCAGCAGAGCGCGCCTGTTCCCGTCTTTTCTTACGTGGTTCTGTCTTGGGTGTTCATTGTCTGAGTTCTCACTACGGAAGAGCAATTAATGTTGAGTTGGCTGGGTCTTTCTCTTAAGATTTGAGTTGCAAGGAATTGGCTCCACATACCACTTGGTCATAAACGTCACAAGCTAGTTTACGGACAACTTCACCTTCACAGCATTTATTTGAGTATCCGATTTGACGTATTGTAAATGTTTCATGTGTTGTGCTTATTATTTTGAGTTTAGTCATAATAAATCAATTTGTTATTTTGAACAGAACTTTCATTCTGTAGATCGGTAGAGCAACCCTTTCATTTCTCACCACGTTAATGAAACTTATGTATCAAATTAATTTCTATCAAATTAAATTATTGCAGATGCCAAACTCTTTTCTACTCCATTTGCAGGGTCGATTAGAGTCAGTCCGCGTTTCTTCTTAATCCATGTGCAACAGCAAAAGTCGGAGTTAGAAAAGGGAGGGGCTTAGAGCATCATTTCCATATTAAGATTCTAGAAGAATTTTGTGTTAAATACACTGATAGCCCCGGCACCTCGCATTGTCAATAACAGTCGGCTTCAAACCCGAAAGCAAGTGCTGCTGCAGTGAAAGCTGGTCTGCCTAACCAATTTCCGGGCAAACACTGTGAAGGGAATTGCTTGCAGGGGACATGTAGAGTCGGGTAACTCGCAGAAGTTTATTTGTCACGTCTCCGTAGCCTTCAAAATGGCGTTTGTAACGGAGGTGCGTTACAAGCGAAGAGCTGTCACTGCGTTTCTTTTGGTGGAAAACCTGAGCATCGCACATATTCATAGGCGCTTGCAGAACGTCTACGAAGAACTAGCACAAAAACACGGTGAGGCGTTGCGCAAGGTCCCGCAAACCTGTCCAATCTCCTGCGTGCCGGCAGGCCACACACATCTGTGTCTCCTGCAATGTTGGAGCATGGGAACACTCTCATTCGAAGTGATCGACGGGTCACAATCAAACAACTCGCTGCAGAACTGGATGTGACTGTTGGTAGTGCTGACACACTCGTGTTCCAGTTGGCGCACTCAAAGGTCTGTGCCCGCTAGGTCCCTCTCCGCATAACGCAAGACCGTATAGAGCAACAAAGGATCATCCGTGCGAAATTGCTTGCTCGTTACTACACTGATAGTAACAATGTTTTGACGAACAACGCCATTAGCTATGAAATATGGACTCATCACTTCGAACTGGAACCACAACGGCAGTCGATGGAGCGACGCCATATCACTTCTCCTCCGAAGAAAAATTTCAAAGCTGCACTCTCAGCCGGTGAAGCCATGGGGACGCTCTCCTTGGTGTCTGAAGGGGTTATTCTGATGTCCTCCCTCATGGTGCAACGATCAACTCGGAAATGTAATGCGCTGCCACAGCAAATTGAAGAAACGACTTCAGTTTGTTCGTCGCCACAAAAATGAAAATGAAGTTCTCCTTCACCATGACAACGCAAGGCTTCATACAAGTCTACATACCCGAGGGCAGCTCACACAGCTTAATGGGACGCATCTGCCTCATCCACCCTACAGCCCTGATCTCGCACATCTCGATTGCACCTCTTTGGCCCAATGAAGGATGCACTCCGCGGGAAGCAGTATGTGGATGATGGGGAGGTTACTGATGCAACCAAGTGTTGGTTCCAATGTTAATCATTAGATGGTTCAAATGGCTCTGAGCACTATGGGACTCAACTGCTGTGGTCATCAGTCCCCTAGAACTTAGAACTACTTAAACCTAACTAACCTAAGGACATCACACACATCCATGCCCGAGGCAGGATTCGAACCTGCGACCGTAGCGGTCCCGCGGTTCCGGACTGCGCGCCTAGAGCCGCGAGACCACCGCGGCCGGCCTTAATCATTAGAGCTTTACTATGCGGGTATACAGGCCCTCCCAATAAGTTGGAGTAAGGCCATCGCATTGAACACGGATTATGTTAAGAAATAGTTTTATTCCCAAAAAGAGTGGGGAATAATATGACGTGTTGGAATCCTGAATAAAACCAACCCACTTTCAGAAAAAGAAATGTATTGCATTACTTTGAAACGTCCCCTTAGAAAAATTGTACATAATTGTGCTTAAACTGACACACAATATTTTTAGCGCAACGCAATCTGACTTTCAAAAATCCCTACAAAAGAATGGCCCTGATTAACATTAACCTATACCTTTCACAAATCACTTACCTCACCAAAAATCTTCGTTACTCGAACTACTGCAATACAGCGAGCGCCACTACTGCCAGCTAAATAAAAGATTCAAACTACGGAAGTCACTAACTACTGATAGGCACAGTTAGCAAATGAAAGATTTTAATAGAGAACAAACAATGTATTTACCTTAATAGTCATAATACATATATCAGTTCATGACATCCATTCTTACAAATTTCAAAACTCCGCCATCTCTCTCCCCACGTCCACCACTGCTGGCGACTCACCTCCAACTGCGCAACGCTACTTGCTGTTAGCATCCAGCTGCCGCTGCCCAACACTACAATGGCAGACAACAATGCAAACCAGCCACAGACTGCACACGGCACAGCCAGTGATTTTCATACAGAGCGCTACATGGCGTTACCAATAAAAAACCTAAACAGCCTACTTACATAGCCCCCATGCTCCCCACAAAAAAAATTACAGATTGTTTTGGGCAGTGGCCAATACAGATTTGAAAAATTTGTTCATAATTACAATTACAAAGAAATGAAATGCACACACTTATCGATACAATGTTGGTCAAAAGCTAAAATTTTCTCACAGTCCATAAAGACAGTCCTGACCATTCATCAAAGTAAAATTGCAGTGTTTTTCTCAAAGTCTGAGTAGTAAAAGAAAATGCACACGAAGTAGTGGATTTCCTTGCAGTCTTGAAGAAGTAGTGTTGTCCTTCCAATGGAAAGACAATGCTGACTCTTGACATGCAGACAGGTAATGGGCCACAACAGAGCAAACCCACAGCAGAGTCAGTCGAAGTTGAAGACTATTGGTAGGTAGGTCATCACAGAGCAGACCCACTGTAGTCCTGGTAGAGATTACAGTATTGGTGGGCCACCAGAGGTGCAGACCCACTGCAGTCCTTGTAGAAATAATGGTATTGGTGAGTCATCAAAGGTGTAGACCCACCTCAGTCCTTGTAGAGATAGCCAGCATCCATCTGTTGCGACTGTACAGGTGCACAATCACCATCGAAGAGTCTTGCAGAGAATATAGCAAGTCCATCAACCACCACTTAAGCACGCACAAAGTGTTTGGAATTGTCCTTAGAACCAGCAATGCTGTTAACCAGTCCCTTGCTGAATTATCAACACATGTGCAAACACTAACAGTCCCTACTTCTGACATATTATCCATATACTATGACCAACAGAAACGTGTGCAGTGAAATGATACTTAATTTAAAGAACTGATGTCTATACAATTATAAATTTAAAACATAAAAATACAATTACAAAGGCACAAAATACATCATTAAAGAACATAACAGTACAGATAACTTTTGTAGTAAAACAGGCTTTACAAAAGAATAGAAATAAACATGCACATCAGTGTTACAAAACTTATGACATAAGTACATACATAAAGATCAGAATAACTTTTGAAATATAAACTTCACACATGAGCATTAAAACAGATCAGAATTAATAATGTCTAACACCTTTACAAAGTAAATAACATATTATTACTGCAAATTATATTTGAGGATAACAGTATTCCTCATCATAGTTCATGTAGCTGAGTATTAGAAAAAATCTACAACATAAGTCTTATCAGATAAACATATAAAGACCGGTAGAACATAAATACACAAGGGTACACAAACACATAGTGGGATAACAGAAGGAAAGGACAGGGTTTGTTTTCAGTGTAACATTTGGTACTGCAGTCCAACCCAAAACTTCATTTTTTAGATCTTTCGTCATATCTCAACATTTGTTTCCACCAAAAATATCCTATCCAAGCATGCTTTCTGTATTTTGTTCACATCCTCTTTCGAAAATAGTTTTTCTCCACTGTACACAACTTTTTTGGCCAAATCATTTCTTATAGCTTCTCAATGCATTTCTTCCAATTCATCACAATTCGTTCTCTTTTATAGCCTACCCCATCTTAAGCTAACTTAAACCTACTGATCTCAGATGCTAAACTAAGGGACGACGCAATGCAGCAGCACAAAACATGTAATACAAATAGCAATGAAAAAAATGGAAATTGTCAAAGCAAGCAGCAATATTACAACTAATATAAGGCAATGAGCAGCAAACAAGAAAAATAAATCCGTAGTAAAACTGGCTTAACAGAGTAATACAAAGTCAAATTCAGTAACATTATGCCTGGCACACAGCAGCAGCAAATGCAACAGCTTATAACTAAACATGACAAAGCTCAAGCAAAAAAAAATATTACAGAGAAGACAACAATGCAGAAAAGGGAAATTCTATTCACATATTAATATCTATGTCATTAAAGTGGTACACCACAAGAAGTTATTCTACCATAAAAATTACCAAGTACTTGAAAAGAAAATTATGTATGCAGTTCCTGTGAAGGGAAGTCTTTTTGTGCTCCTTCGTTTTTTTTAAGTACATCATAAAGATATTATTTACTGGATATTAATAGTCAAAATATATATAGCAGTTCATGACATCCATTCTTACAAATTTCAAAACTCCGCCATCTCTCTCCCCACGTCCACCACTGCTGGCGGCTCACCTCCAACTGCGCAACGCTACGTTCTGTTAGCATCCAGCTACCGCTGCCCAACACTGCAATGGCAGACAACAATGCAAACCAGCCACAGACTGCACACGGCACAGCCAGTGATTTTCATATAGAGCGCTATGTGGCGGCGGCGTTACCAATAAAAAATCCTAAACAGCCTACTTACAAGTTACTGAACGACCTTCGTACACAGATACTGGCGGTTAGCTGACTGGAGGCGTCTGGTGTGGTCCGACGAGTCTTCTCTCTTGTACCTTTTTTCAAATGCTGCAGGGCGTTTAACTTGCAGTGTGTGGACTGTGTGTATAGACCTTAGACTGAAGTTGGGTGTCTGATGTTTTGGAGGTTTTTCTCCTACAATGACTTGGGCTCAATCATTCAGTTTACGGTGAACATTAACTAAGACATTTATTTAAACATATTCGGTGTCCAAGTGTTCCCTTTTTTCCACGTATTCATACTAAGTACGCTTTGGACATAGCCTTATTCGCAGGGTTCCATGCATAAATTTCTGGTTCGACGAACATTTAGGTATCCTATTATACCTCGAGTGGTCCGCTAAATCACCCGATCTTAATGCCATAGACAATATCTGAAACTGTTTGGATTAGCGGGTGAAACTTACTATCAACGTCCCCGAAATTTGGTAGCTCTACGGAACGCCATCATCTAGTGGCGGCTTCAACTGGTTATACCACACTTGAGGAAACTTGTGGGCCATGTTTCTCGCCGAATCCAGACCATAATCAAAGATAGGTGCAGTGTCATAAGGTGTGAAAATTACCTGCGCTGGGATGGGGCCTAATTTTCTGCCTGGTGTGCTTAGTAGTTAAGAGGGTAGTTATTTAATCATATTATGACTGCGTTGGTACTGAGAACGGGCGTCATTCGACAGTGGTGTTGTCCAATGAAGATTTAATGATTGCAGTATACAGTTAGGTTATTTTTTCAGTCCAAATTAATATATGTTTCGGTTTACCTAGCGCATCGATGACAACTAGTTCTGCGGACAGCTGATTGATCTTTTATGTATGATATCTGCTTCCACAACTGCCAAAGGCAAAAATTTATGCTTCTTATCTTTCGCTAATTTAAAACGAAATTCACACAATGAGTTCAAATGGTTCAAATTGCTCTGAGCACTATGGGACTCAACTGCTGTGGTCATCAGTCCCCTAGAACTTAGAACTACTTAAACCTAACTAACCTAACGACATCATACACATCCATGCCCGAGGCAGGATTTGAACCTGCGACCGTAGCAGTCGCACGGTTCCGGACTGCGCGCCTAGAACCGCGAGACCACCGCGGCCGGCACACAATGAGTTCTCAGCCATTGAGGTGATTATTAAATTGATTTAATACAAACAACTGAAGTGTCGCGATAGGTTCATCATCTGTATTATACGTAAAAGTATTGTTGTAGAGTGGCTACAGAAGGATACAGCATAACTTAGACAGAATTTCTACTTGGTGTGACGAATGGCACTCTCTCTAAATGAAGAAAAAAGTAAGTCAGTGCATACGAGTAGGATAAACAATCCTGTATGTTCCACAGCCACGTCAGTTAAATAAGCAAGGGTAACGTTGCAAAGCGATTTGAAATGGAACGAATACACAATGGCAATAATACGGAAGGCGAATTGTTGACTTTAGTTTACTGAAAAAATTTTGGAAAATTGTGGCTCATCTATAAAGGAGATCGCGTATAGAACGCTATTTCGACCTATTCTTGAGTATTCGGGATCTCCACCAGATTGGGCTAAGGGAAGACACCGAAGGAATTCAGAGGCTTGCTAGCGGCGGATCCGATCAGCAGGCGGGTGTTACACTGCAGTTTCCTGAACTGAAGTGGAAACCCCTGGAAAGAAGATGACCTTCTTTTTGCGAAATACTATGGAGAGGATTTAGAGAATCGACTGCAGAACGCTTCTTCTGCCGCCAAAGTACAAATCGCGTAAGGACTGTGAACACAAGATAAGAGAACTTAGGACTCGTACTGGGGTAAACAGACACTCGTTTTCACATTACCCCAACTGTACCTCAACTGCGAGTGGGCCAGGTAAAGAAGTAACCAAAGTATATCATGCGGCAGGTTGCGACGTATGTATGTAGATGTACATCTGCTGCTTTACTCTTAATGCAAGTATAGGTAATTAAGCAAGGTTCATGTTGCTAGTAGTCGTTATTCTACGTTGAAAGAACTTGCTGTCAAGCCTCTTCCAGGCGTACTATGTGCCTTTTGCTTTTGACGAAACGGTACAAAAATCAGGCGAGAAAACCAATAAGATCAAAAAACTCCTCATATGATTCACAACCTTTTATTAAGCTGATCAGCTAAATAGCAAAAATTTCTTTTAATTTTATCGAAATAATAAACAGACATCTCTGCAGTTGGTACTTACATTTGTTGCTTAGTATCAACAACTCAACAACGATTATGTATCATGATGATAACCAGGTCTCCACATGGTCACCTGGAATCATAGAGGGGTCTGAGGAGGGTGTAATGGAACACCGAAAAGAATGCTGTAAAATGAGATCTGTAAGTACAGCTGAAGGTGTCATCCATGCTGCATAAAGATTTTGTTGAGCTGTGCACATTTTAACCCAGACTGTCTTGTAATGAATTTTTTTGATTGACTATTATTTTACTTTTCTAATATTTTACTATCTTCATTTCTCTTTCTTTTTTAAAAGATCATTTGATGATTGCTTACTAAAATTTCGAAACCTGTAATGATACTGTTTGTGTAACCCGAAGTTGGAAAAAAAATATTTTGCTCAGATTCTGTCGCGAGAAGCTTATTCAAGTTGTGGCAAAATTAAAGGTCAAAATATGCTAGTTGGGTATTAATAACAAATCCAATGTACAGGTCAGCTAATACACTTCTTTTGATTTTACACTCTCCCTTACTGAAGGACTTCGTACTAACGATGAAACTGATAAACTTAACACAATATGTCATATACTAATTAGAATGCTGAGAAACAAACTAAGGCAGGAAACCATGCCGAAATTCTTCGGGACTATGGCGGTAGCATGCAGGTTTATAGGCGACCTGGTCCTCAATAGCAGAGTATACGTAGAAGATAAGGGAAATCAAGATATGAGCCCCAAACGGGCACTGAAATAAATTCAGTGGTGATATCTGAAAACTTGTGCCGGACGGAATTCGAACCCGGATCTGCCACTTCACGCGAGCGATTGCCTTAACCGCCTCGGTCATCCCGACACGCTTCACGCCGATCCAGACTCTCACTTGGCTCAGATGGTAGGTTGCCCGTACAGTAACCTCATTCCTCGCGTCATCTAAGTTACTGCAAGAGTTCGGACAAATTGTGCTTCTGCACTGAAGGTATTAGGAGCCGCAGAACCCAAGCCTCCCATTTCCTCGATCAGTTGTGTAGGTGACAAAGAGAAGCAGTAAAAGAAATGCAGACATGCGGCATACATTTAACATTTACTGTTTGTTGACAACTCTTTAAATAGCAATACATTTGAGTTCATAAAACAAATATTAGAAAAATTCCGCGACATATTTTATTCACTTGAAACTGGTCCTTTTTGAAAAGTCATTTCGATACAGAGACAGATCAACCTTACTTACCATTCACGTTAATTACGGATTCCTCTAGAAATAGCAATGCCTCTCTGTACGCTGCAACTGTAGGTAAAATTCGCAATGCCCAATTTCATGTTTACAATCGTCTCCCATACAAATGTTTCAAAGTTATTACTTCAGTAGTGACCGCACGGTGATAGCTGCATGGATCGGATTTCGTGTGTGAAGCGAACGGCGTACAGTTTTAAATAAAAGAGAAAAGGAATGCTTCGTCGTTCTGGCCACGGAGAGAGTAATCGGGATCGACTTGCCTACGTATCATCGATCGGACAATGGAGTCACATGGATGGGGTATGAAGGGTCGTGTGGTCAGCACACTGCTCTCGCGGCCGTTGTCGCGTTAGCAGACCTGGAGCCGCTGCCACTCGGTCAGGTAGCTCCTCAAGTGGAGTCACGGCGCTGAATGGACACCGTTCCAATCCTCCCAGAAAGAAAGGATCGAAACATGGTACTTCAATGGCTGCCACCTACACTGACGACTTGGCTACGGAAGCGGGCGTGTTAAATGAACTACTCTGAAATCATTTCTGTTGCCAACACACCAGCGGTCAATAGACAAGTGTCCGAAATAAAATAAGTTTGCTGGTAGAAAGTATGAATTCCAACCCGAAATGGTCTGTAAAGCTGAAACCTTTTTAGATTCGTTGGCCGCAAACGTGTCGACCGATCTCATTACTTAAGACACATTAGGGTCCTCCAAATGCAAAAAGGTGAATGAAAGCTATAAATTGGAAAATTGACGACAAGTACTGAACGCGAATTCCCATTCCTTTCGTTACACGCTGCCAGAAAAATTGGCCTTTTCGAGGTTTCCAGTTCACTTAATATTTATTGTTGCAACGGTGCTTATGGATTACCTGAAATGATTACATTTACAGATCAGTAGCACAAGTGGTTCTGTGGTACCACGCTGAAACACCCAAACTAGTACATCGTGAAGCCTCCACGAGAGGCAATGGAGGCGCTGCCTCTGGTATCCAGTCAATCGCACAGATTGCGAATACTGCTATTTGATACGTTATGCCATTCCTGCCTGAGTTGCTCACGTTGTCCTGTAGGAGTTTCAGCTTGAAGAGACGCACGAGTCACCTCTCGTCCCATCATATTACTCAAGTGCTCGATTGGACACGAGTCTGAATACCGTACTATCCAGGGAAGTTACGGCACGTCTTGCAGAACACATTGAATTTCACGGGCAGTGTATGGGCAATGATGCTGGATCAACACATCATATTCCTGTTGCAAGAACGGCAGAAGAACGGATCTAAAAACATTCTGCATTTACCGAGCGCTGGTTAGCATCCCTTCCAGACACACTGAAAGTGAACGAGAGTTGTAGCTTATCGTACCCAAGACCATAAGGCCCAGGGTGGAGTCCGTGTCTCTTCCACAAATGGATTGTACAAGACAGAGGTCACTAGCTCTATGTCGTACGCTCAAACGACCATTACTTGTGTGCAGGCAGAATCTCCTTGCGTCGCTGAAAACCACTGAGGGCCATTCCATCCTCCAAGTGTTCCTCTGACGGCAGCACTCCTCAAAGAAAGGATATTGCGGAGACATGGCTTAGCCACAGCCTGGGGGGTGTTCATTCACGAAACATCCTCAAGGATGTGGCTAAGCCATGTCTCCGCAATATCCTTTCTTTCAGGAGTGCTAATTCTGCAAGGTTCGCAGGAGAGCTTCTGTAAAGTTTGGAAGGTAGGAGACGAGGTACTGACAGAAGTAAAGCTGTGGGTACCGGGCGTGAGTCGTGCTTGGGTAGCTCAGTTGGTAGAGCACTTGCCCACGAAAGGCAAAGGTCCCGAGTCTCGGTCCGGCACTCACTTTTAATCTGTCAGGAAGTTTCAGTTGGATGTCTGTTCGCCCGTACACAATTCCACAGCCGTCGTCCACACCTGACATATAGGGCCCACGGTACGACACAGTTGCCTCGGCACCGGTTTTTGATTGGCGCCATTTTGGCTTGCAATGTATACTTCAAAACTTATTCGGTTCGAAGTGTTTTCACCCCTGGCCCAAAAACCAATGATCATGCGCTTTTGGACGCCAGATAGCGCTCTGTTTCCGCGTCATCACTATGATTGCGCTGTTTCCCGCGTCCACACGGCACGCTTTATGGCCTCCACCGCTAGTACTACCACCTGTGAGTGGTTTTGCACGTTGACGTTGAACATAGGCGGTGCTCACATTAATGTGACTGGATTGTGTTCTTGTATTCTGTGTATTTGTATTCTCAACCACGTATCCAAAAACCAACCGAGTCAGGTTGCAATAGCCGTAAATGTTTCTGAGCTATTCTCATTCAGTGCTCAACAAATCGAGGTAGTACGTTGTCACGGTTCTAGGCGCGCAGTCCGGAACAGTGCGACTGCTACGGTCGCAGGTTCGAATCCTGCCTCGGGCTTGGATGTGTGTGATATCCTTAGGTTAGTTAGGTTTAAGTAGTTCTAAGTTCTAGGGGACTGATGACTACAGCAGTTGAGTCGCATAGTGCTCAGAGCCATTTGAACCATTTGAGTACGTTGTTTATGTTCGTGTAGCTTACGATTTAATGAAATGATGACACTTCCTGTGTGAATTGAACCACGTGGCTGTAATTGAGGCAGGGTGTCTTATGATGCGAGTAAGGTTTTGTAACGCTTGTGCATGCAATACACTATTGTTTCGCCTACTATCCTTTTGTTTACTAGCAATTAGACGGTCGTTTCTAGAAGCTATTTTTACTTGATTTAGACGTGCAACTGACTTGCACATCATTCTCCAAGCTCATTGGAACTGTTTGTTTCTGTTGTTTCTGTTATGGTCAACTGTACAATGTGTAATCTACACACACACACACACACACACACACATATATATATATATATATATATATATATATATATATATATATATATATATATATATATATATATATGAGGAGAGGGGCTAGTGTAATTGTTTAATACAAACCATACAAAAATGCACGGAAGTATGTTTTTTAACACAAACCTACGTCTGTTTAAATGGAACCACGTTAGTTTTGTTAGCACATCTGAACATATAAACAAATACGTAATCAGTGCCATTTGTTGCATTGTAAAATGTTAATTACATCCGGAGATATTGTAACCTAAAGCTGACGCTTGAAACCTCCGACGTTCAGTTGCGTGTTGTAACAAACACGGGCCACGGTCGGCTAGCAGCATCTGCAGGGACATGTTTACGATGACGACCGTGTTTACGAGTGTGGCTGTAGTGCACTATTGTGGTTTGGTCTAGCTGTCGCAGTGTCCGCATGTAGCGCTTGCTGCTATTGTTATTCTGCATTCGTCTCCGCACGCAGACCAACTGTAGTATACCGTGTTCCCAGACGTCTGCGATAGTTTAGTGTTGTAGGAACTGTGACCATGGTGTATTCGAACTCTGAAAAGGCGGAGATGATACTCATCTATGTCGAGTGTCGACGAAATGAAGCTGAAGTCTGCAGGGTGTATGCAGAACGGTACCCGGACAGAGAGCATCCAACGTGCCGCACATTGCAAAACATCTACCGCCAACTGTATGCAACAGGTATGGTTCTAGCACGCAAACGGGTCCGTGACAGGCCCGTCACAGGAGAAGCGGGCGCAGTTGGTGTGTTAACTGCTGTTGCCATGAACCCACACATGAGTACACGGGGTATTGCGAGAGCCGGTGGACTGAGTCAGAGTAGTGTCATGCACATACTGCATCGTCACCGCTTTCATCCGTTTCATGTGTCGCTGCATCGGCAATTATATGGTGATGACTTTAATCATCGAGTGCCATTCTGTCAATGGGCATTAACAGAGAATGGGTTGCAGTTCTACCTGTTTACCGATGAAGCGGGTTTCACAAGCCACGGGGCAGTGAATCTACGGAACATGCATTACCGGTCCGTGGACAATCCTCGCTGGCTCAGACAGGTAGAGCGACAGCGACCGTGGACTGTAAATGTATGGTGCGGAATCATTGGCGACCACCTCATTGGTCCTCACTTCATTGCAGGGGCCCAAACAGCTGCAACATACATCGCGTTTCTACAGAATGATCTGGCAACGTTGCTCGAAAATGTTCCACTGGAAACGCGTCGACGTATGTGGTATCAGCATGATGGTGAACCTGCACGTTACGCAATTAACACTAGGCTGACCCTTGACAGGATATTCGACGGGCGTTTCATAGGACGTGGAGGACGCATAAATTGGCCAGCCCGTTCTCCTGATCTTACACTTCTGGACTTCTTTCTATGGGGTACGTTAAAGGAGAATGTGTACCGTGATGTGCCTACAACCCCAGAGGATATGAAACAACGTATTGTGGCAGCCTGTCTCGACATTACACCAGATGTACTGCGGCGTGTACGACATTCATTACGCCAGAGATTGCAATTGTGTGCAGCAAATGATGGTCACCACATTGAACATCTATTGGCCTGACATGTTGGGACACACTCTATTCCACTCCGTAATTGAAAATGGAAACCACGTGTGTACGTGTATCTCACCCCTCATGGTAATGTACATGTGCGCCAGTGAAAAAGACCAATAAAAAGATGTTAGCATGTGGACGTAATGTGCTGTTCCAGTCTCTTCTGTACCTAAGGTCCATCACCGTTCCCTTTGGATCCCTACGTAATTCGGTGCTCTCCGATACACACGATCGAACAGCGGAGGAGTGGTACTCAAGCATCAACTTTAGGTTACAATATCTCCGGATGTAATTAACATTTTACAATGCAACAAACGGCACTAATTACGTATTTGTTTGTATGTTCAGATGTGCTAACAAAACTAACGGGGTGCCATTTAGAAAAACGTAGGTTAGTGTTAAAAAAAATTCCGTGCATTTTTTTATGGTTTGTATTAACCAACACACTAGCCCCTCTCCTCACGTTCGGTCTGTGGAATCGATTCGTCAGTATTTGATGTGGTTTACGTAATATATCCAGCGGCAATGTTAGATGACTCACCATATATATATATATTTGTGGGGTGAGTCACTAACTATTGCCACCATGAATAGCTGCGAAATTATGATAGGAGCTGGAAAGTTTGTGGGACAAAAGTTGCTTGGGACAACGGCGGCCAGACGTTGAGTTTTGGTTGATAGGTGGGGTCGCTTCGGAGATATTAATGTTAACTTTTTCTTTACATGGGATAATATACTTTGGTTCTTATTTCCTGATAGCGTCTATCGAGACGAATCCAATCGTGTGTAACGGTAAGGTCTTTGAAGGCCAACTAAGGTCAAAAAGGTGGCATGAACGTCCATTTGCAGAAGGCGTTCGAAGTGATGACCATTGGTATCAATGCAGTGCTGAAATCTTCTTATCATGGATTGAGTGGTATTTTTTATCACATTGGCACTTACCAAAGCACATGTTCGGATATTTCTCTCTTGCATATCTTCAGGTGTAGTTGGAAAGTCTTTATAAACATTGTCTTTTACGAATCCCCACAAGAAAAAATCCAGAGCCGTCAAGTCTGGCGAACGAGCCGGCCACGACACATCTCCTCCGCGTCCAATCCAACGATTTGGGAATTGTCTTTACGACTAATTTCTAGAGATCAGCGAAAAATGTGCCGGACACCCATCGTGTTGATACCCCATTCTGTTCCTTGTTACTAAAGGTATTTCTTCCGATAGCAGACCTAATGTTTCTTGCAGCAACGTGGTGTACTTCCTACGATTAAGATTTCCTTCTATGAAATGGGGGCTTATAAGTCCGTCCTGCAGAATCTCACACCATACATTCACACACCATACATTCACCGACCACGGTTTTTGGTGTGCAACTTGCCGCAGCCAACATGGATTTTCGGTTGCCCGATAATACATGTTATGCAAATTAGCATTTCCATGGTTCGTGAATGTAGCCTCGTTAGTAAATAAAATGAAATTAATGTATGTCTCATCCCGCTGAATCTGAAGTTGATCCCATCGGCAGAATTCAAAGCGACGCATACAATCTGTTCAGGATATGGTAGGGATAATATGTAAGGCGATGCAGAACACGAGCAACACTACTCTGGCTCATGCCAGATCCCCTTGCTATTTGACACGAACTAACACAAAGATCTTGAACCACAGTGGCAAGAGTACCAATTTCTGTTTCCTCATTAGTAACTTTCCTTTGCCGGATATGTTTCCGATGCGTTAAAGATCCATTTGTTCTCAATTTATTTATCATACACACATTTAAATGTACGACGTGTAGGGTGAGCACGTTCAGGATATCTTTCAGCGTATAAGTCTTTAGCTCTCCCTGAGTTTCGTTGGAATTCTCCGTAAATGAGAAGCATATCGACTTGTTCTTCGAAGGAATATATCATTCACATTCGCCTGATTCGACGATACTAGTCTTACCGTTCCTATTAGTGTTGTATTGCGAAACCGTCGAATGGTGTTTACGTGTCAATGGCACGTTAGATGGTTACGCCGTATTCGGCGAATATTTACTATTTGTACGATATACGGGAGAGAGTTGTCAGAGCATGTGCTTCGGTAAGTGCCGATGTGGTAAGGAATACCACTCAAACCATGATAAGAAGACTGCAGCACTGCACTGATACCAATGATCATCACTTCGAACACCTTCTGTAAATGAACGTTCATGCCACCTTTTTGACCTTCGTTGACCTTCAAAGACCTTATTGTTACACATCATTGGATTCGTCTCGACAGCTGCTATCAGAAAATAGATACCAAACTATAGCATACTATTAAAAAAAAACAAAGTTGACCTTCATATCTCTGATGTGACCCCACCTAGCAACATAAAACCAATTTCATATTATGGCCCCCGTTGTCCCATACAACATTTGTCCTACAAACTTTTCAGCTACTGCCATACTACCGGAGTTATTCTTGGTGGCAATAGTTAGTGAGTCACCCTGTATGTAGCTGCTAATAGTGCAACTTCTTTTGTGGTAATGAACATGCCGGTAGTGAATTTATGATGCTGGTGTACTGTATCGCACCTTCAAGGTATGAGACGTAAGTGACCTTAAATAAGTGACTGAGGATATTACTCTTCTATTAATCAACAGCCAGTACCTATGGAACTCTCTCAATGAGAATTAATTAAAATCGAATTGCTGAGTGGCTCGCTTAACGTTCCTGCTTCTCAGGACGACGAACCAATATATCTCGAATGGCTTCTTCCCCTTTACTGACATGCGTTCCACGAGAAGTATTTCTCTCTCTCATAGCACCTGTGTGATGGCTCAAAAGAGAATCAATCTGCTTTTCACAGACTTAATTAAAATGCCTTCCAGTTTAAATATGACTATACTTCCAGTGTCACACACTAAGAGGTGATCACATCCACAGGTATATACAAAAATATGCTAACACCCTCTATTATAATTGGATACGAATATTCTACTACCAATGCTTCAACAGAAGTTATATTTCCAGTCATAGTCGTGAATTTGTGTTTTTTCTTTATTTACGTGACAACTGGTGAAAGGCTACGCTGCTATCTGGAAAAGAAATTCGTAGTTGGCCCCACGTGAGGAAGCACGAGTGCTTCTCTGTGATATGGTTGCCTGCTAGCTTCACACGTTTGCATCACACTGCGTCTCCTGGTTGTGAGGATTCCCTCTTGCTCCCTCCTACGCATATCTCGCGAAGAGACAATGAGGATAAAATCAGAGAGATTAGAGCCCACACAGAGGCATACCGGCAACTGGAATAGAAGGGAGAACCGATAGAGGTACTCAAGGCACCCTCCGCCACATGCCGTCATGTGGCTTGCGGAGTATGGATGTAGATGTAGATATAGGTGTTAAAAGGTAGACACAGCTGGAGCTCTGGCAGCTTTCCCACTACGCAATCTGTTGGCTGACGACGTTGAAAGGATTATCAGTACATCTACTATCCCTCAGGTGGCATATGCCGTCACCGGATCAAAATCAACATCATTTTTCCACGTGTACTATTTTTTTCCAGCAGTGTATGTGAGTTCATAAGATAAAAATAAAAGTTTATTTAAAAAATTAAGAAAGAGATAGGGGAGCAGGTAGTTAAGTGGCCAAGGACAATACTGGAGACTTGAGTTGCAGTGTCTTTTCAGATTACTTCCGGATCTGCATAAAGAGTGATGATGGATGTATCCGTGTGCGTAGACGTTCTGATAGTAACGAATGCAGTCAAATTACATTTGTCATGTCATACTCGCCCAGAACGTATCGTTATATGTTGAAGTGCCATTGCGTACACAACATGATCACGTATGGTTCACGTAACCGGTAATTTGGTCGCCGGGTGTTGCTTTTCTGACGTGTTAAGACAGGTAGTTGTGTCGTACCTTCAAGAGCTGCATGACGTTATATTTCAAGAGGATAACACAAGGCCGGCCGGAGTGGCCGAGCGGTTCTAAGCGCTACAGTCTAGAACCACGCGACCGCTACGGTCGCAGGTTCGAATCCTGCCTCGGACATGGATGTGTGTGCTGTCCTTAGGTTAGTTAGGTTTAAGTAGTTGTAAGTTCCAAGGGACTGATGACCTCAGAAGTTAAATCCCATAGTGCTCAGAGCCATTTGGACCATTTGATAACCAAAGATTGTATTTTATCCGAGCTGTCTTGACGTACATCCACAATGTTTGACGACTGTCCCTGTCAGCACGTTCTCTAGCTCTCTCATCTAATGAGAATATCTGGTCGTGGGTTGCCTAGACATTACCACACCACCACTCGCCACCCAACACGAATGAAGAACTCTGTCACAGAGTTGAAGCAGAGTGAAATGACGTATCCATATCTGTCAACCAAGCTCAGTTCGACTCTATGTTCATGGGAGTTGAGTAGTTTTACTGCCGCAGAGGGCAGCTCCGTCTGCTAAATTTCGCTAGCTCTATACCTCCAAATCACCCACAACTTTAATAACATATTCTTCCTCCCCCTCTCTCCCAACCATGAACCATGGGCCTTGACGTCGGTGGGGTGTCTTACGTGCCTCAGCAGGACAGATAGCCGTACCGTAGGTTCAACCACAATAGAGGTGTATCTGGTTAGAGAAACGTATCTTTCCTGATGAGGGGCAGCAGCCTTTTCAGTAGCTGAGGGGCAACAGTCTGGATGATCGACTGATCTGGCCTTGTAATATCATCTAAAACGCCTTTGCTGTGCTGGTACTGCGATTGTCTGAAAGCAAGGGGAAACTATACGCCTGGGTTCCCGGGTTCGTTTCCCGGCGGGGTCGGGGATTTTCTCTGCCTCGTGATGGTTGGGTGTTGTGTGATGTCCTTAGGTTAGTTAGGTTTAAGTAGTTCTAAGTTTTAGGGGACTGATGACCACAGATGTTAAGTCCCATAGTGCACAGTGCCATTTGAACCATTTTTGGAAACTATAGCCGTAATTTTTTCCGAGGGCATGCAGCTCTACCGTACGGTTGGGTGATGTTGGCATCCTCCTGGGTAAATTATTACAGACGTAAAATAGCCACACACCCCTCCCCAATCCCCAAATCGGAACTCTGGGCGGGGACTGCTCAGGAGGATGTCGTCATAAGAGTAAAAACAAACTGGCTTTCTACGGATCGGAGCGCGGAATGTTAGACCCCTTAATCGGGCAATTTAAAAAGAGGCATGGATGGGTTGAAGTTAGTTATAGTGGGAATTAGTGAAGTTCGGTGGCAGGAGGAACGGGACAGGACATCTTGATGGCGTAATATTTTGGATCATAAAGTGTGAAAGTTTTGCTTTTCTGTTTAGCCTATATAATCAGCTGCAAGCCGTCCAACGAACTTGCAGATTAAAACTGTGTGTCGGACCGAGATTCGAACTCAGGACCTTTGCATTTCTCGGGTAAGTGCTCTACCGTCTTTATTATTTTGTAAAATTCCTTTGTAGTTTTTTTATATATTTATTATTCTGTTTTTAGTTTTAGTTTCTTTAATTTTTTGCGTATAAATGCTGGCTACAGAAAAAGAAAAATGAAAAGGAATAGGAAACAGAAATAAAATCCGCGTAATCTACGACGCGCTCTCCCATCCAAGGATGTCAGAGGTAGAATCGATCATAGGCGGCTTAAACTCAGACACCGCCGGACGGGGAGGGGTGAGGGGTAGGTGCCCTCAGCTTCAGGCATTCTCCCCCCCCCCCCCCCCCCAACTTAGCGGAGGTCTAACAAAGACCCATAGAAGATAGTTAGCAAATAATGTTCGGTAACGTGGCGTGTTTTCGAGAGCTGCATGGGCTGTTCGTAAATAGGTCCAATCTGGGCTACCCAAGCATGACTCACGCCCCATCTTCACATCTTTCCTTCTGCCAGTGCCTCTTCTCCTACCTTCCAAACTTGCCGGCGAAAGGCAAAGGTCTCGAGTTCAAGTCTCGGTCCGGCACGCAGTTTTTATCTGCCAGGAAGTTTTATATCAGCGCACACTCCGCTGCAGAGTGAAAATCTCATTCTAGATGACATGATGTATCCCGAGAAAAACGGACACAGAAAAATCACAGAAAATATGCTGCAAACAGCGACAAGAATTCCTAAAAACATTCTGTAACGTACAACAAATAAGATTTAAGGAAACCACGGATGATGGCGATATTTTTCACTGAAACTAGTTTGGGGAATAAATAAATAAATAACAAAAAGTGTTTTGCAGCAAGGCGGACTTACAGTTCCTATATTGTTGTTTTTCTATGCAAACATGGACCAAAGGGAAGAGTTCCAAAATAAAGTTATAGTAGGAGAACATGAACTGGGGAAAAGGAATGAAAGAGGAAGCCGCCTTGGTAGAATTTTGCACAGAGTATGATTTAACCATAGCTGTTATTCGGTTTAAGAATTTTGAAGCAACATTATTTACGTGGAAGAGACCTGGAGACACGGGAAGGTTTCAGACTGGTTATATAATAGTAAGATAGAGATTTCGAAATCAGATTTTATATTGCAAGACATTTCCAGAGACAGATGAGGACTCTGACAACAATATATTGGTTATGAACTGTAGACTAAAGTTCTAAAACTGAAGAAATTGCAATAATGTAGGAAATTAAGAGATGGGACCTGGATAAGTTGAAAGAACCAGAGATTGTTGAAAGTTTCAGACGAAGTATTAGGCAGCGGAGGACCGGAAGAGGAGAAAGTAACACATTAGAAGAAGAATAGGTAGCTTTAAGAGATGAAATAATGAAGGCAGCAGAGGATCAAATAGGTGAAAACACCAGGCCTAGTAGAAATCCTTGAATAACACAGGACGTACTGAATTTAACTCAGGAAAGGAGAAAATTTAAAAATGCACCAAATGCAGCAGGTGAAAGAAAATAAAGACGTCTAAAAATGAGATTGGCAGGAAGTGAAAAGTGGCTAAGCAGGAATGGCTAGATTTAGAAACGTATTTCAGTAGAGGAAAGATAGATACAAGCTACAGGAAAATTAAAGAGGCCTTTGGGGAACAGAGGAGTAGATGTATGAATATCAAGAGCTCAGAACGAAAACCAGTCCTAAGCAAAGAAGGGTAAGCTGAAAGATGGAAGGAGTATATAAATGGTCTATACAGTGGAGATGAACTTGAAAGCAATGTTATAGAAAGGGAAGAGGACGCAGAAGAGGATGAGATGGGAGAAATGGTACTGCGAGAAGAATTTGACAGAGTACTGGAAGACCTTAGTCGTAATAAGTCCCCTGGAGTAGACGACATTCCGTCAGAACTACCAATAGCCTTGGGATAGCCAGCCATGACAAAATTATTCCATGTGGTTCACAAGATATAAGAGACGGGTGAAATACCCTCAGAGAATTGTGATGCAGATGGTTTTTGGTGGAAATTACTGAACTTTCAGTCAATAAGTTACGGTTTTCAAAATACTAAACGAATTCTGTACAAAGGAATGAAAAAACTGGTAGAAGGAAACCTCGTGGAAGATCAGTTGGATTCCGCAGTAATGATGGAACACGCGAGGCAATACTGACACTGCGAGTTACTTTAGAGGATAGGTTAAGGAAAGGCAAACCTACATTTATAGCATTTGTAGGCTTAGAGAAAACTTTTGACAATGTTGAGTAGAATACTCTCTTTGAAATTCCGAAGTAGGAGGGATAAAATATAGGGAGCTAAAGGTTATTTACAACTGGTACAGAAACCAGATGGCAGTCATAAAAGAGCTGAGAAAACGAAGCAGTGGTTGAGAAGGGCGTGAGTCTGGGTTATAGCCTACCCCCGATGTTATTCAGTCTGTACGTTGAGCAAACAGTAAAAGAAACCAAAGCAAAATTTGAACTAGGAATTAAAGTTCAGGGAAAACAAATAAAAACTTTGAGGCTTGCCGATGACATCGTAATTCTGACACAGAGAGCAAAGGACTTGGAAGAGCAGTTAAACGGTATGGACAGTGTCTTGAAATGGGAATATAAGGTGATCATCTTCGAAAGCAAGACCAAGATAATGGAATGTAGTCGAATTAAGTCAGGTGATGCTGAGGGGATTTGACAAGGAAATGAGATACTTAAAGCAGTAGATGAGACTTGGTGTTTTGGCAGCAAAAAAATTGGTGGTGGCCGAATTAGAGAGGATATAAAATGTAGACTGGCAATGGCAATGGCATTCTTGAAGAAGAGGAATTTGTTGATATCTAATATAGACTAAAGCGTTAGGAAACCTTTTTTGAAGGTGTTTTTCCGGAATGTGGCCATGTGTGGAAGTGAAACGTGGACGACAAACAGTTGAGGCAACAAGAGAATAGAAGATTGTGAAATGTGAAGAAGAATGTTGATGATTAGATGGATAGATCATGTAACTAATGAGAAGGTACTAAATAGAATTGGGGAAACAAGAAATTTGTGCCACAATTTGACCAAAAGAAGCAATCGGTTGATAGGACTCAGTCTGAGACATCAAGGAATTACTAGTTTAATATTGGACGGAAGTGTGGTGGTAAAATAGTAGAGGCAGATCAAGTAAGCAGATTCAGGAGGATGTATGTTGCAGTAGTTACTTGGAGATGAAGAGGCTTGCACGGGATAGAGTAGCAAGGAGAGTTGCATCTAACCAGTCTCAGGACTAAAGACAACAACACGTTCTTCCTACTACACTATATGTAAATGCTAAGTAAAATTTTGTTATTAGCTGTCGTTTTGCTGTTGTTGTTTTAATGGCCAGCAGTGAACTAAGAATTGCTCGTTACCGTTGCTTCTAATCCGCAGTTCCGCTGTTAGTAGCAGAATTATTTCACAGCGGTACTCATCTGCTTTGCTATTGGAAGAGGTACTTTCTACGCATTTAAAAAAAATTGTGCACCAAATTCTGTTGATGTTTTTGAGTTAATAACAACAAAAAGAAACTATAATGTGCAACTAGACAGTGACACAGGTTAACTGAAAGTCGTACATACATTACATACGTGCTTTATTAATTCACATAAATCCTCATGTTTAATCCCTCGAAACGCCGTATGGAAAGTGTACTTTAGTAAATGCTGCTGCCTGCAGTGATTTGTATTTTCAGTTGATGCTGTCAACGGTCACTGTCTAACCTGACTTAAAAGGTTCGCTTTCACACATTACTACAGCCTCCATCCCTAGAAAAAGCGACACTCTGCTAAAAAAATATCCAGTACGACGATCACTTCCGTTTGACAACCTGGCCAATGACGTCAGCACATTATTAGGCAGTTTTTAGATGGTCCCAACAGTTGAATAACTGTTTTCTGTACTTTATATATTCAATTGGAAACTTAGTTTCGCAGAAGAGATAGTGCTGACATTGTTTGTGCTACCCAATCAATTTCTGTATACACCTATCAAGAATACTGAAAAAAAAGACCAAGTCAGATGTTCTAATTATAAAATTTGGATTTTCTGCATACTGTTCTGTGACCCTAACGATTCTGTTGCCCTGCTTCGGGGAAACTCACGCGTCGATAGTGGGATGCTGCTTTCGAATTCCCAGCGGACTTCGAACGAAAACGTGCGTGGAATTGCAAATAAATTGGAAACAAACTGGTGCCCTCCCCTTTATCACGCGAGCGTGGGGAGCGAGTGTGAAATCGTGACGTGACCCGCGCACGGGCTCCAAATTCGCTGTTAGGCGCAGCTCGCTGGCCGAACGTCTATTTGCAGACGCCGCTGCTCCGGACTGACAACAAGTTCCGCTGGATGCGCGTAATCGATGAGCAGAAGGAGAAAGGGGAGGTAGATTGGGGGGGAGGGGGGAATGGGCGGCCGATACGGCAGCTGCCGCACGATTTCTGGCGAAGTCGGCCGTCCCTCTCGAAGCGAAACGCTATCGATCACTCGTTGCCGATTGCGATGGCGGCGACAAAGCTGTCGGGCGCGGCTGTCGACCTCTGCGCCGGCTAAAGGAGCGTGCCTCATCAGTCCTGCCTGGCATTGCCTGCTGGGAGAGGGAGTACACTGCCAAAGACCGCTATGACGTCAAAACTGTGGCTCATTTACAAACTTACGCAACACCTTTGAGGGGATGAGTCACGATCTCTTATTTATGAAATTATATTCTGATAGTGTTCGTGGAATTGTGTACATTTGGTTTTATATTTGACAGTAAGCCTCCACCCCTATTCTATAAAGAAACGAACTCCCGTGTACGAAACAGCAAGTAATGTGTGATTACTTTACAAATGAGTTAATGTGTTAAATATTTGACGTTAAGCATGTAAGCGAGAGAAAGTTTCTGGCAGGTTTTAAATTGTAAGGAGCAGACAACTGAAGCGAGACAGGTGGAAAAATTAGTGAGTAAACTGTTTATTGTTTCAAAAGCAGACGCCATGACTGTTAATACATGTATCCCGCTGTGAGACAAGACGTTTAATGCCGTCATGTAAAAATATTTGCGGTTGTCTATGGTACCATAATTGTACCCATACGTGGTCTTCTTCGCCCGAAGCAAATCGACGACTATGAACGTCTTTCTTCATGGCTCCAGAAATATGGAGAAAGAAACTTACGCTGCATGCACGAAACAACCTTGGCAACGTATAAACTGGCGCACATATTTCGACTATATTGAACGTTAGATTAGATTAGGTTAAGTTAGGTTAGAGAAGATTCGGTGAGAAGGCCTTATACGTCTTCTATTAAAATAAAGTCCCTATCTCTCCCCATGCGATTTCCCTAGTTTTGGAGCCCTGAAGAAAGACATTGAGACTCGTCGATTTGCTTTGGACGAAGATGGGCATGTCTGGGTAAAATCATGGTACCTTAGGGAACCGCTAATACTTTTCCACGACGGCATTGACCGTCTTGTCTCACACTGGGATTAATGTGTTAACAGTTACGGCGATAACTTTTGAAATAATAAACAGTTTACTTACTGTTTTCGATCTATCTCGTGTTTATTTTACTGTACCTTGCGTGTGTAAATTTTACTGGCAGTCCGCAAGTGCTTTCATTCTCAAATACTGGAAGAATATAGTCTGGGTGTTTTGCGCGATGCAAGTTAATCTGCTTCAAGGGATATGCACAGTTTCTTACTGTCTCTTATCTTCAATATAAGATTGTAGCTCGAGTAAGTCATGACCGCTTTTTCAATTTTTAAGTTTGGCCCGTAACTGTATGAAATATTGAAAATCAAATTTTTGCTGTCCCTGAAAACGCTTAATTTTAGTAACCTGCAACTAAGAGCGTGCCCCCAGTTGGTTGTTCAGTAATATAGATCTTTCTGGGTTGTTGCAGACGACACAAATACGCTGTTAAAAGGGGGGAATTTTTTAGCATCTACGAGAGATAGGTACGGAGTACATAAAAGCTTCACAATAGGCGTTTTGGTATTCTAGCTATTTGTAAATGATTCTCCCTACAACCTCTCAACAGCAGACACACGCAAACGATACCAAACTTACAAAATAAAGTTGATTTGTAGTGAAAAGTCTCTGAAAAACCAGAAAAGCTAAAAGACAGTTTAGATTAACTAAAGCATTGTGTATTATAAGAAAATGATGCTTATGAGCTTACGAAATAAAATTACGAGGTCAGAAAAAGTATTATGTTGGAATGTGGTGGATATTACATCGAGTAAACATTATGAACAACGTTCGCTGGAGTATTTTTAGAACCGGCCGCGGTGGTCTCGCGGCTCTAGGCGCTCAGTCCGGAACCGCGCTACTGCTACGGTCGCAGGTTCGAATCCTGCCTCGGGCATGGATGTGTGTGGTGTCCTTAGGTTAGTTAGGTTTAATTAGTTCTAAGTTCTAGGCGACTGATGACCACAGATGTTCAGTCGCATAGTGCTCAGAGCCAGTATTTTTAGAGGGCCATTTAAGCTAGGGAAAACATGTGGCACTACAGAATTAAAAAATTGTGTAAATGATGTTATATTTTAATAATTCTTATGGACTCCTTTAATATTGGAACTTTATTATGTGCGTACTATTCAAATATGTATTCCAAGGTATTACGTACTAGTCTGACACAACACAACTACATCGAAACATGCTGCTACACATGAGAAGCAAGTGGAAAATAACGGGGTTGGTAAGCCAAAAGGGCATAAAAAGGGAATTATTTTAAGGATTTTAAAAGTAAAAGTGTGACTGAAAAATGGGTTCGACTCCTCTAGAGAATTACATAGAAAATCCGTATATCGGTATTAGCTAAATGTTGTGCACACCTACTTAAGAAAGAGTTAAGAAAACCTAACATATAATTAACCAGCAGATTAAAACTGTATGCCGGACCTTTGCCTTTTGCGGGCAAGTGCTCTACCATCTGAGCTACCCAAGCACGACTCACGCCCTGTCCTCACAGCTAAACTTCAGCCAGTACGTCGTCTCCTACCTTCCAAACATTACAGAAGCTCACCTGAGAACCTTGCAGAACGAGCACTCCTAAAAGAAAGGATATAGCGGAGAAATGGCTTAGCCACAGCCTGGGGGATGTTTCCAGAATGAGATATTCTCTCTGCTGCGGAGTGTGCGCTGATATGAAACTTCCTGGCAGATTAAAACCGTGTGCCGGACCGAGACTCGAACTCGGGACCTTTGCCTTTCGCGGGCAGGTGCTCTACCATCTGCTTGGGTAGCTTGGATGGTAGAGCACTTGCCCGCGAAAGGCAAAGGTCCCGAGTTCGAGTCTCGGTCCGGCACACAGTTTGAACCTGCCAGGAAGTTTCATTTCAGCGCACACTCCGCTGCAGAGTGAAAATCTCATTCTGTATAATTAACTAGTTTCTGTAACATTTAAGTGATGCAGACTATTCTCACGGTCTGTAAATTGGAATATTTATAATGTCTGTGTTCAATATTCTGTAGGTACTTAAAAAAAATTTACTTTGCTGTTTCTATATTTTGATTGTTTTAGTACCATTTGACCCACCTTTATCTACTGGAGTCAGCCTGCCATAATATAACAGCGATGTGGTTCGAGTGGCGTGTAGTATAGTTTAAAAACGTGTAATGTCGCGGTAGCTGAGTAATATCACAGATACACACACACACACACACACACACACACACACACATATATATATATATATATATATATATATATATATATATATATATATCAGGCCATCAACATCTTATATATTGATATTTTCCATGGCAATAACGTTAAGTGATACTTCCGTCGCTCCTTATAGAACAACATACTCTTAAATGAATAACAGCATATTGCTTATATTGTACAGGATTAATTTATTCTACATCTGCATCTACATCTACATTTATACTCCGCAAGCCACCCAACGGCGTGAGGCGGAGGGCACTTTACGTGCCACTGTCATTACCTCCCTTTCCTGTTCCAGTCGCGTATGGTTCGCGGGAAGAACGACTGTCTGAAAGCCTCCGTGCGCGCTCGTGTCTCTCTAATTTTACATTCGTAATCTCTTCGGGAGGTATAAGTAGGGGGAAGCAATATATTCGATACCTCATCCAGAAACGCACCCTCTCGAAACCTGGCGAGAAAACTATACCGCGATGCAGAGCGCCTCTCTTGCAGAGTCTGCCATTTGAGTTTGTTAAACATCTCCGTAACGCTATCACGGTTACCAAATAACCCTGTGACGAAACGCGCCGCTCTTCTTTGGATCTTCTCCATCTCCTCCGTCAACCCGACCTGGTACGGATCCCACACTGATGAGCAATGCTCAAGTATAGGTCGAAGGAGTGTTTTGAAAGCCACCTCCTTTGTTGATGGACTACATTTTCTAAGGACTCTCCTAATGAATCTCAACCTGGTATCCGCCTCACCAACAATTAATTTTATATGATCATTCCACTTCAAATCGTTCCGCACGCATACTCCTAGATATTTTACAGAAGTAACTGCTACCAGTGTTTGTTCCGCTATCATATAATCATACAATAAAGGATCCTTCTTTCTATGTATTCGCAATACATTACATTTGTCTATGTGAAGGGTCAGTTGCCACTCCCTGCACCAAGTGCCTATCCGCTGCAGATCTTCCTGCATTTCGCTACAATTTTCTAATGCTGCAACTTCTCTGTATACAACAGCATCATCCGCGAAAAGCCGCATGGAACTTCCGACACTATCTACTAGGTCATTAATATATATTGTGAAAAGCAGTGGTCCCATAACACTCCCCTGTGGCACGCCAGAGGTTACTTTAACGTCTGTAGACGTCTCTCCATTGATAACAACATGCTGTGTTCTGTTGGTTAAAAACTCTTCAATTCAGCCACACAGCTGGTCTGATGTTCAGTAGGCTATTACTTTGTTTATCAGGCGACAGTGCGGAACTGTATCGAACGCCTTCCGGAAGTCAAGAAAAATAGCATCTACCTGGGAGCCTGTATCTAATATTTTCTGAGTCTCATGAACAAATAAAGCGAGTTGGGTCTCACACGATCGCTGTTTCCGGAATCCATGTTGATTCCTACAGAGTAGATTCTGGGTTTCCAAAAACGACATGATACTCGGGCAAGAAACATGTTCTAAAATTCTACAACAGATCGACGTCAGAGATATAGGTGTATAGTTTTGCGCATCTGTTCGACGACCCTTCTTGAAGACTGGGACTACCTGTGCTCTTTTCCAATCATTTGGAACCTTCCGTTCCTCTAGAGACTTGCGGTACATGGCTGTTAGAAGGGGGGCAAGTTCTTTCACGTACTCTGTGTAGAGTCGAATTGGTATCCCGTCAGGTCCAGTGGACTTTCCTCTGTTGAGTGATTCCAGTTGCTTTTCTATTCCTTGGACACGTATTTCCATGTCAGCCATTTTTTCGTTTGTGCGAGGATTTAGAGAAGGAACTGCAGTGCGGTCTTCCTCTGTGAAACAGCTTTGGAAAAAGGTGTTTAGTATTTCAGCTTTACGCGTGTCATCCTCTGTTTCAATGCCATCATTATCCCGGAGTGTCTGGATATGCTGTTTCGAGCCACTTACTGATTTAACGTAAGACCAGAACTTCCTAGGATTTTCTGTCAAGTCGGTACATAGAATTTTACTTTCGAATTCACTGAACGCTTCACGCATAGCCCTCCTTACGCTAACTTTGACATCGTTTAGCTTCTGTTTGTCTGAGAGGTTTTGGCTGCGTACAACTTGGAGTGAAGCTCTCTTTGCTTTCGCAGTAGTTTCCTAACTTCGTTGTGGTACCACGGTGGGTTTTTCCCATCCCTCACAGTTTTACTCGGCACGTACCTGTCTAAAACGCATTTTACGATTGCCTTGAACTTTTTCCATAAAAAACTCAACATTTTCAGTGTCGGAACAGAAATTTTTGTTTTGATCTGTTAGGTAGTCTGAAATCTGCCTTCTATTACTCTTGCTAAACAGATAAAGCTTCCTCCCTTTTTTTTATATTCCTATTAACTTCCATATTCAGGGATGCTGCACTGATTCCCTGTTCTGCACATACAGAGTCGAAAAGTTCGGGTCTGTTTGTTATCAGTAGGTCCAAGATGTTATCTCCACGAGTCGGTTCTCTGTTTAATTGCTCGAGGTAATTTTCGGATAGTGCACTCAGTATAATGTCACTCGATGCTTTGTCCCTACCACCCGTCCTAAACATCTGCGTGTCACAGTCTATATCTGGTAAATTGAAATCTCCACCTAAGACCATAACATGGTGAGAAAATTTATGTGAAATGTATTCCAAATTTTCTCAGTTGTTCTGCCACTAATGCTGCTGAGTCGGGAGGTCGGTAAAGGAGCCAATTATTAACTTAGCTCGGTTGTTGAGTGTAACCTCCACCCATAATAATTCACAGGAACTATCCACTTCTACCTTCACTACAGGATAAACTACTACTAACAGCGACGAAAACTCCACCACCGGTTGCGTCCAATCTATCCTTTCTAAATACCGTCTGTACCTTTGTAAAAATTTTGGCAGAATTTATCTCTGGCTTCAGGCAGCTTTCTGTACCTATAACGATTTCAGCTTCGGTGCTTTCTACAGCGCTTGAAGTTCCCGTACTTTACCAATGCAGCTTCGACAGTTTACAATTACAATACCGATTGCTGCTTGGTCCCCGCATGTCCTGACTTTGCCCTGCACCCTTTGAGGCTGTTACCCTTTCTGTACTTGCCCGAGGCCTTCTGACCTAAAAAACCGCCCAGCCCACGACACACAACCCCTGCTACCCGTGTAGCCGCTTGTTGCGTGTAGTGGACTCCTGACCTATCCAGCGGAACCCGAAACCCCACTACCCTATGGCGCAAGTCGAGGAATTTACAGCCCACACGGTCACAGAACCGTCTCAGCCTCTGATTCAGGCCCTCCACTCGGCTCTGTACCAAAGGTCTTGTCCTGTCGACGATGCTGCAGATGGTGAGCTCTGCTTTCATCCCACTAGCGAGACTGGCAGCCGCCGGAAGCCAGAGAGGATTTCCTCCGATCCATAGCGACACACATCATTGATGCCGACATGAGAGACCACTTGCAGATAGGTGCACACTGTACCCTTCATGGCATCCGGAAGGACCCTTTCCACCACTGGAATGACTCCCCCCGGTATGCACACGGAGTGCACATTGGTTTTCTTCCCCTCTCTTGCTGCCATATCCCTAAGGGGCCCCATTACGCGCCTGACGTTGGAGCTCCTAACTACCAGTAAGGCCACCCTCTGCGACCGCCCGGATCTTGCAGACTGAGGGGTAACCTCTGGAACAGGACAAGCAGCCATGTCAGGCCGAATATCAGCATCAGCCTGAGACAGAGCCTGAAACCGGTTCGTCAGACAAACTGGAGAGGCCTTCCGTTCAGCCCTCCGGAATGTCTTTCGCCCCCTGCCACACCTTGAGACGACCTCCCATTCTACCACAGGTGAGGGATCAGCCTCAGTGCGGGCAGTATCCCGAGCAACCACAGTCGTAGTCCGATCGGGGGATGCGTGGGACGAGCTGGCCGTCCCTGACGAACCCTCATCCGGACCCCCACAGTGATGCCCATTGGCAACAGCCTCAAGCTGTGTGACCGAGGCCAACACTGGCTGAAGCTGGGAGTGAAGGGATGCCAACTCAGCCTGCATCCGAACACAGCAGTTGCAGTCCCTGCGATTTTGGGCTTACAAAGCCGTCGCAGACTTTAACCGACTATCGCCTCCAAAGAAGTGACAATGTTCGTAAAAAACTTTGGAAAAGATATCACGTTACTTGACTGAGCCACAAACAACACAAGCTAAATGTAATCTTTGACAGTGCGGAGTAATGCAGAAACACCAGGAGAGCGGGTACAAAAGGTTTTTGACTCCATGTTAGGGGCCGCCTAATTTGAACAGTGGTAGGCAACGGGAAACCACCAATGCCATCTTGCCAAGACAACCTCATGTCTTTAATCTGTAACTAGATTCCAGAGTAAGTCCCCAAGTCGACCTTGGGGGTGGCAGCTGGGGGTGGGGGGTTCGGCGCGATGGAATCGGAGGCGGGGAGGGGTGTTAAGAGCTAGGAAATGCACAGGGCTCTCTAAAATATCCTTGTGAATCGTTAAAAGGATAGCAACCTGCAATGTGCGAGGTCTCAGGAAAGCCTGCTATTGTGCAGAGAGAAATGGATCTTCATGATCTCTACTACACGTACGTGGACTCCTGGACTCAGGAGGACACACTGGAAAGGATATGACCACTTTGTGGCTCAAGTAAAGAATGCAGTGTCTTTTGTGAATGTGAGTAGAAATAGTGTGGCTACAGTGATTCCTAGGAGCCTCCGGCTACGATCCAGTTTGTGATAGAATACGCTCCATTAAAATGAAAGCTTCACCTTGCGCTATCAACATCAATCGGGTCTATGCTCCCACTGCAGCTTCACCGGACATAGAAATTGATGAATTTTATGAGTTGCTAGAAAATATAATCTGAATGGTACTGAAAAGGAAACATTAGTCATCCAGAGTGATTTTAATGAGAAGATAGGTTAGACTATGGACAAAGGACGTATGAGATCTCTGTCAGGATTTTACGGCTTTGAAGTGAGAAATGTACACGTGGGACGATTACTGGAACATTGTAGGAATAACAACTTACCCATTTGTAATACCTTTTTCCAACATCATCCACAATGTCGCTACACGTGGATTTCTCCTGGTGATAGGATCGGAAATCAGACTTATTTCATTTTGTTGAGTCATTGGTATACTTCGGCCCCAGACTGCGAGACCTATCGTGGAGCTGATTGTGCCAGTGTTCATTCTATGCTATCCACACAAATGCGGATAAAACTTAAATTGAACAAGACAAGAATAAGACATGTTTGTGTTAAGACAAAAATAACCTCAAAGAGTTCTGAGAAAGAATAAGTTCTAAATACCTGCAATTAACGGAGGAAGGAGTAGCTCTCCAAACATGGGACAAAATACAGGAAATAATCAGCTCGTCTCTTCTTGAACATTTTACTAAGATCCCTCAAGCGAACATCTCTGGTTTTCGAACACTACTCTACTACTGATCGGTGAGAGGAGAACAGTGAAGAAACGTGGCATACGAACTCCTCAAGATTACGAGGCATGCGAAGTACTTGGCCGCAACATGAAACGCAGCTGCCGAATTGATGAGTCAGAGTATCTCATCAATATTTGTGATGAAATACACCAGCATCGAAACCTAAATGAAACGCACGATCTCCTCAAGAAGATAAACAGTATTTCTCGATTGTTCAAACCGTGCACGTGGATGACAGAAGTTGTAAATGGTAATACTATTAGTGACAAGAAATTAGGAATAGTTGAGTGGAAACAGCAATGCGAAACACTGTATTGCAAAGGAAGTACCATTGAGGAAAAGAAGATTTGTACATAATCAGAACCTGATATTGTACTCAGATGAATCGAAAAGCCATCGAGCATTTGAAAAACAGGTATAGATAATATTTCCAGAGGAATGGTTACTGTTGTGGGAGAGGAAGGCATACTTTACATTTGATATGTGATACGGTGTTCTAATTTCTCTTCACAAAAAGGGTTCGGTTACGGAGAGCTCCAATTATGGGACTATAGCATTAATAGCGCATGCTAACAAAGTTCTCCTATACAGAATGAATCAACGCTTCAAGAAATTCCCGCTATCCCAGATTTCTGCAGAACAAGCAGGTTCTGTGGCAGGTAAAGGTATTCGAAAGGCAGTCTTGAATTTGAGGTAGATAATTCAAAAAATTTCGTGAGTTTCATTTGTTTCCTAGATTACAAAAAGGCCTTTGATTGTGTTATTTGCGACGAGTTATGTCATGTGTTCAATGAGCTTCGGGTTTCAAAACACCTGGTATCATTACTAAAAGGTCTTTATAACAGTCCTACTGCAACCATAAACGTGGATCGTGATATCTCGGAGTTTTTCGATGTGACAAATGCAGTCAAAAAAGGCTGTATACTGCCACCACAGCTCCTTAAGTTCGGCGCAGAGTATGTCATAAGGAAAGCACTGGATGGCTGGGATGGTGGAATTTCAATTGGCGGCAGGAAAATCAACAATCTACGCTTAGCAGATGATACTACCCTCATTGCAGGAAGTGAGGAGGAAATTGGGGATCTGGTCTTCAGAGTGGAAACTATTAATTTATGTTTTGGTCTAGAGATAAACGTGAAAAAATCCATACTACGGGTTATTAATCGACAGATCAGCTTCAACTTATAGGATGTGTAAGTAGGCTGTTTAGGTTTTTTTTATTGGTAACGCCGCCGCCACGTAGCGCTCTGTATAAAAATCACTGGCTGTGCCGTGTGCAGTCTGTGGCTGGTTTGCATTGTTGTCTGCCATTGTAGTGTTGGGCAGCGGCAGCTGGATGCTAACAGCGCGTAGCGTTGCGCAGTGGGAGGTGAGCCGCCAGCAGCGGTGGACGTGGGTAGAGAGATGGCGGAGTTTTGAAATTTTTAAGAATTGGTGTCATGAAGTAATATATACACTCCTGGAAATTGAAATAAGAACACCGTGAATTCATTGTCCCAAGAAGGGGAAACATTATTGACACATTCCTGGGGTCAGATACATCACATGATCACACTGTCAGAACCACAGGCACATAGACACAGGCAAGAGAGCATGCACAATGTCGGTACTAGTACAGTTTATATCCACCTTTCGCAGCAATGCAGGCTGCTATTCTCCCATGGAGACGATCGTAGAGATGCTGGATGTAGTCCTGTGGAACGGCTTGCCATGCCATTTCCACCTGGCGCCTCAGTTGGACCAGCGTTCGTGCTGGACGTACAGACCGCGTGAGACGACGCTTCATCCAGTCCCAAACATGCTCAATGGGGGACAGATCCGGAGATCTTGCTGGCCAGGGTAGTTGACTTTCACCTTCTAGGGCACGTTGGGTGGCACCGGATACATGCGGACGTGCATTGTCCTGTTGGAACAGCAAGTTCCCTTGCCGGTCTAGGAATGGTAGAACGATGGGTTCGATGACGGTTTGGATGTACCGTGCACTATTCAGTGTCCCCTCGACGATCACCAGAGGTGTACGGCCAGTGTAGGAGGTCGCTCCCCACACCATGATGCCGGGTGTTGGCCCTGTGTGCCTCGGTCGTATGCCGTCCTGATTGTGGCGCTCACCTGCACGGCGCCAAACACGCATACGACCATCATTGGCACCAAGGCAGAAGCGACTCTCATCGCTGAAGACGACACGTCTCCATTAGTCCCTCCATTCACGCCTGTCGCGACACCACTGGAGGCGGGCTGCACGATGTTGGGGCGTGAGCGGAAGACGGCCTAACGGTGTGCGGGACCATAGCCCAGCATCATGGAGACGGTTGCGAATGGTCCTCGCCGATACCCCAGGAGCAACAGTGTCCCTAATTTGCTGGGAAGTGGCGGTGCGGTCCCCTACGGCACTGCGTAGGATTCTACGGTCTTGGCGTGCATCCGTGCGTCGCTGCGGTCCGGTCCCAGGTCGACGGGCACGTGCACCTTCCGCCGACCACTGGCGACAACATCGATGTACTGTGGAGACCTCACGCCCCTCGTGTTGAGCAATTCGGCGGTACGTCCACCCGGCCTCCCGCATGCCCACTTTACGCCCTCGCTCAAAGTCCGTCAACTGCACATAAGGTTCACGTCCACGCTGTCGCGGCATGCTAGCAGTGTTAAAGACTGCGATGGAGCTCCGTATGCCACGGCAAACTGGCTGACACTGACGGCGGCGGTGCACAAATGCTGCGCAGCTAGCGCCATTCGACGGCCAACACCGTGGTTCCTGGTGTGTCCGCTGTGCCGTGCATGTGATCATTACTTGTACAGCCCTCTACGAAGCAAGTATGGTGGGTCTGACACACCGGTGTCAATGTGTTCTTTTTTCCATTTCCAGGAGTGTATATTATGACTACTAAGGTAAATACATTGTTTGTTCTCTATTAAAATCTTTCATTTGCTAACTACACCTATCAGTAGTTAGTGCCTTCCGAAGTTTGAATCTTTTATTTAGCTGGCAGTAGTGGCGCTCGCTGTATTGCAGTAGCTTGAATAACGAAGATTTTTGTGAGGTAAGTGATTTGTGAAACGTATAGGTTAATGTTAGTCAGGGCCATTTTTTGGAGAGATTTTTGAAAGTCAGATTGCGTTGCGCTAAAAATATTGTGTGTCAGCTTAAGCACAGTCGTGTTTAATTGTTGTAAGGGGACGTTTCAGATGCTACAAGGGTCTGGAGGTAGTGAACGATTGTGTATGTCTACGATCTCGGATCAATAGCATGGGAAAGTGTTATATAGAGATAAAGCGAAGAATCGTCCTTGGCCGAACCACAATGGTTAAACTCACCAAGACCTAGCAGAGCCAGGCAATATCTAAAACAACAAAGGTGAACCTGGTGGAATCGTTGGTGTTTTCTGTGTTCTCGTAGGACTGCGAGACCTGGACCATGAAAACTAGACAAGATCCAAATTGATGCTTTCGAGATGCGTTGTTGGCGGAAGATGTTACATGTACCATGGCAGTAAGAAAGAACTATTTGTTGCATTATAGAAGAACTTAGCGTCACAAGAAGTTTATCTTCCTGTGTCATCCAAAAATACTTCCAGTTTCTTGAGCACATTGAGAAGAGAAGGTGGTAATTTAGAAAAAAATGTTGCATGGCAAAATCGAAGGTAGAAGATCACGAGGAAGAACAGTAAGCAGATGGTGGCATCAAGCGAAGATAACCAGCTAACCACTTCATATTATAAGAAGAGATGAAGTTCGTTGTGGATGAGAACGTCTAGTCGAAGATACGATTATTTGGGAAATGAATGAAGAAATGAAGTCACGACGTTCTGTAAGATTTAACCAAGATGATGGTAACTGCAGATTATAGAAGTAGTTGCGAGATCGCTAGGCACTCCGTGGCTCGCAGTTTTGCTCCGTGAACGGAACATTACTTTACCTATATTAATGCAGTGTGAGCCCACTTTTGTCTGAGAGCCATAATGAGAAGGTACTTGCATCGCTACTATCTCTTCTGCATCATGAAGCATTGTTAGCCGCTGCCATGAATGATTTTTAGCTTCATACGTAGAAAGATTGGGGTCAACGACGCAAATAGGCCTATTGACAGAATTCATCATACATGATAAAGTGCACTCGTATTTCGGGAATATACCTTGATTAGTGTTTGAAAGCTACGGCTTCATTTTATATGGCAAAGCCACAAATTCATCATTACAACACAACGCATATATAGTCCGGATCGATGGTTAATGAATGTATAATGTGAACCTTGCACCCACGGTCATCCTTTCTTTCGGGAAATATTATCATGTTTTCTGATGTTTTACCTGTTTCGTAACTGGACAGCTATCGTCCTTTTTTCATCGAACATTCTGTAATTGCACACATTCAGATCGATTAATATTTCTTTTTAGCTTCCAGCTACACAGTTCACACACAGTGTCATTGCTGTGCAGACTACAAGATTCTACGAGAGCTGCACAGTGAACTGCAGCAGCCTTAGTGTGTCGTGATATGAATTCAGATAACGTCGTTAACTAACCATACCAGTGTGCTTTAAATAATATATAAACAATTCTGTCCAAGAGACTAAATCTCACACCCTAACCGAATCTTAACTAAATCAATAAATCCAGAGAAGTAAAAATCGGAAAACAAAATAATCAGTTCATAAATAAATGAGTTTTTTCATATACTATACTGAATACGTTTGATAGTCCTGCAACTCAGGTGGGCTAAGCGACATACTTTTATGAAGCTTTCTTGTTTTCAGTAAAATAAGGTAGATAGTTTACTGATATTTTCTAGCGCGGTTTTATGTCTTTGTACTTTATGAATGTATAAAAGTGTTATCACCGGGTGAATAAAAAGGGGAAGTTAGCTGGGTTTCTAGCAAGTCCCACTCCTGGAACTGCAGGACATGTAATAGCAATAAATTCTTTGTGTAGCAGAAAGTGAGAATATATGCCCTTCAGGTACGCTTACAGAATGCTAGACAGGAACTGGGGAGGCTACGGAGGGAGAGAGTGGAGAAGTGGGAACTGGCTGTTAGCAGTAACATCATTAGGAAGATAACGCGCTCCGAAAGTTTCTTTTTAAATATTCAGAATAAGTTTAGACAACAGCCAGAGTCATGTGCAGAGTTTCAGTTGTTGCAGGAGCAACTAAGATGCGGCAGATACCCAACTTTGTAGGGAAATCTAAGTTGCATAGAAAAATTAAGTACAGAATTCTTCTGGTAGATAGCACTAATGGATTTTGTGTAGGCCGACAGTTGTAGGAGGCCTTAGTTAAGGAGTACAAAGTCATTTTTAAACCAAGTGCTGGCACAATAAGGTGACGGAGGGCTCAACGACTCTGCGTAAGGATGCACTTAAATGGATCAGATAATAGTAGTGGGAGAGGCTGGAAATAGTCTTGGCGGGAACTGGACTTACGATGAAGGAGGTGACTTGGACGTGATTACTGCACATACTGTGATGGAAACTTCAAGGGGAAAAAATTTCGATACATGTCTCTACAGATTCCCCCATACAGATTACAGACTTGTCTTCTCCAGACTTGAAACGATGCTAGGCTCTGTAAACTACCAACGGAGAGACTGAAAGAGAAAGTCGGAAGGGAAAGTTTGCAAGAAGTCTACAATATAGACAACTTGAATGAAAAAATTAATACGTTTCTTTCAACCTTTATCACTTTTTCTGATAGCTCTTTCCCATTAAAGTATGGTAGTCAGTAATATCAGCAGGAGGCTTTCAGATAACAGGTTAGCGCATAACTATAATAAACCGTGGAGCATGAGCTTCTGAGACGGTAGTCTTGTAATTGCGAATGTTTATTGTCCCAAGGCGGTCAGAATTCAATGAGGCCAGCCAGCTTAAATTCTTTGGACTGAGGGAGAACGGAAGGCTTTCTTGGAAGCATAACGTTCATCTCGTGCAGAACCTGAACGCTGTTATCTCCACTATAAGAACGATCTCCACTGCCTCTGACAATGAAACACGACGGCCTTTTTTACTTTCACTCAATAATGTCGTATGGTGTCATGTTCTGGGGTGACTCTGTGCCCTCACCAAGAACAAACTTGGTTTAAAAATTGGCGATAAGCGTGATCAGCTGTGTCAGTTTACGAACTTCTACATCTACATCTACATCCATACTCCGCAAGCCACCTGACGGTGTGTGGCGGAGGGTACCCTGACTACCTCTATCGGTTCTCTCTTCTATTCCAGTCTCGTATTGCTCGTGGAAAGAAGGATTGTAGGTATGCTTCTGTGTGGGCTCTAATCTCTCTGATTTTATCCTCATGGTCTCTTCGCGAGATATACGTAGGAGGAAGCAATATACTGCTTGACTCTTCGGTGAAGGTATGTTCTTGAAACTTTAACAAAAGCCAGTACCGAGCTACTGAGCGTCTCTCCTGCAGAGTCTTCCACTAGAGTTTATCTATCATCTCCGTAACGCTTTCGCGATTACTAAATGATCCTGTAATGAAGCGCGCTGCTCTCCGTTGGATCTTTTCGATCTCTTCTATCAACCCTATCTGGTACGGATCCTACACTGCTGAGCAGTATTCAAGCAGTGGGTGAACAAGCATACTGTAACCTACTTCCTTTCTTTTCGGATTGCATTTCCTTAGGATTCTTCCAATGAATCTCAGTCTGGCATCAGCTTTACCGACGATCAACTTTATATGATCATTCCATTTTAAATCACTCATAATGCTTACTCCCAGATAATTTATGGAATTAACTGCTTCCAGTTGCTGACCTGCTATTTTGTAGCTAAATGATAAGGGATCTATCTTTCTATGTATTCGCAGCACATTACACTTGTCTACATTGAGATTCAATTGCCATTCCCTGCACCATGCGTCAATTCGCTGCAGATCCTCTTGCATTTCAGTACAATTTTCCATTGTTACAACCTCTCGATACACCACAGCATCATCTGCAAAAAGCCTCAGTGAACTTCCGATGTCATCCACCAGGTCATTTATGTATATTGTGAATAGCAACAGATATAATCTTAAGATCCTTGCCTTGTAAAGTTTGCTGTCATACAATCTCTCTCTCCACCCTCTCCTTCCCTCTCATGTTCTCTTTATATTCCTTCCCCTCTGCCTCCAGCCTTTCATATCTACCTATGAACCACTATAAGAATTGTCAATTTTGTATTATTTTATTTTATTTTATCACTGTAGCCAATATGATTATTGTACTTAAAGTTTCTAACACCTCACCTGATTGTATAAATGAGTATGAACTTTATGCTATTTTAAGCTGTCAAAATCGTATTTACATACTGCCTGAAGTATTTACTCCAACAAATGTATTCAACACCTCCAAATCCTTCAAAAAAGTTTTCTGTAATAATGTTGTTAGGACGTATATTCTCTGGACTTTGTGAGAACGTTTTCTCTTTTGCTGTACGATCCATGCACCTAATAGATTACGACGCCATATTTGTTTATACAATATGATAGTGTTCATGTGATGTGTTACGACTGTGAAAGGATCCTGTGACCACTGGAGGTACTTTATCTTACTTAATTTATGTTTACTGCTAGATAAAAGTCCAATTTTTGTCAAAACAGACCTAGTTCTGAAATACTGTTTTCTTTTCTCCACTAGACAGTGTCACAACTTCCTCCAAAGAAATCGTAACACAACACAAACACACAAATGCCATATTAACTGATGTATATCCACCTGATGATGGAGGTTTAAACCTTCGAAACGCGTCGTGGAAACAAATAAACAGTGACTGGTAACAGTAAACTTATTGTTTCATTTAATATCTGATTATATTTCAGGCCAACTGTATGCAACAAACTCTGTCAACATTTACTAACTTAGTCGTTTGGCCCAAAAGGGGAGCACTGATTTTGCTCATCTTTTGTAAAAGTGTAGTACGTACTTAAACGTTAAAACTAATGCTTTAGTATGATAAATTTCTCTTCCACTTGTTAGGAACTGAAGTTCAGCGCAGTAGACAGGAAAGCAAGCAATCCTGGTCCATTCCACGAATAGCGGACACAGTTCCTTTCTATTGATGATGCCCACCACACACACTTCCTCTATCCGACCCCAACATCCCACTCCACCCTCTCCTTTTACAGCTGTCATGATCACTCAGTCAGTGTGACTAACGGGTGCAGTCATTTGCAGCATACTAGAGTATATGTTATGTGCAAAAAAATATTTGTTGGGAGAAACATGTACTAGCGCTTTTAGAGCAATGAATGGTTGTATGAACAGGACACAAAATGGATGTAAGTAAAAAATACAGCTATATAGTTACAGACAGAAATAGCTAAATTTAAACAAACTTCGAAAGGATCACTACAAATCTCAGATCAAAAATTAATCATTAATTAAATCATTAATGAAATTTGGACAACATCAGCTTACCATTAGAATAGACATCGGTATCAGTGCATCCACTGCACAGAAAAGGGAAGAAGACTGATCCTGACAGTATTGAGGGATGCTCTTGTTGCCAGTGACGTCTAAGTTCCATGGCACTTTTAACGAGAGCTGATGAAATTCTCGACCCGCAACAAGGAGAGTAGGAAGCTGGATTTAGGAAGGGAAGATCTCGTGCAGAGCAAATAGTAAATCTAAAGAGCATAATAGAAATGAGGAAAATCAGAAATTTGAAGTACATGCTAACTTTTGTAGATTTTAAAAAGGCGTATGACTCAATTGACAGAAATGCGGTAATCAGCGTTATAAAGGAATTCGGACTAGACAATAAAACAACAGAAATAACTAATGAAATTTTAACAAACACATCAAACGTAAAATTTATGGAACGTTTTTAAATAAAATCAGGAGTAAGACAGGGATGGTTTATCACGCCTACTTTTTAACTGCGCGTTAGAGAAGGTAGTGAGAGAATGGAGAAAATCCATCAATACTAAGTGTGTTCAACTAATAAGAAAGTAAAATAACCATAGCTTGTCTAGCATTTGCAGATTACATGGCATTAATTACTGACTCACTGGACAGGGCCAGAGAACAAATCACAGAACTGCAGAAACAAGCAGACAAAACACATTTCACAAGAAATATCAATGCTAGCCCTTCAAGTCTGAAAATTCATAACAACACAGTATAAAACAAACTGTTTTAAATAATAGGAGAATGGATAACAAGCAACACCTAAGAAAAGATAGCTATGGAAAATAGCGCAAATAAAATGGAAAGGACATTCCAAATGACAAAAGAGTATATAACAACAAAACTCTGTATTGAAACACAAAACTGAGACATTACCAAACAGTGGTAAGTCCTGAAACACTGTATTCAACAGAAACACTTAAACCAATATGGTTTGGTGATCTTTAAAAAAACTGGAAAAAGTTGAAAGATGAATTAGAAGGAAAATACTAAGACCTAGAAGTAATAGTAATGAGTACAGATTAAGCTCAAACAAAGAGCTCTATCTGAAAAAAGAAAAGCTAACTGATGTAATGAACAGATTTATGGACACATATACTGAATGGGTAGTAACAGACTAACCAAGTAGATCTTTAATTTACTAAACAGTTAAAGATCCAAAGCCAAGTGATTCAACGAAACTGACAATGATATGGAAAACGCAGCAATTAGAGTGACCATAACAGATAACAGAATACTTTTTAGTGAAGCGTCACTTAAGGCAGGATTTCAGGAAAGAAAGAGGCCTGCGAAGGAGGAAAGTGGAGCGAAGAAAAAAGAGAACGACACTCTCGAAGGACGGAGAAAGTCTGGGAGAAACGAAAATTAAACACAAAAAATCAAAATTAAAGTTGGTTAATGGTGCCCTCTAAAAAGGTTATTGGAATAAATAAATAGATAATTTTGTTATATTGACAACTGAAGATGCCTAAGTTGAACTGGCGAAACATGGTTCAGATGAATAAATTTCAGCTGCAAAAGACGGAAGTTGTCTTATCTTTAAGAGAAAATATAATTGAAAACAATACTGATAATAGCTACGAACACGTGTGTGGCTCTTGGAACTGAGGTATACGGCGCGGCTGCGGGTATAAACTGAGAGCTGAGAACCGCGGACTACAAAAACTGTAGACAATTAGTGTTTGTCATTTGGCCTTATGGCGTGGACAATGAGTTCCGCTAAGCAGAGCCACAGATCCAGACGGTGGCCGTCGCCCCCACCTGAGGCGGCAATTAGCGGCTGCTCGTCCTGTCCTGTTTGAGGAGCGGTGGGCGCGCCTCCTCCACAAAGGATAGAGCTATCCGCGCCGCGCCGTAAATAACTATTTATTGCTAGGCGGCTACCAGCGGCCGCACTCGGCCCTATTACCGCTGATTACAGATATTGCTCTTCCAGGGCCGCCGGCCGCTCATCTCGGACCAATATCTACTGCGGAATACGGTGAATATACTGCGGAGAGTCACTTACCCTGGATTTACGTCACAGGCGGCAGCCTTTATTCGAGGCTTTCGCCGCCGCCGCTGCTGCTGACACGCTCGGGCGGCGATAAATTCCGGAGAGACATTACCTCCAATGTCGCCACACCCCAAGAAGCGTCACATCGCAACGGCAGCTCCTTCATTACCAGAGCGAATGCGTTTATCAAGCTGCACACGCCAATGAGTCAACACTAACAGTCCCACCTGGTCATTCTGATAACACTCTTGTACCATTTGAACGTATCATTAAAACAGACAGGATGTGTTTCTTTCTGGTGGAGCATTTGGAAGACCTGTATTCTGTGTGGCGAAAGAAGAATCCTAACAGGTAAAGATGACACGGCTGCTTCACACGTCTGCCACAACCATTCACGTCTTTTGATTTTGTATATGACAATGTCTCGAACGAAAGCTAACAAAAGCACTAGACTCATTGTCAACCTACAAGACGAGCCAAGTGAAGCCAGATCCTCAGATGCAGACGTCAGCATTCAACCTGAAGAACAAGGAGGCAGCTAGGAGCCTAAATCTTACCTATGATGGATGTGTGTGATGTCCATAGGTTAGTTAGGTTTAAATAGTTCTAGGGTAAGGTGTCAGGCAAATCCAACACCTTCCATGAAAACCCTGACATGATAAGCAAATCCAGTAGTATGTCACATAGCTCCGAATAAATCGTGACATTAAATTAACCAAAGTAATACGAGTAACGAGTGAGCAAATGGAATACCACAGACTAACACAAGAATGCCTAAATGCATGTCATACCTTCACACCGTGAGACAGACGCAGTTCCGAGGGGAGAAACGAGAACAGAAGCCGAGAGCAGAACCGTGTTAAGCTAGAAGGCCCTACGATAAGGGACGGACTGGACACCCACGTCGGCAGCTAACCACTAGGACAACGCCAGCTGCAAGTTTTAGCGTGAGACTTTTTCGCGTCTCTGTTACGTGAAGGACCACCCCCGAGCCCATGTTAAAAGCTAGAGCCCTCCAGAAAAGCAGTATAGATCTTTCGATAACACAAAAAGGGCCACACCACCCGCAAATTTTAGCGTGAGACTTTTTCGCGTCTCTGTTACGTTAGGACCACTCCCTAGCCCATGTTAAAAGATAGAGCTCTCCAGAAGAACAGTATAGGTCCGCTAAAAGGACCACACCAGCTGCAAGTTTTAGCGGGAGACTTTTTCGCGTCTCTGTTACATTGCAAACTTTAAAAACATTGCCCCACCACGAAAAGTGTAACGTTTCTCATTGGATAGACAGAATTTTTGTAGGCGGAGCTTAAGGTTAACATTGAGACCCTGATTGGTCAGATGAAAACACAGCCAGATAGTTTTTTTTAAACCAACTTCGGTAAATTGTAGTAAGGAGAAGTTAGGAGCGGGAGTTGCTTCCGAGATGGCGAGATGAGCGAAGCTGTGCTGCCCGCCGCCGCCCTGACGCTGCCTAAACACCGACAAGGTAATGAACGCACGCGATGCCGCATTTTTGAGCGCATAAGGCTTCACTCAGAACTGCAGGAGTCTCATCTGTTACACCCCCTTTTTGCGTAATACTAGTGTCGATCGTCAATTAAGTGTTCACATTTGCCACTTGAAGTAAAAATCTGAAAAGCGATGATTTTTCTGTTATATAGTTATTGAGAAGCCACATCAGCCACTGTAATTTACGACAAGTTAGATAAGTAATTAAAGATAATTGAGGGTCACTGTACACCATTTTGATAGTTTTCTCTTTTGTGAAACTTAATTTAAACCTATATTATAGATGTGATATGGCATAGGTCATCCTTCGATCCATTGTAGAACTTGGAAACCCATTCAGGGAATATTCGTTCACATTTTTTGTTTAACGCACTTGTTTTTTACCATCCTGTATTAAAACATTTCCTTTTATCAATAGTGCAACTTATAAACGATGTTTTGTGAGTAGAATAAAATTTCCAATGGTAAACGTAACTGCTTTTTCGACGTTATTTTACCAGCTACCTAAAAATAGGAAAGCCTTGAACCCCTTCCACTAAATTTAGTTAGTATTAAGATTCTTTTACAGGGAGTGCAGTGGAGCTGACGCTGAAATCATTAAGTATTTGCTTATATCATCGCTAGTCTCACTGAACTGTTGTGAACTCTACATGTCATGTGTGGTCTAAGGTCTCCTTACCAGCAACAGGTCCCAGGTTCAAACTAGTCAATTCCCTAAAAAACATGCTCAGAGCGTCGTTGCGCGAAAGGGGTAGGGAGACACGATATAGAACAAACATACACCACCCAGAATGTTAGATGATGACCTCAGAAGTTAAGTCCCATAGTGCTCAGAGCTATTTGAGCCTTACCTATGAAGGAATTCTGCTGGAAAACTGTATAGTCCCTAAATATTTTCGGGTCGCTCTAGATCGAGTCCTGAGCTATGTTTTGTGTCCCGCCTGGAAGGCGGCGCGGGGGTAGGTGTAGAAAAAGGTGAAAATTTCTCGTTACTTCAGTGTGAATTAAAATCACCTTTACTTAGCAACAAGAGTAATACATAACTTTGCCCTGAGGTGCTAAGCTGAAGCGAAGTGTCCCGGCCGTCTTCTCTTGATCAAATGGACAGAATTTGGAGCGACGCTGGTAGAGCTCTCCAGCGTCGGCTAGAGGGCGCTGTCGTCGGTGTCGGTGGCGTAGTGTCAACCTAATAACTTACGCCGTGGCATCGTAGCTATCGATACCACAATAAGAAACACAGCAAACATACTAAGCATAAAGTGGGCCCAGGAAACGATGTGGTACGGAAGATCACAGGAATAAATTGGTGGTCGCAGCAAGAGACAGTAAAAACATCTGCACTAGTCTTGTGCAGCAAAATATGCCTGTCAAATATGGTATCACTCCTTCCACTCTACAACTGTGGATGTACCTCTTAATGAAACGTACCGCATCGTCACAGGCTGTCTCCACTCCACTCCTCTAGAGAAGTTATATTGCCTGACTGGAATAGCTGTCTCAGACATATGAACGTTTTCGGCAGCCAGGAAAGAGAGGACCAATATATGTAGTCCACCCCCTGGTTGGACACCAGCCTCCTTGATGTACGTCAAGCAAGAACTTCGTGAGAAGAAGCGAGGCTCCTGCAGGAACTACGTAAGCACGTAAGACTTCAAGAGAGCCAATACATCAAAGAATGTCTGATACCTGATGAGAGAATGCCCCCTCGCCACGCAGAAGACTGGGCCACTTCGAAGGCACTCAACTGACTTCGAAGCCGCGTCACAAGGTGCAGATCCGACGTATGCAGGAGGCGTTACACAGTGGAGTCAAAGCTGTGTGAGTGTGTTGTTTAAGAGACTACAAACCACCTGTTGCACTGCTGTCTGTGTGCCCAGATACGTGTACTGCCGAAGATCTGGCCGAAGCTTCCGCCGAAGCACTCTCTGTGGCCAATTAATGGTCCGAGAAAATTTAATACACATTAAATGGCTACTTCTATTTACACACACATTATATATTTCTGTTTTAACTACTACAGCATACGTAATTAAGGTACGGTATAGATCTTTGATGTATCAGTACTTCTGATGCGGAAAATAAATAAGTTTTGTCGCAGCTCTATGAACGATTATTGTCAGCAATGTAGGTTCGTTGCCGCCAGCCGCCTTTTGCACTTTGCTGTTGAAGGCTGGAAATCGCACTGCCAGCTCTGAGACCTGTCGTTTCGCCGCACGACGTTTGGTGTGGAACTATGAGGAGCATCTCGCAAGTAATGGACAATCGGTCAGGAATTACGCCAGTCTATAGCGATCGCCTTGCGCTTGCACAGGAGTTCCCATAGATCCACCGACCAAAGTATTTCCTTGCACGGTTCTTGCTTTTCCTTCGTGAGACACCGAGCTGAAAAATCTTCCAAAGGAAACAATACCGCAATTTATTGCGCTGACGGAAGTGGAAAGAGTTACATATGAACACCTCCACCGAACAGTGCTCAACTGATACGCCAGTAATTCCATGCCTGTAGGATAAGTTGATTAAAATTTCTTTCTTATCCGAACTCATTTTCAGTACAGATAAAGCAATTGCTACAGCTGAAGAATGGTGTGACTTTGTGATAGCTATTGCGTGCGTCTAACGTTATTGGAACTTTTCATTTGGGGATCACGCGCAAAACAGCATGTCCAGAGGATGTGAACGTGTAACTTATCGATGTCTTTCAGACTTCGACAAAAGGGACATGGGAGCATCTTACAGCCATGTTGCACACATAGCTGGCTGTACTGCAATGACTGCAGAACGAGTGGTTGGACCCAAGACAACAGCGTGGAAAGAGGAGCAGGCACGGTACCTTGAAGAGTGACTACACTAGGAGAAGATGATTGGATTGTTCTACTCGCTCTGACGAATAAACGGATAACAACAGCAAACGCCAGGGCAGAGGTTACAGAAGAGTATCACCAAGAACCGTCAGGTATTGTTGGAAACTGTGCTGAGATCTCGTCGTTTACTGTGGCATTATATCACAGACAACAGAGACTTGTTGATGCAGAGCAGAAGTGGCTGTTTAAGTGGCTTTCTATTATGTTCAGCCATGAGGTTATGAGAGAGGACAAGTTACTGTCTCACCTACTTTTCATAAAGATTTTCTTACAACCTACGCGACTTGAGGGAGACTCTAGAAAGTTAACGGCTTGAGCTGGTATTAATGGAGCCTGGTAGGGTGCTAAAAGCCTGAGGTATTTTTATGATTCTTAGTTCATAGAAACGGCATGTTGGAAATTGAAAGCAAGTGGTGTCGAGCCTATCCCTTAGTAAATCTTGCTGGACAGACCCACAGCCGCACAGGGCAGACACAGCACCCCGTAGTTGAGACAGGTCTCCAGTAGTTAAGCAGGTCTCCAGCAGGACAATGCCACTATACCTACATTGGCTCCAGCTGAAGGCTGGGCTGGGGGCGACAGACTGAAGGGATGTGTCTACACAGTGGAGTAATAAACTGGGCATTGTGTGTAGCGCCACGCCTAATACAAATTCCCAAGTTTTCGTGTTTGCCGACACTGCAAATAGGCCTGTGACCCACTTCCATCGGCTGCCTCGATCGTATAAGAAACTCTGGCATTTGAGTACCGTTTAGAGATAGAATCTTTATGATACCTCATAGCTTATATGCTCCACGGCACAGGCGATTTAGTTAAAGATCTGTTCACTTGTTGCCATGGGAAACGATGCGACTTCGGAGAAAAACATCTTCTCCCTCCGCAAAAACTTAAAAAGACCAGAAATTCATGGTTTCTTTTTTTCCAGAGATGTATGTTTATTATCTCGTGCACTGGTTCGACATGAATTTGTGCCGTCATGTAGAAGGGGAGATTTAGCGCCTCAAAAGCCCTGTGATTGACCCAAAACGGGGTGAAGTCGGTGTCATCCGTGTACTTTGCGGGAAAGAGGTGCGAGGCACTTGGGCTCTGGACTTTGGTCTAGAAGCAACTTCTGGTCAAAGCTCTGGCATGTGTGGTTAGTACTTGGGACCTGTCCTAAGACTGATATCACTTGCAGGTAGTTAGGCTGGGGAGTCTGTGGTGCAGTTCTTACTGTACTGACAGTGTGAGTTCAAACGTCTCAGACTACTCGTTTGCTAAGGGCACTCTTATTCGTTTTTGGTTTACCATTCTTGACGTTTGGTATCCTTGTGCGCTCTGTCGTATAATTGAGCCAAATTGGTCCTTGCTACGACTAGTGACCAGGTGTGTCACACACTGAAATCACCGTGATTTCAGGACTCTGGTAGAAAGTAAATTGTGATATGAGAGTGCAGGCTTTCTCGGCGAATTTCGTATATGAAGTCTTCACGGGTTGTCAGCCAAGTAGCGTCGTTGTCTCTTCGAAGTCTTCACTTGAAGATGGTTGAGACGCATTCCATCGAAACGTTGCTACGAGACGACGACGCTACTCGGCTGACAACCCATGAAGACTTCATATACAGCCGACCGGTGTGGTAGAGCGGTTCTAGGCGCTTCAGTCTGGAACCGCGTGACCGCTACGGTCGCAGGTTCGAATCCTGCCTCGGGCATGGATGTGTGTGATGTCCTTAGGTTAGTTAGGTTTAAGTAGTTCTAAGTTCTAGGGAGCTGATGACCTCAGAAGTTAAGTCCCATAGTGCTCAGAGCCATTTGAACCATTTTGAACTTCATGTATATAAATTGTGATCTGTCTGCCTCATCGCTAGATCATGAGATTTTGCGTTTCTTTCGTGGCCGCGATGGATTCACAGGTTCCGCCTTACGCCTCGCCCCTACCGTACACATCTCGCCAGCTGCAAGCTACATCGCTGCATGAAGCAAACAGGGAAACGTACTGCTGTTCCAGCCTTGTAAGGGCGTACAAATCACAATCGCCACTTGCTCTCAGCTGCACCAATATAAACTTCTGTAGATTTGAATAGTCAAAGTCTGCTCAGCGTCAGTTTAATTCAGACTGCATTATCCACATTTTTAGAATCAGAGTACTTGACTCACTTCTGCCACCCAGGATCCTTGTCCATTGTGGTCTTCAACCACCTGTAAGTTGTTTACGATATTCTATGGTAATGTTTTTGGATACGTTATGTCAGTCTTTGTTTTTGGGGAAATAAATGTTATCAGTAAACTAGATTATGCATACATTCTCAATCATATTGTTATATAGCCCCCAAACAGGTTAACTTTCAGTTCATTTCTGTCTGTAGTGCCTAGATCGACGCTTACGAGCAGCAGAATTATGGTGATGGAGCTATTGGATAGGGTAATAGGACTAATTAGATAACTGCAGAAATGAAGCTGAATGCTCGCCGGTAAGAGGGAAGAATGGTAAATCCAATTGCTAAACCCTTCCTGACCAGTTTACTAAACGGAGTATCCCAGCAGGTTAGTGGAAGACTGTACACTGCAGTTTAGGTGACAAACGCCTGGAGAAGTACGGTTTCTTGACTGTCCTGCCTCGACTCTTAATGTATCATCCATGGCACATGTCTGTGATGCAATGAAAAGACGTATAATTTGATAGTAGCCTCCAGCCACAATTATTCATGAACTGAGTCAAGATGTGTTTCAAGCAAGGAAGGAAATTCCTCAATATGATATTTGGAAACTGTTTGTTTCCCTATCACAACGAAAAAAGAGTATATTTTGGAGCTATCTAGTATAAAAAGCAAGGAGGGAATGGTTATTTACAACCTGTAGAGACAACAGACCACGTGTCGGAGGACACGAAAGAAATCAGTGGTTGAGAAGGGATTGAGACAGAGTCGTGACGTATCTCCAATATTATTCAATCTGCGCATTGAGTAGACAGCGGAGGAAACAAATGATAATTTTGGAAAGGAAATTAAAGTTTAAGGAGAAGAAATAACAAATTTCAAATTTACCAATGACAATGTAATTCTGCCAGAGACAGCAGAGGACTCACAACAGCATTTGAACGGAATGAACACTCTTTTGAAAGGAGTGTATAAGATGAACATCAACAAAAGTAAAACAAGTGTAGGTGAGTGTAGTGGATGCATGTATAGTATACTATTACGTTTGTGTTGGATGATGATGATGATGATGATGATGATGATGATGAGAGGAGGGAGAGAGTGATATGCCGACGCCAGCGCATAACCTACTCCTTTCGATTAACATCAACGCAGACGCTATGCCAACGTCCCCATCTGACGGATGGATCAGCATCGACTGCATCACACGCACTCTCACCATGAGACACTGTGGGGAGGTTTGTAATTTAATCAAGGACACGAGACACTGTGGGGAGGTTTGTAATTTAATCAAGGACACTGACGCAAACACTGGTGATCAGGGGCTTCACGCCGTCACCTCTCCTCACCTTGCTGGCCAAATACTGGCAAAATAAATTTCATCAAAAATTGTTCAAATGGCTCTGAGCACTATGGGACTTAACATCTGAGGTCATCAGTCCTCACTAACCTAATGGCATCACACACATCCACGCCCGAGGCAGGACTCGAACTTGCGACCGTAACAGCAGCGCTGTTCTGGACTGAAGCTCCTAGAACCGCTCGGTCACAACGGCCGGCTATATTTCATCCAAAGCCAGGGTTCAAGACCAGCTTACCTGCAGTTGCGCACTAGCGCATTGATGTAAGCAACCACAACTACGGAGTTTTAGTTATTTATTGCAACATTTCAAAGGAAAAGCTGTCAAATTTCCGAAAATACGCAAGCAAACTTCAATTTTATTTTGAAAAGAAATCAGTGTTCTTTTTCTGGTTACGTGACCTTTAATGGGCTTGTGAAATGAAGTTTATGTTGTGACCAAAGCCGAAAATACATCGTCGTTTGTTTCTATTCTAAGGAAGTACAAACGCAGCTTTGCCAATGACGGCTCTGCCTCTTTTGGCGTCATGGGCCGAGTCGCTTTGTTTCTCCTTCACTTTCCTCTGTTGCGCCGTCGTCTGTTTTGGTCTTCACACCTGGAACAGCCAAACTTTCAATTTCAATCAGGCCACCAAATATTTCCACAGTACCGTCAGAATGTACGAAACCATAAAGTGTCACATTTTCTTCTGAGTGAGGAAGAAGGCCAGAGGTATCCTGAAAACACAGGTCCCTTCTCCGCTCGTCCGTTGTACCAAATGATTCCGGCGCTCCTTGATGAATTCGAATTTCTTATAGAAAACAAAATCATCGTCGTGGTAAAATTCTTTAGTCATGAACGTCAAAGGTTTTACGTTCGGCTTCTAACCATCTTCAGAATTATCCAACATCTTCGTCACAAGTTATTTGCAGTAAAAAGTTTTCAAATTCTGAATTATTCCCTATCATGTAATTGTAATTTCGGCTTGGTGTCACCAGACAAAACACGAAGTTCACATTATCTAGAGGTGGTAGGTTACCGTTAACTGCGCAAGTGACCAGGAATGCAGAATTTTTCGCTTCTGTTTTTTTATCTCCTTGTCTAGGCTCAAGAGGCACTCATTGAACAATTATGTCGCTATTTTGCAAGACCGATAAGACATAGGAAATGATGTGATACCCTTAAAACACTTAGGGTTACAACGTTCGCACCGAAAGATGTTTTATTTTGTTCACTACAAGCAGCAGCGTAATATTCTTTTTGCTATGTTCTCCCCCATCATATTTTTTGTCTTTAACAGTCAATGTTCGATCATAAAGCCACTTGAAAAAAAAAACCGTCCTGTTTTATCAGTGCTGAAAATGTCTTAGGGATAGCAACTTGCCAACAGGATTCCTCGTTAATTTTTCCATGCTGAACAAAGTGGTTATTAACGTCCTCACTTCTACCACAAATCTTTTTAGAAATGATGTTATGTCTTATTTTGAAGCTAATAAGCCATTCCCATTAACGACAGACTCTTTAATGGCCAGACTGATGGCGAATGAATTAGGCTTTTCTTTAAGCATATATCATCCGACAGGTTGGCTAAGCCATTTCAGTAATCTTTCTTCAAGATGCGGGATCTCAACATGCCAGATCTGCTTCCTCGCTCCATATGTTACGTTTTCAGCAGTCCGATCTTCCTGATTCAGGATTGTGAACGGCGTGGATGAGGATGACGCAGTCATTAAATTATTGCTAGAGTCAAAGGCTTGCACTTCTTTGAAGTCGGTTTTACAAATGATTTGGGCACGGTAGTACGTTCTACATTGCTGAGTAAACAAAGAAATGCCGCAAAAAGAGTTGAATAACGTAATATTTCTCGAAATAGTTCGATTTATAAGCTGTTTATGGGTGGGCACTCCTGACAATCATTTCGATTTATCGGTTGTACCGAAACACAGAACTTTTTCAACTTATCAAAGTATACTCCTGTGACCAGAAACTTGTTCCATTCATTGAGAAATTAGATTTTTGAGCTTCCAAGATCGAGTGGATATTCTGAAGTACATTAACAGGATGTACAAGGGAACTTCAACTATTAAGTTACCGGTACATATTATTAATGCAGGTCAAGTATCTTGTAGTATAAAACAACATGACGTTTAGTTAGGAAATGCCATGGTACACTGTTAAGCTCTTCGAGAAATGGAAGCTATTCGCGTGAATGTAGACAGAAAAACTATAACTGTAAGTTATGAAACGTATTCGGAAAGTAAGGTCCGATTAGGGGCGAAGTGGAAACCACTGTGAAAACATTGCACAGATATGCTGGGCAGTGTCTTAAGTGGGCCTGTTGATGCCTTCACGTCTCTCTTTACAGTTCAGAGCGGAAAGTGAGCACTTAGAAATACCTGAAACAACAGTGTCTCCCGCCAAGTATGTGGATCTGGTGAGAGATTTCGCCTGAAGCTATTGAGCCTTTCTTTCTGTAAGACAATTCTCAGCAGTGTTCTGCAGGGGCAATGAAGACGCCCCTGCAGCGTTTTCGATGGGAAGTATATGATCACAATACAGCCCTTAATTGACACCCTTAGTTGTTCATTTCTGCTCACATGAACCGCTGGTTACGAAGACAACATTTTGGCACAAACAACGAAAGGCAGAACAACATAGACAATTGGCGGAAAGCACAGGCGGCTGCTTTCTGTGACGAGGGTACTGGAAAGTGTGTACAACGCCACGAGAAATGTCTTAGTCGGAGCGGTGACTATTTAGAGAGGTAGCTGGAAGGTGTGGCTAACTGTTGGGAATAAGAAGTTTTTGATTTGCAATGTGGTTTTCATTTTTGGGCCGATCGGACCTTACTTTCCGAACAGCCCTCGTATCTGAAGTAGAGTGGAGCAAAACGCTGTCGCTAGGCTACTGTTTACGCAGAGCCAAGAATATACGTAGGAGTTGCACCTCCCGTGGGCATGAGTGGTGAACGGAAGTCGTCACTTGCTGTGGTAAACGTGTTATCCGTGCAGCCGATGATGGGCAGCGTCATGGTGAACCGCCAAGAGCCTGCATTAGCAATTAACGTTACGTAAGATGTAATGTAATTGACTTACTCTATCGTATACGGACCAGAGAGGAGGAGTATGGTGCCCATTGTAAAGTATATTGCATTGATGGTTAATTTGATAATATATGTTTGAAATGATGGACCACTTGTTATGAAGAATGCTTTACGTTGTCTGGGGGAGAAATGAGCTCTTTTCCACTTAATTCACGAAATCTTCGAGAAGAGGATCCAGCATGGTGAATAACAATATTAACTGGGATGAATAGCAAAACCAGCAATACACGATAGATTTATAGGCAATCGTAATATCCAGAAGATACTAGCAAACAAACTGAATCCACAAAAGTCGTATGCTGTGCCGGGAGCACGTATGTTACTAGCAGGTTTGACGTCTCCCTGTGAGCACTACGCAGATGGCAATCTTTTACTAGATACTGCACTACACTTCATAGCGACGCAGATAATTGACACAATTTTTCAGCAGAGTCACCAAGTCCCTGTATACAATGGTTGGAGCCATTCTACCAATTTTTTGCCGGCCGGGTGGCCGAGCGGTTCTAGGCGCTACAGTCTGGAACTGCGCGCCCGCTACGGTCGCAGGTTCGAATCCGGCCTCGGGCATGGATGTGTGTGATGACCTTAGGTTAGTTAGATTTAAGTAGTTCTAAGTTCTAGGGGACTGATAACCTCAGAAGTTAAGTCCCCTCAGAGCCATTTGAACCATTTTGAACCAATTTTTCAGTTCCCCGACGAGAGAAGTCTGCTACTTGGTCTTGGATCCATTTCAGATCTGCTCTGTGAACGTCCTCGTCGTTGGAAAGTCATTTCCACCCACGTGTTTTTTCAGCTTCCCGAAAAGACAGAAATCGCATGGTGCAAGATGTGTACTTCCCATGTACGTTTAGCCTTAGTCGAAATGTTAGCAACATTTTACTACCACTGGGCGCAACGCTGCATGTGGTCCACAGACCGCCATAATTCCACGGTGAATCTGTTTGTTATTTAGATGTTCTGCTCATAATAATCGTACTGTCGTGTATACTTCATCCGGCTTGGTGTAAGTTTCCAGTTGTCGCGCCATTCCACTCGCACACTGAGATGCTGCTGTTGTGTGTACCGCAGTGTCGGGAAAGCCGGAACATGCATTCTCTTCTGACAATGGAAAAGAGCCACAGTGGTGCAAGAACCGAGTTAGAAAACTGCTGCGGAAGCAAAGGGAACTTCACAGCAAACATAAACATAGCCAAAGCCTTGCAGACAAACAAAAATTACGCGAAGCGAAATGTAGTGTGTAGAGGGCAATGCGAGAGACTTTCAATGAATTCGAAAGTAAAGTTCTATGTACTGACTTGGCAGAAAATCGTAAGAAATTTTGGTCTTATGTCAAAGCAGTAGGTGGATCAAAACAAAATGTCCAGACACTCTGTGACCAAAATGGTACTGAAACAGAGGATGACAGACTAAAGGCCGAAATACTAAATGTCTTTTTCCAAAGCTGTTTCACAGAGGAAGACTGCACTGTAGTTCCTTCTCTAGATTGTCGCACAGCTGACAAAATGGCAGATATCGAAATAGACTGCTGAGGGATAGAGAAACAACTAAAATCGCTCAAAAGAGGAAAGACTACTGGAACTGATGGGATTCCAGTTCGATGTTACACAGAGTACGCGATGGAACTTCCCCCCCCCCTCCCTTCTTGTAGCAGTGTACCGTAGGTCTCTAGAAGGGCATAGCGTTCCAAACGATTGGAAAAGGGCACAGGTCATCCCCGTTTTCAAGAAGGGGCGTCGAACAGATGTGCAGAACCATAGATCTATATCTCTAACGTCGATCAGTTGTAGAACTTTGGAACACGTATTATGTTCGAGTATAATGACTTTTCTGGAGACTAGAAATCTACTCTGTAGGAATTAACATTGGTTTCGAAAAAGACGATCGTGCAAAACCCAGCTCACGCTATTCGTCCACGAGACTCAGAGGGCCACAGACACGGGTTCCCAGGTAGATGCCGTGTTTCTTGACTTCTGCAAGGCGTTCGATACAGTTCCCCACAGTCGTTTAATGAACATAGTAAGAGCATATGGACTATCAGACCAATTGTGTGATTGGATTGAAGAGTTCCTAGATAAAAGAACGCAGCATGTCATTCTCAATGGAGAGAAGTCTTCCGAAGTAAGAGTGATTTCAGGTGTGTCGTAGGACCGTTGCTATTCACAACATACATAAATGAGCTTGCGGATAACATCGGAAGTTCACTGAGGCTTTTTGCGGATGATGCTGCAGTATATGGTGAGGTTGTAACAATGGAAAATTGTACTGAAATGCAGGAGGATCTGCAACGAATTGACGCATGATGCAGGGAATGGCAATTGAATCTGAATGTAGACAAGTGTAATGTACTGCGAATACATGGAAAGCAAGATCCTTTATCCTTTAGCTACAATATAGCAGGTCGGCAAGTGGAAGCAGTTAATTCCATAAATTATCTGGGAGTAGGCATTAGGAGTGATTCAAAATGGAATGATCATATAAAGTTGATCATCGGTAAAGCAAATGCCAGACTGAGATTCATTGGAAGAATCCTAATGAAATGCAATCCGAAAACAAAGAACAAGGAAGTAGGTTCGCCCACTGTTTGAATATTGCTCACCAGTGTGGGACCCGGAGAAGATGGGGTTTGTAGAAGAGATAGAGAAGATACAACAGAGAGTAGCGCGCTTCGTTACAGGATCGTTTAGTAATCGCTAAAGCGTTACGGAGATGATAGATAATCTCCAGTGGAAGACTCAGCAGGAGAGACGCTCAGTAGCTCGGTACGGGCTTTTGTTGAAATTTCGAGAACATACGTTCACCGAAGAGTCAAGCAGTATATTGCTCCCTCCTACGTATATCTCGCGAAGAGACCAAGTGGACAAAATCAGAGAGATTAGAGCCCACAGAGAGGCATACCGACAATCTTTCGTTCCACGAACAATACGAGACTGGAATAGAAGGGGAAACCGATAGAGGTACTGAAAGTACGCTCCGCCACACACCGTCAGGTGGCTTGCGGAGTATGGATGTAGATGCAGATGCGCTACTCTTGTTGTGCAGCGGTCTTAGCGTGCGACGACACGGGTAACTCACTTTGTGAGTTCCTTACGTAGTTGTGTTGGTACATAACATCGATAGCAGTGCTAAAATGCCTGAAGATGAAGTAGTAGTTTGTTGAGATCGATAACAATCAAATAAAAACGATAAACACAGATAAAAGGAAGAAAAACACTAAGAAAATAGCGTGTAGGCTTTCACGGCCGGCATCGTCAGTAGATATGAAGGTTCCAACGGAAGATATTGTAGCAAATATAGAGGCGGGGATTCGGTTGTTACCATCACACACTGCGGATGAAGTTAGGATGGAGACAGCAAGGATATTACGTAAAGCTAAGCCACCTAGCAGTAATTTGTCCCAAGGAGAAAAGAAGGCATTACGGGAGATTAATGAGGACAGGAGTATTATTGTACTTTCCGCTGACAAGGGAAACGCTACAGTGTTGATGAAGAGTGAGGATTACCACAGGAAGATCGACGATCTTTTGGATCCTACCATTTACAGGAAGCTGAACAAAGATCCTACAACAAAAGTGTTGACAGCTACTAACCAACTAATAAAAAAGTCTTCTATTCCTGCAGCAGATAAAAAAGATCTTTGTAAAACGGAAGCATTCCCTCCTAGATTATATGGGTTACCTAAGGTACATAAACCAAATGTCCCTCTTAGGCCGATTTTGAGTGCTATAGGATCCCCTACTCAAGAGTTGGCTAGATATCTTGCCTCATTGCTACAACCGTTTATCGGAGAGACTGATCATCATATTAAGAACTCCATGCACTTCATCGAAAAACTGAAGGGGATTACTATAAGCCCCAGTGATATCCTTGTTAGCTTTGATGTTGTATCCTTGTTTACTATGGTTCCGGTGAACGAAACTCTGGCTTACATATCTGACATATTTCCTACTGATATAGTAGCCTTGTTCCGGCACTGCCTATCTACGACTTATTTCCAGTATAATAATGAGTTCTATGAACAAATTGATGGAGTGGCTATGGGTAGCCCCCTAAGTCCAGTCGCTGCTAATATTTTTATGGAATTTTTTGAGCAACAGGCACTTCAGTCAGCCAGAAAAAGTCCTTTGAAGTGGTATCGGTATGTGGACGATACTTTTGTGATATGGAATCACGGAGAAGAGCAACTGAACGAATTTCTGAAGCATTTGAACAGCATTAATTCAAAAATTCAATTTACCATGGAGACAGAGAGTAATGGACAGATTAATTTTCTGGACGTTTCAGTAATTAAACGAGCAGATGGTACTCTTGGTTACAAAGTATACAGAAAAGATACGCATACCGACCGTTATCTTCATAAGAGTTCAAATCATCATCCCAGGCAGAAGAGAGGTGTCATCAAAACACTGGTGGACAGGGCCAATAGAATTTGTGAGCCAGCGTATTTACAAGAGGAACTAAATCATTTGCGGACAGTTTTTCGGAAAAATGGATATACTGATAAGGAGATAGATCGTGCACTCCACCCTAGAAAGAAAATGTCCGAAAACATGCAAAAACAACAACCTTCAGCAGGGAAAGTTTTTCTTCCTTACATCCATAATATTACGGACCGTATCGGAAAAGTGCTAGCCAAGTTTAGAATTGAAACAATCTACAGACCAACTAAGAAGATTAGTGAATGTTTAAGATCGGCGAAGGATGCACGACACCCTTTAGCTACTCCGGGTGTTTACAAAATTCCGTGTAGTTGTGGGAAAGTTTACATTGGAACAACTAAAAGAAGTATCAATACTCGCCTGACTGAACACAAGAGGAACTGCCGATTGGGACACACGGATAAGTCAGCTGTAGCAGAACATGTTTTCGAAGACTGAGACCATGAGATAAAATTTAGCGAGACAAGCGTGCTAGCTAAGACATCGCATTATCATGCACGTATGTATAGAGAGGCGATAGAGATTTTTAAACACCACAATAATTTTAACAAGAAAGAAGAAGGTTTGAAGTTAGATAAAATATGGCGATCAACCTTGCATCAAAGATGTGACAATCGATTACCTTCGATCGAGAGTAATGACGCCAGTCAGAGATAGTTTTACTGTTGACATCACGTGACGAGTGGTGGTGCCCTCTACCCGCTCTATATATACAGGACCTCCGCGGCTTGGTAGCCAGTCGTAGACTCGCCTCGGAAGATGTTGTCCGCAGCTGGCAACGAAACGTCAGGGAGAAGAAGTTCTACTGTTCGACCACGGCCTCTCAGCCCGGAAGTTTTAACTACTGACTAAGAAAATAACTTTTGTTCTCCACAACATAAGAAAAGTAAGAAAGCCGGGTACGTGCGACCAGGACCCGCGCACCGAGGGTTCTGTTTGTTTTTTTTTTTTTTTTTTTTTTGTCATCAGTCTACTGACTGGTTTGATGCGGCCCGCCACGAATTCCTTTCCTGTGCTAACCTCTTCATCTCAGAGTAGCACTTGCAACCTACGTCCTGTCTTCCTCTACAGTTTTTGCCCTCTACAGCTCCCTCTAGTACCATGGAAGTCATTCCCTCATGTCTTAGCAGATATCCTATCATCCTGTCCTTCTCCTTATCAGTGTTTTCCACATATTTCTTTCGTCTCCGATTCTGTACAAACTTAATTATGTACGTAGGTAATTCATCCATCCCGCGAATTGAGAATTTCGACGATTTTTGCCTGTTATCGACATCGACACTAGCAAGATATCAAAATATGTGACATAAGTGGCCGTACCTTTTGACTGAATTGACGTAGATGCTTAAATTTACTACACCGCCAAAAGACGGTATACTTCATTACTCGACATATATTTCAAATTGATACGTCGAGCCGTTACTGACAAAAAGGGAACAGACGGTCATACATACAATCGGACAGATAACAAATGAGACATTTTTTGCTTGTTATATAATTACAAATTGAGTTTTCAAATTTTTTCCCGTAGGCTACTTGTACTTCGAAATCTTGCTTCTTGTCAAATTTCGTAATTCTACGCCAACAGGAAGTATCCTAAAGGTTTTGTTGGGTGAGTTTGGGAGTACCAAAATATGCGACAAAAATGGCCGTATCTTTTGACTGCACTGACTTACAAACTTAAATGTTTTACACCGCCAAGGTACCGACGCCTTAGTATGCAATATCGATTTCAAGTTAATATGCCTACTCGTTCCTGAGGAAAAGGATTCTTAATAGTTGCACAGACAGACGTTTTGCTTCTGACATGCATACATGTCCGAAGGATCGTTGCATCGTACTTCTTAACAGCTCAGACACTGCAATATCGATACCAGGTAGCGACTTTCAATTCAAATAACACCCCCCCCCCCTTTCGGTACGGGAATACATAAGGTGTAGGAGCGCAGTAGGCAACGGCCTTGCCGCAGTGGATACACCGGTTCCCGTGAGGTCACCGAAGTTAAGCGCTGTTGGGAGTGGCCGGCACTTGTATGGGTGACCATCCAGGCCCCCATGCGCTGTTGCCATTTTTCGGGGTTCACTCTGCCTCGTGATGCCAATTGGGGAGTTACGCAACCGAACAGTGGCGACTTCGGTCAAGAATACCATCATAACGACCGGGAGAGCGGTGTGCTGACCCCACGCCCCTCCTATCCGCATCCCTCACTGAGGATGACACGACGGTCGGATGGTCCCGGTAGGCCACTCGTGGCCTAAAGACGGAGTGTGTTTTGTTTGTTTTGAGTACGAGTGCAGTGCATGAACGGCGACGTGTGGAGGTCTGAGGCTAGTTGCGAGCCGCTTCCGGACAGCCAAGCGATTAAGGTGACCTCTCGCTTAAAGCAGGAAATCCGGGTTCGAGTGCCGGTCGGCCACAAATTTTCATTGGCATAATTCCAAGGATTGTCCGTATTCGCAAATGTGAATGCATTTCCTGATCGTATAACGGTTCCTTTTTTACCGACTGAGATGCAGAACCCCAAAAGGAACGAGTTTCAAATACCTGTCAATTCCGCAAATCAGACAGATCGTGGAATGGTTTCTTCAACAAGACCGCTGTTAAAAATAAACGTAAACACCACTCACGGATTAGGCCTTAGGCCTACGAGGCAGAATGAGGAGCTATCTGTCGTCGAGGGACATGGGGTGAGCACGTAGCCAGTCCTGCCAGCCGTTACTGCTAGTAGATGAATCCTGACGATGGCGCCGCTTCTTCATCCGAGCAACTCCTCATTTGGCCTCGCGAGGCTGACGAGGAGAACACGTCAAGTGCCATAACCAGATTTCCCAGTGAAAGAGGAGCCATAATAAGCGAATACGTGTCTCGGCTTATCCGTAGATACTCGAGAGTTTCTGAGAAAATAACGGTCAAAGTTCTCGACGTTGTTTAAATGCAATTTAGTGAGCGATTAGCGGAGCACAGCTGGTGGCGCAGTGGCTACCGTTGCGGCTTTTCATTTTTGCGTTCCGTGTTCGAAACATAATTACTGTTTCTATTTATTTTATTTTATTTTTATTTCATGTATCTACGTATATCCGTAAAAGGTGACTACACGAATATTTCTTGTAAAGTTAGGGAATAAAAGGGCGTTATATTAACACTTTGCCGTCCGCACGTCTCGTACATATTTATTCGCTTGGCGCCGGCAGCCCTAATTAGGATTACTTGGCTTGTCGCCGGCCGCTTGTCACCTTTCCGTTGATGACAAACTTCAAACACATTTACTTTTGCGTGCTTTAATTTTCCGGAATGTTCCACAAACTCGAATTTTCTTTTCAAGTAACTTCTCTGCAAGTTCTACACTGTTATAATAATTATCCATGCAGAGGTGATGGCACTTTCCATCAGAATGTGTGAATAGTTCCATTACTGTTCCTGCTAAAGGCTGTTCAGCGCCGGAATGTATATTGAATGAGGAAACGTATCCCGTACTCGAATCACACAGCATCCGAATGAGTATGCCGTATTTCGTAATTTTCGACGGATTGTAAACCGTCTACGCCACGGTATCAATCCTTCATCAATTGAGATGTTTTGACTTAGATTAAGCGATTCTTTAAACTTTTTGCAAAAATAATCTATTACGATTTGCACTTTGACAAGCCGGTCGGCACTATCCGGTTTATTGTTGCTGTGGGAAAAATGTAAAAATGATGTTTGTCTGAATAGGTTGCGGGACATCGTTTTGCCAAATAGAGGTGTGTCTATCAACGGATTCGTTGACCAATAATCATCGATTTTTTTTAGAGTGCCAATAAGAATAGCAAGCCCAAACCATTTTCTAAATTCGGGTTCCGTAACGTCGACAAATTTGGCATGTTTTAAAATCCAGTTTCCTGCTACTGACATTTTGACTGTAGTACTTTTTGGTCTCGTTGCTAATATATTCAAATAGATCGTTCCCAATATATAATTCTACGATATACTCGACGCTCTGTGTATCTTTGGGAAATATGTTTGGACCCGGGGATCTTTCAAATGGTTCAAATGGCTCTGAGCACTATGGGACTTAACTTCTGAGGTCATCAGTTCCTTAAAACTTAGAACTACATAAACCTAGCTAACCTAAGGACATCACACACATCCATGCCCAAGGCAGGATTCGAACCTGCGACCGCAGCGATCGCGCGGTTTCGGACTGTAGCGCCTAGAACCGCTCGGCGACCACAGCCAGCCCGGGGATCTTTCAAATTTATTACTGGTCCTCGATAAATCAAAGTCTAACCGCTATGCACTATCTTCTTCGTCTGATTCAGCCGAATCAGTTCGCCGAATTCTTCTTGGACGTATTTCACTACCTTCCGACGATTCTGCTTAACTTTCTTTTTTTTATATTTTATCCAGTGTCTACATCCCAACCGGTCATGTCGTCCGGAACGTTAGAAAAACCGTCCGCGCATTCATCGTAAATAATCCTATTGTCTCTTTCGTCCGCCATGATGAAAGGGCACAAGTATTCATTAAAACAAAAAAACTTGTTGACGTGTGTACGTTATTGTTACCTAATCAAAACACCAACAGAATGCAAAATATACTTAAGTGCTGTCGCCGGTCATTACGCAATACTATGCTCACGACACAAGTGGTGTCGCCGGCCGTTGACCGCTATTTTCGCGTAAGACGCCACTGTGTTTATAATGTTAATATTAAAATTACAACGGTTTCACAATATCTGTCATACTGATAGTACCTGCCGATTTTATTTATTATTATGAGTGTGAGTGTGTGTCTGTGTTTAGCATTTTCAGAGGTTGCATTTTTTTTAATTCTCGTATTCTTTTATTTCATTATTACGTCAATTCTTAGTTCTTATATTCTGTTCTTATGTTTATTCTTCAGGAAGATGTGGTGAATTCCCTTTTATGTTAACAGATTGTAGAAACATCGTAAACATAGAAATTCCGAACGACGCGTACATCGCGCGATGGCAGGTTGGCTACAGCGACATTTCTTCGTATGAGTCCTACTCAGGAAAGAAACGTCGTTAACATTACTGAAGATTTCAGGCGTTGGCAATAATTTTGCGGCAAACCATGCATAACGGATCACTTATCCGAAAACTGGAGCTTACAGTTGATTATGAATCAAGGTACACTACAGGAATTTCACCGAAAAATTCCAAATAATTCTCTTTTTTAAATTCATTCATCCGCCATGCAATTAGTAGACGAATGACAACATCATATCAATATACATGGGAAAACATTCGTGTAGTAATCTTCTACGGACGTGGGTGGATAAACGAAAAACAAAAGTAAAAATAAAAGTAATAATTGGGTTTCGAACACAGGGTAAAAAAGAGCGAAGCCGTGATGCTTGCCACTGCACCACTGCTTCGATCGAACAGTGTATTCGCTACAGTGCACAAACTTTGGCCGTCGTTTTCTGAGAACGGTCGAGTATCTACGGATAATCCGAGACACGAGTTCGCTTATTTTAACCCTCTTCCACTGAAACGTTTGTGAGAAATCGGGTTATGGTACTTGCAGTATTCTCCTCGTCAGTGAACCCCACTCCAGACCTTCTTGACTGATTAAAATCTGAGGAGGTACCGCGCTGAATGCAGTGACGCTAACCGTTCTGTGGCCTACCACGTAATTATCTGCTTTATTGATATGTTTGATTTACATACTAGCGAGAGCAGTACAAATAACAGTGCAGAAGTCTTTGCCGCCACAGGGAATCATCTTGGTCTATTTCATTTCTTATCTATTGCAGTACCTCTTTGTGTTAGAGCATAAAGAGACTGGAAGCCACAGGAAATGCTCTGAGTCTTCCTTTCTTTCTTATCGATGTCGGCTCACAGAGTGTCAGAATCCTTAAAACCTGCCCAAAATTTCAAAATTTGCTCGAATGTGGTCAAAAATCTCTATGACCGGCTTTCTGATCCTTGTGACAGAGTTTTGCATCAGAACTGCAAAATTCAAAATGGTGGCTCCCGTATGGCGTAAATAATCTGGGAAAAATTGTCAAGAAACTTTAAGTGAACATTTATAATATTTTAACGCCAAACTTTATTACAAAAGTACCTCTATTCCTGCCTTTAATACATAAAATATATATTAGTGACAAACATTGGACTCGCATTAGGGAGGACGACGGTTCAAACCCGCTTTGAGCCATTCTGATTTAGGTTTTCCGTGATTTCCCTAAATCCCTTCAGGCAAATTCGGGGAAGGTTCCTTTGAAAGGGCACAGCCGACTTCCTTCCCCATTCTTTCCTAACCCGATGGGACCGGTGACCTGGCTGTTTGTTGCCCTCCCCCAACTCAACCAATCAACAAAAAATTCGGTTCTATTTCGCTGATCAAAAATGTTTCATCCGAATGAGCAGTACATTCCCAGTCTGGCTATCTCAGCTCGCCGCTCAGAAATGAATGCTGCATTGGGTCTGAAATTCTACCTTCGGAAGAAACAGGCGGTCGCTTCGAAGACAGGAATTCAATAGTCCCAACATCAGTCTAGCCAACCTGTAAAACGAAACTTCTCAACTCCGAACTTTATTTTTATTTAAGGCCACTTTTTCGAGATCCTGATCCAATGTGCGCCACCCGTTTCCCGAACAGTGGAAGGAGCGCCGGACGAAGCCGAAGGCACGAGCGGTCCGCACCGGTGGCGCTGCCGGCAGCCACACGGGCCGTTTGCGGCCGCGCGTTATAGCGGCCCTAATCACCGGTTAACGGGTTTATTACTTTTAAAGGCTCTGGTAAACGGACGCGTTTATGTGCGAGACGCCGTCTTTTTGTGCCGCCGCCGTCGGCCTTGGCGCGGCCATTACTGTCCGCCGCTGTGGGGGAGTGGCGCTCTCTGCGCTGTAAAAACGGAAGTCGCGACTGCCGGCTGCCGGCTGCGATGATTTAGGCCGGCGGCCGGCGTCGCCGCCGCCGCACTATTTACGACCTCCGCGGCCGGCAGTAAAAGTGCACTAACTTTTCTGTTAATGCGCGCGGTTGCAACCGGATTAGATGGGAAAACAGATCATAATAATATCACCGGCGCAGGTTTATTAACTTCTCCCGACTTGAAATGGAAGAACTGCGTGTCTTTCGTGCTTAGACAGACACACACAAATGCGTTATTTAGCAATGGACCCCCTAATGAATACTTTATGCAAAGAGGATGAACAATACAATGCGGCCATTCAACCAAGGTGCAAAGATTGTCAACTTGTTTTAAATCTTCATAAATGTAAAATTGTGCGCTTAACAGAAGAAAAAACACAATATCCTATGACTATAATAACAATGAGTCAATACTGGAACCGGCCAACACATTTCGACGGTCGGCGAAGTGGAATGCGGCTGCAAATGCTTCGGCTCGCTGGCTCTCGTCGTTTAACTCGGGGATGACCTCCTACTCTTTCCATCGCCAGACACGTGCGTTTAACACATGTTAAAGTGCATAAACAAAAATACTCTCGATGCTGCTGACCGACAAGTACAAATGTGACCCAGACACAGTCTAGGAGGCTGAAGTTAAATGACGAATTGAATGCGTGTTTTAAATTCCTTGGAATTCCTAACTTTTTTCAAAACTAAGTACAGTTCACTGGTGGTATCTTCCATTACGTGCAGTTTTAATTATTGCTAGAGCCCGCAATAGCAATACTGAACGCACTGTAAATTTTAATAAAGATTGTTGAATGCTGAAGAAAATCGATTGATATTTATCAAATCGACCAACTCGCAAAAACACGGCCTAATCGCGATGATCTGAATTTCACTGAGTGTGTTCTTTAGTTTTCTTAGGTCTGTCCACATTCGTTCCTTTTAATGTGTGTCAGGGCGCTGATGACCTCGATGTTGAGCGCCCATAAGCCCCAACACACCACCACCACATCGACACTAGCGCGAGTTCCTATAGGATGAAAATGATTGAACTGTATAAAACAAAATCGCCATAACGTCTGAACGGTTTGCGTTACGACGTTCAAACTGCACAGTTACCCGCGAGGCTTGATGGGGATTAATAGGCGCATGCATGATTTGGTTTGGTGACAAAACCCACTTTCATTTGGATGGGTTTGTCAATAAGCAAAATTGGCGCATTTGAGGGACTCAGAATCCGCATTTCGCGTTCGAGAATTATCTTCATGCTCAACTAGTGACTGTGTGGTGCGCAACGCAATATCCAGTTACGGAATAATCAGTGCGATGTTCCTGGATGGCACTGTGACTACCGATCGGGGGGGTTGGGTTGGGTTGTGTGGGGGAGGAGACCAAACAGCGGGGTCATCGATCTCATCGGCTTAGGGAAGGACAGGGAAGGGAGTCGGCCGTGCCCTTTCAGAGGAGCCAATGCTCTGAGCACTATGGGACTTGACAGCTGTGGTCATCAGTGCCCTAGAACGCAGAACTACGTAAACCTAACTAACCTCAGGACGTCACACACATCCATGCCCGAGGCAGGATTCGGACCTGCGACCGTAGCAGTCGCACAGTTCCAGACTGCGCGCCTAGAACCGCAAGACCACCGCTGCCGGCTCCCGGCCTTTGCCTGGAGCGATTTAGGGATATCACGGAAAACCTATATCAGAATGGCGAGATGCGGGATTGAACCATCGTCCTCCCGAATGCGAGTCCAGTGTTCTAACCACTGCGCCAACTTGTTCGTTACTACCGTACGATAAGTGAAGGTTTTGGAAGATGGTTTCATCCCCATTATCCAAAGTGACATTCACGATGCAGATCTACCCCATCGAAGCAGAAGACTGTTTGATGTCCTGAGAGCCCCTTTTGGGATACCACTGCCATGGGCCTCGATTGGCAGTAATTTATAACTGATTTACGTTTTTTTTTTTTTTAATCTAGTTCACTAATTGTCACCATACAAGTGTCGGATGCCACAAAATACACATATTAAAGAAAGTTTTGCATCACCCCGTTTCCCAGAACTCCTGATGATAGCGTTGACTGTGGATATGGCATCACAGAGACAGCCCCTTTGACTTTTGAGAGATGTCACTTAATCCCCCCAAAATATAAACGACCATGCATGAGTAGCGCCTATTAGACGGAGGGGGTCCGACAGCCGATCAGTTCCAGTACACGACTCGTGTTGTCTGTAGTTCAACCATGCCTAGACGGTCAATACCGCGGTTCGGTCGTGTCCGCATTGTTACTTTGTGCCAGGAAGGGCTCTCAACAAGAGAAGTGTCCAGGCGTCTCGGAGTGAACCAAAGTGATGTTGTTCGGACATGGAGGAGATACAGAAAGACAGGAACTGTCGATGACACGCCTCACTCAGGCCGAACAAGGGCTACTACTGCAGTGAATGACCGCTACCTACGGATTATGGCTCGGAGAAACCCTGACAGCAACACCACCATGTTGAATACTGCTTTTCGTGTTGCCACAGGACGTCATGTTACGATTAAACTGTGCGCGATAGGCTAACAGATGCGCAACTTCACTCCCGACGTCCATGGCGAGATCCGTCTTTGCAACCACGACACAATGCAGCGCGGTACAGATAGGCCCAAAACATGCCATATGGACTACTCAGGATTGGTATCACGTTCTCTTCACCGATGATGGTCGCATATGCCTTCAACCAGACAATCGTCAGAGACGTGTTTGGAGGCAACCCGGTCAGGCTGAACGCCTTAGACACACTGTCTAGCGAGTGAAGCAAGGTGGAGGCTCCCTAATATTTTGGGGTGGCATTATGTGGGACCGACGTACACCACTAGTGATCACGGAAGGCGCCGTAGCAACTGTACGATACGTGAATGCCATCCTCCAACCGATAGTGCAACCATATCGGCAGCATTTTGGCGAGGCATTCGTCTTCGTTGACGATAATTTACGCTCCCCCATCGTGCACATCTTGCGAATGACTTCCTTCAGTATAACGACATCGCTCGACTAGAGTGGCCAGCATGTTCTTCAGACATGAACCCTATCGAACATGACTGGGATAGATTGAAAAGTTCTGTTTATGGACGACATGACGCACCAACCACTCTGAGGGATATACGCCGAATCGCCATTTAGGAGTGGGACAATTTGGACCAACAGTACCTTGCTGAACTTGTGGATAATGCGCCACGACAAATACAGGCATGCATCAATGGTAGTGGACGTGTTATTGGGTATTGGAGGAACGGTGTGTACAGCAATCTGGACCACTACCTCTGAAGGCATTGCTGTATGGTGGTACAACATGCAAAGTGTTGTTTTCATGACCAATAAAAAGGGCAGCAATGGTTCATGTTAATCTCTATTCCAATCTTCTGTACAGGTACCGGAAGTCTCGGAACCGAGGTGTTGCAAAACTTTTTTTGATGTGTGTGTTCAAAGTCCCGACTGTTTTAAACACAGATAAACTTCAGTGACACTCTTTCGGAATCAATCACCTAAACGTGATGAAAATAATTAGAGTCAAGACTGACCGAATTAGAAACTAAGTCCCGTTGGTATCCCAAAACACAGCTTAGAATGCTCAAAAATAAACAGTGTCCCACAGTAGCGCTTCAGCGGCTCTGTGCGACGGCAGTCGAACGGGAACAGTCCCCCACAGATATGATTTTGCCTCAAAGTCCTGTGTGCTTCCAAAAACAATCACCAAAGGACACAACACGTGAAAAACTGAAGTTCCTCCGCTAAAAATATGCAAGTCCGGATTCGTTGTGATAATTTCTGTCTTCTGTTTGCACCCACACGCTCCGCTTAAATATCCTCGAGCCGAAATTCCCCGAGTTACGTCATGTAACTGCTTTCCATTGGTCACCACTTCTTTGTATATCTTTTTACATAGTACAGCAACCTTAATTCTGTTTTCACCATTATATGTGCGCTCAAATTCTCATCAAAAAACATACATTAGATAAATTTGTAGCTGCAGTAGTTTGCCCAGATTAATGTTTTAATGTTTTGGAATTATCTTCGCAGGATGCGAGAATAGTTTTGTCCATTTGTACCACTAAATAACATAACAGTTCTTTGTGAGGCACCACTGTCCATACGGATATGAAGAACCTATTCCAATGTGCTGATCAAAATTTACGTATATGTAAAGGTTAAACAAATATGGGCAAAACTATGAAAAAATTATTAATAAACAAAGATAACGTATCATACTAATTTCAAATATTACAAATTAATCATTTTGAAATGTGTACAATGGTACCTGCTATCATACACTGCCTTGGTGTTCGTGGCTCTGTCTTGTATTATTTGTTACAATTAATCATTAGCAAAAAATTGATAAAACTAAATTATACGGCAGTCGTTGCGTTTCAACGAGATCTTTAAAATGAGCACTCGCTCTACTCTATACCTGCATTCATTCAAAAGTTATAAATTATTCAGTAAATTGCACATATCGGAGATTTGTTTATTTAATATCATTCGATATAATATTCGTATAAATCGTATCAGCGTCTCGGTTGCTTAGTCTCAACTCCTCTTTGATTTGCCGTATCGTACTTTGTTGTACTAATATGCGTTTGAGTGTTGTTGTCGTTGTTGTTGTTGTTGCTGTTGTTTTGTGGTCTTCAGTCGTGAGACTGGTTGGATGCAGCTCTGCGTGCTACTCTATCCCGTCCAAGCTGCTTCATCTCCCAGTACGTACTGCAGCCTACATCCTTCTGAATCTGCTTAGTGTATTTATCTCTTGGTCTCCCTCTACGATTTTTACCCTCCACGCTGCCCTCCAATACTAAACTGGTGATCCGTTGATGCCTCAGAACACGTCGTACCAACCGATCCCTTCTTCTAGTCACGTGGTGCCACAAACTCCTTTTCTCCCCAATTATATTCAATACTTCCTCATTAGTTATGCGATCTACCCATCTAATCTTCAGGATTATTCTGTAGCACCACATTTCGAAAGCTTCTATTCTCTTCTTGTCTAAACAATTTATCGTCCATGTTTCACTTCCATACACGGCTACACCACATACAAATACTTTCAGAAACGACTTCCTGACGCTTAAATCTATACTCGATGTTAACAAATTCCTCTTCTTCAGAAACTCTTTCCTTGCCATTGCCAGTCTACATTTTATATCATCTACATCTATATCTACATATCCTCTCTACTTCCACCATCATCAGCTATTTTGGTCCCCAAATAACAAAACTCCTTTACTGCTTTAAGTGTCTCATTTCCTAATCTAATTCCCTCAGTATCACCCGACTTAAGTCGACTACATTCCATTATCCTCGTTTTGCTTTTGTTGATGTTCGTCTTATATCCTCCTTTCAAGACACTGTCCATTTCTTTCAACTGCTCTTCCAAGTCCTTTGCTGTCTCTGACAGAATTACAATGTCATCGGCGAACCTTACTCGCATTCGGGAGGACGACGGTTCAATACCGCATCCGGCCATCCTGATTTAGGTTTTCCGTGATTTCCCTAAATCGCTCCAGGCAAATTCTGTGATGGTTCCTTTGGAAGGGCACGGCCGACTTCCTTGAACCATCCTCCCCTAATCCGATGAGACCGATGAACTCGCTGTTTGGTCTCTTCCCCCAGAAAATCCAATCGGCGAACCTTAAAGTTTTTATTTCTTCTCCATGGATTTTAATACCCACTCCGAAATTTCTTTTGTTTCCTTTACTGCTTGCTCAATATACAGATTGAATAACATCCGGGAGAGGCTAAAAACCTGTCTCACTCCCTCTTTCTCCTGATAACGACGTCCTCTTGAGTAGTCCCCACCGGAGATCTGAATGGGGGACTATTTTACCTCCGGAATACTTTACCTAAGAGGACGCCATCATCATTTAACCATACAGTAAATCTGTATGCCCTCGGGAAAAATTACGGCTGTAGTTTCCAGTTGCTTTCAGCCGTTAGCAGTACCAGCACAGCAAGGACGTTTTGATTAATGTTACAAGGCCAGACCAGTCAATCATACAGACTGTTGCCCCTGCAACTACTGAAAAGGCTGCTGCCCCTCTTTAGGAACCACACGTTTGTCTGGCCTCTCAACAGATACCCCTCCGTTGTCGTAGTACCTATGGTACGGCTATCTGTATCGCTGAGGCACGCAAGCCTCCCCACCAACGGCAAGGTCCATGGTTCTTGAGGAGGGGGGGGGGGTGTAATCAACGCAAAAATGGATAAAGCATGGTCTTAAAGCCGTGCATTGGAACGGGGTAAGCTCTCGTGACGTCACGTGATTGCCAGCCGTTTGAAACTGACAGATCCACACGTGGAGCGATCTGCTGCTGACGACTCGCCCACCCGCTGCCTGGCTGTGGCGGGCTCACCGGTCGCCGTGCGTGCGGCTTTTAAGCGCGGCCCGCAGTCAGTCTGCCCTCTCCAATTGACAACAAATGACCGTCGTGTCACGTGAGACAAATACCTTGGTGGGGACATGAGATGGAATGATCACATAGGCTCAGTTGTGAGTAACGCAGTTCGTAAACTTCGGTTTATTGGTAGAATACTGGGGAAGTGCAATCATTCCACAAAGGAGATTGCTTACAGATTATTCGTGCGACCTATTCTACAATGTTGCTCAGGTGTGTGGAATCTGTACCAAACAGGACCAATCGGGATTATTGAACGTGTACAGGGAAGAGCAGCACGAATGGTCACAGGTCTGTTTGACACGTGAGAGAGTAAGACAGGGATGCTGAAGAAAACGAACTGGCAGACTCCTGAGGACAGAAATAAACTATCCAAAGAAATTCTATTTAAAACCTTTCAAGAATTCCATATGTTTCTCTTACATAGGGATCGTGAGGAGAAGATAAGTGTACCGAGATAATTAATTGTTGGGCAAGGTAAGCGAGGGCTCGGGAGTGGTAAGATCTGGTAGCCCAGAAAACAAATTTAAAATTCTCGTAAGATATTTATTTTAAAATGTTCCAAGGAAATTTGATATGTTACAACAACCAAATAGTGCAACAGATAAAATTATATTCTTTTGCAAAATTTAAAAAAAAGGATGAAAATAAGTTACTCTTTATTTAAAGCAAATCTGATCTGATAGCACAATAAATCTTGAAGTAAAAATGCCTCAACTTATTGTATTTTACAATATACAAATTCTGCATGTGATACATGTTTTGAAGTGAAAATAATTGTAGACAAATCACTCTCGGCAACCGGATACAAATAGATTCTTCCGCCAGCACACGACGTGGCGAAACACAGTTACAGGAGACAGCAGAGTGACACTTATAAACAATAATGAAAACCGTTTTTGACACGAACACGCCAATCACGATAGTAAACATGCCGTGAATTTCTCCGTGGTATAGCAATTGAGAACAGTTAATAATGTGAGTAGGCTGTTTAGGTTTTTATGTTGGTACCGTCACGTAGCGCTCTGTATGAAAATCACTGACTGTGCTGTGTGCAGTCTGTGGCTGGTTGGCATTGTTGGTATATTTGCTATTGTAGTGTTGGGCAGTTCGATGTGAACAGCGAGTAGCGTTGCGCAGTTGGAGGTGAGCCGCTAGCAGTGGTGTATGTGTGGAGAGAGATGGCCGAGTTTTGAGAGCGGATGATCTGGACGTGTGTCCATCAGAGACAGTAAATTTGTAAGACTGGATGACATGAACTGATACATATATTATGACTTTTGAACACTATTAAAGTAAATACATTGTTTGTTCTCTATCAAAATCTTTCATTTGCTAACTGTGCCTATTAGTAGTTACTGGCTTCAGTAGTTAGAATCTTTCATTCAGATGGCAGTATTGGCGCTCACTGTATTGCAGTAGTTCGAGTAACGAAGATTTTTGTGAGGTAAATGATTCATGAAAGGTATAGGTTATTGTTAGTCAGGGCCATTCTTTTGTAGAGATTATTGAAAGTCAGATTGCGTTGCGCTAAAAATATTGTGTGTCAGTTCAGTGTCGATCGGAATAAGAGCGAAATGTCTGAGTACGTTCAGTTCTTCTCAGCTGTTTGAAAATCAAATAACGTAAGGGGTTTACCAGCACAGTAATTTATAAATTTTTCTAAGGGGATGTTTCAATAACAACATTAGCTGCATCACTGCATTTAGTACAATCCGTGAAGTCTACAGTGAAATTTTGAAGATGCACTTCAAAGAACAACAGATCATGACAAAAAAAATATAATGTAGCATACATAAGCGTAGAGAATGAGATTTTCACTCTGCAACGGAGTGTGCGCTGATATGAAACTTCCTGGCAGATTAAAACTGTGTGCGGACCGAGACTCGAACTCGGGACCTTTGCCTTTCGCAGGTAAGTGCTCTACCTTTTTTTTCCAATTTGTTCGTTGTTGATCGTCGTGTTTGGTCGTTGTGGACGTCACATGACATCCGTTCAAGTTCATTTGTTGATCCTTCCACTCAGTTTTTTGTTACAGAGGCCAACCAGCTCTCTGACCGAACACGCTGAGCTACAGTGCCGACTTCCATATGAGCTACCCAACCACGACTTACGAACCGTCGTGACAGCTTCAGTTCTACCAGTACATAAGCGTAGCTTGAGTCAGTTTCAGATTAAAACAATAATAGCAGCAGCTCACGGAGAAGGAGCAGATCAATTAACTGTAACTGCAACCGGCGTGTGGCTATATCCGAGCCTGACCAAGAGCCAACTACAGTAGATGTCAGGGGACACAGTGTTCAGTGTCTTCAAACCCAAATCCTCTGGCCGGCAAGAGTGGCCGAGCGGTTCTAGGCGCTACAGTATGGAACCGCGCGACCGCTACGGTCGCAGGTTCGAATCCTGCCTCGGGCGTGGATGTGTGTAATGTCCTTAGGTTAGTTAGGTTTAATAGTTCTAAGTTCTAGGGGACTGATGACCTCATAAGTTAAGTCCTATAGTGCTCAGAGCCTTTTGAACCAATTGGAAATCCTCACCAGTAACAGCGACCGGCAAGCAGTCGTTCTGATACACTTTTAGTTCTGAATTTTAACACGGTCCTCATGCCAGCAACGAATCAACTCCAAAATGATCAGGGCCGGTCGGTGTGGCCGAGCGATTCTAGGAGCTACAGTCTGGAACCGCGCGACCGCTACGGTCGCAGGTTCGACTCCTGCCTCGGGCATGGATGTGTGTGATGTCCTTAGGTTAGTTAGGTTTAAGTAGTTCTAGGTTCTAGGGGACCGATGCTCAGTGCCATTGCTCAGTGCCATTGCTCAGAGCCATTTGAACCAAAATAATCAGGGGCATGTACAACAGAAAACAAAATTTCTTCCCCAGACTGCACGTTCATGTAGTGCCCCACTACCGACTGTCGCTGGTTGCGCATGTGTGCTGTGTCTCGTCGCAATGGCAGTCAGAGACTCCTCCTGACGGAAGACACACACTTCTCCCGTAGGCTCGGCCGCATTGCCTCCGGCGGTCAGAGGCGAAGTTCGCGAGGCACGCTACCCAGAGATTTCTGGTACTACGAGATCGATTACTTTGATACAACGGGATCGACACGAGCCGGTCACGGCTCAGTTAGAGTAATTACAGCATACACAGACGGAAAATAATTTGTATAATGCGAGGGATCATAAAGTGTATATCATAATGGGTACATTGCCGTGTCCTGCAGCTGCCGAACGAATTCACGCATTTGACTTCCAGACTGTGTTAAGACTTACCGAATCGGTTTATACCACCCACTGTTACCCCTAAGGAATCGATAACAGGTGTCCTTGTGTGATGATCAAGCACAGATGTTGGGATGGCGAAATACTCGTTTAGATCAGCAATAGGACCTAGAGGTTCAGCTGCAGACAGGTTTGCCCATTCCTACAGCTCTTCGATTTTTTCTCAAGTCGAAGGGCCTGTGAAAGTCCTGAGTTTTGTATTTGCCACAGACTGACCAACTCGGTTGCGTAGTCGCTTGTAGGCGAGATGATTCTTAGACGTCGGGTGCCGCTTGTATTCCCTGTGTGCTGCGTCTCTGATAATCATGAGGGTTTTGTTTTGATCGGTAAGCCATAGTACAGGTTTCCTGCTCACTCTTACAGTTTTTATCGGAGCGTGTTTGTCATATTAATGATTGAGTATCTCAGAGAAATTAGATATTTCATAATTTATATAAAAGTTATTTCGTTTCAGTCCCTGCCAAGAGATATCACAGGTGTCAGCTGTCAGCTCAGACATATTCGTACGCTTAAAATCTCTGAAAATGGCCACTTGATGTTTGTTGTTTTGACATTGCAATGAGTAAGCCATGAATATTACACCATGAGCAGAAAAACCAGGTGCAGCGATTTGATCAGTGCGAGTTACTCTGCTTCGAAACGTGGGTGCGAGAATGTCAATAGAGGTATGAGTGTCTGCTGTGTGACGTGTTAGCAGATCAAAAATGGTTCAAATGGCTCTGAGCACTATGGGACTTAATATATGAGATCATCAGTCCCCTAGAACTTAGAACTACTTAAACCTAACTAACCTAAGGACATCACACACATCCATGCCCGAGGCAGGATTCGAACCTCCGACAGTAGCGGTCGCACGGTTCCAGACTGTAGCGCCTAGAACCGCTCGGCCACCCTGGCCGGCTGGCAGATCACCTTTTCTTTTTGTGTACCAGGCCACCGGGAAGTATTCAATTTCTTTACAAGAACAAGTGTAGCTTGGTCATTCGTTGCCAACGCGCATGACGGCTTTGGTAGCAACGAGGGTCACAGAATTGTCAACGCTATGTACAGATGCACTGTTGCTGCAGGTATCCGCATTTGTATGACCAACATATCACACACTATGAACAGCACAGAAGTGTTCTGTAACATTGTAATTAACAGTGGTTATATGGTATTAGTCTATCTATAACTATGTATGTTTAGTCTAAAATATTTGTGCGCGCCCGCGCAAGTGTGTGTGTGTGTGTGTGTGTGTGTGTGTGTGTGTGTGTGTGTGTGTGTGCGTGTGTGTGTGTGTGTGTGTGTGTGTGTATGTGTGTTTGTGTGCGTGTGTGTGTGTGTGCATGTAGCTGACTATGAGTAAGATATAGGGATTAATAAAATAAACTTACGTAACAGTGCACGCTCCGCTATAGATGATCGACCTCTATTACGACTTTCCTTGTTTCATTATCAAGGAACAGATTATTCATTAAAGATTTTCATAAATCAAAATTATAATAAGTTCACTTTTTGCTGTTAAAAAGTTAGGAGTATAGTATATTGTGTGTATTGTGTATTGCACCGGGGACCTAGAAACGTCGGAGAGGCTTCGTCCGCGCCGTAGTCCTCAGTGGTTCACAACCCCACAACAGGATACAGCAGTCCACGCACCCCACTGCCGCCCCACACCGAATCCAGGGTTACTGTGCGTTTCGGCCCGCAGTGGACCCCCCTGGAATTAGTGTATCCCCAAATGTTTGCGTGGTGGAGTAATGATGGTGTACGCGTATGTGGAGACTGTTTTCGCAGCAATTGCCGACGGAGTGTAAGTGAGGCGGAATGAGGGGAACCAGTCCTCATTCGCCGAGGCAGATGGAAAACCGCCTTGAAAACCATCCACAGGTTGGCCGGCACACTGGAATATTGTATTACGTTCTACGATATTGTATCAGTTGTGCATTAGTCCAGTTCAATAATATTTAAGTGGAAATGAAGTTACAAGCACTAATGATTATTTCGCTTTCCTTGCTTGTATTTTCGTGCCCATTGCGAAAAAATTAAGCGACCGGAGGGGAAACTCGGTCGGCTCGCCAGCACATTGCCCGTATACTTTTTCCATCCCTGGCAGTAAGAAGTTCCCTGTATCGGAAAACAGAAACAGTTTCAGATTTAGAGGTAAGTTGCTTCTCTTTCCGCATAAAAATGTAGCGTGGAAAAGAGGCGGAAATCTACTGCTACCGGAAGCCGGCAAGAGGGGAAGAATTTCTTCTTTCTTTTATCTCCCTTTTTTTTATTTGCAGGGGGAAAGCACGAAAGAACTCCGGAGGGCAAAAGGAAAAGTTGCCGCGTAAAGGGAAGAAACTTGCAAAGTGAGACGTGGGGGGGCAATGAAATTCTGCGAGCGTCGGGGAGCGCCGCTCCCCGGTGTACAAACACGGCGCGGCCAGAGGCGCGCACAATTGAATAAAGGCGGCGGCGGCGGCGGCGGAGGAGGGGGCGGCGGGCAGTCGCTTTTTAATTTGCTGCTTAGAGCGGCCATTAATTCGCTTATCCCCGGGACAGGGGTCTCCAGCGGCGGTGCACCCACAGGGCGGTCCGCGCGCGCGAGAAGCGAGCCGCCGACGTTCACTGCTCAGAGGCGCGCCGCACGCGCCCTTGTTGTGACAGCTGCCCGGGACGTTCCGAAGCCAGACGCACCGCGAATAGAAGCACGGGCGTTACCAGCACTAAATTACTACGGCAGGGGCGCGCAGGAATCGGGAACGTGTGCGGTGCACTTACTCGTGTGCAGTTATCAGGTATTCTGCGTGCACACAGGGGTAAGTTGGCCACCCGCTTCTCTCCCCTCCCCACCATACCGTCTCTCCGCTTCTTCCTCCGTAATGCGTTTTGTTTCCTAGCTTGCTTTATTGAATGAAGGAACAAGTTTAATAGGAGTGCTTGAAAGAAATCGTGGTTTGAAAGAGTAACTATTACCTACGATACGTTTTATTTAATTAGCACAGATGGAGTTTACAATACGTTTTATGTCTGGAACAAAATTTCTACTTACAGACAAACGCACGCAGTTACGTAAATTTTCATCACTGATGTTTATTTAAAAATAATGTTATTTCCAATCATAATAATTATACAAGAATAATCCACCGCCTTAGTGATTAGTGGGTCTTAATATTCTACAATATTATTTATAATTGCAGCTACTACATATTAATTTGCAAGACTACAGACAGTATTTTTTACGTTAATGCGCAGACTATTTCTAATGTTAACATTACTTTCTAATAACTACTAGTGATTTGTGTTAACTGCCTGCAGCGTTATATGTGAGCCAGTGAGTGCCTGGTTCATCGAGCTAAACTCGATGAGCGTGCCCCTAACACAAGGCCGGCAAGGAGTTTATTGTGGCTGCAGGTTCCTAGTCTAATATCCTATTCTATTCTACTGAACTACTAACTACTCTACGTCATATTCGGTGCATGTGTCAAAACCGTGAAATACACTCCTGGAAATTGAAATAAGAACACCGTGAATTCATTGTCCCAGGAAGGGAAAACTTTATTGACACATTCCTGGGATCAGATACATCACATGATCACACTGACAGAACCACAGGCACATAGACACAGGCAACAGAGCATGCACAATGTCGGCACTAGTACAGTGTATATCCACCTTTCGCAGCAACGCAGGCTGCTATTCTCCCATGGAGACGATCGTAGAGATGCTGGATGTAGTCCTGTGGAACGGCTTGCCATGCCATTTCCACCTGGCGCCTCAGTTGGACCAGCGTTCGTGCTGGACGTGCAGACCGCGTGAGACGACGCTTCATCCAGTCCCAAACATGCTCAATGGGGGACAGATCCGGAGATCTTGCTGGCCAGGGTAGCTGACTTACACCTTCTAGAGCACGTTGGGTGGCACGGGATACGTGCGGACGTGCATTGTCCTTGCCGGTCTAGGAATGGTAGAACGATGGGTTTGATGACGGTTTGGATGTACTGTGCACTATTCAGTGTCCCCTCGACGATCACCAGAGGTGTACGGCCAGTGTAGGAGATCGCTCCCCACACTATGATGCCGGGTGTTGGTCCTGTGTGCCTCGGTCGTATGCAGTCCTGATTGTAGCGCTCACCTGCACGGCGCCAAACACGCATACGACCATCATTGGCACCAACGCAGAAGCGACTCTCATCGCTGAAGACGACACGTCTCCATTCGTCCCTCCATTCACGCCTGTCGCGACACCACTGGAGACGGGCTGCACAATGTTGGGGCGTGAGCGGAAGACGGCCTAACGGTGTGCGGGACCGTAGCCCAGCTTCATGGAGACGGTTGCGAATGGTCCTCGCCGATACCCCAGGAGCAACAGTGTCCCTAATTTGCTGGGAAGTGGCGGTGCGGTTCCCTACGGCACTGCGTAGGATCCTACGGTCTTGGCGTGCATCCGTGCGTCGCTGCGGTCCGGTCCCAGGTCGACGGGCACGTGCACCTTCCGCCGACCACTGGCGACAACATCGATGTACTGTGGAGACGTCACGCCCCACGTGTTGAGCAATTCGGCGGTACGTCCACCCGGCCTCCCGCATGCCCACTATACGCCCTCGCTCAAAGTCCGTCAACTGCTCATACGGTTCACGTCCACGCTGTCGCGGCATGCTACCAGTGTTAAAGACTGCGATGGAGCTCCGTTTGCCACGGCAAACTGGCTGACACTGACGGCGGCGGTGCACAAATGCTGCGCAGCTAGCGCCATTCAACAGCCAACACCGCGGTTCCTGGTGTGTCCGCTGTGCCGTGCGTGTGATCATTGGTTGTACAGCCCTCTGGCAGTGTCCGGAGCAAGTATGGTGGGTCTGACACACCGGTGTCAATGTGTTCTTTTTTCCATTTCCAGGAGCGTAGATCACCCCAGTCCCCCTAGTCCTGCACGTGGCGGATTCCAACTGTTTAGTCGACCTATCCACGAACAGGCGGTACGGCATCGGAGTGCTGGACGCGATTGGTGATTAGCAACTAGTCACGAAAGTCTCTCAAGAATATTGTCAGTGCTTTTCGTGGTACCACTTTGGCTAATGTATACAGTGTTTGAAAAGTCTCTTCTTGTCTCACTAGGTCGTAAGTAATGTTACTCGCCAGTTGTTGCCGTAGTGCGGCTGCTACATCATCGGCACTCGAAAACCACATGGTCAGGAGTACCCTCCGATGCGCCACAGCCACACGGGGGCGTCTCCCTCTTCCCAAACCGAGACTTACTAATTTTCATAACAGAAAAAAATCTCTCACAAACGTATGTCGAGCCAAACATTGACATAATCTTCGCAGCTTCACGATGTAGACTTGCTGTGGAAAGTTGGGATAAAAGTCCATTACACGTCTTGCCAAAAGGAACTTGTCTCTCAGACGAGAATTACACTGCAGATGTATTAATTCCATTTGCAAATTGGGATTAATATCATCTACAGAAACAGCAAATGGTCTCGAGAACCATTCAAAAGCTTCGGATAAATATGATATATCCCCAAATCGCTTGACAAATTCCTCTTTTATTGCACTAAATACGGAAACATGTTCATTGCAATTCTGTTCTCGTACAGTAGACAGAGTAGGGAAATGCACTGCGTTTCCTGACGATGGCTGTCGTTCCCACAGCTCAAACTTACTAGTGAATGCTTTCACCATTTCAGCCTTTTCACAAATTAGCTGATTTTCTCCTTGCAAACTTGTGTTCAATGCATTCATGTGTCTGGGAATGTCCACTAAAATGCAAGGTCGGCAACCCACTCTGGATCTTCTTACGTGGAACCGTACCTTCCTTTGTCCTTTAAAAACTGATTTATTGGTATTCTCAGCTCGAAAAATCTTTTGAGTACATTACCGCGGCTAAGCAGCGGCCTTCACTGTGGTATGGTATGTCACCGTACTCTTCCCCAATTTCAGCTAAATATGTGTGAAACCGTCTGTGTGTAAGCCCGTGGTATCTCAAATAATTAACTGCCCGAATAGCCACTAACCCTAGTTTTGCTGCTTTTGCACAGAGAAATTCTTGGTGCAAAATGCAGTGGATGATGTACAATGATTCTTCTGTACGCTGTAACATTTTTATTAGCAATCCAACAAATCCCATTTGTTCCCCTATCATTACAGGTGCTCCGTCTTTTGTCACTGACACCAAACGTTCCCAGTTTAACCCAGCTGAAGCGACAGCTTCTTCAACGGCTTTTAGGATGTCCGCGCCGGTGGTCGTGCTTTTTAAAGATATCATATCTAAAAAATTCTCTGTTATGTGCAGAGCAGTGTCCACGCCGCGGACATAAATCACTAATTGCGAGGTGTCTGGAATATCTGTGGACTCAAGTGCAATGGAAAATGCAATAAACTCCTGCACTGCAGTCCTTAACTGACGGTAAACGTCACCTGCCATGGCACTTATACGACTTACAGTCCGTCGAGAAAGACTGACAGCTTGAAACTGATTTGTATTCAGTGGCAAAGTAAATCAGCAGCGTCATTGATGCACTCCTTTATAAACTCACCTTCATAAAATGGTTTTCCAGCTTTCGCTATATTGAGAGCAATCTTATAACTTGCACGCATCGCTGGGCTATCATTGTTGTCGTCCTTAAAAATTGAAAACAGTGCTCCATAAAATGTTAAATCAGTTAGATGAGAGATATGGCGAAAGAAAGTCGCAGATCTCTCGTGACAACAGCAACTTACGTTAGATTCATCTCGTATCGTCTGATCGCTTTTCTTAAGCTCAGTCCATTTCCCCATCCGCCCAGGATCCGACAATAAATTGTACTCGTCCTTGTGAAATTTATTATAATGGCGTTCAAAACTAAACTTCCGCTGACCAGCGAGAATACTGCCACATATTAAACATTTCGAATTCTCACATTTTCGCACAAAGAAAAAATGATTCTCCCATTCCTTTTTAAAAGATAGCAAATCTCCACTTCTCCGTTTCCTTGATTCGCTCTGCCTTTTCCGGTTCTTGAAATACAACGTTCACTACGTAGTGGTCGCTTCGCAACGTTTGCCCGCCCCTTAACTACGGGGACGACTCAACAGATAGTTTATAGATCAAAGGTGTGTAAACCGGAGATCCCTTTAAAATACACTCCTGGAAATTGAAATAAGAACACCGTGAATTCATTGTCCCAGGAAGGGGAAACTTTATTGACACATTCCTGGGGTCAGATACATCACATGATCACACTGACAGAACCACAGGCACATAGACACAGGCAACAGAGCATGCACAATGTCGGCACTAGTACAGTGTATATCCACCTTTCGCAGCAATGCAGGCTGCTATTCTCCCATGGAGATGATCGTAGAGATGCTGAATGTAGTCCTGTGGAACGGCTTGCCATGCCATTTCCACCTGGCGCCTCAGTTGGACCAGCGTTCGTGCTGGACGTGCAGACCGCGTGAGACGACGCTTCATCCAGTCCCAAACATGCTCAATGGGGGACAGATCCGGAGATCTTGCTGGCCAGGGTAGCTGACTTACACCTTCTAGAGCACGTTGGGTGGCACGGGATACATGCGGACGTGCATTGTCCTGTTGGAACAGCAAGTTCCCTTGCCGGTCTAGGAATGGTAGAACGATGGGTTCGATGACGGTTTGGATGTACCGTTCACTATTCAGTGTCCCCTCGACGATCACCAGAGGTGTACGGTCAGTGTAGGAGATCGTTCCCCACACCATGATGCCAGGTGTTGGCCCTGTGTGCCTCGGTCGTAAGCAGTCCTGATTGTGGCGCTCACCTGCACGGCGCCAAACACGCATACGACCATCATTGGCACCAAGGCAGAAGGGACTCTCATCGCTGAAGACGACACGTCTCCATTCGTCCCTCCATTCACGCCTGTCGCGACACCACTGGAGGCGGGCTGCATGATGTTGGGGCGTGAGCGGAAGACGCCCTAACGGTGTGCGGGACCGTAGCCCAGCTTCATGGAGACGGTTGCGAATGGTCCTCGCCGATACCCCAGGAGCAACAGTGTCCCTAATTTGCTGGGAAGTGGCGGTGCGGTTCCCTACGGCACTGCGTAGGATCCTACGGTCTTGGCGTGCATCCGTGCGTCGCTGCGGTCCGGTCCCAGGTCGACGGGCACGTGCACCTTCCGCCGACCACTGGCGACAACATCGATGTACTGTGGAGACGTCACGCCCCACGTGTTGAGCAATTCGGCGGTACGTCCACCCGGCCTCCCGCATGCCCACTATACGCCCTCGCTCAAAGTCCGTCAACTGCACATACGGTTCACGTCCACGCTGTCGCGGCATGCTACCAGTGTTAAAGACTGCAATGGAGCTCCGTATGCCACGGCAAACTGGCTGACACTGACGGCGGCGGTGCACAAATGCTGCGCAGCTAGCGCCATTCGACGGCCAACACCGCGGTTCCTGGTGTGTCCGCTGTGTCGTGCGTGTGATCATTGCTTGTACAGCCCTCTCGCAGTGTCCGGAGCAAGTATGGTGGGTCTGACACATTGGTATCAATGTTTTCTTTTTTCCATTTCCAGGAGTGTAGAACCTAAAACTACTTTTTGGAGCGATCTGGATGCCTCAAACCATATATTTCAATGGCACTTCCAAACTCTTAAAATGTGCCAATTTAAGCCACGATTAAAATGTATTTTGCGATTTATGAGTATAAAAAGATATATATGGTGAGTCAACAGGGCTTTACAACTTTGGTATTGTATACAAATTTATTGAGGTAGGTTACAGAGTCGGTAGACGTGTCATTCTTAGCAAACAACCTCAAGGTTGATTCACGTAGTGCATCAGTACCCAATTCCGCCACCAGGAACGCCGTCGTAGTGAACAGTTAAAATGGCTACTTCCATTAGTGTGGAGCGTGCTTGCTGTGTGCTTTGGTTTCATGAAACGAAATCTGCAACAACTGTTCGGCCTGAATTTCGCACCGAATACACTAAAGAAGCTCCAAGCAGGCCTACAATTTGCTCTTGGCATAAGAACTTTGTTGAAAAGGGTTAGCCGGCCGGGATGGCCGAGCGGTTCTAGGCGCTACAGTCTGGAACCGCGCGATCGCTATGGTCGCAGGTTCGAATCCTACCTCGAGGATGGATGTGTGGGATGTACTTTGGTTAGTTAGGTTTAAGTAGTTCTAAGTTCTAGGGGACTGATGACGTCAGAAGTTAAGTCCCATAGTGCTCAGAGCCATTTGAACCATTTTTGAAAAGGGTTGTTCACTGCGACATGATAAATCACCAGGTCGTCCGCCCTTTGACGATAATGTCGAGCCGGTCGGAGTGGCCGATTGGTTCTAGGCGCTACAATCTGGAACCGCGCGACCACTACGGTCGCAGGTTCGAATCGTGCCTCGGGCTTGGATGTGTGTGATGTCCTTAGGTTAGTTAGGTTTAAGTAGTTCTAAAGTTCTAGGGAACTGATGACCACAGAAGTTGAGTCCCATAGTGCTGAGAGCCATTTTTTTGATTATGTCGAACGGGGTAGGGAGGGCACTGGCCGCAGTGCACAAAAACAAGCGCGGCGTGCGTCTCACGAGACAGGCATTCCACTAACGACTGTTGGCGAACCATAGAGATTCACAACGGCGCAGCACATTAGTGATGCAGATAAGGTTGCTCGTGGGGAATTCTGTGCGGAAATATTCCATCGGATAGAGGGAGACGAGACATTCTTGAACACAATAATCTCCGGCAATGAGTCAACATTTCATATCAGTGGCACTGTGAAGACCCACAGGTGCAGAATATGCAACTCGTTCGCGACAGCGCCAAAGTTAATATGTTTAGTGCCCATAGCAAATGAAATGGGTACGGCCCTTTCTTCTTTGTAGAGAAAACTGTCACTAGTATTGTGTATATGGGTACGCTTGAAAAATGTTTAATTCCACAGATTAATGAAGATGACCGAGATGGGATGGTTTCCTACCAGCAAGAAGGTGTACCACACCATTTGCTCACGGAATTTCGATGTTTCCTCGATAATAGCTTTCCAGGTCGGTGGATTGGTCGGGAAGAGCCAACCGCATGACCGCATCGCTCCCCAGACTTGACACCAATGAATTTCTTTCTGTGGGGTTTCATTTAGCCGAACTGAACAATCGGATCTACGCTGCCGTTGCACAAGTTACGCCCGATTTGCTGCAACGAGTGTAGGAAGAAACTGATTACAGGTTGGATGTCTCTCGCATCACAAATGGTAGTCACGTCGAACCAAACTGCACTTCGCAGTTTTATGTGAAACAGTTGTTTGCTACAAAATGACACATCTACCGACTATGTGACTTACCTGAATTCCTAAGTTGTAAACTCCTTTTTGTATAAATTTACATTTAAATTTATCGACAGTGTTTGTATGGTTGGCATGTATTATGTCCTAAACAAGCGCTGGTACTCTTTCAAACTGAATAGTTTTACAAACGAAATTCTACTTGATTTTTATTGGAATTGTAAGTAAAGAAACGATTTTTTTAGTATATTTTTCAAGCACTTGAACTACATATAAAAAGACAAACAGGAAACTATGAGAGTTAGGGATAAAAGTGCAAATAGTTAGCGAATCAGAAACGACAATTAAGGACGGTGTTAATAGGAAAAAGTAAAATAATGTTGCAAAGTTCATCCTATAATGATCCAAACACATTTCCCCTGTTGTCAAAATTGGATGTAAATATTTTAGCAGCGGTTCAAATGGCTCTGAGCACTATGGGACTTAACATCTGTGGTCATCAATCCCCTAGAACTTAGAACTACTTAAACCTAACTAACCTAAGGACATCACACACATCCATGTCCGAAGCAGGTTTCGAACCTGCGACAAGCGCGGTTCCAGACTGAAGCGCCTAGAACCGCACAGCCACAACAGAAGGGGCAACGGTTCTTAAGTCAACTTGATTAAATAACAACTTGTGCGCACTGCAAACTCCTACGTGACTGAGCCCCTGCAGTGTCATTGTTGACCGCAGACTTTTTTTCAGTCGTCGCAAGACTGTAAAACTGCATTCTGCTTTGCATCTTGAAGCAAAATTAGCACATAATATATGTAGAACATTAAGAACTATATACCACATTTATATCAGCTTAAAAAGGTGTAAGTAGGTTCTTTAGGTTTTTACGATTGTAACGTCACGTAACGCTCTGTATGAAAATTACTGACTGTGCTGTGTGCAGTCTGTGGCTGGTTGGACTCATTGTTGGAGTATTCGCTTCTGTAGTGTTGGGCAGTGGGATGTGAACAGCACGTAGCGTTGGGCAGTTGGAGGTGAGCCGCCAGCAGTGGTGGATGATGCCAGAGTTTGAGTGGTTACTATAAGCGTACGATCTGGACGTGTGTCCGCCAGAAAAAGGAAATTTTAAGGTAAATACATTGTTCTCTATCAAAATTTTTCATTTGCTAACTTTTTGCCTATCAGTAGTTAGTGCCTTCAGTAGTTAGAATCTTTTATTTAGCTGGCAGCATTGGCGATCGCTGTATTGCAGTAGTTCGAGTAACGAAGATTTTTTTGAGGTAAGTGATTCATGAAAGGTATTAGATATTGTTAGTCAGAGCCATTCTTTTTTAGGGATTATTGAAAGTCAGATTGCGTTGTGCTAAAAAAATATTGTGTGACAGTTAAGTGATGATTAGAATAAGTAAAGAGAGAACTGTCTGAGTACGTTCAGTTTTACTCAGCTTTCTTTGTATCAAGTAACGTAGAAGTTTACCAGCACAATAGTTCATAATTTTTCTAAGGGGACTTTTCAACGGAGCTGATAAATTCCTATAAACTAGGTGTTCAGCTACCTTGCATTAGTGAAACTGAGTAAATTGGACGACTTTTGTAATAAATGTTTACTTACCATCCTGCCAGAAAGGTCACAGTAGTAGTAGACGGAAAGTCATCGAGTAAAACAGAAGTAATATCCGGCGTTCCCCAAGGAATTGTTATAGTTCTGACCTAAATTAACGACATAGGCGACAATCTGAGTAACCATATTAGATTGTTTGCTGATGATGCTGTCCCCTATTAGATTGTTTGCTGATGATGCTGTAATTTACCGTCTTGTAAAGTCATCAGATGATCAAAACGAATTGCAAAGTGATTTAGATAAGATATCTTTATGGTGCAAAAGTGGGAGTTGACCCTGAATAAAGAAGAGTGTGAAGTTATTCACATGAGTACCAGAAGATATCCGGTAAATTTCAATTACGCGATAAGTCAGACAAATCTTAAGACTCTAAATTCAACTAAATGCTTAGGGATTACAATTACAAATAACCTAAACTGGAACTGTCACACATATAATGCGGGTAGAGCAAACCAAAGACTGCGATTCATTGAAAAAACACTTAGAAGGTGCAACAGGTCTACTAAAGAGACTACTAACATCACGCTTGTCCGCCTTATTCTGGAGTATTGCTGTGCGGTGTTGGATCCGCATCAGATGGGACTGACGGATGACTTCGAAAAAGTTCAAAGATGGGCGGCTCGTTTTGTATTGTCGCAAAATAGGGGAGATAGTGCCACAGATATAATACGTGAAATGTAGTGGCAATCATTAAAACGAAGGCGTTTTTCGTTGCGACAGGATCTTCTCATGAAATTGCATTCACTAATTTTCTGCTCCGATTGTAAAACATTCTGTTGGCACCCATCTATAGAGAGAGAAATGATCATCGCGATAAAATAAGAGATATCAGGGCTCGCACAGAAAAATTTAAGTACTCGTTTTTTCCTCGCGCCGTTCGAGAGTGGAACGGTAGAGAGACAGCTTGAAGGTGGTTCATTGAACCCTCTGCCAGGCACTTTGTTGTGAATATCAGAGTAATCACGTAGATGTAATTGTAGATCCTTCCTTTGCCTTAAAAAAAGGAAAATATTGAAGAATTGCCTTGATCCCTCTTCACTGCAGCTCCTCTTGACACATGCACTGACTATAAACTTTATTATACTGTAGATGATCGTCGCATGGCGTTCGATTCTTAGCCCTCTTCCTCCTGGCTACGCCTCCTACAGACTGACAGCAAAACCGAGGATATTCGTGCTTATCTACACCGCTCCTTCACCACTCATAGTTGTACCAGCATAATTCATTACAACTTGGAATATTTTATTTTTAATGAATAATAGAAGTGGATATCCGTAGACGGTATCATTTTTGTCTACTAAGATAAAAAAAATGAAATTCCTTTTCAAAAAGTATGGCAACTTCTCCTCTCCTCATGCCCCCCCCCCCCCCCTCCCGGAGACAATGCCCATGAGTAGAAGGACCACGTAAAGTCATTCGGTACGCTCGTCTATAGGGAGATCGTTAGCGTGTTTGTACAGTTGAAAAGAGCTTATAACGATATACATAATAGAGTGATTCACTGCCTAACTTTTGCAGACGTTTTCGCAATACTTGCTGAAAATTTGACACAGGTTGTTGTTCAAAAATATCCCCTGTATATCTTTTGGTACATGTCCTCACGGCTTCGCTATTTCCAGCCTTCTGCAGCTTGCGTTGCAACTGTTATTTTTCCAATAATCCATCTTTCAGTTATTTTCGTTCCGCTCACATTATAGTTCCTAGAAAAGCATTAACATGAATGTATTAACATTCTGATCTTACCGATGAGGTATGGTGCTTTAGTTTTGCATTCACATATTTGCATTTTTCTTGTAGGTATTTTTAGATGGAAAAACAAAATTCATTACAAATATAAAAAATACGCAGCAAAATACGTAGAATCACAAACTAGTAAATACAGCAAGTTGTCAGATTTAAATATCTTGGAGAAACCATACAGTACAACGGACTAGAACAATTCGCAAGCGTTGAAAGAGTTAATCAAAAGGAAAGAGCATGTACTTTGAGAAAAATATCTACACCGAGAAATGCATATTTGTGAACGCAAAACCACAACACTATTCCGCATCAGTAAGATCAGAATGTTTATTCATGCATGTGACTGATTAACTAGGAACTACAAGTTGGACAGAATAGAGACAGTTGAAAGACAGATTATTAGATTAATAATGAAAACTACAGATGGTTGGAAAATGCGAAGCTATGAGGAGCTTTAACAAAATATACGGCAAAAATCAAAAGTAATGTCATAGTGCAAAATCAACCGAATGAATGAAAACAAGCTAACAAAACAAACATTCCTGTATCTCTGGAAAAAGTAGTCTAAAGTAACTTAGGTTACAGAACTAGAAGAAAAAAACAGCCCCAAAGAATCCTAATAACAGATAAAACCCTTTATAAAAACAAAGTACTAAAGCTAGAAGGCTTTCAGGACAGAAGGAATAAGAAATCGGGAATTACATGGACAGAAGAAAGTAAAAGAGAACATGAAGAATAGATAAAGTGTAGACTACTGCAAAATACAAAACAATAAAGACGGAACAGTGATTAAAGTTGCCACTTGATCCTAGTTTTTCATTAAGAACGTAAAACAGTTATGTCTATGTTAATTTCTTCATGCGTAGAACAATACGTTTAAGAAATGTATTCTCATTTTCAAGTGCTGTAGGCGTATTGGATTCTGGGTGTGTTTTGCTCTGCTTCCCTTTCCCGGCACTGATGGCTGCAAAGGGCATTTTATAAGTGGTTAGTCTGACGAATTGAATATTGCCTGTTACCATTTCTTCGTATCTTACTCAGTTATTCTACCGTTTTCGTCACTACCATCTGCTCGACGAAACACCCACGGCAATACGTTTTGCATAACGCAGTGTTTGCGTGCATCTACGATCTACTAGTGTTAACCTGTACTTACAATCCTGTAGTGTTCGAATAGAGTATCAGTGGCGTGCAACTTAACACAGTCGCGGCGGTTAAATATCTGGGCGTAACGTTTCAAAGCGAGATGAGATGGAACGAGTACATCAGGCCAGTTGGATGGCAAGCGACTGGGTGACTTCGTTTTATTGGGAGAATTCTAGGAAAGTGTAGATCATCCATAAAAGAAAAAGCGTATGTGACACTTGGGTGACCAGTTCTTGGGTACTGGTCAACTGTTAGGAATTTTCGGTCAGGTCAGATTAAAAATGGACAACTAAGCAATTCAGCGGCGAGCTGCTAGATTTGTTACCATTAGGTTCGATCAGCACACGAGTATTACAGCAATACTACGCGAACTCAGGCAGGAATCCCAGGAGGAAACAATACATTGTGTTCACGAAACACTACTGAGGAAGTTTAGGGAAACGGCATTTACGATGGACTACAGAACGATTCTACTATTACCAATGTAATTTTAATAGGGGCCCCGAGAACCAGGTAAGAGAAATCAGGGCTGGTACAGAAGCATATGTAGACACACATTGTTTCCCTTGTTTCATTAGAGAGTGGAGTAGGAAAGGGAACGACATCCAGTGATAAAAGGAAACCCTTCGCAATGCACCTTATGGTGATTTGTTACTGTACAAGTACATTTAAACGTAGTTCTACGAGGTGTAACATAATTAACGGCGAAAACCGAAGCGATTGAAAGTGTGTGGAAACTCTGGTCTGCAAAGTTTTCGTCACAAAGAATATGTCTTCCTTGTTAAGTTGTGGGTGCTAAATTCGAAAATAAATTAGTTTTCTCCTATGTCATGCAGTTTTCTTTTGACACGCTGCCCTCTGTCTACCAAATTTCTTGAAAAGGATACATATGTCTTAGTCTTCTGTGACTTAAATTACATACGAGAGGACTTCAAAAAATAAGTCACACATTATTACGGCAAGTGAAGTAACTTCTATTGGGTGCTGCACTATACTTCGAAGTGGCACAGATACTTGCCACCACTGCAGAATGAGATTTTCGCTCTTCAGCGGAGTGTGCGCTGATATGAAACATCCTGGCAGATTAAAACTATGTGCCGGACCGAGACTCGAACTCGAGACCTTTGCCTTTCGCGGGAAAGTGCTCTACCATCTGAGCTACCCAAGCACAACTCACGCCCCGTCCTCACAGCTTCACTTCTGCCAGTACCTCACTTTCCAAACTTTACAGAAGCTCTCCTGCGAAACTTGCTGTGAGGATGGGGCGTGAGTAGTGCTTGGGTAGCTCAGATGGTAGAGCACTTGCCTGCGAAAGGCAACGGTCCCAAGTTCGAGTCTCGGTCCGGTACACAGTTTTAATCTGCCAGGAAGTTTCGCATGACACTACATTTCACCACACCCTCCAACAGCAGTCGGAACGTTCAGCCAGTTGTTCAGTTTCTTGACGATAGAACGGAGCCATTCGAAAACCGCTTTGTGAACGATCTTGGCTGATCCTGGTGGAGGTTCGAGTCCTCCCTTGGGCATGGGTGTGTGTTTGTCGTTAGGATAATTTAGGTTAAGTAGTGTGTAAGCATAGGGACTGATGACCTTAGCAGTTAAGAACCATAAGATTTCACACACATTTGAACATTTGAACGACCTTATCATTGGGAAAAATCTCTTGCCCCCCCCAGATGTTCTTGCAGCTTAGATAGGAGTATGGGAATAGCTACTACCGACGCTATGATAGTAGAGAAATAGCCACAGGTATTTTTGTGACCACTCTTTCTAATGACGCGTTTCGAAAATACCATCATCAGATTCAATTAAAGGAACAGACACCGCACAATGTACTGAGTCAACTTAAGCGTGACTTATTGAATAGGATTCCTATTCAGTACGGAACACTTAAGTAAACACAGTACACTGCATGGTGTCTATTTCCTGAATTGAATCTGATGATGATATTTTCGAAACGCGGCATTAAAAAGAGTGGTCACAAAAATAACTGTGGCTATTTTACTATTATTATAGCATCGGTAATAGCTATTCTCATACTCGTATCTAATATCAATAAGGGCGCACACCTCTTTCAACTTGCCGGGAAGTCGAAATGGCATGGTGCAAGATATCGACTTTCTGATCAGTACTACCCACGTCTATGGGGCCTCGGTCATATTGTCGGCACCATTTCACTACCGCTGGACCGGACGCTGCATTTGATCCATAGTGCTATACCGTGAGAATTTAATGAATCTGTGTGCAATTTTCCAAGACGAATACTTCAAATCAGGAGTACGTTTCCAGTTGCCGCGTCATTTCACTCCCCTACTATTGAGGCGCCTCTTATCATAACGCAGTAAAACTGTGCTTGTAAGCAATACAGAACATGCGCTCCTTGTGACAAAGCGTCACTCATGTTGTGCAATGCTCGTAAGTGTGAGATGACATGTATAACTTACGTTCTGAAGTGTTTTACACAGATTTAACTGTGAAAAGATAAAGTAAATAAGAAAAACCAGAATGGAATGTAACAATATTTATTGTTCAAGTATGGGCCCAGTAGGACCACACGAGGTACAATCCATCAATGTCACGTTTGACGGGTGGCCTTTCTTTGTGCCCAAATTTGTTTCATCCTTTCAGAATGAATCTCTTTCTTTCATCAGACCACGGTGTTCCAGATCGTTTTCTAATTTCCCTCTGACCAACTTTCCTATGAAATATCTTTTGTTTGAGTGTTTTCCTATGTGTAAGGTCTGCCTCAGTTATACCGGCTGCTTTTTAAAAAAAAGCACTCCATCTTCAGGCCACGAGTGGCCTACCGGGATCATCCGACCGCCGTGTCATCCTTAGGGGAGGATGCGGATAGGAGGGGCATAGGGTCAGCACACCGCTCTCCCGGTCGTTATGATGGTATTCTTGACCGAAGCCGCTACTATTCGATCGAGTAGCTCCTCAATTGGCATCACGAGGCTGAGTGCACCCCGAAAAACGGCAACACCGCATGGCGGCTGGATGGTCACCCATCCAAGTGCCGGCCACTCCCAACAGCGCGGGAACCGGTGTATCCACTGCGGCAACGCCGTTGCCTACCGGCTTCTTTAAGATCCTCAGTTTCAGCAATCCATTTCATTGGCTTAGTTTTGGCCTAACTTGTGTTTTTGTAGAATTCTACTATTTGTTTTGTAAACCTAGTGGGAGCCATTCTTTTAATGTGCCCATAAAATTTAAGCCTTCGTTTTCTCATGTCACCATGTATGTCTGTGTATTCTTCTATTTCCTTATTACTTCTCAGCCTATAAGTTTCTCCTTTAGTAATTTTGGGGCCTAATATTTTCCTAATAATCTTTCCTTCTTTCTATTGAATTTCTTCAATATCCGTCTTCCTATTTAAAATTAAAGTTTCTGCTCCATAAAGACATTCAGCTTTGATTACGGTGCTGTAATATCTAAGTTTATTGAATTTAGAAGTGATTTTTTACTATAAATATTTTGTGTTAATCTGAATGCAGTTGCCATCTTTCGACAGCGAACTTCATTTGCAGCTTTTTCCAGACCGTTTTCCTGTATGATTTCCCCCAAGTATTTAAACTGAGATACCCTTTTTTATTTTTCCATATTTCGTGTCCAAAAACATTGGTGCTTACTTGTTGCATGTCATGTATTCCGTTTTTGCGAATGATATTTGTAGTCCTACCCATTCCGAGACTTATTTCAGTATTTCAGTTTGTTTTTGAGCTGTGGTAACATCCCTAGTTAAAACTGCCAGATCATCTGCAAAGACGAGGCAACCTACTCTAATATCACTCAGCTTGCTGCGCCTGACAACAGGTTGCGCTGTCAAGCTAAACCGTGACTAGAGTAGCCAGGCAGTAGAAAAAAAAAAAGAACATGAACGTGCAGTCTTGGGAAGAAATTTTGTTTTCTGTTGTACATACCCCTGATTATTTTGGTTCAAATGGCTCTGAGCAATGACACTGAGCAATGGCACTGAGCATCAGTCCCCTAGAACCTAGAACTACTTAGACCTAACTAACCTAAGGACATCACACACATCCATGCCCGAGGCAGGATTCGAACCTGCGATCTTAGCGGTCTCGCGGTTCCAGACTGCAGCGCCTAGAACCACACGGCCACTTCGGCCGGCCAGGTAGTTAGCACGCAGTTCATTTATCACAATGGTGGGGGCAGTACAATAGATAGGTCGAACTTTAGTGAGATTGAAAAAAAATTGAAAACTGGCGAATACATGCTGGTAACGGGACAGAGCACAAGTGCCGCATGGGAAACCTTTTCGTGTGTTTATGAGGCCGCTTCAAATAAATCGGTAGGTATGTCTCAATGCAAACTATGTAAACCTCGAGTATGTTACGACATGTATGAAAATTTGACAAGCAGTTCCCTCACTCCGTAAATATCTTGAAAGAGGACAAAGATTTAGTGGCCGAAAAGTGCGTCGAAATGTGTGCTAAGGACCTGAGACAATTTACCAGTATAGAGGGAGAAGGATTTCTTAATTTGGGGCAGACACTGATCGACATAGGTAAAAAAATATGGCTCAGTTGATATTAAAAATATTATACCTTCCCGAGTGACAGTAGCTAGGAAAGTTCAGACCTTAGCTGATAAAGTGCGCAGCAAAATGCTCCCAGATATAGTGCATGCGATTCGTTCTGGTAATGTGCCAGTACAATTGATCTACGGACAGACAATTACAAAGGGGTGCATTAAATGTCAGTGACAATGCATTACATAAATTCAGACTGGCGTTTGAATAAATATTTACTGTTTCCTGACTGCCCAAAAACTGGCTCGAATATTCGAAACGAGTTGGAAGATCACTTAGAAACTATGGGTGTTTCTCGTGAAGACATTGCCAGAATTACGTTTGTCACAGACCAGGGCAGTAACATTATCAACAACACCTGTCGGCAGCCGAGGGTTTCAGTTAGTCATCATTTATTCCAGGGAAAAGCTGCACGTTCATCAACAGTATCTTTTCTTTCAAGAACAGTTACTGTCTTCATACATTGTAAAAACTCTCGAAATATATCAGCGTCTTCCATGCATGGCTCATAGTATATACACAATCTTGAAACATGTTCTCAGCGAACAGTTTTTGAAAGAAAATGTTCCAATACAGTGTTCTTAATACATTGCGGGCTACTTGTTTCCTACTTCAAGAGAAGAGGTCTCTGTGTGAGACTAAATTCATCTTTAAAGCCGTGGGTTTCAACTCGTTGAAATAGTTATTTTGACATGCTTGTATCAGTCCATTCTCAGATTGATTCAGTGAAGGCTGTCTTACATAACGAAGGTGCCTCTGATAAAATGCTGGCCAGCTTATAGCATTTCTTAAGACGTTTAAAGAAGCCACAGTTAATCTATAGGGTAACAAGGGGCCAACCCTACATTTAGTTCTACCGTGGTTTCATGCCTTAAAAGCTCACTTTCGTGTACGGGATAACGATGAAGAGGTCTGTAATTTTATTCCATCTGAATATTATAATACCACTTGTGAAATATGTATGTTGATAAAACGTATTTTCAGGACATGAAACATTTGAAACTAGCTCCCGGTGCCTTCCTAGAACAGAAAATGTGCGTTAGTATGTTGCATAAAATTGCAACGTTTATGGTGCCTAACTACCGCACGTTAAGAAAGTTAACCGAGGATGAAAAAATTGATGTTTACCAAGCCGCATGACAGATGTGTGCTGAAGGTAAGCTCCTAAGATAATGCATATATTCTTCATCTACATGTACATGGGTACTCTGCAAGTCACACGCAAGTGCTTGGTTGAGGGTTCATCGAACCATTCTCAACTTATTTGTCTCCTGTTCGCGAATTTCGCGCGGGATAAAACAGCTGCATCTCTCCGTCTGAGCTGCTTTTTTGTATTTTATTCTGATGATCATTTCTTCCAATGTAGATGGGAGTCAACAATATATCTTCGTATTTGGAGGTGTAAGTTGGTGATCGAAATTTCATATATAGATCGCGCCACGTCAAAAAACGCGATGGTTGTAATGATTCCCACCCTAACTCCTGTATAATTTCCGTGACACTCTTTCCCCTGTTTCACGATAATACCAAACGAGCTGCGCTTCTTTAGACTCTTTCGACCTCCTCCATCAATCGTACCAAAAACGGCTCTCCAACTGCGTAGCAATGCTCCAAAAGAGCGTTTTGTCATAAAAACGCCTGCAATATTTTCTGTGTGTCCATTCCTATTTAAGTAGGTCGTAATTGTAATCAGGGGTATTAAGTAGAATCTACTGCTTTTAGACTCGACTGATTGATCTTGTAAACGAAGTTTAACGGACTTAGTTTAGTACACACACGGATAACCTCGCTCTTTTCATTATTTATTGCCAATTGCTAATTTTCACACGAAAAATGTATATCTTATATAAATCGTCCTGCAATTAGTTTTGATCTTTTGGTGCCTTTACTGGACGATAAATGATAGCATCATCTAAAAACTATTATAATTTCAACTATGTGTAGTGCGATCTTTGCATTATTATGCAAATATTAATCGGAACCTGTATAGTTTCAGTACAAGTTACCAATCACAGCACCCAAGAAACAAATCCAGGACCGTACAAAATGGCGAAATTTGAGGACTGGGCAGAAGTGTCTCCTCCACTACATGATGAAGTCAGCAGATACTTGCAAGAACACTGTGTGAACGAGGGAGATATTCTATAGTGGTGGAAAAATAACTCCCAACGACTTCCTCGACTTGCGTGTGTGGCAAGAAAAAAAATTTAAAAATACCAACCACTAGTGCTTCTAGTGAGAGAATTTTTAGTTGTGCTGGAAACCTAATTAGCGAAAAATCATCACGCCTTAATGCAGACAGACTTAACGATCTCGTCATAATTCAAAAATGGTTCAAGTGGCTGTGAGCACTATGGGACTTAACATCTTAGGTCATCAGTCCCCTAGAACTTAGAACTACTTTAACCTAACTAACCTAAGGACATCATACAACACCCAGACATCACGAGGCAGCCAATATAACACGTTCGCTCAACCAAAAATGATTTGCAACTGTTGAACGACATATGCTGTGCGCGAATTGTCAAACACGATGACTGTGAATGTCAGACATCTCTCAAATTTCAAAAAGATCATTGAAAATTCGTTTAAAAATGTATGTATATATACATATGTACACATACACACACACACACACACACGGTCTTCAGTCCTGAGACTGGTTTGATGCAGCTCTCCATTCTACTCTATCCTGTGCAAGCCTCTTCATCTCCCAGTACCCACTGCAACCTACATCCTTCTGAATCTGCTTAGTGTAGTCATCTCTTGGTCTCCCTCTACGATTATTACCCTCCACGTTGCCCTCCAATACTAAATTGGTGATCCCTTGATGCCTCAGAACATGTCCTACCAACCGATCCCTTCTTCTGGTCAAGTTGTGCCACAAGCTTCTCTTCTCCCCAATCCTATTCAATACTTCCTCATTAGTTACGTGATCTACCTATCTAATCTTCAACATTCTTCTGTAGCACCACATTTCGAAACCTTCTATTCTCTTCTTGTCCAAACTATTTATCGCCCATGTTTCACTTCCACACGTGGCTACACTCCATACAAATACTTTCAGAAATATCTTCCTGACACTTAAATCTATACTCGATGTTAACAAATTTTTCTTCTTCATAAACGCTTTCCTTGCCATTGCCAGTCTACATTTATATCCTCTCTACTTCGACCATCATCAGTTATTTTGCTTCCCAAATAGCAAAACTACTTTAAGTGTCTCATTTCCTAATCTAATTCCCTCAGCATCACCCGACTTAATTCGACTACATTCAATTATCCTCGTTTTGCTTTTGTTGATGTTCATCTTATATCCTCCTTTCAGGACACTATCCATTCGGTTCAACTGCTCTTCCAAGTCCTTTGCTGTCTCTGACTGAATTACGATGTCATCGGCGAACCTCAAAGTTTTTATTTCTTCTCCATGGATTTTAATACCTACTCCGAACTTCTCTTTTGTTTCCTTTATTGCTTGCTCAATATACAGATTGAATAACATCGGGGACACGCTACAACCCTATCCCATTCCCTTCCCAACTGATGCTTCCCTTTCGTGCCCCTCGACTCTTATAACTGCCACCTGGTTTCTCTACAAATTGTAAATAGCCTTTCGCTCCCTGTATTTTACCCCTGCCACCTTCAGAATTTGAAAGAGAGTATTCCGGTCAACATTGTCAAAAGATTTCTCTAAGTCTACAAATGCTAGAAATGTAGGTTTGCCCTTCCTTAATCTAGCTTCTAAGATAAGTCGTAGGGTCAGTATTGCCTCAACAGGAAAGGGAAGGGTAAACTGGCTGGGCTGATAGCAGGAAATTTAAAGGGGGGAGGAGCTACATCTCATGGTGGAAACTCTTTTTTAGTGTAAGATCAGTGTCCAGTGGGAAACTCAGCCAGGCAAGTACTAAAGACGTTAAAAAAGTTCAAGATACTCACAAAAGTAAAGTGAAAAATAATGTTAGTATATTTCATCAAAATATTGGGGGATTGAAGAATAAAAGTACTAAAGATGTTAAAAAAGTTCAAGATACTCACAAAAGTAAAGTGAAAAATACTGTTAGTATATTTCATCAAAATATTGGGGGATTGAAGAATAAAATTGATGAGCTTCTGCTTTGTTTAGAAGATATAGAAACCAAGAATGTAATAGATATACTATGCCTGTCTGAGCATCACATTGTCACTGATATGCAAAAGGTTAGCATCAATGGGTACAAATTAGCTGCACATGTAAGTAGAGATAATATGATGAGAGGAGGAGTTGCCATTTATGTCAAAAGTTTCCACAGTGCAAAAAATTTAGAAACTAAAAAATTTTGTGTAGAGCAACATATGGAAGCATGTGCCACTGAACTTAAACTAAATGATGGCACTTTCATAATTGTAACAGTGTATAGGTCCCCCTCAGGGAATTTCCAGCTATTTCTAGAAAACTTGGATGCTTTGTTGTGCTATCTGTCAGACAGGGGGAAGCAAATTATCATTTGTGGGGATTTCAATGTTGATTCCCTGAAAGAGTGTAATAGGAAGAATGACCTTTTAGTATTACTCAGTTCTTTCAATTTGAGCTCCGTCATTGATTTTCCTACTCGGATAACAAAGAACAGCAGTACATTGATAGATAACTTTTTTCTAGACCAAGATAAGTTTAAGGACATAAATGCTTATCCTGTTGAGAATGGTCTTTCAGATCATAGTGCACAGCTTGTTACAGTACATGACATAGCTCCATGCAGTATAATAAATCAGACTTTCAAAGCAGTGCGTTCAATTAACAAAATAAATATTGCAAACTTTAGGGAAAGCCTACACAGCTAGACTGGGATGAAGTGTATAAGGAACCCGATGCAAACTTGAAATATAACTTATTTCACAATACATTTTTAAGGGTATTTGAAAATTGTTTTCCCAAGAAAATAGTTAAACATAACTCCAAGAAAACATATAAAAAACCTTGGCTAACTAAAGGAATAAGAATATCTTGCAACCGTAAAAGAGAACTGTATCTAACAGCAAGAGGGAGTACTGACCCCGAAATTGTTCAATATTATAAAAACTATTGTGCGGTACTAAGAAAAGTTATTAAAAAGTCCAGAAGCATGTGTATCATGTCTGAGATCAGTAACTCTGATAATAAAATTAAAGCAATTTGGAATATTATTAAAAGGGAAACAGGGCAACCAAGAGCACAGGAAGACTTTAGTGCAATAAAACTGAATGACAAGTGCACTAACAAACAATCAGAAATTGAAAATATTTTGAATAATCATTTTTTTAAATGTTGTGGAGAAAATAGGATCTAGATCTTCACTAGAAGAGGCAAGGCTATTAATAGAAGAGGCCATACCTGCGCAGTTTGAAACAACTGTAATTCCACCAACCTCTCCCTCTGAAATCAGTAAAATAATAAACTCACTGAAAAGTAAAATCTCTTACGGAATTGATGGCATTTCCAGCAAAGTACTTAAAGCTTGTTCCCCACAGATAAGTAGGATTCTCAGCCACGTATGTAATAGCTCTTTGGAGCAGGGTGTTTTCCCTGATAGACTGAAATATGCCATTGTAAAACCATTGCATAAAAAGGGGGATACGTCGGATGTCAACAACTACCGCCCAATCTCTCTTCTGACAGCTCTATCAAAAATTTTTGAGAAAGTAATGTATTCAAGAGTAGCCTCCCATATTTGTAAAAATAAAGTACTAACAAAATGTCAGTTTGGTTTTCAGAAAGGCTTTTCAACAGAAAATGCTATATATGCTTTCACTGATCAAATATTAAATGCTCTGAATAACCGGACGTCACCCATTGGTATTTTTTGTGATCTCTCAAAGGCCTTTGATTGTGTAAATCATGGAATTCTTTTAGATAAGCTAAATCATTATGGTTTGAGTGGGGCAGTGCACAAATGGTTTAATTCATACTTAACTGGAAGAATGCAGAAAGTTGAAATAAGTGGTTCGTGTAATGTTAAAACAACAGCTGATTCCTCAAACTGGGGTGCTATCAAGCACGGGTACCCACAGGGTTCGGTCTTAGGCCCTTTACTGTTCTTGATATACATTAATGACTTACCATTCCACATTGATGAAGATGCAAAGTTAGTTCTTTTTGATGATGATACAAGTATAGTAATAACATCCAAAAACCAAGAATTAAGTGATGTAATTGTAAATGATGTTTTTCACAAAATTATTAAGTGGTTCTCAGCAAACGGACTCTCTTTAAATTTTGATAAAACACAGTATATACAGTTCCGTACAGTAAATGGCACAACTCCAGTAATAAATATAGAATTTGAACAGAAGTCTGTAGCTAAGGTAGAATTTTCAAAATTTTTAGGTGTGTCCATTGATGAGAGGTTAAACTGGAAGCAACACATTGATGGTCTGCTGAAACGTCTGAGTTCAGCTACGTATGCTATTAGGGTTATTGCAAATTTTGGTGATAAGAATCTCAGTAAATTAGCTTACTATGCCTACTTTCATTCACTGCTTTCGTATGGCATCATATTCTGGGGTAATTCATCGTTGAGTAGAAAAGTATTCATTGCACAAAAACGTGTAATCAGAATAATTGCTGGAGCCCACCCACAGTCATCCTGCAGAAATCTATTTAAGGATCTAGGGATCCTCACAGTAACCTCACAGTATATATATTCCCTTATGAAATTTGTTGATAATAATCCAACCCAATTCAAAAGTAATAGCAGTGTGCATACCTATAACACCAGGAGAAAGGATGATCTTCACTATGCAGGGTTAAATCTGACTTTGGCACAGAAAAGGGTAAATTATGCTGCCACAAAAGTCTTTGGGCACCTACCAAACAGCATCAAAAGCCTGACAGATAGCCAACTAACATTTAAAAATAAATTAAAAGAATTTCTAGATGACAACTCCTTCTACTCATTGGCTGAATTTTTAGACATAAACTAAGTAAAAAAAAAAAAAAAAAACTTAATCGTTAGTGTCATGCAATATTTTGTGTAATGTAATTTCTTGTACAGACTTCTTTTATTAACCTGACACGTTCCACATCATTCATGATCTATGGAACAAGTATTAATCTAATCTAATCTAATCTAACCTCACGTGTTCCAACATTTCTATGGAATCCAAACTGATCTTCCCCGAGGTCGGCTTCTACCAGTTTTTCCATTCGTCTGTAAAGAATTCGCGTTAGTATTTTGCAGCTGTGACTTATTAAACTGATAGTTCGGTAATTTTCACATCTGTCGACCCCTGTTCTCTTTGGGATTGGAATTATTATATTCTTCTTGAAGTCTGAGGGTATTTCGCCTGTCTCATACATCTTGCTCACCAGATGGTAGAATTTTGTCAGGACTGGGTCTCCCAAGGCCGTCAGTAGTTCCAATGGAATGTTGTCTACTCCGGGGGCCTTGTTTCGACTCAGGTCTTTCAGTGCTCTGTCAAACTCTTCACGCAGTATCGTATCTCCCATTTCATCTTCATCTACATCCTCTTCCATTTCCATAATATTGTCCTCAAGTACATCGCCCTTGTATAGACCCTCTATATACTCCTTCCACCTTTCTGCTTTCCCTTCTTTGGTTAGAACTGGGTTTACATCTGAGCTCTTGATGTTCATACAAGTGGTTCTCTTATCTCCAAAGGTCTCTTTAATTTTCCTGTAGGCAGTATCTATCTTAACCCTAGTGAGATAAGCCTCTATATCCTTACATTTGTCCTCTAGCCATCCCTGCTTAGCCATTTTGCACTTCCTGTCGATCTCATTTTTGAGACGTTTGTATTCCTTTTTGCCTGCTTCATTTACTGCATTTTTATATTTTCTCCTTTCATCAATTAAATTCAATATTTCTTCTGTTACCCAAGGATTTCTACTAGCCCTCGTCTTTTTACCTACTTGATCCTCTGCTGCATTCACTAGTTCATCCCTCAAAGCTACCCATTCTTCTTCTACTATATTTCTTTCCCCCATTCCTGTCAATTGCTTCCTGATGCTCTCCCTGAAACTCTGTACAGCCTCAGGTTCTTTTAGTTTATCCATGTCCCATCTCCTTAAATTCCCATCTTTTTGCAGTTTCTTCAGTTTTAATCTACAGGTCATAACCAATAGATTGTGGTCAGAGTCCACATCTGCCCCTGGAAATGTCTTACAATTTAAAACCTGGTTCCTAAATCTCTGTCTTACCATTATATAATCTATCTGATACCTTTTAGTGTCTCCAGGGTTCTTCCATGTATACAACCTTCTTTCATGATTCTTAAACCAAGTGTTAGCTATGATTAAGTTGTGCTCTGTGCAAAATTCTACGAGGCGGCTTCCTCTCATTTCTTAGCCCCAATCCATATTCACCTACTATGTTTCCTTCTCTCCCTTTTCCTACACTCGAATTCCAGTCATCCATGACTATTAAATTTTCGTCTCCATTCACTATCTGAATAATTTCTTTTATTTCATCATACATTTCTTCAATTTCTTCGTCATCTGCAGAGCCAGTTGGCATATAAACTTGTACTACTGTAGTAGGTGTGGGCTTCGTATCTATCTTGGCCACATTAATGCGTTCACTATGCTGTTTGTACTAGCTTACCCGCATTCCTATTTTCCTATTCATTATTAAACCTACTCCTACATTACCCCTATTTGATTTTGTGTTTATAACCCTGTAGACACCTGACCAGAAGTCTTGTTCCTCCTGCCATCGAACTTCACTAATTCCCACTATATCTAACTTTAACCTATCCATTTCCCTTTTTAAATTTTCTAACCTACCTGCACGATTAAGGGATCAGACATTCCACGCTCCGATCCGTAGAACGCCCGGAGATCCGAATGGGGGACTATTTTATCTCCGGAATATTTTACCCAAGAGGACGCCATCATCATTTAATCATACAGTAAACCTGCATGCCCTCGGGAAAAATTACGGCCGTAAATTCCCCTTGCTTTCAGCCGTTCGCAGTACCAGCACGGCAAGGCCGTTTTGGTTATTGTTACAAGGCCAGATCAGTCAATCATCCAGACTGTTGCCCCTGCAACTACTGAAAAGGCTGCTGCCCCTCTTAAGGAACCACACGTTTGTCCGGCCTCTCAACAGATACCCCTCCGTTGTGGTTGAACCTACGGTATGGCTATCTGTATCGCTGAGGCACGCAAGCCTCCCCACCAACGGCAAGGTCCATGGTTCACGGGGATATATATATATATATATATATATATATATATATATATATATATATATATATATATATATATATATATATATATATATATAAAGATGCACATGGAAATATTCAAAAACCTTCTCCATGGAAACATGCGTACATGAGCCAACTTTCATGGTAACCCGCAAACGATGTCAAAATCTTTTGTACTCTACTCCATGTACTGTCCAAAATATTATGTAGACAGTGATGTTCCTCTTGATGGTCAAGTGTGCAAAATTTCTTCAAGATCAGAATAAAACTGTAGGTTGGTGTAGAATTGTGTAAGTAAAGTACCCTCCGCCATGCACCATTCAGAATTTTAAGCAGACAGCGCCCTTCATCTTGCTTTGAATATCAAGTGTGCCAAATTTCACCAGGAAATTTTATGTAGGCTGTGACCTTCCTCTTGGTTCCAAGGTATAGTAAGCAAAATTTCATCCAGATTGTATGCAATACAAACACACGGACACAATGAAAACGCACTTTCAGTTTTCTCAAATTTTCCAATTTTTCGGTCGATATACCAAAAAAAATTGCCGAATTGGTCCAGGCGTTCTAGAGTTTTACGTTTATCAACAAATTTGCCAAGTCATTTTCATTTATATAGATAATAAGCCCGAAATATACGCGTAAAGGAAGAATGTACAAATAAAACCCGATATTTTTTTACCTGAAATGTGTTACAAAAAGGTACGGCCAAATTTTCAGGAAACATTCCTCACACACAAATAAAGAAAAGATGTTACGTGTGTTATGTGGACATGTGTCCGGAAACGCTTAATTTCCATGTTAGAGCTCATTTCAGTTTCGACAGTATGTACTGTAATTCCTCGATTCACCGCCAGTTGGCCCAATTGAAGGAAGGTAATGTTGACTTCGGTGCTTGTGTTGACATGCGACTCATTGCTCTACAGTACTAGCATCAAGCACATCAGTACGTAGCATCAACAGGTTAGTGTTCATCACGAACGTGGTTTTGCAGTCTGTGCGATGTTTACAAATGCGGAGTTGGCAGATGCCCATTTGATGTATGGATTAGCACGCGGCAATAGCTGTGGTGCGGTACATTTGTATCGAGACAGATTTCCAGAACGAAGGTGTCCCGACAGGAAGACGTTCTAAGCAATTGATCGGCGTCTTTGGGAGCACGGAACATTCCAGCCTATTACTCGCGACTGGGGAAGACCTAGAACGACGAGGACACCTGCAATGGACAAGGCAATTCTTGGTGCAGTTGACGATAACCCTAACGTCAGCGTCTGAGAAGTTGCTGTTGTACAAGGTAACGTTGACCACGTCACTGTATGGAGAGTGCTACGGGAGAACCAGTTGTTTCCGTACCATGTACAGCGTGTGCAGGCACTATCAGCAGCTGATTGGCCTCCACGGGTGCACTTCTGCGAATGGTTCATCCGACAATGTGTCAATCCTCATTTCAGTGCAAATGTTCTCTCTACGGATGAGGCTTCATTCCAACGTGATCAAACTGTAAATTTTCACAATCAACGTGTGGGCTAACGAGAATCCGCACGCAATTGTGCAATCACGTCATCAACACAGATTTTCTGTGAACGTTTGGGCAGGCGTTGTTGGTGATGCCTTCATTGGGCCCCATGTTCTTCTACCTACGCTCAATGGAGCACGTTATCATGATTTCATACGGGATACTCTACCTGTGCTGCTAGAACATGTGACTTTACAAGTACGACACAACATGTGGTTCATGCACGATGGAGCTCCTGCACATTTCAGTCGAAGTGTTCGTACGTTTCTCAACAACAGATTCGGTGACCGAAGGATTGGTAGAGGTGGACCAATTCCATGGCCTCCACGTTCTCCTGACCTTAACCCTCTTGACTTTCATTTGTGGGGCATTTGAAAGCTCTTGTCTACGCAACCGCGGTACCAAATGTAGAGACTCTTCATACTCGTATTTTGAATGGCTGTGATACAATACGCCGTTCTCCAGGGCTGCATCAGCGCATCAGGGACTCCATGCGACGGAGGGTGGATGCATGTATCCTCGCTAACGGAGGACATTTTGAACATTTCCTGTAACAAAGTGGTGGAAGTCACGCTGGTACGTTCTGTTGCTGTGCGATTCTATTCCATGATTAATGTGATTTGAAGAGAAGTAATAAAATGAGCTCTAACATGGAAAGTAAGCGTTTCCGGACACATCTCCACATAACATATTTTCTTTCTTTGAGTGTGAGGAATGTTTCCTGAAAGTTTGGCCGTACCTTTTTGTAACACCCTGTATGTATATATATAATGTTGAGGTTCGTCTTGTGGTGCTCAGGTAAAATAAAAACTTTAAATTAACGTTCATAATACTTCTTACGTGATCTGGGATAATACGACAATGACGAGCGCAGACTAAACGGCTGCGTGGCGCAGCTCAACAGTAATATGGACAGGCAAGCAAGTTTCCCGGAGCCTGCCCGTTCTGTTGACAACGCGCGGCGGCCTGCCCGCCTGGCCACCGGGCAAGCATAGGCAGGTTAAAAGCGGAACATGTACACCACTACTAGCTACCATTCGTCACATCAACTGGAAATTTTATCCAAGTCGTCTTGTATCCGCCTACAGTCACTCAGCTTCAACAGCTTACTGTACACCACGGCATCATCAGTAAACAACCCCAGACTGCTATCCACCCTGTTCACCAAATCATTTACGCATATAGAGAAAAACAGCGGTCCTATCACACTTCCCTGAGGCCCTCCTGACGATACCCTTGTCTCTGAGGAATACTCACCCTCGAGGACAACATACTGGGATCTATTATTTAAGAAGCCTTCGAGGCACTCACATACCTGTAAACTTATTCCATATACATGTTCAACCTTCGTTAACAGGCTGCAATGGGGCACCGTCGTGAAATGCTTCCCAGAAATCTAGAAATATCGAATCTGCCTGTTGCCGCTCATCCATAGTTCTCAGTGTATCACACGAGAACAGTGCAAGCTGAATTTCAAACGAGCGATGCTTTCTAAAACGTTGCTGATTCGTACACATAAGCTTCTCTGTCGCAAGAAAGGTTATTACGTTCGAACTAAGAATATGTTCAACGATTCTGCAGCAAACAGAAGTTAGGGATATTGGTCTGCAGTTTTGCGGGTCTGTTCTTTTGTCTTTCTTTTATGCTGGAGTCATCTGCGCATTTTCCCAGACACTTGGGACTTTGCTCTGGGGCAAAAATTCACGATAAATGCAATCTAGGTATGGGCCAATGGCGTGGAGTACTCTTTGTAAAATCGAACTGGGATTCCATCCGGACCTGGATGGCGATTTATTTGCTTTCAACTTCTTCAGCTGTTTGTCTACGTCAGGTCTGCTTATTACTACGTCGTCCATACTGGAGTCTGTCCAATAGTCAAATGACGGTATGTTTGTAAGATCCTTCTGTGCGATCGATTTCTCCAACGTGAAATATAATACTTCGGCTTTCGTTTTGCTATCTTCGCCTGCCACACTACACTGGTCAAATTAAGTAGATTGACTCGACGGATATTAAAATTTAGGGGATTTGATTCTGAAATAGTGGAAAAGTCCAGCAGGAAGCATGACAATGCAGACAGGTTGAGCAAAAAAGTCGAGGCCGTAAACGTACGAAGGTTGAATGAAAAGTAATGCCTCCATCTTCGTTAATTCGGTTTGGGATGAAATATTTTAGTAAATCAAACGCAGAAATAATCCTTAGACTGTGATCTTTAATTACCAATGTTCACTTTTCCATATAATCAACAGCCAGTTGGATACATTTCTGACAACGATGAACAAGTTTTCTGAAGCCGTCGCGGAAGAAGTCGACACTGTGTTTCCGCAGCCACAGTCTCATAGTTCTCTCAACGTCTTCATCAGAAGCATAATGACGTCCCCGCAGATCGCATTTCGTTATCGGGAACAGATGGAGGTCAGATGGTGCTAAATCTGGACTGTATGGAGGATACTGTACGGTGGTGAGATTCACTCTCTGAAGTTCTGCTCTGGTGGCACGTGCAGTGTGTGGTTTGGCATTGTCATGCTGCTGGAAAACATTTCCCTTTTCCTTTCAGACCCTTGTTAGCAGTCGTTTCAGAGTTGGCAGCGTTGTGATGTAACGCTCTGAATTTATTGTTGCTCCACGATCAACGAAATCAACATGGATCACACCATTTGCGTCCCATAACACTGTGGCCATGATTTTTCCGGCTGGGGCTGCGTCTCGAATATCTTTTTCTGGGGCGAGTCTTTGTGTCGATATTCCATAGGCTGATGTTTCGTCTGTGCGTCGTAATGGTGTACCCAAGTTTCGTCTCCTGTCACAATCGAATGGGGAAAGGCGTCACCTTCATTTTCGTAACGCGAGAGAAGTTCCTGGCAAATTTCAAGTCTGTGGGCTTTCATTTCAGGAGTCAGCATCCGGGGTACCCATCGTGCACAGATCTTCCAGTAGGCAAGCAAAGCAATAAAGTGACCCACAAGTTCTTGTGAAATGCCGATTGTGCTTGAAATTTCTCCCTGAGTAATACGACATTAGTCCTGAATCAATCTGTCAACATTTTGCCTGTGAAACTCGGTGGTTGCTGTCACAGGACGTCCAGCTCTTTGTTTGTCACGCAGGTCAGATGTTCCCGCTTCAACATCTTTAAACTTGCTCGCACAGTACTCACATCAACACGATCACCATAAACTGCTTTCATTCTCTGATGAACCTCCTTTTGGGTGACACCTTCTGCTGTCAAGAATTCAATGGCTGCACGCTGCTTAAATCGCATTGACCGACCGTCTGCGCAGGGTTCCATACTTTACACTGTAACAACACAACCGTTCAATTTTAAGGCTTCCCGACAACTGGAGCTGTAGAGAGAGGCCACGGAACAAGCCAGTACCTGCCGCATACCAATGCTGCCAACTGTTGAAGAGTTACGAAGTTGGAGGCATTACTTTTCAGTCAACCTTCGTACTGGCTGAAGTCTTGGGGAGCTGCAGAAGGAACAGACCGGTGACGCGCACTGCCAGTTATTTGTAACAAACCGTAGTTCGTTACGCACAATGGGCTACTGTATAGGATGCCGAACGTCAGCCACGCATCTTGATACTGTAATACTTATATCCATTAGTTTATTTTAAGTAGCCTAACTGTGTATTTGTAAATTATGAATTGTGCATTCTGTGTTGTTTGAACCCCTTCATGTGTGGCAAGATAATTAGAGTTTTGTAATGCATATATGAGAACAGCAAAAGAATATGATGAAATTTTAAATTATTATAATATGAATATGTTGATGAAAAACATATGTTTGTTAAAAGCTAGTTCATGCTTAGGTCACTTGTATTTGTAACATGTAACCGCTCTAGGGAAGTCCCTCCGCAACGAAAGTGGTATGGCGCGATGTAAAAGGTGGGTTTGGAGGTCGAATTGAGCGGCTCCTTCGTGTGAATGGCGCTCAGTGTGTGGCTAGCCTTAGCACGGTACACCTCGACGGTGCTAAGAGAGGCAATTGGAAGCTGCATTAGAATTGACTTGCCTCGGATGTGGATCTGGCTAATATTTGGTATTCACGGAATAGTGGAATGGCTCTAATATGTCGAAAATCCGACGCCAAATAAGGGATTTTATAGAGCATCCGCACATCAGTTATAGTCCGATACCCTTTTCCATTAGACACACGCACGGTAGAAAGTTGATATTCTCTCAGAGGGTAACATTATCGTGCTTAAGGCACATTAGTGTGATAGTACCAGCAGCACTGAAGGAAGAAGTATTAACAGAGATGCACGATCACATGTTAGCAGGACATGGAGGGTGAAAGACAGCGGATCGTAGAGTAGCTGAATGGTTTTGGTGGAGAACAAGAAGACAGGATATTGACCAGCATGTGAAGATTTCAACCATCAATGAATACTGCTTGAAAAATTAGTGGAGACATCTGAGCCATCTGAAATGGGGGATGAGCACTTTGGGTCGGTATAACTGGACACCGGTCGGTACCTACTACAAGTGAACCGTTATAGAGCGCTTTTAACATTATGTTGCGATGGTTGCGATCCTGAACGAACAAGCGAACACTACAGCGCAAGCAATGACGAAAGAAAGTTATTAAAGTTTGAGATATCCAACAACAATTACGGGTCGGGCAGAAAGTTCATTTTTGAACTTGATAAGTAATTATGTCATCTACTGTGGATCTGCAAGTTAAGAACTCGTCCCTTCCACCCTAGGGCAAACGGGAGGATTGAGTGTGTTCCCTGTACTATCAGTACAATTCTATTATGTGATAATGTGAATAGCCACCACAATGACTGGGACACCTATCTGCCATGTGTCGCACCCGAATTGCACAGTAATGGTGGGGTGTCCCCTTACGAAGTGTTATATGGCAGAATGTTGCCGTCAGCTTTCGAAACTATTAAACCTAAGGTTGTAAAAAAAATGATGAATCAATACAAAGTTTTGCAAAAGCGTTAAAATATGTCTGGAAGTGGGCAAAGAAGGCAAATTCTAAAGCCTCAAATGGCAGGAAAGAATTGGGCAACATACTGTTAACTTACCTCAGTAGTTTTTACTTCGTATATCGTACAGCTTTGTCAAAAAACATGTTATGGCTCAAACGTTGTCCTATTTTGCGGCTACCAATATAGAGTCAGCAGTCAACAAGATCAATTGGCTGTCAGAAATTGCTGAAGAAGTTGGACTCCAGATCTCTATTCAAAAGACAAAAGATATGACGAACATCTGTGATGGACCTGAATGATGATCACTAATCTGGAAAAAATCGGACGAGTTAAGAATTTCAAGTATCTCGGTGAAGTCATCCAGGAGAATGGATTAGAAGAAGAAGCAATTAATGTCAGGATGAGGAAGTTAGAGCAGGCATGCCAACTGGCAAAGAATACCTATAACAAAGAGACTATGAGTGTAGGGGCCAAGTTACGACTTGATAATACAGTTGTAAAACCTGAGAGTTTATATGTGCCCGAAACTTTGACAGTGAATAGACAAGGTCAAGCTGAGCGGCTGTAAAAGCGAGAGCCTAGCATATTAGGGAAAATCCTAGGTAATAGATGGGTTGACGGACAATGGCGAATGAGAGCAAATGAGGACTTGTACTGCAAACAGAACCTATCACAGCATACATTAAGAAGAAACGATTGTTATTTTACGTTAATTTCATGAGGATGGACGGTGATCGACTAACAAAAAGAATATGGAGTTTCATCCAATCTAAGAAAACAAGGCCGAGATGGTTCGAAGAATGTGAAAAAGATCTTAGGCAGATTGGTATCTCAGAGAGAGAAATTCCTAACAGGAAAAAAGTTAGAAGATTGGTGAACAACTACCAGGGTTTTAAAATGGCATCAACGTCCAAAAGACGGAGAGGACCTTTGTCCGTAGAGTATAAACAGGTACATTTTGATGGGCTCAGAAGATACTGGCAGGAAGTCAAAGCTGGAACAAGAACAAGACCTAGACACTAAAATCAAATTGGTTGTTACCACGCAGTCCATAGAGGCTCAACACGATAAAGAAAAAAATTAACTTGTTACAGTTTATTGATAATTTATAGTTTTGGACCGTCTAACTGCAACTGAATGAAACATAGTTTTCGTGTCGTACGCGTTTTGCCTTTATTTTTTGAAAGGCAGTTTCAGTGGCAGGTTGCGTGGACGATTTTATACATATTATGTTTCTGTTCCATTTCTGGTGCTGCTCCTCTTCTTATAATTACCACGTGGGATTTTTGTTTTCCACATCTCACAGCCCTAGGAATTGAACACTTGTTTTGATGCAATGTTTGGTTTGTGTTGCCGACTGTCGTTAGTCATTGGATCGTCTTCTTATCAGATACGACAGCAAACCTATGCTGACAGCAAAATTTCAGGTATACAAGCCTACGTCACAAACAGAAGATGTAGAGGCAGTGAAAGTACACGAGGATATTGAACGGTTACTTCAGTACGTAAAGGGAGTCGAAAATACAACTATCATAGAGGATTAAATAATTCAGGTATATATGCCGAGGTCGCAATCCGAAAATGAAGAGATAGAGGAAGTGTGTGAAGATATTGAACGGGTAATTCAATAGGCAGAGACAGATGAAAATCTGATATTCATGGGTGGTTGTAATGTTGTTTTGGGGGAAGGAGTAGAAGAAAGTGTTACGGGAGGATATGGGTTTGGTACTAGAAATGACAGAGGAGAAAGAGAAATCGAGTTCTGCAGTAAATTTCAGCTATTAATAACGAGTACTCTGTTCAAGAATCACAAGAGGAGGAGGTATATTTGGAAAAGGCTGGGTGATTCGGGAAGATTTCAATCAGATTACACCATGGTCAGGCAGAGATTCCAAAATCTGATAGTCGAATGTAAGGCATTCCCAGGACCAGATATAGACTCAGATCACAATTATTGATGAAGGTTAGGCCTAAGTTTAAGACTTTAGTCAGGAAAAATCAATGCCCAAAGAAGTGGGAATGAGGAGATAAGCTTGAAGTTCTCTGAGGCTGTAAACACTGCGATACAGAATAGCTCAGTAGGCACTTCAGTTGAAGAGGAATGGACATCTTTAAAAATAGGCCGTCACAGAAGCTGGAAAGAAAAACATAGATACAAAGAAGGTATCTGCGAAGAAACCACACTCCATACTCCAGCTGATTCAGGACAAAAGGAAATAAAAAATTTCAGGGAAGTTCAGGAAGACAGACGTACAAGTCACTAGGAATGAAACCGATAGGAAGTGCAGGGAAGCTAAGACGAAATGGCTGCATGAAAAATGTGAAGAAATCTAAAAAGAAATTATTGTCGGAAGCACTGACTCGGTATATACTAAAGTAAAATCAATCTTCGGTAAAATTAAAAGCAAGGATGGTAACATTAAGAGTGCAATGGGAATTTCACTGTTAATGCAGAGGAGAGAGTAGAGGGGTGGAAAGAGTACATTGAAGGTCTCTATGAGGCTTGTCTGATGACGCGGTAGGAGAAGAAACAGGAGTCGACATAGAATAGGGGATCCACTTCTAGAATTAGTATTTAAAAGAATTTTGGAAGACTCAAGATCGAATAAGGAAGAAGGGATGAATAATATTCCATCGGAATTTAAAGATCATTGGGGGGAGTGGCGACAAAGCGATTATTCACGTTGGTGTGTGGAACGTATGAGTCTGGCGATATACAGTATGACCTTCGGAAAAACAAGATCCACACAATTTCGAAGATTGCAAGAGCCGACAAGTGCGAGAATTATCGCACAAGCAGCTCAACAGCACATGCATCCAAATTACCGACAAGAGTGTATACAGAAGAAATTGAAGATCTGTTGGATAATGATCAGTTTGGGTTTAGGAACGGTAAAGACACCAGAGAGGCAATTCTGACTTTGCGGTTGATAATGAAAGGAAACTGAAGAAATATCAAGACACATTCATTTATCGACCTGGAAAAAGCGTTTGATAATGTCAAATAGCGCAAGATGTCCAGAATTCTGAAAAAATAGGGGTAAGGTGTAGGGAAAAGGGGTAATATATAATACGTATAAGAACCAAATGGGAATAATAGGAGTGGGAGACCAAGAACAAAGTGCTCGGAATAAAAAGAGTGTAAGACAGGGATGTAGTCTTTTGCCCCTAGTGTTCAATCTATACACCGAAGAAGCAATGACGGAAATAATAGTAAGGTTCAAGAGGGGAACTGAAATTCAAGGTGCAATCATATCGACGATAAGATTCGCTGATGACAATGCTACCCTCAGTGAAAGTGAAGAAGAATTACAGGATTTGTTGAATGGAATGAACAGGCTAATGAGTACAGAATATGGATTGAGAGTAATTAGAAGAGAGACGAAAGTAACGAGATGTAACAGAAATGAGAGCAGCGAGGAACTTAACATCAAGGTTGGTGATTTCGAAGTAGTCACAAGAATGACGAATAAAAAATAATAATAAAAAGGGACGGATTGGATTCCCGTTATAAGGACTGGCTAGAATAAAAGGTTACGGGAGAATATGAGCTTGGTAGTAAAATGAAGGAAGCGGAGATAGGGGAAGATTCCAGATGGATTACATCACGGGCAGGAATAGATTCAGAAATCAAAACTTGGATTGTAAGGTGTGCACAGGAACAGACATAGACTCACATCAAAATTTTGTTATGATGAAGAGTAGGCTGAATTTTAAGGGGGTCGTCCGGAAAAATCACTGTGGAAGGAACTGGGATACTGAAGAACTGAGGAATGACGAGAGGAGTTTAAAGTTCGCTAAGGATGTGGAGACTGCGGTACGGCATATCACTGTAGCAGTTCAGTTGTAGAGGAGTGGACGTCTCTAAAAACGCCATCACAGTTGTGTTGCAAACCGCCTTTCCGCAGGCCATATATTTTAATGAAAAGGTTATGAGTTGTTCCACTGTGGCCGCCCAAGGGAGCCCGGAAACGTTGGCACAGTGTTTGAACGAGATAGCAAAGCAAAATGGCCTCGCGGCGCCTGGCGACAAACAGTGGAGAGTACACTTTTCTGATTACGTGACTGGCCGACGGCCAAAGCCGGCAGCAGGATAGAACTGCAAGACCTAACCAAATATGGTAATGGAAGAGCCCTGGGCAATGGCTCGGAAAGTTCGAGAAGCAGGCGCACGAGGCATATAAATAGGGGCTCATCAGAACCCGAGGTAGAGGAGAGCTCCACTGCCACCAGTAGAAACCGTCTCCAGGCCGGACTTAGTTATTTTCGACTAGTCTCGGTGCCAGCCGGTGATGTCCATTTTTCTTCTTACAACTGCCGATGGGCTGTTAATGAGTAAACAGTTTTTGATGTTGCTGAGCAACAGTCATACAATAATTTTTAAATGAACACACGAAAATTTTACTGCATTGTTGTTTATTTAATTACGACTCAGGTTTCGGCCTTTTATGCCATTTTCAAGTGACTGAGTTTATGTCCTTATCATATATTGCAGGACGTCAAGCTCAAAATTGGCCATACATGAAGGAAAAAAGTGATCACTTGAAAATGCCATAAAAAGCTGAAATCTGAGTCGTAATCAAATAAACAACAATACAGCCAATGAGGTAGTATTCATTTCAACATTAGTAGGTAGTTGGGTTGAGAGTCAGTGCCAGAGGAGCAGAAGGAGTCATGCAGTAAAGGAGACATCTAGAGATTTCTAACCTGATTCCTTAATCATCCGTACCACTTGCAGGTTGCAGCCCAGCAGTAGTTTGAGGTATGCGGGCAGCCCACGCTGTGTTCCACTCAGTAAATGGTCTACTAGGTAAGATCCTTGTTACTGTAGCTACGTGTCCTTCACGCTCCCTCTCGGGACAGTTGGATAGACAAACGTAGCTACAAGGAAGGTAACTGCAAAGAAGCCTTGGTAACAGAAGAAACTCTGCAACTGATCGATGAAAGAAGGAAGTACAAAAATGTTCAAGGAAAGAAAGGAATAGAGGAATAAAATCAGTTAGGAATGAAATAAACAAGAAGTGCATGAAAGCCAAGGCGAACTGGCTGCAGGAAAAATGTGAAGACATCAAGAAAGAAACGATGATTGGATGATTGGAAGGAATGACACGATGAAACTGAAAGCAAGGAATGGAGCATTAAATGTACAGTGGGATTTCCACGGTTAAACACAGAGGAGAGAGCGGATAGGAGGAAGGAGGTCTGTTGAGGGATAGAAATTGTCTGATGACGTGACGGAAGAAGCTGGAGATAAGGGATCCGGTATTACGGAGAGGATTTAAATGAGCTTTCCATCGGAATTTCTAAAATCATTGAGAGAAATGACAACCAAACATCTATTCAAGTTAGTGTGTAGAATCTATGACTGGCGACATATAATCAGGCTTTCCCAAAAATATCATCCACACAATTCCCAAAATAGCAAGAGCAGACTAGTGCCTGAACTACCGCACAATCAGCATATCAGTCCATGCATCCAAGTTACTGGCAAGAATAATATACTGAAGAATGGAAAAGAAAATTGAGGATGTGTTAGATGTCGATTAGTTTGACTTTAGGAAAGGTAAAGGCTCCAGAAAGGCACTTCTGACATTACACTTGGTAATGGAAGAAATACTGAAGAAAATCAAGACACGCTCATAAGATTTGTCGACATGGAAAAAGAGCCCTACATTCTTAAGCAGTGTAAGATGCTCGACATAGTGAGAAAATAGGAAAACGCTGTAGGGACAGACGGATAATATACAATACGTACAAGAACCAAAGAAGCAATGTCGGAAATATAAAAAAGGTTCAAGAATGCGACTAAGATTCAGGGTGAAAGATATCAGTATCTCCCCAAAGAAAGTGAAGAAGAATTACAAGATATGTCGAATAGAATGAATAGTCTACAGAGTCGGAATACAGATTGAGAAAGACGAAAGTAATGAGAAGCAACAGAAATGAGAATAGCGAGAAGCTTAAAGTAAAAAATTTGGGATCACGAAGCAGACGAAGTTAAGGATATCTGCTATCTTGGAGGCAAAGTATCCCATTACGAACGAGTCAAGGATGACATAAAAAGCAGAATAGCACAGGCTAAGAGAGCATTTCTTGCTAGTCGATGTCCACAAGTATAGGCCTTAATTTGAGGAAGAAATTTCTGAGAATGAACGTTTGGAGCGCAGCATTGTGTTGTAGTGAACCATGGGCAGTGGGAAAACGGGCCCAGAAATGAATCTATACGTTTAACATGTGGTGGTACAGAAGACTGTTGAAAATTCAATGGACTGATAAGACAGGAAATCAGGAGGTTCTCTGAAGAATCGGCGAAGAAAGGTACTTATGAAAAATACTGACAAGAAGAAAGGAGAGGATGATTGAACATGTGACAAAACATCCGAGATGACTTCATTGGTACTAGAAGGAGCTGTACAGGATAAAAACTGTATAGGAAGTCAGAAATTGAGATACATCCACCGAATAATTGTGATTTAGGGTGCAAGTGCTATTCGGAGATTGAGACGTTCGCACAGGAGAAGAAATCATGGCGGTCCACATGAAACCCGTCCGAAGACTGGAGAGAGAGAGAGAGAGAGAGAGGGGGGGGGGGGGAGGGGGGGGGGGTTGGTCCAGACCAAGCATGTGAGACGTGGCATCCGTACATCCGCTACATCGGAATGCATTGGATTTATTCTGCATTTGCTCCAGAGATAGTGGCTAGAATTGTTACGAACAAGTCGACCCAACGGAATGACATGGCTAGAACTGCAAGCTAATGGTATATTAATTAATTGTATAGAATTTGATACAATGGGCACTACATTCCGTCTCCCATTTACTATCACCGGACAACTACAGTACTCTGACCCAGCTCACATTGTGTTGGCCGGCAAAACTATTAGAGGTGTTGTCGATTCAGAACCTAAACTCCAAAACCAGAACTTCTGCATTCTCTGGATGAACTGATAGCCGCACAGACAGGTCCTGTTACTACTTGAGCAAGTGTTCCAGCTTGTTCGGCAGTGCCACATTGATCGTGAGTGTCTCGGCTTCTGGTAGCGCTGTGGTTTTGACGTTGCTTTGGGAAATCTATGCCTATTTCAGACCGAAAGCCTGAGCTGTCGAGCTCCTAGTGAACTAGCTGCCAACGGACTAGGGTAACCATTGCAAATAATGATTAGGATTAAGGAAAGGTTCAAATGGTTCAAATGGCTCTGAGCACTATGGGACTTAACAGCTATGGTCATCAGTCCCCTAGAACTTAGAATTACTTAAACCTAACTAACCTATGGACAGCACACAACACCCAGCCATCACGAGGCAGAGAAAATCCCTGACCCCGCCGGGAATCGAACCCGGGAACCCGGGCGTGGGAAGCGAGAACGCTACCGCACGACCACGAGATGCGGGCTAGGATTAAGGAACAGCCAATGATCCGTGTGGTTTATACTAATAATTACAGTCAGAAGACAAGGAAAATTTTATATTTTGCACCATCTTGTAGAACGTATGTTAAGATCATTATATACAGAAATCTAGACGGTCCCCATTCAGAGACCAGATGAGTGTTACAGCACGACTCTGTCGGGTGCGATAAACTGCTCTGAGCAATGCTGATCAAATTGACGTCATACAGAAGGAAGCGAGCATCAGTTTGAAGCACAGACACTCTTTCACAAGAAGATGTATTTAGGACGAAAGAACGACTGTTCAGGAAGTTGACAAAGTGGAAGAAGCTAGCTGGTGCCTGTGAAAGTTAAAGTGGGCAACACTACAGCTCTGGCTAGGTTCCTGTGGGATCTGACTAAACAAGAAAAGCGGAACTAATGAAGCCATCGCCATCCAATGGTGGTATATATCTGCTACAGTTTGTTATTTCCTCCAGGATGGGGATACTGCTGTATCATCGGAAACTATTAAGAACAGGACACATGTTCATATGACGTTTTTGTTCAGAATCACTAATACCGTCACCCATTAAAGCATGTACCTTTCCTTCTGACTCACTCTATTTGGCACCAAAATCAACTGCAAATTTTTCATGATCGTACACAGAGTTTTCACTTAAGATGCTTCCTGACAGGAAATCAAAATCAGATAAAATACTATAAGGTATGGAAGAACTGTTTTCCATTTAACTAACTATTCTGTCAAATAAGTTGAACCACTCTAGGTCAAAAAGTGTCAGTCAAGTCCACAGTCGGCAGCAACCGCCAAATTCACAAACTTCTAGTCAAACAGTATACTTGCTTCAGCCACCTCGTCGATCTAGGCCTTCGTGCAACACCATAGTAAATTCGGGAATGAATTTTTCACTCTGCTGCTGAGTGTACACTTATATGAAAACTCCTGTCAGATTAAAACCATGTGCCGGACCGGGACTTCAACCCAATACCTTTGTTTTTCATGGGCAAGTGTTGTAGTAATTGAGCTACCCAAGCAAGACTCAGGACTCACCCTGAAAGCTTTACTTCCGCCATCATCTCGTCTCGTTCTTACAAACTTCAAAGTAGTTTTCCTGCAAACCTTGCAGCAGTAGCACTGCTGGAAGAAAGGATGTTGCGGAGACATGACTTAGCCACAGCATGAGTGATTGTTTCCGGTCTGGAGCTTTTACTCTGTAGCGGGGTGTGTGCTAATATGAAACTTTCTGGCAGATAAAAACTGTGTGCCGGACCGGGACTCGAAACCATGACCTTTGCCTTTCATGAACAAGTGCTCTTCCAACTGAGCTACTATCATGCATACCTCGTGAGACTGCGATATTATGGAGACATGACATACTCACAGCCTGAGGGATTTTTTCCCAAATGAAATTTTCAATCTGCAGCAGAGTGTTAGCTGATGTGAAACGAGGCAGATTAAAACCGTGTGCCGGGCCAGGACTCGAACGGACCTCTGCCTTTCGCTAAAGCCGCAAGATACGCAAGAGAGCTTCCGAGAAGTTCCGAGGGTAGCAGATGAGGTACTGGCAGAACTACAGCTTGGGAGCGGTAGCAAGTCGTGCTTCAGTAGCTCAGTTGATCGAGCCTGAAAGGGCTGTCCTATTTGCCATGAAGTTATGGCCGTAAATGTAAATGATTGAGGATTTCATAAATGTACTCAACGTCTGTAATATCGATGTAATCATGTTCTTTGTAAGACTGTGTTTGAGACCAGAGATGTTGGTCAGAGTAAGTCAGAGAGTAGCAGTGTGTGTTGAACAGTCTAACAGTGTACGAGGTTTGGCACTTAAATAGTGGCAAATATTTATTCACAACCGATACAAAAGACTAAGTCCGGGTAGCACGGTGGATGGTACCATCGAGCGAACAGAGCAGCCACAGCTTGCGGGCTATGCGCCCTCGCATTGTCGTGCAAAATAATGGATGGGTTGCGCAGAAAGAGTCGCCGCTTCTTTCGCAAAGCTGATCGCAGGTGATGTTCCTAAAACGAACAGTAATACTGTGCACTGACGGGTGCCATGGAGGAACGTAAGGCGTTAGGATAACGCCATCACAGTTGTACACGAAAATCACCGTAACTCCCCAAGACCACTCCATTCGCACCATCAACAGAACAGGCTTTGCTAATGGTACACTACGCCTTCCACATCGCTGGCAACAGGTTCTACACAACGTTGGTGACTACTTCGAAGGACAGTTACAGGTGCAAACATGTAAATCTTTTGTATCGGTTGTGGATAAATAGTTGCACTATTTAAGTTCCAATCCTCGTACTTTGAAAAGGATGGAAGCTGACCTGCCGTGTAGTAGAGGCAGCATTATTTAAAAAGTGATTTTGCAATAATGTGTTCTAAGGAGAGATATTGAGCAAATGAGATTATACTAATGGAAGAATGACAAAAGCCAACTTTTAAGGCAATCCAGTTTTTTAATATATTTGCAACTGTGTAGCTTCTAATTGTTAGAACATTTCCTATGGGTGAAGTATACTGTAGAAATTTTATAATGCACCAACTTGTCTAGGTGTGAGAACTTTACGAAAAGATGTATTGTTGTCATGGCTTAATGAAGCTTAGTTGAACTTGGAGTCTTAGTTCTTATTTATCAGTCGTTAAGATTAGTTCCGCCCTTCCATTTTCACTTTCATGACTGTGTTTCTGTTTGCAAACTCGCTTTGCTCATCGCGAGTTGTATACTGAGAAGTATGTTATGAAAATAGGTAAGATATCGTCTTGCTCTGTGCATCGCAAGTACGGTAAACGAAATTTGATTTACGACAGTCACACTGTAGTTAATAGCAGCAAGTTGTACAGCAGACGAGCGTTCAGGGAGGTCAATAAATTTAATTACCATCGAAGTTCATGTCCACTGTAAGACACAGTGACCGTCACAGTATATTAGTGAAAATAATGTCATATTAGTTGAGAGGCTCAATGCCAATAAAAGGTTTCAGTACAGTGCTATCTGTGAATTTTCAAGCAGTTTTATTAGGACGTGAGATGCGTTAATTTTTGCGTTGATTTGCTCTGTAATTATAATAACCGTTCTGGTACAGTGATTGTTTGAAACACTAAAGATAAGGATTAGCAATATTCAAGGCCATTAATTTGTGTCATTTGTTTTGTATTTAAATAGCATGTGTTAATTTCATAGCAAACGGATAGTTTTCTCGCAGGCGAATTGTTTGATGTGCCGGCTTGTCTAGATTTTGCATCGTGTGGTGTGAGGTCCACGTATTTCCCTTCAAAATTTTGACACGGTTGTCTTGCCCTGCGTTGAGATTTATAGATACCAACTTGACACTTACAAAGACCGAGTTTAAACATATAAGAGCCGTTCAAGCATTTGCCTCCTTAAGGCAAAGGCCCTGGCTTCGAGTCCCGGTCTTGCACACAGTTTTAACAACTCCTATTTTTAAGTATTAGTGAGCTGTGTAGGTGGCAACTGTGCGTATCAAGAGCACTTTTTTGTGGATTCGTTTCATTACACACAATAACCGGTGCGCCCATAGAGACGATACGTCACCTTAAAAGTTGGCGTTTGGATACATGGAAAGGTGAGCGGGATGTAAGTGATAAGGGACGTAGACTGTACGACTTCCTCCTTGACATAAGGGAGAGGTTGAGAATGAGACATATCGATCCCAGACGCGGTATGGTACATTTCTTAACCGGACACGGACCTTATCCCACGCACTTAAACCGCGTGAGTCTGAGGCAGACACCTACGTGCACATGCGGGGAAGAAGGTTCCCCAGAACAAACTGTCTTTTTATTTTTCTGCGGGCAATACGCGAACAATAGACATACATCACACTTAGATTACACAGATACAGACACAGATATATACACAGCAGTAAGAGGCGAAGAACAATGGGCTCAATTAAACGCACTGACAAACAGTATTTCAAAAACAACATATGAAGGGTACATGCGGACACGACATCACAGACATGCCTATGTGCAGCGTAACAGAAATCTGCAGATGATGGACAGCGATACTCACAGTGACAGCGAAAATAGTGACAATGAGGAGGAACAGGAGGAGGAAGCTGAGATGTGACAGTGAATAAGCAAAAGTGCTGGCAATCTGGCCAAGAAAACACCAAATGCTGTACATGGATGGGCACATAAAGTAGTTAATACATAGGATTAGTAACAAATAGGATAAGCAACATTATTTCTCTACTAATAACCATTGTGTGTGTGTGTGTGTGTGTGTGTGTGTGTGTGTGTGTGTGACTGACGGTCAACGGCTCGAAGAAACCATTCCGAGGTATTCAACGTCAGTCACACTCGGTGATGATACTAACAAATCTCTCATCTATCCTATCTTCTTTTTATATTCTTCTTAAAAAACAACAAAATTTTATTTATATTTCAACCTTAAATTATTGTTATTTTGAAAAGTATAATTCTTTGCAAATGTTGTAGATAAAACAAAAGGAAAGAAAACTGTAAAAAGAGGAAAAACGAAAATTGTAAGATGTACGACCTGTTTTAAACATCAGGTAACAGGTCAATAATTTGGCAATAAATAAATAAATAAATAAATAAATAAATAAAAATAAATAAATTCGTTTCATTATGGTGCTACAGGGAAGAAATGACAATGTGAAAACGCCGTGAGTTTTAAAATCGCGGGACGAGGGAATGGCTTCATCTCGTTGGGCAGAAAGGAACACGAGATGTTGCAGAGCTCAAATATCTTTCCCGGTTAATTCTTAAATCGTCCTCGCTTCTTTTTTGTCAATTTTTGCGCCCCCTCTTTGTCTGTGCGCTTGGCAGGGGCCTATCTTGTCAGCTCCTCGGTACGATCCACAGTGGCGACTTCGGCCACGGAGGATACGTAACGCGAGTCTCTTATACAGTATGAGCTGCAGCCGAGGGATGAAGAAGGTGGCGTAGCCGGGAGAACGAGTTGTCGTTTGGAGACCGCAGACAAATCACAGCAAAGCGAGTGGTGGCGGTGGCGGCGGCGGCTGCGGAGGGAGCGCTTCCAGTTAAAAGGCGAGAAAAATGCGCGCGTCCTCGTGTGGGCCGTCGCTAAGATGAATCGCACTTAATGCTCGGCCAGGAGAATGGCCGCCGAGCTGCAGACACCGCATGATGGATCTCCAGCCGCGACCGCGAGGGAGCGCGGAAAATGGGAAGAGCTGCGCAGGGCGAGGCCGATAAAAAGGGGAGTGAAGGGTGGGAGGGAGGGGGAGGGGCAGGGCGCGACAAAGCGACACGGCAGAGCGCCAGTCATCGTGCCGCCGCCGCCTCCCAGAGACAACGCGGCCCGGCCACAATGGAAACGTCGGGAAATGTGATTTAGGCCCCCCGGATCCGACATGTTAACGACTACGGGGGTGCGTGAGAAAGCGCGCCCAGGCTCCCGTGCGCACCTGTGCTGCGTGCCTCCGCCAGACGCCGCATGCCGCCGCTCCGACCAGGTGACCCTCACACGTTCTCTGTCTAGTTTCAGGCAGCGAGTAGGGTGGTGCAGTGGTAAGATACCAGACTACTTCATGTCGCAACGCGTCTATACAACAGCTTCATAGATGCTGAATGGTATGCGTGCGAGATGCCAGAGCTAGCACAGTATTTAACACTAAATTCTTTTAGAATCTTCATATATAAATGATGCTCTAAGCCCCCCCCCCCTTTTATAGCTCCGACTTTTGATGTTGCACATGGATTAAGAACAAACGCGAAATGCCTGTAAACGACCCTGCAAGTGGAGTAGAAAAGAGTTTGGCACCTGCAACAATTTAATTTGATAGAAATTAATTAGATAAAGGAATGTTTCATTAACGTTGTGAGAAATGAAAGGGTTGCTCTACCGATTAACAGAATGAAAGTTCTGTCCAAAATAACAATTTGATTTATTATGACTAAACTCAAAATAATAAACAAAACACATGAAACATTTACATCAAATTGGATACTCAAATAAAAGCTGTGAAGGTGAAGTTGTCCATAAACTAGATTGTGATATTTATGACCAAGTGGTATGTGGAGCCAATTCCTTGCAACTCAAATCTTAAGAGAAACACCCAGCCAACCCAACATTAATTGCTGCTACAGTAGTGAGAACTCAGACAATGAACACCCAAGACAGAACAAAGTTAGAAAAGATGAACAGGCGCGCTCTGCTGAGCTCTGATTATCACCTAGCAAATTCTCTAATCTGCCGGTGCTGCGGACATCCATTACCAAGCTGTCTTCTTAACTGCAAGAACACGATCTGGCGTACCGGAGGCGATGGCTGGTTGCTTCGACGTCCCGTCGTGCTGATGATAATGTCGCGAGTATATCCCGAAACAAATTATCCAGGTATGGTTGTTCCAGACTAAAGACTTCCTAGCAACACAAATGCGCCTCTGAGGAAGACGAAGAAGGCCCGCCACACAATCACTGACGGTACAGAGATTGATTTTAACAAGCGAAGTCACACAGTAACTCCGATACAGTCAACTTTAGCCAAAACTGCTCAAGACAGACAACATAGGCCGCTTGTACGTAGAACGCTCAATTGCCAACTGTACTCGAAAGTAACGTTGAAGTCGTAACTTCAGCAACTCCGTCAAACAGTTACAATCAAACAAAAGTGTATTAGACAGCGAACGGAAGGCAGGCTGTCCAGAGCAGCGAGAGCTCAGTCTTGTAACCTACCCCGACCGAAAGGCGAGAGCCGACTCCCCTCAAGAGCACCGGTACAAGCCGAACACAGAACATTCCCGCCCCCACGACAGTGGCCGTGGTTAAAACGTTCCAATCAGCAACTCGAAAACCGGCGGAAAATTCCCTTCTATTGTCAACGCACTACTATTCCACCAATGGAGATACTTGGCGCCAATTTCTGCGCCGATTTTGCTACGTCACGGAGCTATCCCCTGAGCAAGCAAATCACAGTTATGATTTTGCAGAAAACGCGGGAATTTGCCCGCCAAGACTGCCTGGGAACACAAGTCATTCCCACGCATCGCTGGTAGCCTGCCAGAAAGTGTTTTCACTAAGTTTCTGCGAAGTATCGGAATCTCTAGCCCAGCCGCTTGGTCAGACCATTGTGGGCGTGCCGCCCCCGCTCGTGTCAATGTCGGCGTTTGGAAAGTACCCACTCGACTCCCTCACAGCCGTCGGCTTAACCCTTTCAAGATCAGCAGAACCCGCCTGTCACCGGACCACCCGGGTGACGAGAGACACTGCGTGGGAAGTTCTCTTGTGAAGGAATAGCAACTTTTCACTGCATGCAATTAGAGAGAAAAATCGAATTACTCAGAGTAAGATAGAAATATGAGTCGGGGCTCATGCCACCTCTCATTCAAACAAACAAGAACCCGTAAAAAAGGTGACTCACAAGGCTCTATAAGTGGTCCTATCTCCTGGACACAACTCTTGAGCCTCTCCTGTTTCTACTGGATGAGAAAAACTCTGTCAATAGGGTAGTGACATACACAGATGGTGTCCTTGTGGTGGTAGGCAAATGCTCTGGGGCGAAATTGGAGGACAGGGTTGGTGATGTGCTCCGGTTTGTGATGTTCGAATAATAAATTAACTAAACACTACTCAAACAAGGCAACAAATCAACGTAATAGCCCCTCCATACAATGCAACATGATCTGCAGAAATTTGGAAGGCCAAATGAATTAAAAGAATTTATGTCTCACACAAAAAAGTAACATGATATTACCTACTAGACTCCATACATCGCACTGTCGTCTGGGACTTAATTACTGAACACCTCTTGTTTCTGCTAGATGGGTACAGCTTCATCGACAGTGCAGTGCATACGCGTATCACGTCCTAGCTCTCGTGCGAAGCTGGGGGAAAGCGCTGGCACTGTCCTGGAGTAGATGCGGCTGTGTTGTTGGAATAATAAACTAACCTTGGCAGCACATATAACTAGATACAAACTACTTAGTATCAACTATGTCAGACAAAAAAATAACATCTCCATATTGAGCACCACGGTCTGCAGAAGTGTAGAACCCCAACTGAACAGAAGAATTTATTACATACATTAGAAGGGTAACAACAGATTGCCAGCAGGGCTGTGTAAGTCATCCTGTCCTCTGGAACTTAACTAATTGACCCTTCCTGTTTTTCCTAGCTGGAGAGAACTGTGTTGTGGATTAGTAGCATATGCAGACATGCAGAGGATCTACTGGAGTAGGCGCAGTGGTGGTGTTCGGAAAATGAGCAGCATACAAGACAACCTACGACCTACTCAATGGAAAAAAATTAATAACACCTACATACATGCAGCATGGTCTGTCGATATTTACGAGCCCAGTTGGATGAAAGGAAGAATTTTATGGCATACTGACTTATCCACAGAAAAATAAAGAAAACTATGAACAGCATTGTCCATGCCAGTACCATAAATTACAAAGTACTGTCGAAAGCTATTAGGTCGTACCACAATGTTGTCTTCAACGCCGTAGTTGACTTCGCAGTTATTGTATGGGGGCATTCTTGTTACGATAATTCCAAGCTGAGAAGTATGATGAATAGGTCATGTGAAATAATGTATCTGTGAAATATTTTGCACGTATGTTTCGTGATTTTACAGTGAAGAAGGCTATTTCAAGGAGAGGCTGTACTGGTAACGCTGGGTATCTACCCAATCGACATTCAAGTCAGATATAGAGCCGCGTGCTAATACACACATCAAAAAAGCTTTTCATCACTCCGGTTCCCAGAACTCCTGAAGATAGACATTGACTGTGGGTATTGTATCACAGGCATAGTCCCTTTGACTGTTCAGAGATGTCACTAAATCTGCCCAAAGATGTAAACAACCATGCATGAGCAGCTCCAATTAGACAGAGGGGGCCCGACCACAGCCGATCAGTTCGAGTCATTCCACCAGGAAGGAGGTACACGGCTCGTGTTGTCTGTGGTTCAACCATGCCTAAACGGTCAATACTGCGGTTCGATTGCGTCCGCATTGATACTTTGTGCCAGGAAGGGCTCTCAACAAGGGAAGCGTCCAGGTGTCTCGGTGTGAACCAAAGCGAAGTTGTTCGGACATGGAGGAGATACAGACAGACAGGAACTGCCGAGTACATGCCTCGCTCAGGCCGCCCAAGGGTTGCTACTGCAGTGAATGACCGCTACCTGCGGATTATGGCTAGGAGGAACCCTGACAGCAACATCACCATTTTGAATAATACTTTTCGTGTAGTCAGAGGACGTCGTGTTACGACTCAAACTGTGCACAATAGGCTGCATGATGCGCAACTTCACTCACGACGTCCATGGCGAGGTCTATCTTTGCAACCACGACACGATGCAGCGCGGTACAGATGGGCCCAGCAACATGCCGGATGGACCGCTCGGGATTGGCATCACGTTCTCTTCACCGATGAGTGCCGGAGACGTGTTTGGAGAGAACCAGGTCAGACTGAGCTCCTTAGACAGACTGCCCAGCGAGTGCAGCAAGGTGGAGGAACACTGCCGTTTTGGGGTGGCACTATGTGGGGCCGACGTACGCCGCTGGTGGTCATGGAAGGCGCCGTAACGGCTGGACGATACGTGAATGCCATCCTCCGACTGATCGATAGTGCAACCATGTCGGCGCATACTGGTGACGCATTCGTCTTCATGGACGACAATTCGCGACCTCCCCCCCACCCCCCCAATCGTGCACATCTTGTGAATGACTTCATTCAGGTTAACGACATCGCTCGACTAGAGTGGCCAGCATGTTCTCCAGACATGAACCCTATCGAACATGCCAGGGATACTTCCTGGCAGTTTATCCCTCCAGTGGCCTCGCCTAAAAATGTTACGCAATAGGTCGAGTGGATGACAATAGTCATCCACTGAGTTTCTCTATTTTATACGATTATATAATGTATTTTTATTTCTATTAATATCATTGGCATAGTATGTTTAAAAAAACGAAATATACGTTAAAATGGTTTATTGTTAATTATGAACCTTATTTTGTATAAATTCAAAACTTGAAATACACAAACTTCGCTGGCCGCCGTGGTCGAGCGGTTCTAGGCGTTTCAGTTCGGAACCGCGCGACTGCTACGGTCGCTGGTTCGAATCCTGCTTGGGGCATCAATGTGTGTGACGTCCTTAGGTTAGTTAGGTTTAAGTAGTTCTAAGTTTAGGGGACTGAGGACCTCAGCTGTTAAGTCCCATAGTCCTCAGAGCCATCTGAACCATTTGAACACAAATTTCGAAAAATTTTACAACGTACTTTACAAACGTAATGTTGAACATATATCAGTTCCATTTGAGAACGTCAATAAACGGGAATAAAATCATTTAAAACAATCGTTACACACGTCGGAACAATAATCAGAGCATACCCAATTTAGACACTTTGAGCACGATCTTCTCATAGTTTTACTTTTCGCTCGATCACAGATCTGGCATCTTTCTCTCGCACCTGCAGGCCGGTGTTAATTTTTACTGAATTTTGGTACTTCTGTCTTGAGTAGGAGAGCTCCTCTTTTCCTAATTTCGACTGGCACCTAAGGATTTTCGACGCGTCGTTGTATTTGGTGTGAAATCAGCTCCCAGCAAAATGATTCTATAGAATCATCTCGTCTGACTGCTTTATAGCCATTATCCATATGCACTGTGCGTTTATCCCAGACACGTTCAGAAGATCGAAGAAAATAACGGCAGGCCATCTCCTTCTGTTCCTCGCCACCAAATAGTTTGCACAATGCTGATCCACTACATCAACATCAAATTTGTCATATTGTGAAAAGTGACTATTTCGGGTTTTCTTTTGTCTCCAATCAATTTATAAAGAATTTTCAGCGTTCTTTCGCATCAGGCGAATACCTCACGGTTGATGAACAACTGCAGCTTTGTGCAAACTATTTGGTGGCAAGGAACACAAGGTGATGGCCTGGCGTTATTTTCTTCGATCTTCTGAGCTTGTCTGGGGTAAACGCACAGTGCACATAATCAGTGAATCAACGGACCATCCTCGTGCGTTGATGATACCAGAATCGTGGATTTGTTTTTTCTCTGGGTTACGAAACAAGAATCTTATTTTTTGAAAACCAAAAACAGAAGTATTCAGTTGCGGCTTTTTATTTGGTAGGAACTCTTTTGGCAACTCCCTTTAACTTTTTTCAGGGTCCCAATATAAGTAATATTTTTTGCAAGTAATGCTTCCACCAGAGGAATACTGAAAACCCATTATCACCAGTAATATTCCTATTAAAGTTATAAATTTGTTCGGCAAGACGGAGGACAACATCTCTTCCAGCACTGCTGACTAAATAAGGCCCTGGTTCCTGTTTTCCACAGTAAACTTCTAAATTCATCATGTACATCATTCTACAATCTTCAAGTGCGAATACCATTATTCCATATTTGGCAGGTTTGGTTGGAATAAACTGTCGGAAGGAGCACTTCCCCTTAAATGGAAGCAGCTGTTCATCAACCGTGAGATATTCACCTGGTGTGAAATAACGCTGAAAATTCTTTATAAATTGTTCCATAAGGTCAAGAAAAGGCGCTAGCTTGTCTGATTTTCTTTTGCCTGCTCTCGTGCTGTAGTCATCAAAGCGTAGGCAGCGCATCAGAAAACGAAATCTATGCTCGCTCACTGATAAATAAGAAGCTTCTATGCCTCATCCTTTGGAGTTACCTCACTTTTTTTTGTAGTTGTTCCGCTGCAGCGGCGAGAACCAAATAAGGAAAATAATTCCAATAAGGGCACTAATTTCAATTTCATACGTGAGACGAGCATCCATGTCTCTGGAGAAATTATTCTTAATTTTTTGAGTATACAGATTTGTATATTTTGTAATGATACTGATTATTCCGTCATAAACAAAGAGTCGCAGTGCATCTATTTCGGTTTTAGCATCTTTAGGTCTGTCTTTTAGTCACGGTATGCGGCTTATTATATTATGTAATCGAATTTTCACATCTTTCCGGAGCACTTTTTTTTGCTCCACTTAGTGCTTCCATCAATACCTACAAATTTCTCTAAATTACAGTCCTAATCCACTCTCTTCAAAGTCAGTTGCCTCCTGTTCTGTCTCAGTGCTATGATTCTCTGATGCTACATAATAGCTATCGCAGTCTCTAATGTCAATCTCGCAGTCTAGAGTATCTTCATCTGAATCACATTCCTCCAGCCACTTTACCCGAATTTTAGGGTCTGATCTTCTTTCTGCCATAATGGAAAATTTATGTTTTACTGAAATAAAAGCAAGAAAATAACTAAAAGAGATAGAAAGACATATCTCCGCAATATCCTGCCCTTCAGGTGCGCTAGTTCTGCAAGGTTTGTGGAAGAGCTTCTGTGAAGTCTGGAAGGTAGGAGACTAGGTACTGGTAGAATTGAAGCTGTGAGGACGGGTCGTGAGTCGTGCCTGGGTAGTTTAGGTGGTACAGCACTTGCCCGCGACAGGCAAGGGTCCTGAGTTCGAGTCTCGGTCCGGCGCTCAGTTTAAATCTGCCAGGAAGTTTCACATCAGCGCACACTCCAGTGCAGAGTGAAAATCTCTTTCTGGTGCCTGTGACAGGTTGGAAAGAGCTGCTTATGGACGATGTGACCCACCAAACACTCTGAGGGATCTATGCCGAATCGCCGTTGAGGAGTGGGACAATCTGGGCCAACAGTGCCTTGATGAACTTGTGGATAGTATGCCACGACGAATACAAGCATGCATCAGTGCAAGAGGACGTGCTACTGGCTATTAGACGTACCTGTGTGTACAGCAATCTGGACCACCACCTCTGAAGGTGTCGCTGTATTGTGGTACAACTTGCAATGTGTGGTTTTCATGAGCAATGAAAAGGGTGGAAATGATGATTATATTGATCTCTATTCCAATTTTCTGTACAGGTTCCGGAACTCTGGGAACCGATGTGATGCAAAACTGTTTTAGATGTGTGTAGTTAACTGGAGGCAGATGTCAAATGTTTCAAATGGCTCTGAGCACTATGGGACTTAACATCTGACGTCTTCAGTCCCCTAAAACTTAGAACTATTTAAACCTAACTAACCTAAGGACATCCATGCCCGAGGCAGGATTCGAACCTGCGACCGTAGCTGTCGCACAGTTCCAGACTGTAGCACCTAGAACCGCTCGGCCACACCGGCCGGCGAGACAGACTTCACCGGGTGCAAGTGATTACTGAGTTAAATGTCATAAACAAGATCCATCTACGCGCCTGGAAAACAACTGCCATCGCGACTGGAACGATAGGAGCACCGGTAGACGTGGGTATAACTTTTTTCCGAGTCTCAAAATCAGACTGTCATAGCGCCTAGATAAGCGGACTAAGGAAATAGTGCACTTCATTACTGTATATTGTCATTATCCCGCATACCTACACAGAATAAGGAGACGGGCAATATTTGTTTGCGTCCGCGGAAAAGTAGAGACGCCTGAGCATGTGGCAAGTGCTTCAGTGTAATTTACACCAAATAGCAAGGAGAAACCTACTGGATGACTTGAGTCTGGATAGGACTGGTGAAGATATCGGAGGATGGTAGTTTCCTAACGCTGCTGCCAATGTCAGGAGTATTTCGTTATCAGTTCTGTACCAGGGAACATGGAAAGCCTAAATGTACACGAACAGTACCAGCGAAACACGTCGAAGAAGTGTACAACAAGCAAACAATGAGAAGGAAAGCTCACCGGACATTTAAAAAAAATGGTTCAAATGGCTCTGAGCACTATGGGACTCAACTGCTGTGGTCATTAGTCCCCTAGAACTTAGAACTACTTAAACCTAACTAACCTAAGGACATCACACACATCCATGCCCGAGGCAGGATTCGAACCTGCCGCCGTAGCAGTCGCACGGTTCCGGACTGCGCGCCTAGAACCGCGAGACCACCGCGGCCGGCGGACATTTTAAGATCGGGCACATCACGATGTGTCGGAATGGGATACTGATGAGAGGGTAATTTGCTGCTATAATGTATCCAATCTCAGCACACAATTATGTAACTCTGTTTCATTTAATGGTAATCATTCAATGTCTTGGTGGCTATAATGATTCAGAATTAGTATTGCTTTAAGAAGAATATTATAAAGTGCATTTTAACTATATGTGTTTCATTGTGAAATAAAATTGTTCATTTGAATGTATCTGTTATATGAATTGTACACCAACATAATTTTAGACATAGGAACCCGAATGGTAATAAGAAAGCGCCAGTGCTGTCAAGCCACAGGGGATCAAGTGGGAGTAGTTAAGTGTTGCAATAAATGTGGATGTGCCGAACGTCAGGCTAAGTAATACTGCACAACTTCGAAATTGTTGACTACCATTGCAACAAAATTACAACAGAAGGTTCTTCTTACACTTTTAATTCAGTCTTCTTGTTTTCTTTCATTTCTACATTTTTCCTATTAATATAGCTGTACTGATTGTCAAACTGAAAGCAAATATAGAAATCAAATGATATAATCACGCACACTAGAATCGTGAGATGAAGGAGTCGTTTGTAACAGTAATAAATAAATTTTAAAAAACTGGTATTTGGGGATGATGGTGGAAATCTCTGTCTGACCATCTTGATTTAGATACCGCATAATTTCCCTAAAGCGCTTCTGGAAAATGCCTAGATGGTTATTTTGAAACGGAAAGCTGTAATACACTGCTACATGGCTGTGTATAGACATTAATATCATCCACCATTTCGGGGAAACTCCTTTGATTAGAAATTGACTTATATTAAATATATTACATTTATTATATTATATTAAATTTTATATTATACTAAATATATATATATATCTATCTTCTTTTCAGAGGAAAAAAGTTGCCTTTCAAAGTGTGCAGTGAATGTGGTAACTGACAAGATGACGAAGAATAGCTGCTGTTGACTTTTGTTTGCGCCATTGTTAGCGCTAACTGCTGTTAGCACTTTATACTAGTGCTGAAGAAATGTTTTGAGTTCATAACTTCATTAAATTAATTTGCGTAGCCTTTGATATTTTGTACTTGCACAACTTTCTTTGAGAGAGGACAAGTTACTCTCTCACCTATTTTTCATAAATATTTTGTTACAACGTTATGCAAATGGAGTGAAGCTCTAGAAAGTTAATGGCCAGAACAGGCGTGTGCTGTGCCACGCCTAATAAAAATTCACAAGTTTTCGTGTTCGCCGATATTGCAAATAGGCCTGTGATCCACTTCCATCAGCTGCCTTGGTCGTATAAGAAACTCTGGCGTCTGAGTAATGTTTAGTGATAGAATCTTTATGACACCTCATAGTTAGGACTAACATGCTCCGAGACACACGTAATTTAGATAAGGATCTTTAAGATTGTATCTGTTCACTTGTTGCTGCAGGCAGCGACGCTACTTTGGAGAAAAACATCTCCTCCCTCCGCGAAAACTTGAAAAGGCCAGTAATTGGCTGTTTCTTTTTTTTTTCCAGACATGCAGGTTTCTTAACTCTTGCGCTGGCTCGACATAAGTTTGTGTTCTCGTGTAGGAGGGGTGATTTAGCGCCTCTAAAGCCCTGTGATTGGCTCAAGAAGGGGTGAAGGCGGTGTCATTCGTGCACTTTGCGGGAAAACGAAATTTTTTTCTCTGGAGAGGTGCGAGGAACTCAGGTTCTGGACTTCGGTCTGGAAACAATTTCTGGTCGAAGCTCTTGCATGTGTGATTGAGACCTGTCCTAAGACTGACTTCACTTGCTAGTAGTTAGACTGGGGAGCCTGTGGTGAAGTTCTTACTGCACCGACAGTGTGACTTCAAACGTCTCGGACTGCTCGTTTGATGAGGGCACACTTATTCGTTTTTGGTTTCCCAGTCTTGACGTTTGGTATCCTTGTGCGCTCTGTTCTATAAGTGAGTCAAATTGGTGCTTGGTACGACCAGCGTATAGCTGTGTCACACACTGAAATCTACCATGATTTCAGGGCTCTGGTAGAGACTACATTGCAATTCGTCTGCCCGATACTAAACCATTAGATTTTCCATTTCTTTCGTGGCCGTGATCGATTCATAGGTGCCGCATTACGCCTCGCCTCCGCCGCTCACATCTCCCCAACTGCGGGTTATAGCGCTGCACGAAGCAGACAGGGTAACGTGCTCCTGCTCCGGCTTTGTAAGGGGGTAGAAATCTCAATCTTCACTTGCTCTCAGCTGCAACAATATAAACTTCTGTAGATTTGAACAGTCAAAGTCTGCTCAGCGTCAGATTAATTCATATTGAGTTATTCAGATTTTAGGGCCAGAGTATTTGACTCACTTTTGCCACCCAGGATCCTTGTCCACTTAGGTGCTAAACCACCTGTTAGTTATTCACAATATTCTATCATAACATGCTTAACATAAATTATGTCTGTCTTTGTTTTTGGGAAAATGAGACTAGATTTTGCACACATTCTCAATCATTTTTTATACAGCCCCCAAACAGGTCAACTTTTACCTTGCTCTTATAAATAAACTTTTTCAAAAATTTTGACACCTTGTTACGTTTTAACGTGATAGATCCGTCTACATTAATTCGACGACTTCTTCAATAACAGATAATCTTAGACTTTTTCACATCTCGTAAGTATATATAAATTTTGTTTATCTATTGTCTAAAATTCCTCAAAAATGACGAATGTGACTAAATAAATTCGTCATACGATGCTTGTAGTTTATTTCCACACTTCACCAATAAAACAGTTAATCAGCCTTTCTGAGGCAGTATAAATTCAGAGTTACAAATGTAGTGCTTTTGTAATCAATGTTACATGATTTTCCAATAAATGTATAACAGTCACACCGGTGTAGTGTCGCTCACAAGGTGTTGCGAACGTAGGCTGTCGTTACGGGTATTTCAGTTGATCGCCTACTGTGATCTGGGAAATTAAGGTGTCACCGTCGATTTGATGTGCACTAAGGTGCAACAGAAGATGAGACGCGAAGCCTCGAAATGGATCATGTAATAAAACTTGTAACACTGTAACTGCAGCCTGAGGTTATTTTATATATTGTTGGTATTCAGGACTACGTTAGTAGAAGTAATGTAGAGGAATAGGACGTAACTGTAGTGGAAAGAAACACGATCGGTAGAAAGCGAGTGCTCACAGTAGATTTAGGAACAGAGTTTCTTATTTATTGCATGTATGTGCTAAGGAATTGTTTTGGCATTACTCGGAATGACGTATGCCATAGGGGCAATATTTTTTTTTGTTTATGTAGCAAGGTTGGCAACACTCTTGGTCTATATGTCGCTGTGCAAAAATTGTTTACGTTCCCTCTGGCGAAAGAGTGATAGATCGCGGCAACGAGTCAGGTCGTGGAGCCGGCTTTTGGGTTGACTGGAGTGCTGTCAGCAGCGGTGGCAGCCCCGGATCCTATTGGCCACAGTACACACAGCGCGTTTTGGAGCGTGAGGCTCGCCGGTGTTCAGTGTACGGATGTGGCTGAGAATACTGACATTTTGGAAACGGTATGTTTTTGTGTGACCTTCAAGTAAAGATGATTAATATAGGCCCAAAAAGATTGATTTTCGATCGGATACTGTAAACTGGTCTTTTGGCTAATTCTGCCTTCGCTTAGCGAGAGTGAACTGTTGCAGTTTGCTGGAACTTTTGTGACTTTTTTTTTATGAACTGGTCGCTAGAAATCAAGTTAGATGCCACAGTGAACGAAGTTTTCGTTGCATGTTAATGGCTGCAACTATTCAGAATCCGTTATTGTTTGAGTCGAACAATGAAAATGTTACTTGTGGCCAGGGGGTACTGATTTGAACTTATTATGTGCTGTTTTAGCTCTTGTGGTTTTGGAAGAGGTTTTCGAAATATTTGAGTTGTACACAGACGTACGTCAAACTGATGTTATTAACATGTGTCTAAAACTGAATTGTTTCCGATAAACCAGGCTCATTTAAGAATTGCGTCCGGCGGGCGCGCCCGCACCCCGCGGGCGCAAGGCGGTGTAGTTCAGCGCCCCGTCCGCGACCGTGTGTCGCTAGTGTCGGCCTAGGAGCGAGAGAGAGAGAGAGAGAGAGAGAGAGAGAGAGAGAGAGAGACCACAAGGCACTGCTCTACGCTGGACTGTCCCGCGGTCAGATCTAACGTAAACAAAATATTCTATTTTAGAATTAATTTTATGTGAGGGATATAGAGTCTCATTCTTACTGTTAGTAGTTACAAGTAAGTATTTTTTGTTATACTTCGTGTTACAACTTTTTGTATCCCTTTTCAGAGTTTAGATATCGGATCCTTAGTTTGCTGTTTTGTACTTAATAATTTTAACTGACCAAGTTTGAAAACTTATTAAAATAGAATTAAGGTTATAAAGCTCTTTAATTCTTACAGTCAACATTGTTAAGGAAGACAACATTTTACACGTTTTTCTTTTTCGAGGAAATGATTTTGTCTAGGCTTGGTACAATATTCCGTGAGACTGCTAACCTCAAAGAATTGGTCAAATTTTTATCGCCAAGGAATGAACGGTTCTTAGTTTTAGCAAGCTTTAAAAGAGAGAAAAAGCGCTCACAAATGTACGTGGAACCAAACATTGAGAGAACTTTGGCCGCGTGCTTGTGAAAAGAGCGGTCCTTCAGGCGGATATGGCACTGTAGGTCAGTCAGCTCTAGTTGAAGCACTTTTGAGACGTCCTCTGCCCGAAAGGAAAACGGGCGAACAAATATATCTATCGGCTGGCGTTCGGGCGGTCCGCACGGCCAGCTAAGCTGCACGGCTCGGCCACTGCACCGACATACGAATTCGCCCGGGCCGCTGGCCGCGGGCGGTCGTGGGCGATAGCGCCCCAGGGGCACAGTTTGGGCGAGCCTGCGATAAACCATTTACGTGACGGCTAACTTTGAAGTAAACTACATTCACGTATGATGACTGACTGTTCACCCAAAATTATGATGTAAACACAACGAATGTATAATGGAACGAAGTGTTTGTTTGACAGCAGCCAGATTTGAGCAAGGTTCTCTGGGATTCAAACCCAGAACTCTCGAAGTTGATTATGGAAGCGACTCTATTTTTCTTAAATGTTTGATTTTTAAGATTGTATTATATGATTTGTTAGCTACATTTCTATAGCTCTGTTTTAAATTTTTGTTTTACTACCACTAAGATGTCGTTTAAAATACGTTTTTAAATATGGTGTTTTAATAGTTGTTAAGCTGCTTTTAAATTCTTAAGATTACGACTTAAATTGCTTGTAAGCCTTATTTTTACAGCTGTTGATGTGTTAAATCTTTTTCCTGCTTACGACCCCCTTTTTGACTTAACTGTAAGATTTTTTAAGGCAAGAACACCACAAACAGCTATATCTTGGACTAGTTTTTATTAAGAACTACTGGTTATGTAGCTTATAGCTACATCTATAGATGAGTATCTAAATTATAACAAATAAACAATGATAGTGATTGAACCCCTATACACCAAAGTAACACCGGATCCATAAGCGTCTAATTAATAGAGAACAGATGAAAACACATATGTACTTACAAAAAAGTGAAATATGATAAAAAACATGGCGGAGAATTTAGAAGCCCCAATTTTCGTAGCTAAAACCCTAATGTCCGTAGAGCGGATAGTACATGAATAAAAAGATGTGCATCGAAACCATCCTTTAACCGTTGCATGTCTCTCTTGTTTAGACTTAGGTATTTCTTTTGGTCTGTGATACATGATTCTTACTATGTATTCGGTTGTGCTGCTACGGCGTGTGCAATATAATTTGCTATTGCTTCTGGGTTTATTCTCAAAACTGTTTATATGTAATATTTGCTTGCTTTGTTACCCATATACTGTCAAAATTGATGTAACGCAACACCAACTTTTATTGTACGCTCAGAGTATACAGGACATGATTATACCCGCCAGGATAGCCGAGAGCTGTAGCGCGCTGCTTCCTGGACTCGGCAAGGCGCGCCGGCCCCGGATCGAATCCGCCCAGCGGATTAACGACGACGGCCGGTGTGCCGGCCAGCCTGGATGTGGTTTTTGGGCGGTTTCCCACATCCTACTAGGTCAATACCGGGCTGGTCCCCACGTTCCGCCTCAGTTACACGACTCGCAGACATTTGAAACACATCCACACTATCTCACGATTTACACTGGACGCAGACAGCTGGGGTCCACCAATTCCGTCCCCGGGGGCAGGAAGGGCATCTGGCCACTCCTTGCAATTAACCATGCCAGATCCGTACGTGACCCTGCGCCCAATGCGGGATAAAGGCGGTAGCAAAAAAAGGAAAAAAAGTGTACGGGATATGGTTATGACATCACCCGCCCCATGTCAAGGTGGTGCTCTTGACGCCGGCGACTGATGCGCTGTATACTTGGTTTCACAGTCTCGTCCTGGGCGTGCAGTGGGGCTGGTGGTTGCTGCAGCTCACCTGGGTGGCTAGGTGGAGTGCTGAACCGCTGATAAGACTTCTGCCCCTTGCCTTGACGATACTTTGCATTTGATACAACATCTCACTTCCGCTGTTTGGCAATAGGTGCTTCCTTAATACATGGCACAAGACGTTTTCTGTTGCCCAACTTTTTATTCATTGACTATCCGCCCTAAGGACATTACGGTTTTAATAAGCGCATTTGTGTTTTTATCAGTTCTTATAATTAGGTCCTTATGGCTCTGTTATTACTTTGATGTATATGGTTTCAGTCACTGTCACTGTTTATTTCTTGTTCAGATATGTACCTGATGATGTGGCTATAAGGCACGAAACCGGTTGTGCATTGATTAGAATTGGTTCAAAATATATGTTTGCTGAGTACTTGCCAAAATGTACTACAACTGCAAATGCCTCGACTAAAGATTCATTTTTAACTCTAAGTGTTACGTTGTTAGTAACCTGAGCTCAACTTAAATTTCGAGACTGGAAAGTGTTTTGTTGAGATGCTGATTTGCTATGTATTTCAGTAGTTATTATTTAAACAAATGTACAAAGTTTTGCAATTTGTTTTTTCCCAGCCTTCCATTCTACCGCCCAGTAGCGCCACAGACGTAAAGCTGATGGCGTTTCAACTAACTATAGGGAATATTCTTCCCCAACCATTTTCTCCTATAAACAACAATACTGGTCGAAAATGAATCGAACACTGTCAGAACACCTGAGAGTCTTAGTATTCAAGGAACAAAGTGTGAAGTCTTGTCTCTTATTCCTAAGAAGAAGCTGGAACTTTTATTTATAGGTGTAGGAACAACGAAAGTATGCTAGTGACTCGAGAAAGAATGCTGAACAAAACAAGAAAACTGCCAACAAAAAGAAGCACTAAGTTAGAGAAAGAAAGCACTAGATGTTCACCAAGCAGCAACGATTACGAAGAAGACCCTGCACTCATATACTCAAACAATGATCATGATATGGATGAGGACGCGATGGAGTCCACCTGCATTTTTTGCGAAGAAAAATAAAATTGGAGGATTTCAATGGGCAGGAATAGGCGAGGTGCACTTCCTACTTCAAAGGCAACCGTAAATTACGTGGTGGTGGTTGTTGGGGTGTTTAAGGGGGACTAAACAGGTAAATTACGTGGTGCAGCTACTACTGAAAACACTTTATTTCTCTTTTTGTGTCAGTAACATCATGCTTCTTTAATTAGTTAGTTTGATGTAAAATTATAATGCCTAGGTATCTGTTTCATTCCACTAAATCATGTCCTTACGTTTTCCCACAGTTCCTATATTTAATCAAAATGTATTACATTTTTTAATAACGTTTTTTCAATAAAACTGTTAAAAATCTTTTTGTTAGTCTTTAAAATCAAATGGCATCACATAACGCAGGAAAAACTTGATTTTACGATTGGTAAGTGTGCTGAAATTGCAACTCCTGTAATAGATGACCCTAATTTCGCCCGGCAGCTGATATGAGGAACACAGTTTTTGAATATGCTATTTTCAGTTTTATAGAACTTGACTGACTAATTTTTCCCAGGAATTTTTACAGTCTAATCTGTTGTCAAAAAACGGATAGATAAAATAAAATAGTTAGGATTGTTGATATTTGGAACATTCAGCTTATCCTCTTCAGTGGATACACGTATGTATACTTCGAGTTTTCACTTCGTGAAATTATTAAACGGTTTTTACAAATTCAGGACCTATATGGCACATTCGTCTAGGTTGCGTAGTTTCAGTCCGTGCTGCTAAACCGGTTCACACTCTGCTTTCAGTGCTACTTACGATGTTTTGAAGATACTACTCAGGAGACAATACGTCATTATATACCTCAGATTTACTTTATTTGTTGCTTTTAACACTTGAAAAGAGTTATATATTTGATTGATACATGTTTTTAATGGAATTATTTCTTACGTTGACTACAGTAGACGTCGAAATGATAGTGTGCTTCAGGTTACGTCCTCAAAGCTTCTTCTGATCCTATACGGTGTAAATAGTAGCTTTTTTTATTGTAAACGTGGGAAGTCTCACACTTCCTTAGTTAGTTGGCTATATGTAACTTGACTGTTATGAAATTGATTGTTATAACGTCAAAAATTACATTACATTATTATTTTGTACTATCAGTGATGAAGAAATTCTTTGCGTGCAGGAGGAGAGTGGTTTCAGTCTGTTACTCTGCTGTCCTCCTGTGTTGGAAGTGAGCCTCAGGGTACCTGTAAGTGACGAAGTGCTTAAAAATACAACTCAAATACCAGAACAAATAAGTAGCCAGTTAGGTTGTTTAACTATCACCTGATTTATCAGTTGTCAGCGGTTGTATTATGTGCAAAAAATCTTGTACAAAGGATGGAGTACCAATATGTAACAGACTGTCACTAATACATTTTGGATCAGTTTGGCTAATAAGTTCGATATGGTCTTACCATGTGAAAAGTTTCTTATGGCTCTACAAAGAAATATTTGTGGATGAAAAGGAGAGCGCTGACAGTTCTTCTGATGATCTGCCAAAGAAGAAATGTGCCCCCAACCAAGAAGCCTTAGTCGATAATGCCAGGCTGATCATCTTCCCGGATATGTAGAGGAGAAGAAAGCTTCTAAATGTAGCTATGGATGGCGCAGAACCGTTTGCACGAAGCGTAATTTACATTTGTGTGTACTTAAAAATAGGTGCTTTTTAAAATTCTATGAACAAAAATAAGTGTTATGAAATATTTTTGCTTCTACTGACTAATACCCGAAGTACACATACGTGTACACTAAATATTTTAGAAAATATAAAAAATAAAAATTAAAACCATATTATTTAGAATGTAACTAACTGTAACAACGATCAAACAAGCAATGGAAACATTTTTCTTTACTTTTTTATCAACGAGACTGTTTATGTTGGCCGGCCGCTGTCGCCGAGCGGTTCTAGGGACTTCAGTCCGGATTTGCGCGACTGCTACGGTCGCAGGTTCGAATCCTGCCCCAGGCATGGATGTGTGTGATGTCCTTAGGTTAGTTAGGTTTAAGTAGTTCTAAGTTCAAGGGGACTGATGACCTCAGATGTTAAGTCCCATAGTGCTCAGAGCCATTTGAACCATTTTTGTATACGTTGTCGTGTGTACGTTATAGCTTCTACTGATGTTTACAGGTTGCTGATGGCTGAAAACACTCTAACTCTCAGTTAGCTGACATGCATCCCACTTATGAGGAGGCACGATGCAACAGCCGAGCTGTAAGGTGCCTGAATGTAGCACGACTTCCAAGGATGAGGTTACAAAATTATGTCACACTTCGAAGACTTGATAGCCGTCTTCGTGAATCCGGATCCTTTAAACCAGACTGACGGGAACGGGTAGACTCGCAACTTGCGAACTGTTCCTTATGAAGAAACTGTGTTACAGCGAATTGAGAATAACCCAGCATCAGCACGCAGTCTATAGCCGAGGAACTAAATATCTCGAACGCCAATATGTGAAACGTCCCGCACGAGACGGGCATGCATCCATTCAAGTATTAGCTGGTACAACACGTATCAGCTGAGAGCTTTCTCCAGCGCGTGGAATTCTATCAGCTGCATTGCGAATAACCAGAAAACTAATTTTGGGCAAGCCAATTCTCTAAGACCTATGCTATGTATTTCATACGCACAATCTCTCATAGATAATGAGATTTTTTAGTCCTATTCTTATGTCCTAAAGTGAGTGATTTGCACAATTATTTAATGAGACATGAAGGTGTCTAACAAAAAAATCTTTCATTTAAACACTCTGATTTATTCATTAAAAATAATCACAACTCGTGAAAAGGAAACTGTCAAAGACACTGAAGAGCCAAAGAAAGTGGTACATTTGCCTAATATCGTGTAGGGGCCCCGCGAGAACGCAGAAGTGTCGGAGCTTAATGTGGCATCGACTCAACTAATGTCTGAATTGGTTCTAGAGAGAACTGACAGCATGAAGAGTACGAGGGGGGGGGGAGAGATTTTCTGAAAATCACGTAGCGAGGAATCCCAGATGTGCTTAATAATGTGTTCAAAAATGGTTCAAATGGCTCTGAGCACAATGGGACTTAACTGCCGAGGTCATCAGTCCCGTAGAACGTAGAACTACTTAAACCTAACTAACCTAAGGAGATAACACACACACATGCTCGAGGCAGGATTCGAACCTGCGAACGTTGCGGTCGTACGGTTCCAGACTTAGCGACTAGAACCGCTCGGCCACCTGGCCAGCCTTAATAATGTTCATGTCTGGGGAGTTTAGCGGCCAGTAGACGCGTTTAAACTCAGAAGAGTGTTTCTGGAGCCACTCTGTAGCAATTCTGGACGTGTGGGGCGTCGCAGAGTCCTGCTGGAATTGCCTAATTCCGTCGGAATGCACAATGTACATTAATGGATGCAGATGCTCAGACAGGATTCTTATGTGCGTGTCACCTGTCAGAGTCGTATCTAGACGTATCAGTTGTCCCATATCACTCCAACTGCACACGCCCCACGTCATTACTGAGCGTCCACCGGCTTGAACAGTTCCCTGCTGACATGCAAGGTCCATGGACTCATGGGGTTGTCTCCATACCCGCACATGTCCATCTGCTCGAACAATTTGAAACGAGACTCGTCCGATCAGCCAACATGTTTCCAGTCATCAACAGGCCAATGTGGGTGTTGACGGGCCCAGTCTGGGCGTAAAGCTTTGTGTCGTGCAGTCATTAAGGGTACACGAGTGGGCCTTCGGCTCCGAAAGTCCATATCGATGGTGTTTCGTTGAATGGTTCGCACGTGACACTTGTTGATGGTCCAGCATTGAAATCTGCAGCAATCTGCAATCTGCAGATACTGATCTCTCACGTAGCGCGAGGTCTGGGTTATGTTGGAAAGTGATAGCCTGGTTGTCAATGAGGGAAGCCAGCGAATGTGATGTGGTATAATTCTTGTTATTAGATTTAGATGAGTATCTTACGTCCACCATTTTGATGACCTGTGAGTCAAAGCAGAGAGGTGGTATCGGGATGCCGAACAATTTGGATTCCAGAAGGGGGCGCTAGAGAGAAGGCAGTATGTTGAAGAGCAGTAGTAACAGAGATGGATATTCGACGGGAAGGCCTTTGCTTCTAGTCGATACGTGAAGTGAGTGTGTAGCGAAGGGCGCCTGGAATTTGAGTGATGACTTGGACACGGGTCGCTTGCACGTCTGTACCTGCCAGCCCGGTACAGCTGCGTGGCAGCGCTGAGCCGCAGCTGATGGATGCGCCGCGCCGCTGCCGCCTGTCCCGCCTGATCGATGCGGCCGCCAGGGGAGGGAGTGTGGGACGGAAAGGGGAGGGGCCGGAGGGAGGGAGGAAGGACGCTCGCGCTGGCCACGGCGCTGGTGTCTGCAGTCGCAAGGCGCCACCTCCTAGCAGGGGTTAAGCCGCGCTTACACATGCAACAGGAATGACGCCACTTCTGTGGCGCTGCTCGGTTGACATCATTCTTAAAACGCCTTTACTTCGTGACTCCGCTTTCCTTCTACCGCTAATGATTATCTTCAGAAGGGGCCGCCATCTTTGAAACTAACATGTCATAGTTGATATTTTTCGTATTTATACTTCTTTATTACTAAAGTAAGTAGTTCATCTTTGCAAAGTATGTTGTTTTGAATATGGTTTATTATGCTGCAGTGATAGGATGTGCGACTTTACTGTGTAAAGGTATTATTATTGCAGTTATGAGCATATAATGGTTAATTTACATGGTGAAAGTATGTGATATTTGTGTTATATGATACATGGATTGGTTCAAATGGCTCTGAGCACTATGGGACTCAACTGCTGTGGTCATCAGCCCCCTAGAACTTAGAACTAATTAAACCTAACTAACCTAAGGACATCACACACATCCACGCCCGAGGCAGGATTGGAACCTGCGACCGTAGCAGTCGCACGGTTCCGGACTGCGCGCCTAGAACCGCGAGACCACTGCGGCCGGCCTGATACATGGATAAAAGTATTATTTATACAGATAAAATGACACATTTCAGAGACTTTACTGGTCTCATACAGATACGATTTTATATATTTAGACGGAAATGGCATATGAAAATTTGTACCAGGACCGAGACTCGAACCCAGCTCTCCTGCTTGCTAAGCAGGTGTGTTATCCACTATGCCACCTTGGTACAGCGGTTCACACAACTGCACGGATTTCCCTGGCATGCCTCCCTCTTCAGTCCAAATTCTCATATCCGCTCCAGTAAAGTCTCTGAAATTACATTAGTTTATTTGTATAAGTACCTACACTTGTGTTTCAGGCTGGATACTCCATTTACACTCGAAGCTGAGGCGCTATTGTAGAACATGGAGAGCCTCGGCAGTTCTGTTCGTGTGCAAGGGGGAATTTAAAGTAGGTTTGTAAGTATGCTTTCTGCACCTCGTGCTTTTGCGGTAGCGTTTCTCGCTTCACGTGCACGGGGTCCCGGGTTCGATTCCTGGCCGGTCAGGGATTTTCCCTGCTTCGAGATGACTGGGTGCTGTTGTGTCGTCTTCATCATCATTATTCATTCTCCTTACGGTCGGAGGAAGGCAATGACAAACCACCTCCGCTAGGACCTTGCCTAGTACGGCGGTGCGGGTCTCCCGCATCGTACCCTACGCTCCTCGGAGTATGGGACCCCATCATCATCATTCTAACAGTAGTAAAAATTAATCCAATACTGGAAATATAGTCAGATAATCAGAACCAAGTGCTGGAAACTCGAATGCTCTTTAAATACTTGGATTTGAGAAAGGAAGTAACAAGGTTTCTTGCGACAGTATTTTTTCAGATTGAGTGTACCTTTTAATAAAGGAAATCAATAATATTAGAATGCCATTCTGTGCACTTGTACAGCCATAGCTTCAAAATTATGCACAGAATAAATTTTATATTTCGTAGTATTTAAGTGATGTGTGGTGAAAGAGTGAACATATTAGCTCTTAAATGAGTCTTTAGAACATTGTAGATAGCATCCAACATATCACATAAGACTTTAGTGGTGTACGGGCAGTGTACCTGTGCACCAGTAAAGTCAGCCGGTGACGCGTACTGCCGGAAGTTCGTTAGATCTTAACTGACTCAGATACACTTAAGATGGCTACTTATAACTGAAATCTGGATATGCAAGAATAATAAAAGACCAATGGGATTGCTACTGTTGGCTGTATTCTTGTCCTTCCTTATAAAAGTATGCAGTCATTGTGCACGACGATTCTGTATGGGATCAAAGTTGGTGACTGTGTTCTACAGGCTCATTTAAAAGCTAATATTTTCACTCTTGTACTCCACATCAGTTAAATACTACGAAATATGATATTTATTCTATACAGAATTTTGGAACTATGGCTCGTGCAAGTGCACTAAAAGCCATTGTAATATAGCTGATTTCCTATATTAAAAGGTACACTCATTCTGAAAGAATACTGCCGCAAGAAACCTTGTTATTTCCTTTGTGCGTAAGTTCCACTTCTCGATCCAACATTTGTTCTTCTTATCGAATTTTGAGCTCCTTTTAATATCATATACTGAATGACAACACCAGTGTCCATAGTACGAATAGCTCCAGCTATAGCCATGTTGAAAACAGTCTCTTTACGAGTTTGACAGGAACTTATGGGAACAGAAGCACACAGCGCCACAGCAGTATCAGCCATCATGTCATTTTGTGTGGTGTCCCCAAATTAACTCCTGAAACCAAACTCATTAAAATCCGTACGAGTCATCACCAAAGGAGTGAGGAGATGGTGGTGCTAGTGGGCAAACTGCCTAACATTCCTGCAGGAGTGCACCCACTCAGTTTCCTGCTATTGGGATGCGCGTAACGAGATTAGTAATGATGATAAGCATACCGGACAGACAATTAGTCACCCTCCAGGAAACATCACGCTAACGCCGGATAACACCGCAACTAGCCTCGAGAATGATCTCATTTCGAACAGAGAGTTCATAAGTTTCCCAAGGCAATGCGTTTCCACCTGAAAACTCACACTGACGATTAGGTCCCGTAGAAGTACCGAAATGAAGGTGACTGCTGCTTTTCATCTATTGCACCAAATAATCCTAGAGAAAATTTTTGCTATTAAGATAGCATGACACAAAATGGCAGTTATAAAATATTAATTATCTCCTCCAAAAATAAAGTTCCGTAATTAATTTTTTGTTATTTTCTTGCCTTCAACCCGTATAGTCCGAACACTGCATACCTTACGACAGTACCGTAGCACGCCGTCAGCAGCGAAAACTAAATGGCGCAGCTCATTCATAATAAGGCCTATGGAGAAATAATTCGATTTCGGTAGCGGCGTTAATGTTCCAGCCGTGTCAAGCCAATACACAGCACTTCAAGAGCCGGCAGGGTTGGCCTAACGCAGCGTGCCAATAGAGATGTGAGAGGGTGTATGGCCGGTCGACAAACCAGTGCACGCCTGCCAACATGACTGTTGTCACCTTTGACGATGAGAGCGGTCGCAGCATATCTGTCATGGAAATATACAAGAAAGTGCTGTACTTGGTCACCGAAAATGTTGAAACATATAGCCTGCTTCATGTTATCGTAACGTGAAAGCGTGGGCCCAACTCATGGCATGAAAAACACGCTAAAAATAAAAATAAAAACCGCTCAACCTGGACTACAGACTCCACAAACAATGGCTTAAACGCGTCATTAGGCTGTTAGTGCACTCCACACTTTGCAGTATTTGAAAAAAAAAAACGACTTTTCCGACCATACTAGACACCCTCAATTAGCTGCTATCTCGTTCCTGTGTTATTCGGCCCACTGAAACGTTCACCGTGCCATCGTGAGCAATGGCCTTTTGCGAGGGCTCGACTGCAGATGTGCACTGCCTTCAGTTCCCTTCGCAGTGTTCGCTCATAAACTGGTTGAGATGAACTTCCATCGACTGAGAGGAGAGCCACTGTTGTGACGCGGGATTTTCCTGTAGGGTTTGAAACCGATTCTCACTGATAAGGCGTGACCCTCTTCCGCTGTCCCTATGGATAGTTTGTTTTCACGCCCACTGTTCTTACTAGAGATCAGAAACGAGCTCTATAGAGTCACTCTAAGCCTGCCAGCATGTCCTGTAACGTCATCTCCGAACTCGCCGTCTCCGTGTGTCTCCAGGGCAGCCCGCTTATCCATGGGCTTGTTTGCCGGCACAGTTGGACTCGACTGGCTCAGTAAGGAGAGCGAGTACACGAGTTCGCAAGTACTGCGGTGGACTCACATCACTGCTGCTAACTCATCCTGTTTGAAAGAAATTTCTGCCAATGAACTGTGCATTACTATTCATTTACAGGGCGATAATCATTGAACTACATGAAAAAAGCGTAAATTAGTTACAAACTACGGCGTGCACACACTTTATTCAAGATGTAAACTTCACTACAGATATTCGGATTTAGGTTACGACATGTTTGATATTACTGCCACCATTGGCGATGATGTGGCGAAATTCTGCATGACCTGCTGAAGTGTCGGAACATAGATGCTATCGATGAACTCCTGAATGGCTGTTTTCAGCTCAGCAATGGTTTTGAGGTTCTCAATATGACCCCAAAAATAGAAGTAGCTTGTGTTCAGGTCCGGAGAATATGGCGGCCAATTGAGATCCATGCCAGTGGCCGCTGGGTACGTACCCCAGAGCCAGAAAGCAGTCCCCAAAGTGTTCCTCCAGCACATTAAAAAGTCTCCTGGTTCTATAGAGTCGAGCTCTGCCTTGTATGAGCCACATCTTGTCGAAATCATGATCAAGTAGAAGAATGTGGTTTGATATAATTTTCCAAAACCTTCACGTACCGTTCGTTAGTCACCGTGCCATCAATAAATATCGCACCGATTATTCCGTGACCGGACATAGCACACCACGTCCGTTGAGGATGAAGAGTCGATCGCAAAGTGCGGATTCTCAGTCCCCAAAACTCTCTTATTTTGCTTATTGACAAACCCATCCAAATGAAAATGACCTTCGTCGCTAAACCAAAACCATGCATCCTCATACTAATGCCCATGATGCCCCGCGGGGAACTGTGCAATTTGAGCGTCCTAACGCAAACCATTCAGAAGTTAGGACGATTTTATTTCATGTAATTCAATATCTGTCATCCTTTATTTCACAAAATCATGAATTCGGATTTATAGGCATTCTCAAGTCCAAACTGAAATGCCACAAAATGTCCGACTTGCCTAGATTACGGAAGCAAGCTATATACCATCATAACCACTTTTGTTCCGTTTGTACGTACATCTATAGAGATAAAACTTTTACACAGACCGTTCTAAACTTATTTTAATATTTCATATCTGTTCAGAGAATGTTTAATTACGTTGGCGTATACACACTTTCAAAATGGTTCAAATGGCTCTGAGCACTATGGGACTTAACTTCTGAGGTCATCAGGCCCCTAGAACTTAGAACTACTTAAACCTAACTAACCTAAGGACATCACACACACCCATGCCCGAGGCAGGATTCGAACCTGCGACCGTAGCGGTCGCGCGTTTCCAGACTGTAGTGCCTAGAACCGCTCGGCCACACCGACCGGCTACACACTTTCGAGGCGTTATCTAGCCTGTAATGATAGTACCAGAAAACATGACATGGGTCTTTTTATATTGGCCGTCCGCTGTGGCCGAGCGGTTCTAGGCGCTTCAGTCTGGAACCGCACGACCGCTACGGTCGCAGGTTCGAATCCTGCCTCGGGCATGGATGTGTGTGCTGTCGCTAGGTTAGTTAGGTTTAAGTAGTTGTAAGTTCTAGGGGACTGATGACCTCAGATATTAAGTCCCATAGTGCTCAGAGCCATTTTTGTTTTATAGTGACGTTGTGTTTTAACATGTAATTTGCTAGACTAAGCGAACTTCTGTTTCCTCTAGTAATCTGGCGATGTGGTTTCGTGGCTCCCTTAATGGAAACATTTCCTCAACTTTAATTTGTGTTGAAGAATATAGCTAAATTATGTTAAAAATTGTCCTAACTATTTCTTGTCTGTAACCATCCCACCTATCTCATTATATTCATACCTAACTTTCGGTAGAAACGCCATCATTGCAACGAGAAGTCCGACGCTGCCACGGCCGTGGAGCTGCAGATTTTCCCTGGGAGTAAGAAATTGCTGATCTGACAATAGGAAAGGAAGCGACAGTTAGGATAAAGCTAACTCCAAGATGTACAAGCTGCCCTCGTATACTAGAAACAAGTCTGTCGTGTCCGGAGTGCAGCCATTTCGGTGTTATACGTCCCCGGAGGCAAGCGCCCTGTGCTGTTTTTCTTGTAATTTGCGCAGGGCGGCGCCTCGCCTTTAAATGCAGGCCACGACACGGCCGCCGGGATCTCTGGAGTGCGCGGCACGCGCGGGCCCTCCAGCCGGTGTTTCTGGAAACATGGCCAGCTCCGCGCCTAACGCAATTACCTGTCCTGGCGCGGCACTCTGCTGTTTGGCGCAGCGCGTTACTCGCTACGGCGACTGCTGCTGCTACACGCTCCCTTGACGCCCAGCCGGCTGTTGCTAGCCGTGGCGGAACAGCGCCCTAACTGTATCCGCGAGACGCGCCCAGCATGCCTCCCGCTGCCTCAGGGTAGCTGCCACTCCCAGCCTTCTACTTCACCCGGAAGTAGTGGCCTCTGACTGTGAACGGGTAGTCCACTGCCGCTGATTTCCTCTTGCTTACTGCTTTCAGGTGCAGATCCAGAGGATCGTCGGGGTCGTGACCCCTCCTGAGGACAATTTACTAATTTATTTTTTCAATTTCAAAACCTTTTTATCCAAATTATGGAGAGTAAGGATCTTTACAATTTTTCTTTTTGGTTGTTTGATTGAGTGCTTGTCGTGTTCTGTCACAGGGCAGAGGAAAGATAGGGGGTCACAAGTCAATCTGCAATTCCCGAGCGGTTAGGAGCCAATACAGAAACACAAACTTCCAGTGAGGGCAGGCTGATTTTATGGATCAGCGCCAAGCACCGTTGGGTTGTTTGGGGGAAGAGACCAAACTGCGATGTCATCGGTCTCATCGGATTAGGGAAGGAAACCGGCCGTGCCCTTTCAAAGGAACCATCCCGGAATTTGCCTGGAGCGATTTAGGGAAATCACGGAAGACCTAAATCAGGATGGCCGGACGCCAAGCACCGTCACAGGGCACCTACAAGATTTTGGGACTCGATAGGATGCTCGCAGTAGGGCACTCGAGGATACTCAGTGATTAACACTATTTACTTGCAGTCAGACAAACTACTACACTGAAAGATAATTCTAAACATTAGAGAAACAAAGGATGCAACTGGTTGAACAGAAGTTAGTAAGTCCATGAGGTGAGAGCTACGGAAATAGTAATCACTAGCAGCACAGTAAAGTATGATCTTCGAGAGCAACACTAAGTGAGAAAAGAAGACTTCTCGGAGCTTATGCGAGGCTAGCGATACGGAGTTGGCACTCCAAAGATCTAACAGAGAACTCTGTCTGAATGCAGAACATGAGCTTTTAAGGGATTGTGGCGGAGCAGTATTCCTCCCTTCCTATGTTCGACCCACCAATACACAGACATTTAGGCCAATCTGATGAGGGGCGCTGCACCTCGAGGGCACCTCTGGCCAACCACTGTCAGATTCATCCCTTTGTCATACTGTGAAGGTAGGGATACTCCTGGGTTTTACATTAACAAACTCTAGGTTTGGTAGCAACAGAGTTCACTGAAAGTTGAACACCACTGCCCTTCCTGTTACGGCCAGAAACACCAGTGTTTTACGTCACTTGGCCCTGCCCTGAAGCCTCTCGTGAGTGAGGACCACTGTTGTAGCAATCTAACCAGTGTAAACCGACTGACGCAGCTGTTCCCAGAGGCAAGTATCACGCTTGCTGTCTCTGCTAAGACGTGCCTTTTCATCTTTTCGTACCATCTTCTGTTATGACCTCTTGCAACACTGTCTAGGCGGTGGATCGAGTCAACAAATAGTTCTCTGAAGTGAAACTTGCTCCTGGGACTTCTGCCAAGAGCGTCTGCAATTCGCAGGACACTGACATTATTGCTTACCTCCAGTAACCTAAAAGCTAACATATTTTATAAAACGCATTTTAATCACCAGCTGTTTATTTGTCTCATTAGTCATTTACAGGTTTCAGTTTTTAACCATTATCCAGGATGATCACCATCAACATTACAAAATTATTAAAGTACAATGCATAAAAAAATCTCAAAACTCAACAAATATATGGATGAAAAATACCTTTTGTAAACATACAGGGTACTACAGATTAGTTAAAAGCATCCTGTCGCCACCCTGTACCCCGAGACAGAAGTGTACCCCAGCTGTCCGCATCTACTGAAACCATGAAATAGTGCGTAAGTTTTTCAAATGTCTACGAGTCGTGGAACTGAGGCTGAACGTGGGGACCATTTAGGTATTCATCTAGTGGGATGTGGAAAACCACATGGAGACTGTGGTCGTCATTATTTCGCCGGGCGGATTCGATCCGGTGCCGGCGCGCATACCCGAGTCCAGGAAGCTGCGCATTAGCGGTCTCGGCTAACCTGGTGAGTCGTGTATGCACGGTACTTCAAAATTTTTTAAAGTTGATGCTGATAGATATACTGGATGACGGTTAATAACCAAAACTGGTAGATGACTATGGGGATAAATAAACAACTGATGCTTAAAATGCATATCATAAAATACTTTACGTCTGTTGAACCCTACCACATAGAAACATTGCTAACATATTTGCCTACGCTTTGCATTGTTCAAGTGTCCTCGCCAGTTTCCAACAAGCTGAAGCTGAAGCTGAACGATGTACAAGTCAATATATGCTCAATATATGACAGAGTTGCAGCCTGAATGGCTGCAAGAAACATTTGAGTCAGCTAATGGCGCCCAAGCGGAAGTGGACCTTACCTGTTACCGACATCAGATCCGACGTTTAGTCAGACCAACGAAATTGAGTGGGGAAAGATAGAGAGACAAAGATGTTCCTCTAAGGACAACTGCCCGCCATCTTCAGGTGCTACTGTCGCGTCGCTGAGAAGCTCGCCAATTTATATGTTGGCTTTCTAGAACAGCACAGGCACCAGAGGGGGCATAACGTCATCGAAGACCAGTCGTGGACGACGTCGAATACGAGAGCCTCCTGCTGGAGAAACGGGTCGCGGTCTGCGGAAGCGTGCGGCGGCGCGGGAAATGCGGCAGGGAGCGACTGATCCCGATCGCGCGAGCGAGGTGTTGGCGCGCGATATAAGCATCTGCGCTAAGATTTCCCATTTGCGTTGACTCGGTGCAATTGCTAACCCGCGGCTGACGATTCCTTAATGCAGCCAAGGCTGGCTCCTAGGCTTTGCTCAGGTGAAACCCCGTGTCTCTGTTTATTAAGTCACTGCTTATACTATTTCGACCGCCTCTTTGATGATGGGAATATAAATTCCACATAGCTTGGCACAATCCTCAGCATAAAGAATTTACATGTGATTACAGAACCGTTTAGTGACAGCATATGGTGGTTGAAATCTGTGATATTTTGGATTGCCAAAAACAACTATAGTACGGTATTTTGTAATCTTGAAAACGAAAATATATAGTGCATTTAATAACTGCTTTTGTGGTAAATTCTCGATCTCTGCTAGATACAGCATTAAGGTGAATCTACCATTCCTCTTATAGAGGATTGGTACTGTAACAGTAAGGCTTGGAAAAATTTGGCTAGGGAGCAGTGGAAGCCATTTTGGGTTCATGTAAAAACTCTGCAGGTATACCATATGAAGTGGAACTGACTGACAGTAAAGTGGTTGGTGGGATATTGCAGTAGCATTGTGTTCACAACTATTACCCTAGACCTGGATAGAAAGCAAGTAAGTTGCGATTTTTAACAAAATGGGGATGTCAGATTACTTAACATCAAACTATGACTTGTGTGTGTAAGAAGACTAACAAGGAAACAGCAGTGTAATTGTGAATGGCGTTTCATCACTTGGAGCAGACGGTTTAAAGTAGGCGAGCTCAAATAAGTAGAATAAAGATAGATAAAAAATTTATATTTCAGATCACAAGCCCAGGATGAATAACGATATCAGTAACCATCTTATCGATTTTATAAAATGCCTATATATAGGAAAAACTTTTCTACTTTTCTATCTTCCTTGGCTAAAGAACATGGTATTACCAGACTGGAAGTTACGATTTATAACTTTAATATTTACCTTGCGCTTTGTTGTACTCTGGATCACTCTCTTCTATGTAGTATGCAATATTAGATAACTTTCTGTGATGTGTTTAACAGTTTTCTACAATTTGAATTTTGGGGCAGTAAGAATATACAAAAGTTGATTGGTGTACAAGTAAACATTCCAGATAATCCAGACCAAGAAAAGATTATAAGTATGTTTTGTCTGCCCATAGTTTTAATTATTTACCTGTTAACTATGAGGAAATTACTAAAACGTATATTCTTACGAAGATGACATTAGTATTATACATAAGTGCTACATTAATTCTGGAGAAATAAATTTTTCTCAGTCCAGGACACTGTTCTCCGCAATACCATCAAAAATAAATGATTTTGAATTAGGATTGGTGGCAATAGATTACAGGTTTTAAGGAAAAGAATAAATGTATCGAACAGATGTAAACCATTCCCTATTAGGAAAATAGTTAATGCGTATACAACAGAAGAGCGGAAATGGAAGAGTATGAAGTCAAAAATGGAAATTGGAGTATCGGATTAACATGAAAGAAGAACATAAACTGCTGTTGGGAAAAGAACACGTCATTGCAGATGTACAAATAACGCTTTAAAATTACTGTAAACACAATGTATAGAAAGTGGTCATACCTTTAAGAACTCTCAGAAAACGATGGATCTATGGACATTTACCGAAATAGAGGATATACATAACTTCTGTTCATAATCCTCCATTCACATTTGGATCTGCTTAAAAAGGATAAGTCCATTGTATCTAAATGTGCCGATCTTTACATTGTGCATCCGCCAACAGGAAAGCCATTTTAAGAGTTTACAGCAGCTAAGGTGGTAAACTTGAAGTTCTATTTGCAAATACCGCATTAAAGTGAAGGGTAAGAGTTGACAATTTACCCTTTAGAGCAGAGATCCTCAAACTTTTTTCCTTCGCGCCCTCATCCTTCCCTTCTGAAACATAATATATTTTGTTCTGCCCCCTCCCCCCCCCCACCCGCCCTGCCTCCCCCCCCCCCTCCGTATCATTCTTTTCTTCCTCAGTACTGCCAAAAAACCGGCTCACAATATCTATTTACTTCTCCCTAATTATTGCAACTATCAGTTACAACAATAAGAATAATAATAATTATTTGAGCATATGTGAGTTAAACATTTTTAAAAAACTATCATACGTTTGTATTATTCAAAATTAGTGAATGTTAGCTACTACAATTAGTTTATAAATGACTACTGCTACATGTGCAGTTCTTGGAAACGAGTATGTATGTATATTTCACTATCTACATATTTCTTTAGACATTAGCTCACAAAATATGTAGAGTTCAAATTTTTCCATCGATACTGTTTTTCATTTCTTTCAAATGTTTTAATATTTGATAGATCACGTCGTACAAATGACGATGGAACAATAGCTGAAATTTAAATTCCAATTTAAAAACCGTTTTCTCCAAATTGATCGTCCAAACAGGAAATAAACAGGAGTAAACGTGCACACGTTTCAAAATTCGGAAATTCTCTGACTTTTTCACATTTGCTGTGATGTGTGTGCTTGAATGCGTGAAGAAAGCAGATCCATTCTCGGCTGTATCCCTGGAGCAGCATGTCGCAGATCCCCTTCCAGCTGCAGCCGAGACGGCTGTTTCGTCTTGACTAGTGCCACTGCAGAAAATCTTCACTCACACCAGTAAGTTGATGCCAAGGTTAATAGTACTGAAACGTCCCCTTAGAAAAATTAATACACGACTGTGCTTAAACTGACACACATTATTTTTAGCGCAACGCAATCTGACTTTCAAAAATCCCTACAAAAGAATGGCCCTGACTAACATTAACCTATACGTTTCACAAATCACTTACCTCACAAAAATCTTCGTTACTCGAACTACTGCAATACAGCGAGCGCCACTGCTGCCAGCTAAATAAAAGATTCAAACTACTGAAGGCACTAACTACTGATAGACATAGTTAGCAAATGAAAGATTTTGATAGAGAACAAACAATGTATTTACCTCAATAGTGTTCAAAAGTCATAATGTATATAGCAGTTCATGACACCAAGTCTTACAAATTTCAAAACTCCGCCATCTCTCTCCCCATATCCACCACTGCTGGCGGCTCACCTCCAACAGCGCAACGCTACGCGCTGTTAACATCCAACTGCCCAACCCTACAATGGCGAATATTGCAACAATGCCGACCAGCCTCAGACTGCACAAAGCACAGCCAGTGATTTTCATACAGAGAGCTACGTATTGGCGGCGTTACCAATATAAGAACCTAAACAGCCTACTTACAATACATCCAGAGCCCTTCTTGCTAAGTTGGGATATTTATTTAGAGTCTGAACCCAGAAATTCTCAAGAGACTTCGATTTAAATTAATTTCGAAGTGTTTATCACTTGAGAGTTCTGTCAGCTCCTCCCGCTCTGCTGTTGAAAAGCGATCTGTTATGATTTTATCGAACGGTCTGCGAATCCAGTCTTACTCGGATGAAGATTCTGGAAATTTGTCCGAATTGCTGATGAAGGTTTTCTAGATGTACAAAGCCAATTCTACCTACATCCAATTCATCTTTGTTTATGAAATCTTTCACACAGGAAAACACCTCGCAGTTACACTTCTCCATCTGGGTTTTTTAAGTCCTGTTTTTCTTTTAAACGAAATTACTCTCTAACTTAGTAAAGATATTACTATTTCGAATAGAATCGTCTGCTCAGTTTCTCAAAAACGTCGTCCAAGTACCACAATATTAGAAGCCATTTTTCATCCAGAAACTGAGCCGCGAGTTTGAAGCTCCTTTTCACCAGGAAAAGGCGAATTTCGTCCTTCAGTTCCACAATGCAATACAGAAATTTACCGCGACACAACCGAGGTACCTCCGTGCGCAATTGAGACGAATCGTGAGTGGAACACATATCCTCGAAAATAATTGAAAGTAGTCTGCTGCTTAAAGGTGGTCTTTTCACAAAATTTACAACAGTGACTGCATCGTTCAGCATTTATTGACTTCCGGTTGCACTACTTTAGAAGCCAATGCCTAGCTGTGTGTCATGCAAGGTGCGAACACTACAGTACGCAGAACAGCATACACATTTGCCATGAACATCCTTTTAGTTCCAGTAAACTGATATTTCGTTATCTGAGAATGGTGTCGACTTCAGACTTTCGACAAAACCTATCCCCAATATATGATTTCGCACGTTTTGACAGCTCCGGGAAGAATTAATATCTCACCAATAATGTGTGGCCATTTGGATTTTGCAGTTAAGTGGGACACGTCTAGGAATCCTCTTAGGGCTTTCTTATGAACTATTAGCTGTTTTTTGAGGAATCTGACATTTCATTTTAGTTGTTGCTTATGACGCTTACAAAATGCGATATCTTTGCCTACATGATCTGGATGTTTCTCTGCAGGTGTCTCTTTAGCTTTATGGGCTTCAGACTATCATTGGTGAAAATCTCCAAACAAAAACCACATTGCGGTCATTCGTCATTATTCAAAAGAATGCTGATAAAGCCGAAAGTCAGACAAACAATTAGATATTTCCGCACTTCGGTTTTGCGCTTAGAACTACACTACTGGCCATTAAAATTGCTACACCACGAAGATGACGTGCTAAGGACGCGATATTTAGCCGACAGGAAGAAGATGCTGTGATATGCAAATGATTAGCTTTTCAGAACATTCACACTATTTTGGCGCCGGTGGCAACACCTACTACGTCTGACATGAGGAAAGTTTCCAACCGATTTCTCATACACAAACAGCAGTTGACTGGCGTTGCCTGGTGAAACGTTGTTATGATGCCTCGTGTAAGGAGGAGAAACGCGTACCATCACGTTTCCGACTTTGATAAAGGTCGGATTGTAGCCTATCGCGATTGCGGTTTATCATATCGCGACATTGCTTCTCGCGTTGGTCGAGATCCAATGACTGTTAGCAGAATAAGGAATCGCTGGGTTCAGGAGGGTAATATGGAACGCCGTGCTGGATCCCAACGACCTCGTGTCACTAGCAGTCGAGATGACAGGCATCTTATCCGCATGCCTGTAACGGATCGTGCAGCCATATCTCGATCCCTGAGTCAACAGATGGGGACGTTTGCAAGACAACAACCATCTGCACGAACAGTTCGACGACGTTTGCAGCAGCATGGATTATCAGCTCGGAGCCGTGGCTGCGGTTACCCTTGACACTGCATCATAGTCAGGAGCGCCTGCGATTGTGTACTCAATGACGAACCTGTGTGGACGACTGGCAAAACGTCATTTTCTCGGATGAATCCAGGTTCTGTTTACAGCATCATGATGGTCGCATCCGTGTTTGGCAACATCGCGGTCAACGCACATTGGAAGCGTGTATTCGTCATCGCCATACGTTCGTATCACCCGACGTGATGGTATGGGGTGCCATTAGTTACACGTCTCGGTCACCTCTTGCCCACATTGACGGCACTTTGAACAGTGGACGTTACATTTCAGATGTGTTACGACCCGTGGCTTTACCCTTCATTCGATCCCTGCGAAACCCAACATTTCAGCAAGATAATGCACGACCGCATGTTGCAGGTCCTGTACGGGCCTTTCTGGATACAGAAAATGTTCGACTGCTGTCCTGGCTAGCACATTCTCCAGATCTCTCACCAATTGAAAACGTCTGGTCAATGGTGGCCGAGCAACTGGCTCGTCACAATACGCCAGTCACTACTCTTGATGAACTGTGGTATCGTGTTGAAGCTACATGGGCAGCTGTACCTTTACACGCCATCGAAGCTCTGTTTGACTCAATGCCAGGCTTATCAAGGCCGTTATTACGGCCAGAGGTGGTTGTTCAGAAATGGCTCTGAGCACTATGCGACTTAACTTCTGAGGTCATCAGTCGCCTAGAACCTAGAACTAATTAAACCTAACTGACCTAAGGACGTCACACACATCCACGCCCGGGGCAGGATTCAAACCTGCGACCGTAGCGGTCGCTCGGTTCCATACTGTAGCGCCTAGAACCGCACGGCCACTCCGGACGGCCAGAGGTGGTTGTTCTGGGTACTGATTTCTCAGTATCTATGCACCCAAATTGAGTGAAAATGTAGTCACATGTCAGTTCCAGTACAATATATTTGTCCAATGAATACCCGTTTATATCTGCATTTCTTCTTGGTGTAGCAATTTTAATGGACATTAGTGTAACTTTGCTGATGGGGACAGAGAATGATGTGAAAGCGGGATTTGTTCTGATTAAATTCGTATCTATTTCCTTATTAGAACTGCACACTTTCGAAGAAGAAGAGACAATTGTAAATTACTTCTATGAGATCTCACTAAGAAACAGCCGTTTATCCACGGGAATGGCGGCACTCTCAGCAATTATTTTTTTTAAATCCGGTTAACTATATCCACTGAACAAGCACTAGAATTCAACTTCTATCTCACTACCCATGAACTGACTCCCGGAAGCCTGGCAGAAATTGAGTGGAATGTCACAATGGCTGCGATTAACAATCTGTTCTTGTAGTCAGTCTTCCAAGAAAATGGCGATCACATTGTCAGTAGTGGTTGTTAAATGTTTGGTAAGTAGCTAATCTTCCGGGTGCTCCGTGGCAGAGGCTGCGTGATGAAATGTTGCTCACGACTTTTTCCAGCAATCCTGCTGTCAGACTCTACTGGTCAGTTCTTGTGAAATACGATAGCAATAAAATGATGCACGAGCTCTCTTGATTCATGGAAATGAGATTCTGGTGCTAGCAGTATTTGTTCACCTTTTCTTACGTAATATGAAATACAAATATTTCAAGGAAAGGCGGCGCCTCTCTCTCTAACTCTGGGTCCCCCAATGTCCCCCTCTCCCCTCTTTGAGGGTCGCTGTTCTGGAGGAAGTAGAATTTTTAAGAATATTGTGACGCCAAAAATAGAAAATTAAATCAAAATCTCCACTGCTCTTGCATTTTATGAAAGTGCAAATTTTTACATTCATGAACACTTGTAACACGTTGCCAGTCTTTTCAGTACTTTGAAATGCTACCAAAATCCGACTGAATATCAGAGCAAACTTTTCCAGGCAGTGCTTCATTGTAAATAAACATCTCAGCTGCTAAAAGTCTGAATTACAATTGATATTGCCTGCAAGGCTATTAAAATACAAGACGAAAAGAACTTTCAACTCACTTTGCCTACTAAGAAGTCGGCAATCCACTCATAAATTTGCTTGATATCCCATACGATCATACTATCGAACATAAGTGTAAATGTCTTGTTGAATCAAACGCTTTTCGGAAGTCAAGAAGCTTTCGGTATGTAATGTGACATAAGTGCAATCTGTCCTTCATATGATGTGTGATTTCGAAATCCATGTCGGTTGCCATATAGGAGATCATTTTGTTTTAGAGATTATTTTGTTTGATACATATTAAATGCGGAGAGCATAAGGCAACAATTGACAGGAATAGGGGAAAGAAATACAGTAGAAGAAGAATGGGTAGCTCTGAGGGATGAAGTAGTGAAGGCAGCAGAGGATAAAGTAGGTAAAAAGACGAGGGCTGCTAGAAATCCTTGGGTAACAGAAGAAATATTGAATTTAATTGATGAAAGGAGAAAATATAAAAATGCAGTAAATGAAGCAGGCAAAAAGGAATACAAACGTCTCAAAAATGAGATCGACAGGAAGTGCAAAATGGCTAAACAGGGATGGCTAGAGGACAAATGTAAGGATGTAGAGGCTTATCTCACTAGGGGTAAGATAGATACTGCCTACAGGAAAATTAAAGAGACCTTTGGAGAGAAGAGAACCACGTGTATGAATATCAAGAGCTCAGATGGCAACCCAGTTCTAAGCAAAGAAGGGAAGGCAGAAAGGTGGAAGGAGTATATAGAAGGTTTATACAAGGGTGATGTACTTGAGGACAATATTATGGAAATGGAAGAGGATGTAGATGAAGACGAAATGGGTGATACGATACTGCGTGAAGAGTTTGACAGAGCACTGAAAGACCTGAGTCGAAACAAGGCCCCCGGAGTAGACAACATTCCATTAGAACTACTGACGGCCTTGGGAGAGCCAGTCATGACAAAACTCTACCAGCTGGTGAGCAAGATGTATGAGACAGGCGAAATACCCTCAGACTTCAAGAAGAATATAATAATTCCAATCCCAAAGAAAGCAGGTGCTGACAGATGTGAAAATTACCGAACAATAAGTTTAATAAGTCACAGCTGCAAAATACTAACGCGAATTCTTTACAGACGAATGGAAAAACTGGTAGATGCGGACCTCGGGGAGGATCAGTTTGGATTCCGTCGAAATGTTGGAACACGTGAGGCAATACTGACCTTACGACTTATCTTAGAAGAAAGATTAAGAAAAGGGAAACCTACGTTTCTAGCATTTGTAGACTTAGAGAAAGCTTTTGACAATGTTGACTGGAATACTCTTTTTCAAATTCTAAAGGTGGCAGGGGTAAAATACAGGGAGCGAAAGGCTATTTACAATTTGTACAGAAACCAGATGGCAGTCATAAGAGTCGAGGGGCATGAAAGGGAAGCAGTGGTTGGGAAAGGAGTGAGACAGGGTTGTAGCCTCTCCCCGATGTTATTCAATCTGTATATTGAGCAAGCAGTAAAGGAAACAAAAGAAAAATTTGGAGTAGGTATTAAAATTCATGGAGACGAAGTAAAAACTTTGAGGTTCGCCGATGACATTGTAATTCTGTCAGAGACGGCAAAGGACTTGGAAGAGCAGTTGAACGGAATGGACAGTGTCTTGAAAGGAGGATATAAGATGAACATCAACAAAAGCAAAACGAGGATAATGGAATGTAGTCCAATTAAATCGGGTGATGCTGAGGGAATTAGATTAGGAAATGAGACACTTAAAGTAGTAAAGGAGTTTTGCTATTTAGGAAGTAAAATAACTGATGATGGTCGAAGTAGAGAGGATATAAAATGTAGACTGGCAATGGCAAGGAAAGCGTTTCTGAAGAAGAGAAATTTGTTAACATCGAATATAGATTTAAGTGTCAGGAAGTCATTTCTGAAAATATTTGTTTGGAGTGTAGCCATGTATGGAAGTGAAACATGGACGATAACTAGTTTGGACAAGAAGAGAATAGAAGCTTTCGAAATGTGGTGCTACAGAAGAATACTGAAGATAAGGTGGATAGATCACGTAACTAATGAGGAGGTATTGAATAGGATTGGGGAGAAGAGAAGTTTGTGGCACAACTTGACTAGAAGGAGGGATCGGTTGGTAGGACATGTTTTGAGGCATCAAGGGATCACAAATTTAGCATTGGAGGGCAGTGTGGAGGGTAAAAATCGTAGAGGGAGACCGAGAGATGAGTACACTAAGCAGATTCAGAAGGATGTAGGTTGCAGTAGGTACTGGGAGATGAAGAAGCTTGCACAGGATAGAGTAGCATGGAGAGCTGCATCAAACCAGTCTCAGGACTGAAGACCACAACAACAACAACATATTAAATGCATGTCTGCGTTGGTTCCTCCCGCTAAATGGTTCATATGGCTCTAAACACTATGGGACTTAACTTCTGAGGTCATCAGTCCCCTACAACCTAGAAATACTTAAACCTAACTAACCTAAGGACATCACACACATTCATGCCCGAGGCAGGAATCGAACCTGCGACCGTAGCGGTCGCGCGGCTCCAGACTCAAGCGTCTAGAACCGCTCGGTCACTACGGCCGGCGTTCCTCCCACTGCTCGAAACATTTCTCCATAGGGCTTTCCGTGCGACTGTGCAGGAACTGTGCCATGTTTGTATTTTCGGTGAAGCACAAGACACGCCCGTAGTATCCAGAATTAATCTTTCATCTGCAGCTGAGCGAGCACTGTTTTTGGAAGTTTCTGATTGCTTCTAGGCTATTGAAGAACCATTTCTTCGCAATATCCTTGTTTTTAGGAATGCTAGTCCAGCAAGCCCACCGAGCGACATAGCCTCGCGGTCTGATTGCACCTTGACATGGTTCGCGCGGCTCCCCCGTTGTAGGTTCGAGTCCTCCCTTGGGCATGGGTGTGTGTGTTATTCTTAGCGTAAGTTAGATTAAGTAGTGCATAAGTCTGGGGACAGACGACCTCAACTGTTTGTTCCCATAGGAACGTACGACTAATTGCCAAATTTCCAGCAATCCTGTCTTCCATAAACGAATAGTAATACAGCGCATTGACGATCTGCCGTTGGGAAATGGTATGCGTTAGGGTAACACCTTCACAGTCTTACACGAGAATCACCATCAATTTCACACTGCTTTCGTTCTGACGAACTTCCATCAGCCTCTTCTACTTCCTCTGGCAGATTTAATTTTTATCTAAGTCCGTTGTTCTTATTTCGAAAAAAACGTAGCAGCACTACATTAGACTGTCCGCTACGCGAGCCTCTGTTTTTGGCATGGCTTAGCATGGATGTCATGTGGAATGGAAGAGTACAGTATATTTGCGCTGTTGCAAAATAAATGCGTGCAACTTTTACCAGTTAGAAGCGACATTGATTCCGTTACATTGCGCCTCCATGGCAGAGTTGCACTATTAAAGTTACAAACCTGGTATGTTAACTCTTTGAGTCCCAACAATATGAAAAAAAACACAAAAAATTGGTTTAATTAAATGGCTTGGCTCTGAGCAGTATGCGACTTAACTTCTGAGGTCATCAGTCGCCTAGAACTTAGAACTGATTAAACCTAACTAACCTAAGGACATCACACACATCCATGCCCGACGCAGGATTCGAACCTGCGACCGTAGTGGTCGCTCGGCTCCAGACGGTAGCGCCTAGAATCGCACGGCTACTCCGAACGGTGGTATAATTAACTATTACTATTAAGCAATACGTACAAGGAGTAATGGGCAACAGTTAAGCAGTAGATTCTTTAAATGATATGGCTCCATTTTGGAATTCACACGTAAAATTTTTGGCAAATTAATATTTATTACCATAGTAAGCAACGAATATAAGATGAAACTGGCAAAAGGTAACGGTCAGTTGTTTTCAGGACGTGTTTACACTTTGGAAGTTTTCGAAAAATGACAACAAAACGCATCCTTTAATGAAAAGAATTGGCACTCGAGACCATCACTCCTGTTTGCACGATGTGCGATTGGTATTCCACTGCTGTCCAGGGTGTCTCCAGGCAATTCTCGCTGGTCATCGTGGCTCAGTTCGAAGCGGAACTTATCACTGACGTCAATTCTACTCCAGTTAATATGATTCTAGGCCGAAGACATACATACCTGACTGTCGGCTGCCACGAGGCCGAACTCTGGAGTGACGGTCTGGACTGCCTTTTCCTTTCATAGCACGACCGCTCTGGTTGTCGTCCACGGCATCTCTGCAGCACAGCGGTACGTGTACGATATCCTAGGCACCGCTTTGCTGCCCTCCGTGGCAACCAATCCTAGGCTTACACTTCATCAAGAGAATGCCCGCCCGCAGACGGCGTGAGTTTCTACTGCTTTTCTTAGTACTAGCCAGACCCTGCCTTGGTCAGCAAGGACACCGGATGTCTCCCCAGTTGAGGACGTTTGGAGTATTATGGGCAGGGTCCTCCAACCATCTCAGGAGTTTGAAGATCTGACGTGCCAGTTGGACAGAATTTGAAACGATATTCTCCAGGAGGAGATCCAACAACTCTGTCAATCAATGCCGAGTCGAATAACTGCTTGCATAACAGCCAGAGATGAACCAAAGTGGTATTGAGTAGATCAATTTGTCAAGATCTCTCTTGGATAAATCATCCAATTTTACTGAAATTGTAATCATTTGTTTGTCTGTAAATGTTAATCATACCTGCCGAATTCGCATTTTTCCTGGACAAAATCAAACATCTCAAAACTTCCACGACCTCACAACGTCAAACACTAATTATAGTTGCCGGCCGCTGTGACCGGGCGGTTCTAGGCGCTTCAGTCTGGAAGTGCGCTGCTGCTACAGTCGCAGGTTCGAATCCTGCCTCGGGCATGGATGTGTGTGATGTCTTTAGGTTAGTTAGGTTTAAGCATTTCTACGTCTGGGGGACTGATGACCTCAGACGTTGAGTCCCATAGTGCTCAGAGCCATTTGAACCATTTGAACCAAATTATAGTCGTAAATAACAAGCAAAAATGGGCTTAAAATTTAATAAATTTTGTATCACTACTACAGATTGTCTCAGTAGTATCATTTCGACAATAACCACAAAAGCAATAGTACAAACTCAAATCTACTTAGATATACTTATTTTCACTGTCGATGATCTCCGCAGGATGCGCTTATAAATGCGTCCGAATCTCTTGCAATCACGTAGCACAATCTCCACGCCGACTGTTGCTTCGAAGCTATAAGTGACTACTAAAATTCACTACGTTCATAGAAGTACCACAGTGTACTGCTCTCTCTTTGTAATAGCACCGACGTTTTCATGGGAAAAGGCACACGTACATAACAATAATAATGATCGTAATACGGAGGTTTCCTATAGAAACACTGGAGCTCAAAGGGTTAAGAAGTTCGGTATCTTTGGAGTAGATGTACTGAAGAACTGAGTAACACATTCGTTGACCAGATCTTAATGACTGCGAGAGACGCCGGGATAGGAAGTTCAAAGTGTGTGCGCGAAACTTAGTCGTCAGTCCGCGCGCGGGGTAAGTAACGGCGGAGCGGCGGCCTCATTAAAGGAAAACAAGCCGGCAGCCAAATTGACTTAGGTAATTGCAGGCACCGCAGTCTGCAGCGCGGCTAATGTGTGGCTGCACGGTCTCCCACCGCTGATTTAATAACCTCTGCGCGCCTTCCCGCCACCAGCAGTGGCAGCTAAGTCTGCAGCCTCTGAGCGCCGGCGTCTGCTTACCAACCAACACTGCAGGTGTCGTTGCTTTTCAGGTAATGTACACTGTACAATTGTTACTTTTTTTAATAAGTGCCGAGCAGTACAAACAAACAAAAACTGAAATCGATTACACTGTGTTACTGGTATTGTAACACAGAGATGCTGATACAAAGATGAATGGTTGTGCTTCACTAACAGGCTCAGTCTGAAAATACTTAAGAGTCTGCCTTTTAATACGAGGAAGAAGACGTATTACTTCTTCCAACATACATTTCACGGAACTATCATGACGGTAGAATGAGAGAACCTAGTATCCCGTATATCCACAGCCCTGACAATTTTTAGGAAACTCATTTCCACATAAGTTGCTGATGTGACTTTGCCCCTTCGCTTTCATCATTAGCCATTAAAGCAATTGCTGTTATGTATCTGACTTTTCGATAAAATGCAGATTTAATTTTACTTCAGGGTAGATGAAACATCGTACCTAGTGTAAGATGTCTTCTCCTATAAAGATTTGATGCAAATGTATGTACGTTTTCGAGCACTAGACATTTTTCATATGAATGTACACTTCAGTGTAAAAATCTGAATCAAACTGAACACTCAGATTTTGTTTCTGCTACACTTCTGGAATCATATTGTCGTCGCAGATAATCGTGGTACCTCGCGGATTGACTGCACGTTTAGAGGCGCCATGTCATGGACTGCTCGGTCCCTCCCGTCGGAGGTTCGAGTCCTCCCTCGGGCATGGGTATGTGTGTTGTTCTTAGCATAAGCCAGTTTCAGTAGTGTGTAAGTCTAGGGACCGATGACCTAAGCAGTTTGGTCTCTTAGGAATTCACACAGATTTGAACATAATCGGGGTACACACACACACACACACACACACACACTTACATCCCCTGTAACGTATGCTCTCATTTAGTCCACAAAACATGTCATGAATGATAATATGTGGTGTATCAGGACAACAGAACACATTAAATACTATCAGCCCGTATTTTTTATGACAAAACGGTTGAATCAAACGTTGCTGAAGTAAGTGAAACAACAAAGTACGTTTAGATAATATTATTGTCTTACGAAACCCCAGTGTCTTTTTTTTCCAACTCATCAGAATACGCCCAGCTGTTGCAGAATTTCACTCTTTTCTGTCAAATACTCCAGTAAGCTGCTAACGAAGCTCGTACGGGGTGATAGCTGCTTTTCCGAAGAAGATGGATGCAGAATATAATGGCTTAGTAACTTTTGCTATATAAAATTTAATTTCACGTAAAAAAATTAGTGGCCGCGCGTGATAGCTGCGCGGTCTCAGGCGCCTTGCCACAGCTCACGTGGCTCCCCCCGTCGGAGTTTCGAGTCCTCCCTCGGGCATGGGTGTGTGTGTTGTCCTTAAAGTAAGTTAGTTTAAGATAGATTAAGTAGTGTGTAAGTCTCGGGACCGATGACCTTAGCAGTTTGGTCTCATAGGAACCTGCAACAAATTTTTAAAAAATTAGAACATTGTGTGCTGTAAATTTGATAATGATACTCCTCCCAATATATTTAAGGTTTATGTAGTCACGATATATGTGAGAATGGGATTTTCAAGTTTGAAGGACGGGTGAAATATTGTATACCTGGGCAAAACGCAGCCTACACGCCTACTTCGTTATTTCAGAGCCTTTATTCCCGTTTACCACCAGTAATGGCCGTTGCAGTTTATTAATAATGCCAATCTCCTGCTGCCGTGCAGCTGCTCGCTCTCAAGTAAGACCACTGTGAACAATACAGTTTACAATCGGACACCTTTAATTAATATTATAACATCGTTCACATTTTTCTATCTGTAGGTAATCCTCTTCCTTCAGCTATTTGTATCATAGGACGATGCACTAAATTGTTTCCAGAGACAAAAAGTCGACTCACGGCGGCAAAACACTGCCAAACTCGTCTCTTGCCGCCCGCCCAGATTGCGGTGAACATTAAAGCGCTCGCTTCCGGGACGTGGGGAGGCGTGCTTGCCTCAGCGGATTAACGACAAAGGCCGATTTGCCAGCCAGACTGGGCGTGGTTTTTAGGCGGTTTCTTACCGGCCTGGTACCCACTGAGATGCACGATAACCAAACATTTAGAAAACGTTCTCAAACTTACACATAGAATTTGCTTGAGATGCAGACAGATGGGGTATGTACACAGACTCGATCCTGGGGAGTGAATAGGAGACTGATGACTTTAGATGTCTTGTCTCCTTAAAACCATAACCAGCAGCTCTTCCATTTCTCTCAAGATAATTCACAGCTCGAATTAAATCTCGGCTCCAAATCCTTGCGCAACTTGATTAAAGTTTCCAAAATTAACGCTGTCGGCTTCAGTTTCGCGGCCCTACTCTTGCACGGCCACTTACTGTCTCTTGTGTATTTTTATGAACGTCGATATTCCTGCTTTAATAGAAATTATTAATAGGCCTAAATGTACCATAGCATTACATTAAAAGCAGAGTAAAGCTTTTAATTGTACGTTACATAAAATCATAACAGAAATTTATACGAATACAGACAACACGCAGATGAATTTTTGCAATTTTTTGACAGTTTTATACAGGGTGTTCCACGAGGAATGGACAATATTCAGGGATATGATAGACACAATCAATTACAGCAAAAAAACTTCGTATGGACATATATCCTATTCCGAATAGTTAACGATATAGAACACAGTTAATATACATTGTCATTTATTTTCTGTATTATTTAACACATTGTTAGATTTACACAACAGTTAGTAAATAGTACAACACGCGTTTCACGAAGTATCAATTGAAAAATTCATCTCTAAACATTATCGTAAACGTTACAACACAACTGTTGTACAGTTAACAATGCATGTCAATAAAAAATTTCAGGATATGTGACCGCATTGTCAATACGTAAAATTCTTCGACGTTTCGCCCATCATTGCAAACGGCCATCCTCAGGGTGTTTTGCTTACTGCTGAATGAGAAACACTTTAGTATCTGAGAACTGAAGTTTTTTCTCATTCAGCAGTTACCAAAACATTCTGAGGAAGGCCATTTGCAACAGTGGCCGGAACGTCGGAGATTTTCACATGTTGACAATACAGCCTCTGAAGAATGTCACAGATACTGACAACGGCCGCAAAGCCTATGCTTGTATTCACAATAAATGTTTGAATACCCAGTCAACTGCAATGCATTTTTGCACTCTCGGGAGAACATGTATTGTCTGAGTGCCTCTCTGATGGGAGCAGCAACGTCCATGATACGACCAAGCAGTTAATCTCGCGTATTCACCTTTCGTTTCTACACCTCAGACGTCATTCAGCTCCATTAACAAAACTTTAATGTTGTAAAGTCCGGTGATCTTGCTGGCCAGTTAACTGTACTACCACGATCAGTCCAGCGATTAGGGTAAATGCGATTGGGGTGCTCCTTCACACGCCTTGTAAAATTTGGAAGCACACAGCAGTCCACCTGGCCATAGGACAGTCCTTAAGGTGTTCAACAAACTAATAAAAAATGCATGTAATTCTGTTCCGTCATTCGCTCTTCTAAAATGGCTAGATCTGTCAACGTGATACCGACCATGTCGCACCAAACCTTGATCGAAAAACGAATTTGGATATTGATTTCCACTGTAGCGTGTGGATTATCCTACGATCATTGATGATTATTACGTGTGATGTGGCTTCATGGGTGAATAGTATTAATGAAAACAGGTGGCCATTGTCATTTAATCAGTGACAATACTGAAGTTGTGTGACTTTGTCGTCAATGTAAAGATTACGGACAAGCGGTATGCGAAATAGGCACAAGTGTTCCGTACGTAAGGTTTGCCATTCGCAAGTTCGTGGGAACAGATATGCGCAAAAATGCGCCAAGTGCTGGTAGCAGAACTATGTTACTACATTTGAAGAATATGTTGCTGTTCCCGCACAGATTGTTGAGTTACAAGTTGAAAGGAAAAAATGGGAAGTTGGAAGAATACCTGTTTCACTCAACGTGCCGAAAACTCTGGTAGACACTCTACGATCAGGAATTCGACGTGTCGATAATCGCCGACGGCATTCTTCGACAGCAGCAGGCCCACTGCCACCGCAAAAGCTGTAAACGTACGCCACGTCTGCATATTCTTTCTGAAACACTCGGAATCACTCGCAATACTTCACTAACGATATACCCTGGACATCTGCGATGCAATAACTCGACGAAAGACCCGTACCCAAAGACTGGAAAGTTTCACAGGTCACACCAATAGACAAGAAAGCCAATAGGAGTAACGAAATGAAGGCCCATATCATTAACGTTGATATGCAGCAGGGTTTTGGAACATACGTTGTGTTCAAACGTTATGGATTACCTCGGAGGGAACGGTCTACTGACACATAGTCAATGAGGATTTAGGAAACATCGTTCTTTGTTGTTGTTGTTGTGGTCTTCAATCCTGAGAATGGTTTGATGCAGCTCTCCATGGTACTCTATCCTGTGCAAGCTTCTTCATCTCCCAGTACCCACTGCAGCCTACATCCTTTTGAATCTGCTTAGTGTATTCATCTCTTGGTCTCCCTCTACGATTTTTATCCTCCACGCTGCCCTCCAATACCAAATTGGTGATCCCTTCTTGCCTCAGAACATGTCCTACCAACCGGTCACTTCTTCTAGTCAAGTTGTGCCACAAACTTCTATTCTCCCCAATCCTATTCAGTACCTCCTCATTAGTTATGTGATATACCCATCTAATCTTCAGCATTCTTCTGTAGCACCACATTTCGAAAGCTTCTATTCTCTTTTTATCCAAACAATTTATCGTCCATGTTTCACTTCCATACATGGCTACACTCCATACAAATACTTTCAGAAACGACTTCCTGACACTTAAATTTATACTCGATGTTACCAAACTTCTCTTCTTCAGAAACGCTTTCCTTGCCATTGCCAGTCTACATTTTATATCCTCTCTACTTCGACCCTCATCAGTTATTTTGCTCCCCAAATAGCAAAACTCCTTTACTACATTAAGTGTCTCATTTCCTAATCTAATTCCCTCAGCATCACCCGACCTAATTCGAGTACATTCCATTATCCTCGTTTTGCTTTTGTTGATGCTCATCTTATTTCCTCCTTTCAAGGCACTATCCATTCCGTTCAACTTCTCTTCCAACTCCTTTGCTGTCTTATGAAAAACAAATAAAAAAATGGCTCCAAGCACTATGGGACTTGACACCGGAGGTCATCAGTCCCCTAGACCTAGAACCACTTAAACCTAACTAACCTAAGGACATCACACATATCCATGCTCAATGCAGGGTTCGAACATGCGATCGTAGCAGCAGAGTGATTCCGGACTGAAGTGCCTAGAACCGCTCGGCCACAGCGGCCAACTGAAACACAGATAACTCCCTAATCACACGAAATGTGAGCGCTATCGAATAAGGATTTCAAATTGATTCCGTATTTCTAGACGTCCAGAAGGCTTTTAATGCCGTACCTCACAAACAGCTTGTAATAAAATTGCTTGCTTAAGGAATGTCGTCTTAGTTATGCGACAGCATTCGTCGTTTCCTGTCGGAGAGGTCACAGTTCGTAGTAACTGACGTAAAGTCATCGAGTAAAACAGAAGTGATTTCTGGCGTTCCACAAGGTCGTATTATAGACCCTTTGTTGTTCCTCATATATCAAACTATTTAGGAGACATTCAGAGCAACCGTCTTAGGTTGTTTGCAGATGATGCTGTCGTTTATCGTCTAGTAAGGTCATTAGAAAATCAAAACCAGTTGACAAACGATTTAGATAAGATATCCGAATGGTGCAAAAGTTGGCAGTGGATCCTAAATAATGAAAAATGTGGCGTTATCCACATGAGTGTTAAAAGGCATACTTTAAACTTCGGTTACACGATAACTCAGTTAAATCTAAATGCCGTAAATCCAACTAAATACCCAGAAATTACAATTATGAACTACTTAAATTAGAAAGAGCACATAGAAAATGTTGTGGGGGAGCGAACCAAAGACTGCGTTTTATGGCAGTATTTTATCGGCAGAACACTTAGAAGATGCAACAGATCTACTGAAGAGACCGCTACACTACGCTTGTTCATCCTCTTTTGGGGTACTGTTGCACAGTGTGGGATCCTTATCAGAGACGGTTAACGGAGTACGTCGAGAAAGTTCAAAGAAGCACAGCACGTTTTATATTATAGACGAATAGGGGAGAGAGTGTCACGGGCATGACACAGTATTTGGAATGGACATCATAAAAATAAATGTGTTTCTCGTTGGATCTTCTCACGAAATTTCAATCACCAGCTTTCTCCTCCGAAAACGAAAATAGTCTGTTGACGCATGCCTACAAAGGGAGGAAAGATTATCATCATAATAAAACAAGGGAAATCGGAGCTCGCACGGGAAGATATAAGTGTTCGTTTTTTATTCTTTTTTTTCTCCTCATACTGTTCGAGAATTGTTATGAAATTGGTTCGATGTACTCTCTTCCAGACACTTAAGTGTGATTTGCAGAGTAGCCATGCAGATGTAGGTGTAGATGAACGGGCTAGTTTAATGGCAGAAGACCATTCCGAGCGAAGAGGTTGAAGGCAGTGAGCTAGATTGGGTTATAAAAAAACTTCAGAGAGGCTTGGGTGCGTAGGAGACATACGTGCACGCCTCTAGCCCCCGCCACCACCAAAAAAAGTACATTAACTGTGTTATATCTCAGAAACCATTCGGAATGGGGCATGTTTTTGCTTCAAATGATCGTTGCTCTCTGATCCCAGAATATTAACCATTCCTCCTTGGACACTCTGCATCAGTATAGAAAATACTTAATATAGTAAAATGACAATGGCAAAATAATAATATACACATTATGACAACATGTTAATTAAACTGAAATGTACGTAGAACGGTTAAAATAGGTACATCAATATCAATTCATGAAATTAGTCGCAGGTAAGGCAAATGGAAGACTGAGGTTCAGTGGAAGAAGCCACAGGAAATGTAGTCCACCAACACAGGAAGAATCTTACAAAGCACTCATTCGACGAGTAATCGAATATCTTTCGTCAATTTGGGTTCCGTAACAGATAGCATTGATACTGAAAATAGAGAGGATCCAAAGGAAATCAGCGCGTTTCGTTACAAGTTTCAATAAGAAATGCAAAGATTCTTTTTATCGGCCACTTTCCTTTGAAAAAGTTCGGAATTCGTTGTAGGACATCGTGGAATATTCCAACTTCAGCTCCTATGACATTCCGATAGGCAGCGGCGCTGTACGTAGTCTTCAAAATGACGTCTATAATGGAGGTGCGTTGCAAGCAGAGAGCTACCGTTGAGTTCCTTCTGGCGGAAAAACAGAGCATCCCACAATGTATATCGAGGCCCGGCAGCGAACAAAAGCACGGTTAGTCGTTGGGCGAGGCGTCTATCACCATGGCAACGAGGTCGCGCAAACCTTTTCGATCTCCCGTGTGCTGGCCAGCAGCATACAGGTGTGACTCCTGCAATATTGGAACGTGCGGACACTCTCATTCTAGGTGGTCGACTTATCACAATCAGACACCTCACTGCTCAACAGGACGTCTCTGTTGGTGGAGCTGACACAGTCGTACCGAAGAGCATCGAGGGACCGTCTGTGTGGAATTGCTTGCGCTTGACGACGTGGGTCGTGACACTTTTTTCTCGATCATCGTTTAGAACTGGAAACTAAAGGCCAATACAGGTAATGGCACCGCATCACTTCTCCAAAGAAAAAGTTCAAGGCCGCGCCCTCAGTTGGTAAAGCCATGGCGACAGTCTTTTGGGATTCTGAAAGGATTATACTGTTTGATGTCCTCCGTCATGGTTCAACGATCAACTCAGAAGTGTTTTGTGCTACCCTCAGCAAATTGAAGATACCTCTTCACGTGTTCGTCGTCACAAAAATGCAAACGAACTTTGCCAACACCGACTCAAAGGAAGGCCTCGGCGCTTGTTGGTGACGTCACGTCAGCTAGGCACGGCAAACGCCAGGTCTGTTGAAAGCAGAAACGAAAGGCCTGGGCGTGCTTATCATTATAAATCTCTTATTTTTGGACAAAATGTTTGGTATTGTTTAGGATTCTGCAGTTTTATTTAGATGAAAGATTTTCTTACTGTCGTAAAGCTACAAATGAAGATCATATTTCTGTATTACTGAATCCTGTCGAAACAAACGTAGCCGGCCGGAGTGGCCGAGCGGTTCTAGGCGCTGCAGTCTGGAACCACGCGACCGCTACGGTCGCAGGTTCGAATCCTGCCTCGGCCATGGATGTATGTGATGTCCTTAGGTTAGTTAGGTTTAACTTGTTCTACGTTCTAGGGGACTGCTGACCTCAGAAGTTAAGTCCCATAGTGCTCAGAGCCATTTTTGAAACAAACGTAGATCAATATGAGAACATGCTTTGCCCCATTGCAAGCTTCGGAAATTTTACATTCAATTAACTATATTTACTTGATCCATGTTGTTATCGAAACTTACCCCAACCCCCTTACAATGAACTCGTTTCTTTTATTTATTTATTTTCGTTTGACATCGTCACGGGAAATGTGAACTAATTTACGTGTGTAAATGTCCAACTGTTGCCAGTCATTAGATTACAGTCGTTTTCAACGAAAGGAATTCTAAACAGGAAACAAAATAGCTTCATACATCGAAAATACCGCCGAGCTTAAACTTTTTTAAACATGCACATTAGAAAAGATACCTATTCCCCTCTTGCAACTGAAAGGAGAAACATTATAGGATAAAAAAAATTTATTTGATAAAACAAGTATCTCTCTTTTGTCTCTTCTTCTGCCCCGCACCCCATCCCCAAACGTGTACAATCGCAAGATATTTCATTAACATTCAGTGCTCCTCACCCCATAGTCAACCAAGATACCTAAAGAAGAACAGCAATATGTTCACAGTTTCTTGTAAAAGCAACCCAGTACAAACGTAACTTCCTCAGATTTACAAATAAGGTAAAGAAGCACGAATTCTGTTGCTGCTGGACCATGAAGTTGTTTTTGTATGTCAGTCCTTGAAACAGGTGGAAATTTAAGTTCAGGAGTACACTATTTGTTAAGAAGTGTAATGAATTGCACAATTAATTGATTGCAGAAATCTCTCAGGACAATGTGTGTTGGTCAACTACCGCCAATAGTTTCACATTTTCCTGTGTCAGAGAGGGACACACCACCATTATGGGTACGCCTGCAACAGACCTGGCGTTGGCCGTGCCTAGCTGACGTGACGTCACGAACAAGCGCCGAGGCCTTCCTTTGAGTCGGTGTTGAGTTTGCCCACACAACCTTCGCTTCCAGGACGAGCTCACGAAACTTCGTTGGACTGTTCTTCCTCATCCGGCCTACAGTCTGGATCTCGCACCGTCCGATTTACATCTGTTTGGTCCAATGGAGGATGCACTCCGCGGGAAGCAGTACGTGGATGATGGAGAGCTCACTTATGTAGCCAAACGTTGGCTCCGTCGTCGCAACCGGTTATATCGTATGGTTGTGAGACAGGGGCAAGTGCACAGACGATGGAGGAGTGCATCTGTTCTTTGCAGCCTGAATTTGTTGATCATTTTATTATGTACGATGCTGCCATACAGGCGCTCCCAGTAAGGTGGCGCAAGACCGCCGCATTCAACGGAGACTATGCTGAAAAATATAGGTTCGTAGCCAAAAGAGTGAGGAATAATATAATGTATTGGAATTCTGAATAGAGCCAATCTGCTTTCAGAAAAACGTACTGAACGCACGACTAGTAAGTACGAAAACGTCACGGAGATGCTCAACCAACTCCTGTGGCAGATGCTGAGTGTACGTTCCTAGAAGATTCAACCATACATACCTCGTGAAAAGTTCATGAGAGCAAAATTAGAGATTCGAGCTCACACCGTTCATCCCCCAAACCATTCTAGAATGGAGCAGGAAAGGGGAAAGTGACAGAGCTACACAGAGTATCCTCCACCTCAAACCTTAAGGTGGCTTGTGGAGTGTAGATGTCGCTGCAGTAACGTAGACGAAGGAGAAGGAAAATCATATCGCCACAAGTCACACCGAATACTGCAAAGGGTCTTACCACTGCACCATTACTACTCAGGAGATAAATTTGGGGTTGCAGTTAGGGCTCGTGAGGCACGCGGCGACAAAAGTGAAAAGTGGTGCGCAGGTCTGCCTGAGCCGGCGAGGGAGGGTCGGCGAGTGGCGCTGAGTCGAGAGGCCCGCAGCAGTTCCGGCGGATTAGCGCACACAGGCCGGCCCGGCCGCCAGCCACTGCCGCTGCCGCTCCGTTGCTCCCACCAGTGCACTACTGCCGCCGCCGCACTCCATGTGCACTCACAAGTCGGCAACATGACGATTCGTCGACCTGCACTGCTTCTACGACTTTCTGACTTAGCCATTCTTTAGGAACTAAAGATGGAGAAACTGATTATTTTTAATTTTACACTACGCAATACATTTTTAATTTATGGAAAATATTGCTTTCTGAAGTAACCAGCATGAAGATTCCCTATGAGAAGGCTCTCATCAGCAGTGGCGATTGAAAAATAGACAACCAGCTTCAGAACACATGAAAAAGGTGTTGGCAACAGATTCTCATACACAGTCCAGATTCTTATTCACAATCCAGTCACATTAGTACGAGGGGGGTTTGAAAAACCCGTGCAAAAATAAAAACTACTTACGTGTTTGGGGTAAACCTTTTTTATTTTTCGACATAGTCTCCTTTTAGACTTATACATATCGTCCAACGCTGTTCCAATTTCTTGATCCCTTCCGAATAATAGGAATTGTCCAAGTCTGCAAAATACCTATTCGTTGCTGCAATCACCTCCTCATTGAACAAAATCTTTGTCCCACCAGTCATTTCTTCAAATTGGAGAACACATAGTAGTCCGAGGGAGCCAAGTCTGGAGAATAGGGAAGATGTGAAACGAGTTGGAATCATATTTCCATTCATTTTACGACCACAACTTCTGAAGAGTGTGCTGGTGCATTGCCGTGATGGAAAAGGACTTTTTTGAGGTCCAATTGTTGGCGTTTTTCTTGCAGCTCGGTTTCCAAACGGTCCAATAACGATGAACAATATTCACCCGTAATAGTTTTATCGTTTTCCAGATAGTCAATGAGGATTATTCCTTGCGAATCCCAAAAGACAGTCGCCATAACCTTTCCGGCCGAAGGAATGGTCTTCGCCTATTTTGGTGCAGATTCTCCCTTGCTGACCCCCTGTTTAGATTGTTCTTTGGTCTCAGGAGTATAGTAATCTATCCATGTTTCATCCACAGTGACGAAACGACGGATTCAGCCGCAAACCATCCTTGCAACACTTCACACGATTCCGTTTTTCGTCAAGCGTGAGCAATTGCGGAACCCATCTTGCGGATAGCTTTCTCATGTCCAAATGTTTGTGCAAAATATTATGTAACCGTTAATCCGAGATGCCCACAGCACTAGAAATCTCACGCACCATAACTCTTCTGTCATCCATCACCATAACATGGATTATATCAATGATTTCTGGAGTCGTAACCTGCACAGGGCTTCCAGAGAGTTCAGCATCGCTTGTGCCCATATGGCCGCTCGAAAAATTTTGAAACCACTTATAAACTGTTCTAATCGAAGGTGCAGAGTCACCGTAATGTTTATAAAGCTTCTTTTTAGCGTTTTGACTTTCGTAAAGTAACGTTTAATCATCACACGAAATTCCTTTTCGTCCATTTTTGACAATCACTCGGCTTCCTTGATTCACACGAATGCCAAACACAAAGAAATAGACCAATATGGCTGAAACCTGGTGTGTGTTCCCAAAGATGCTGCTAACTAAACTTGACTTTGATACGTTCCGGTGATGCCACCTATCGGACTTTCCAGGGACGTTGCAAACGCCCCCGTATGAGCACCGCCTTATGTTCGACGTCAACTTGTAATAATCACTCACAGACGGCAGATGGCAGCATTAGCAGGGAAGTGGTATATAAAGCGTGTCGGGAGCACACGGAAAACAGTGACGTCGTTGTCATATTTTGAAAAGAGAGCAAGGGTGGAAGCATTTCCCAAACGGCTAAGGTTGTAAATTATTCGCGTACCGCAAAGTATACCGTGCATGGTAAAATATCGCTATCCAAAACAGGCGCCAGGCATCTGTGTTGCACCACAAGGCTTAGATGACGGGGTGAACGACGGTTGCGGAGGTGTTCAAATGGTTCAATTGGCTCTGAGCACTATGGGACTTTACATCTGAGGTCACCAGTCCGTTAGACGTAGAACTACACTGCTGGCCATTAAAATTGCTACACCAAGAAGAAATGCAGATGATAAACGGGTATTCATTGGACAAATATATTATACTACAACTGACATATGATTACATTTTGTAACATTGTTGCAATAATTTGATGTGAAAGCGGTGCTGATAGACAATAAAAGCGGGTTAAAAGCTGTGAGCTGTCTGGTGTTAGTTAACCTTGCCTTACTGCGCAACTGTTTCACCAGGTATCCAGTCTAGCTTATCAAAATCTCAACCAGACTAACATTAATGATAATCTTTTAATAGTCATACGACAACCGGTGATATATATATATATATATATATATATATATATATATATATATATATATATATATAAAAGAGAATTTAAATAAAAAGAAATAAATCAGTTTATATTTGGAAATTTATTTTAACATTGATCACTGAAATTTAGGCTTATTAAACTTGATTCATAACTAAACTGGTGCCTTATTTAGGATTGTGAAAATGTGAGATTGTAATCTTACGGAACACATCAAATATGGAGCCAAGATTGGGAGACTGCATACAACACTGCATTCATAAAATAACACACGAAGAACGTTGAAACATTAACCACAACCAACCGATTCAATTTTTACCCAAAGAAGTTACGTTCGTAGCGCAATTCTGTCCGTCATGTAATTATCACACACTGGTATACTAAATTCATACTAACTCTCTGTGAAATCTTCCCGAAAAGAATACCTGAGGGCTACTTTGATGATTACACCACATGCTTCACGTGGTCAACTTGGCTTACACAAAGAGTGTAACTCCACAATAATTCTGATAATTAAAATAAATTAGATAGAAAAGCAATTTACAAAGGAAAAACCTTGAACTGGTTACTATCGTCTTACTATTAACCTGATGGGTCAAACAACTGTATAAGCACGTGGTACTGGTCTCACAAAGTACAACCCACGTGGGTTGAACATAAAGAAAAGTTGCTATTTTGAAAAATATTGTCAAGACGAGACGTTATAATCTCACGCACATTCGCATTTAAGATTGATGATCTTAGAGTTACTGATCAACACGTGGTTCCACTTTACTCACAAAGTGGTGACAAAGCAACTACCGGAATATATTCTGAACTTCACAGTCGAATTACACTGCGTTGCAATTTAAGATAACATTAGATATTTTAGAGCTAAACCTGAAATAAAGGTGATTAAATTTTCAGTTAGGCTGAACTTAAGAAATCCATTGTCCTACGGACTTAGCAGACACGCGCTTAGCCGGAGATATTACCGCTTCAGACGCTCGCCACGGGCAGACTGACATGGCCTCCTGCCGAGAGGCAGCTCCCTATACCAACATGACAAGGGACGGACAGGACCATACTAAGGATAGAAACCTCTTTGTTTTTAGAAAGCGTAGCTACCTGTTCAGATGTTAGTCCTACTGTTCTCTAGCAGACAGGCTTGTCTGCTACCATACTGCATGCAACTAGAAATACATTTGCTCATTCATCCTCTCACGCAGAAGGGAAGGGGGATGACAGTATCTTATCATATACAGTATATAAAAGAAAGCGGATGTAGGTTCCGTATGAAACTGTGTGACATGAATTACATATAAACTGTGTTTTAAAGTGTAGTAGTGTGACAGATCGTTCTTGTTTATGTGTAAAAGTAACACGTTTCACTGCTCAGTCTCCTCCCAGATAGTCAGAAACATCACAGTAAATTTAGAAGAGGAATTTATGCCGTAAATGACAACAGATTTCAGAAATTAACATAAAAGGAATCCAACAGAGACCTTTCAATTTTCACGCAATTTCGGTGCATAGATGCTGAGAAATCAGTACCCAGAACAATCATCTCTGGCCGTAATAACGGCCTTGATACGCCTGGACATTGAGTCAAACAGAACTTCGATGGCGTGTACAGGTACAGCTGCCCATGCAGCTTCAAGACGATACCACAGTTCATCAAGAGTAGTGACTGGCATATTGTGACGAGCCAATTGCTCGGCCACCATTGACCAGACGTTTTCAGTTGGTGAGAGATCTGGAGAATGTGCTGGGCAGGGCAGCAGTTGAACATTTTCTGTATCCAGGACCTGCAACACGCGGTCGTGCATTATCCTGCAGAAATATAGGGTTTCGCAGGGATTGAATGAAGGGTGGAGCCACGGGTCGTAACACATCTGAAATGTGCTGTTTGTGTATGAGGAATCATTTGGAAACTTTACTCGTGTCAGCACGTTGTAGGTGTCGCCACCGGCGCCAACCTTGTGTGAATGCTGAGATACTGACCGCCCAGATGAACCAAGGAATTACCAACAGTGTCTCCTCAACGACTGTTCGGCGACCGCTTCTGGATATGGGCCTTTGCAGCAGGTGCCTGGTTTATGCAACCATGTTGACTGCTGTTCAGCTGCTACGAAGCCTGCAATTTGGACGCCAATATCACAACATGACGTCCATCGAGTGGCGACAGGTGACTTTGTCAGACGAATCACGTCTTATGTTCCGAGCCGGCTGAAAGGGAACATCCTGCTACAACCATCGGAAGGTACAGGCCAGAGGAGGGAGCATGATTGTCTGGGGATGTTTTCGTGGCATTCTGTCGGTGATTTCGTCGTTCTGGAAGGCACAATGCATGAATATAGGCACGCATCTTTCGTCACCATGTCTATTCCTGGATGCAGTTTGTTTACCCTTGGCATGGTGGTATCGACCAGCATGACAATGCAACATGGCACGCAGCTCGCAGAATATGTGTGTGGTTCGAAGAGCACCAGTATGAGTCACCTTGGCTCCAAACTCCCCGGATTTAAACCCAATCTAGAATCTGTGCGTCCACCTCGATAGGGGTATTCGCGCCATGGATCTTCAACCGCGAAACGGCTCTAGGGTCGGCACGGCTCCACATCCCCGTCGGTAACTTCCAGAACCTCACTGACTCTCGTCCTGCATATCTCAGAGCCTTTTGACAGGTGGCCACATTAAACTGACTGGATAATGTAGTCAGTAGATTTCCCGACAGTCGTCGAGAACATCCATAATTTGTCGTTGTTCGCACTCCATAAAAGTAAATCATAATGATCTGTGGAGGTACGTAAGGGACAGAAAAAGAACACCATAATTTATGAAATTATGAAACGTCATAATTTATAGTTATTGAAATATTTGGAAATATGAAAGTAGCCATTATCAACCTCATCCTTCTTCCCTTTCTTCACTTCTTCCTGCCACCTTCCCTTCCTATCCCACTTCCAGAGTGACTACTTAGATCAATCAATCAACATTTCCTCAGGCATCAAACTTAGCAGATTTTTCGTTCACAGTATCTGCTACTGCAGCACATGCAGCAGAACCACTTCCACCACCAAACACTACTGTACCGACCGCGCCACCACAATATCCATCACTAGCGCCGTCACCTCTTACGACCACTGTAGCCGTCACCATCATCACCACAGTGATGTCTCATTACCAGCATAATCATCAATGCCGTCACCAGATCTGTCACCAGAGAAATCAACGGTCCCATCACCAGTTTTAGGACGAGTACTACACACATTTCTGATAACAACATTAACTATATTGCCTCTATCCAAAAATGTCAATATCATCGGGACATCGCCACCGTCGCAGATTGCTGGTAACATATGCCGCACACCACTAATGGCTTGGTTCAAATGGCTCTGAGCACTTTTTTTTCTGTCATCAGTCTACTGACTGGTTTGATGCGGCCCGCCACGAATTCCTTTCCTGTGCTAACCTCTTCATCTCAGAGTAGCACTTGCAACCTACGTCCTCAATTATTTGCTTGACGTGTTCCAATCTCTGTTTTCCTCTACAGTTTTTGTCCTCTACAGTTCCCTCTAGTACCATGGAAGTCATTCCCTCATGTCTTAGCAGATGTCCTATCATCCTGTCCCTTCTCCTTATCAGTGTTTTCCACATATTCCTTTCCTCTCCGATTCTGCGTAGTACCTCCTCATTCCTTACCTTATCAGTCCACCTAATTTTCAACATTCGTCTATAGCACCACATCTCAAATGCTTCGATTCTCTTCTGTTCCGGTTTTCCCACAGTCCATGTTTCACTACCATACAATGCACTATGGGACGTAATATCTAAGGTCACCAGTCCTCTAAACTTAGAACTACTTAAACCTAACTAACCTAAGGATATCACACACATCCATGCCAGAGGCAGGATTCGAACCTGCGACCGGAGATGTCGTGCGGTTCCAGACTGAAGCGTTTACAGCCCCTCGACCACTGCAGCCGGCCCAGACCACTGAAAAGAAACTCGACTTACCGAACTCTCATACAATCCGCAAAAAACTTCCTGTATTATAAAAATAGAAGTATATGGACAAAAAAAGAGTTTAGGTAATTACCCTCAATCTATAACCTATGTATTACAACACGTTTGCGCATTCCTCTTAAGCAACGTCCGCCATCATACCTACTTACCTGTTCTCTAGCTCTGATCCAAAGTTCTTAAACCCCAAAAATAAATCTGTGGAACAGGAAATTTTATAACTAACCAACAAAGCCTTCAAATCAACCCTTACAACGGCTCTATCCTTGTAAAAAAAAATCTCAGGTTACCGCTTCCACACAATTCGTTCGACAACGTCTTGGTTTTGGAACACATGCCTGTGTTTCTTAAGCAGCACACGGGAGGGCTTCGTAAACGAAATATCTAAATCATTCACTACCGTTTATTTATGTAGTTTTGGCATAGTTTGAACAATCTTTTCCATATCATTAGGTAGAGTCTTATTCATAAAATAAATATACATGGCGTCGGCATACTGCTAAACTGTTCTACTCAATGTCAGGTGTCATGTAGATTCAACGTGTAACATTACGAGAAGCCGGTTCACGGCGTGAGAGGCAGTAATGAGTGCTTTGACACCTCACAGCGGCTAGCCAACTGGGCAACTGCAGGTAAAGTTGTAGCTGAGTAGCGGAATCCGGGTTTCTTCCTGACACCGGAGCATGCAAGCTTAGCCGAACTCCGTGTTTTAATTGTGAAGGATCATAAAATTAATAACATAAAAGAGTAAAATGAAAGCTATCGACGTCAGTAAATACCACAGCATCTACTTCGCAAGTCATGCACGTTTATAATGAATTACAGACTTATATGCAGGTGTGCCGATAGTATAAAACCTCCACAATTACGCGTAATATGAAGGTGGCAATAGTTTCCTAGCTCAACATCCAGTATTTACAGTAAATGAGCACCCACAATTTACTATTTTAGATGCTCTGTTGATTAGTTACAGAAATGGCCATTAATAAAATCGTATAAAACCGCCATGGAGATGCGTATCATAATGAATAACACATAAGAATAAAAGGCAGTCAAACTAAAGATCAAGCACTCGTTTCTCAAACTGGCCCTTAGGCATGCTTTCTGAACTGACCTGTTTAACACTGTGATTTCTTTTTCAATGAAAGGTCATAAAAACCTGTAGGGCTCTTGACATCTCTGTCTCTGGTCGTCTTTCGCTGGTGCGTGATCAGTGTTCACTGGACTAGGATCAATTTTATGGGCGTGAGCTACGTACTTTATAAATATTTATAAATCAACCCAAATCGATACAAGTAAAATAAAATTTTCAGTGGACTTATATTATTTGGCTCTGTATTGATGATTAATTTTGTGCGATATTTGCGAACTTTAACTTTGTTAATGGAATTTGAGGTAACTGTGAACTGTAATTATTTGCTGCAGTTGATGCTCATATTTGTGTGTGATGGACTTTGTGCACATTTCTACAGGGATTTTTCAAGATAGGTAATCAACGTCGCAGTTAATAATCGGAAACTGCATTTTCGGACTCTTGAGTGGTTGCTGCCGATTTTCATGGAATAATCCCCAGTTAAATAAAATATACTCAGACATGTTTTTGTACTTGATGCTCTGTTCCATATTAATGTTTATTTTTTTTATTTTAACCTGCAGTTTATAAGAGGCCACGCTGACACATGTGTGAATATTATTCGATAAACATTATCTGGATTAAACTATAACCCTATGATTACGTCAATATCATTACTCTGACAGGATTTACCCAATCATTTCACTTATTTACAAGAAATGGGACTTCATAAAAGTAATTATGCATTATTGTGACATTTCTAGTTACTTTTATGGAATGTTGCATTACTCTGGTCTGTTGAATCCTACGGGTTGCGGGCTTAGTGGGCATGGAGACAGCATATGAGATAGTGGCACTGCTGGTGCAGGATGTCGAGCTCAGGGAGACAGCGAGCGTGACTGATATACAACCGAAGTCATCAGTTGAACAGCCTTGTCTGGAAACATAATTGTTGTACATGATTTTAAACATGGATAGTCTTCCCCAGTGCAGTGAAATATGTTGTTATTCCCACGCCTGTGCGCGGCAAGGAGTTTTTTTCCCCTCCATTTCTCACCCTTAGGGGGTGAGGCGGCCGCATGGAGAGCCTATTGCTCTTTGGTGCGCTATATTAACTTAAGGTGTGCTGTGGTGGCACTTTTTATTTTGAGAAAGGGGGTGTGGGTTTCCTAATATTTTTCTGATTCTCATCTCATATATTATCGCCTTCTGTCGCGTGGGAGCGTATTGAGATCCTGGCATTTGCCCGAGTGCTGAGGGAAATCTCCCTAAAACCTCAACAAGGATCTGTTGAATTTTCTGTTTCTTGTGTTTTGTTGTTTTCTCTTCTTTGGTGCCTTGTTAGTGTGTGGTCATGATCGTGATTTTCGTTCTTGTTTTAAGTGTCGTCTTTCTCTTCAGATTCTCCGACTTGTAGGTGTTTTATCATGGCCTGTTGTACGTCATCGTTTGTGAAGTTTGTTGCTGAATTCGAATCTATTACCTTTATGCTTGTTTTGATTACTATAAGCGGATAGGGGTATTTTGTTTCTGGATAGTTCAGGACGGTGTAATTTCTTAGTAAAATGTCTGTTGTGGCTGTTCTATTCTGCAATCGGTTGGTGCCGATTTTAGCGGTTAATTCTAGTCATCTTCTCCTTAGTGGGTGCACTTGTGCGTTCCTGTATACTAATTCATTTCGTGTCCTGGGGTTCATGTGGCCTGCTACCCTTAGTATTTTCCTTTCTGTTGCCATTATCCTCTGTGTCAATGTTTTGTTCGCCATCCATACCGGAGCGGCATATTCCAATATGGGGCGGACAAAAGCTTAGTAGGTGTAGATCATTGTATCCCTTTTGGCTCCGTTTGTCCGGCCTCTGAGTTGGCGGAGTAGGTTTAGTCTTGTTTGGCTTTTGTCTTGATGTCCCTGGAGTGTGCTTCCCATGACATACATCTGTCGAGTGTAATGCCCAGATATCTTGCCGTGTCTTTCGCTTGGCTACACTATAGGGTAGCCGCAGGTGAGGACCCAACAGTGATGTTGCGCAGGTAGCCAGATCATGAGTCTGCAGGCGCAAGCCTTCTGTGACTCACCAGCAGTGAGTGCGGCTCGCTCCAGCACTTTTCGATGTTGGACGTACACTCAGGAGTCTGTTAGCGGCATACCACGGACAACGGGTGTCCAGAAGGTGGAAGCTCAGGACCCCAATCACCTACACAGCATACGGCCAGGGTGGCGGAACCAAGTGCAGCCAGAGAGATGTACTAAGGTGCCTTGTCCAGCAGGTTGAAGGCGCCAGCTTGCAGTCACCAGGGGAAGGCACGGCTTGTCCACATCCACCAGTCATGGAAGTGATCAAACAGATGTGGCAGCTTGCAGTGTCTATATCCCACCACAGCCGGTTGCCAGTGGACTCAGCGGGGAAGTCTTCACAGAGACAGCACATCGTCAACCAACTTACCATGTAACTAGACAGACTGTCATTCTGTTGGCTATCAGAGATGCAGAGGGGATTATCAGACACTGAAATTGAAGCTACTGAAAAGGGGGTATTTATGATAGCAGGCGCAGCAGTCATTTGTTTTCATTTACTAGTAGTGTGTGTGAAATCTTATGGGACTTAACTGCCAAGGTAATCAGTCGCTAAGCTTACACACTAATTAACCTAAACTATCCTAACGACAAACACACACACCCATGCCCGAGGGAGGACTCGAACCTCCACCGGGACCAGCCCACAGTTCATGACTGCAGCGCCCCAGACCGCTCGGCTAATCCCGCACGGCTACTAGTAGCATCAGCGGTCTTGCTCCCACCGTGATATCTCAGTTATTGTTAGTTTTCTCTGCCTTTACCCTTCCCATCAGTGCTATGATGCCATGGAGGGGCTTAGCTCGGAGGTTACATGTCATTACTCCGTGTTGCGTCGCTCGCAGAATGACGTATTGGGTGCTGTCATACTGCGCCTTTTACACTCCTCGCTTACGGCTGCGCTCGGTGTGGCAGTGTGTTGTGAGTGGCACCCTCCCTTCTGCAACAATGGAACTCTTTGCTTGCTCCGAATTCCGACTGTGACATACGCTTTCGAAACTTTACATGCGCACCCAGAAATTGTATCTGCTGTGCACCTGCAAAGTGACTCAGATACATGAAACTTCTCAGCAACGTAGTCAGAAGTCTCCGTAGATAACGATCAGAGCTTTCTACCAATCGTTCAGTTCCTCGATGGTAGATCTCCGCTTCTTCGTCGTGCAGCCATTCCACAAACGCCGCGAGAACGTCCTCATGGTCGGAAAATCAGCAAATGCTCCGAATCAGTTCCTCGATTGCCCGAATACTGTCATCGGTTGTCGACGTCGATGGTCTTCCTTTCCGATCAGCAGCACCCACTTTCCTGGGGCCTTGGTCCATTTCTTCCACCGTTCACTGCGGCTGGACAGGGAATTGCGTTTAGTCCTTATACCGGCGGTATTTCACGGAGAATCTGGGTGCAGTTTTGCCCACAAGAATCGTATTTCAACTTTGGAGGAGTTTATTAGATGCTGCGCCATTCACTCCCACGCTGTGATGCATCTGTCCTCCGCGCGGCAGCATAATTGTGTCTGCAATAAACGTGGATCACTTATTCTCTTCTGACAATGCATCACTCTTGTTACACAATGCTCTAGCGTGAGACAAAATGTGTAGTTACCTCTTGAAATCTCCCCCACATATATACTAGCCACTAACTTGTTTATTTAGCTGAAAGGTTTAAGGGTCAATTCTGTAATAAGTGTATGGGCCTTAAGGCGTCGGTACACGACCATTTCCGCTGATACCATAACGCCAAAAAAATAGGTCGTACATTTCCCATACCAGTAGCGGCCAATTAAACCGCCAGTGCGCTCGTAAATGTAAATCCGTTGAACAGCAGGAGAGATAGGAATGATACCTGTGGTAGTCCGCTGTTCGTCGTTCTGGACCTTACACAAACATTTCTACATCTACATACTTACTCCGCAAGCCACTGTATGATGCGTGGCGAAGGGTACCCTGTACCACTACAACTCATTTTTCTCTTCCACTCGAAAATAGAGCAAGGGAAAAACGACTGTCTATATGTATCCGTACGAGCTCTAATCTCTCTAATCTTACCCCCATAATCCTTACGGACAAGTAGATTGGCGCCAGTAGAATTGTTCTGCTGTCAGCCTCAAACACCGGTTCTCTAAATTTTCTCAATAGCGCTCCTCGGGAAGAACATTGCCTTTCCTCCAATAATTCCCATTTGAGTTCTTGAAGTGTCTCCGTAATACTTGCGTGTTGTTCAAAACTACCGGTAACAAATCTAGCAGTCAGCCTCTGAATTGCTCCGATGTTTTCCTATAATCTGGTATAGTCCGGATCCCAAAAACTAGAACACTGCTCAAGAATAGGTCGCACTAGTGTTCTACACTACTGGCCATTAAAATTGCTTCACCAAGAAGAAATGCAGATGATATCCGGGTATTCATTGGACAAATATATTATACTAGAACTGACATGTGATTACATTTTCACGCAATTTGGGTGCATAGATCCTGAGAAATCAGTACCAAGAACACCCATCTCTGGACGTAATAACGGCCTTGATACGCCTGGGCATTGAGTCAAACAGAGCTTGGATGGCGTGTTTAGGTACAGCTGTCCATGCAGCTTCAACACGATACCACAGTTCATCAAGAGTTGTGACTGGCGTATTGTGACGAGACAGTTGCTCGGCCACCATTGACCAGACGTTTTCAATTGGTGAGAGATCTGGAGGATGAGCTGGCCAGGGCAGCACTCGAACATTTTCTTTATTCAGAAACGCCCGTACAGGACCTCCAACATGCGGTCGTGCATTATACTGTTGAAATGTAGGGTTTCGCACGGATCGAATGAAGGGTGGAGCAACGGGTCGTAACACATCTGAAATGTAACATCCACTGTTCAAAGGGCCGTCAGTGAGAACAAGAGGTGATCGAGACGTATAACCGATGGCACCCCATACCATCACGCCTGGTGATACGCCAGTATGGCCATGACGAATACACGCTTCCAATGTGCGTTCACCGCATTGTCGCCAAACACGGATGCGACCATCATGATGCTGTAAACAGAGCCTGGATTCATCCGAAAAAATGACGTTCTGCCATTCGTGCACTCAGGTTCGTCGTTGAGTACACCATCGCAGGCGCTCCTGTCTGTGACGCAGCGTCGAGGGTAACCGCAGACATGGTCTCCGAGCTGATAGTCCATGCTGCTGCAAACGTCGTCGAACTGTTCGTGCAGATGGCTGTTGTCTTGCAAACGTCCCCATCTGTTGACTCAGGGATCGAGACGTGGCTGCACGATCCGTTACAGTCATTCGGATAAGATGCCTGTCATGACGACTGCTAGTGATAAGAGACCGTTGGGATCCAGCACGGCGTTCCGTATTACCCTCCTGAACCCACCGATTCCATATTCTGCTATCAGTCATTGGATCTCGACGAATGCGAGCAGCAATGTCGCGTTACGATAAACCGCAATCTCGATAGGCTACAATCCGATCTTTATCAAACTCGGAAACGTGCAGGTACGCATTTCTCCTCCTCACATGTGGCATTACAACAACGTTTCACCAGGCAACGCCAGTCAACTGCTGTTTGTGTATGAGAAATCGGTTGGAAACTTTCCTCATGTCAGACGTAGTAGGTGTTGCCACCGGCGCCAAAATAGTGTGAATGTTCTGAAAAGCTAATCATTTGCATATCACAGCATCTTCTTCCTGTCGGCTAAATATCGCGTCCTTAGCACGTCATCTTCGTGGTGTAGCAATTTTAATGGCCAGTAGTGTAGTTCTAAGCGCAGCAGGAGACATAGGAATGATACCTGTAGTAGTCCGCTGTTCGTCGTTCTGGACCTCGCACAAACATTTCTATATCTACATACGTACTCCGCAAGCCACTGTGTGATGCGTGGCGAAGGGTACCCTGTACCACTACTACTCATTTTTCTCTTCTACTCGAAAATGGAGCGAGGGAAAAGCGACTGTCTATATGTATCCGTACGAGCTCTAATCTCTCTAATCTTAGCTTCATAATCCTTATGGAAATGTACCTTGGCGCCAGTAGAATTGCTCTGCAGTCAGCCTCAAACGCCGGTTCTCTAAATTTTCTCAATAGCGCTCCTCGGAAAGAATATCACATCCCCTCCAGTGATTCCCATTTCAGTTCTTGAAGTATCTCCGTAATACTTGCGTGTTGTTGAAAACTACCGGTAACAAATCTAGCAGCCTGCCTCTGAATTGATTCGATGTTTTCCTGCAATCCGGTATAGTCCGATCCCAAAAACTAGCACAGTGCTCAAGAATAAGTCGCACTAGTGTTCTATATGCGATCTCCTTTACAAATGAACCAAACTTTCCTAAAATTCTTCCAATAAACCCAAGTCCATCATTTGCCTTCCCTACTACAGTCTTTAAAAACTCATTCCATTCCATATTGCTTTGCAATGTTACGCCCAGATATTTAATCGGCGTGTCTGTGTCTGTGCCACTCACATACCTGGCTATTCCGCATGCTCGCACCTGTGTTTCTCCGTAAAGTCGGCAGTGTGGCACCATATCAAATGCCTTACGGCAATCGAGAAACATGGAGTCCTCCTATTGCCCTTCATCCACGGTTCGCAGGATCTCATGTGAGGATAATGCAACCTGAATTTCGAACTTCTACTCGTTATTACCAGAGAACTATCTGAAAGGAAGTGAATACGTTTTCTCTCGAAGATACCAGAAATAATATGTTTCTGCATTTTGATACCAGTATCACTGACGTGATATTGTGATAAGAACTTTTATGTCGGAATAAAAGCCTCTTGCTCGTACATCGCAACGCGCATCACACTTTCTTGGCGGATCGGAACGTGATCCAGGCCCTGGTCGATTCCGCGCCGTGAACTGATTATAGTGGCCGATGCACGGGCCAGCCCCTTCTATAGAGCGTTTAAAATAAGTCGCCACTTTTGACAGTTCAGTGTGGAGCGAGTGGAGGGAAGCGTAGTAGGCAGCGTGTGCTGGACACATCAGCGTGTGACCGCAGTATACCGCCGGGCCTACCCGACGCGGAACCTAGCAGGGTCACTTGATAGCGTGGACGACAAGTCGCGCCACCCGGCCGATCTGCGGCCTTCCTCAAACAATTTTAAACAAACAGTTCTGTAATAAACTGTGACTCTCGCACGTTTTGTAATGCAATTCGTGAGCTTCATGAAGAACCGCTTATCATTTCGATAACGGTTAGTTATTATGATATTTCGATGGTAGGGGGACTACTGCAAGAAATTCTTAGTTTGCAGAGAAAAATAGCTGTCGCTGTGAATTTGTAATTTGTGCGTGTTAGGGTGCATGTTGCTGCGTATTAAATGTAGATAACACATTGAATTAGTCTTGAAACTTGTAAGGATCAGTGTTTTCCAATGTCGAGAAAATGGAATGTGTGTAAAGCGCTCCGTCACGAACTCGTGCGTCGTTGAAATATTGTATCTCAAAAATGGTTTGAGATATCGAAAGAAGATTTTGGCAAATGATAGTGCGAAAAGACGAGTGTGTTTTTTAAATATGATTAATATGCGGGTCTTCTAGTCTCTTGAATATTGCGGTAGATTCTACCGCGATATTCAAGAGACTACACACTTGTCCAATGAAATAACATAATTATTCAGGGCCATCGATAACCTGGTAAAACAAGAATTCCTGTGGTTTTGCAACAGTGTAAGTGAAGAAGTTACGTTTATTTTTATTCTGAGAATGGGCTGTTTCAAAAAATTATGGACCCGATTTGAATTCAGTTGCTTGTTTAATAATACACAATCTCATGGTTCTGTCGCAATTTCAATTCGTTAGAAAGTTAGTAAGATGAATATTTCTAAGCTCTGCTCCTTTTTGCCAAAAGAAGTAGATTTTAAGGTGGCAACGAGATAAGTTATTGATTCCTCAAAACTGTTCACTGTCCTTCATGAATCAATGTCTCCTCAACTACCTTCTTGGTATGGCTGACAACTCAAGACCAGCCCTGTCGAACATTTGCAGTGGCTTCTTTTGTCACCATTTCAATCTTAGCGAGCGTAAACTTGTTGTTGCTTTTTCCCACATTATTTACACCTAGGCCCATATACTCTGTTGGAATTAAGTGGGCATGGTACGAAGGAAGCCAGATTAAACTATGCCGTTTACGGTTAGCCTATTCGTCGACCTGGTAGCGAGAAGTTTTGTTTATACAGCACTACAAGTTCCATTAACTTCGTCTTATACATTCTAGGTTCAACTTTATCTCATGGAGCATTTTTTTGTATCCAGAGCCAAACATCCATTTCCCTCCACTGCATTGTTGGAGACTTATGCATCATAACAGAGTGGTATGGCGTTTTGTTCATTACTACTAACGAATTCCGAGAAATGTTTTGCAGCACAGCGTTATCTTCCCAGCCGGTGAACCGTGGTCCTGGACGGCACTTTTATTGCAGATCTCTTATTCAGATCTACTGCACTGCTGTTATTAATGCTATCGATTTAAATCTGTAATTTTTTCTTGCGATTCATATCTGCTACATAGTTTTAGGGCATTCAACTGTTTTACCAGTATTTTGTAGTGCTCCTTATCCCCCCACTCAGACGTAATTTCGTTTACAGAACAAAAGATGTAGATTTGGGATGGAGAGAGTTACGCCTTCTTGAATACGATTTATAAAAATAACGTAAATTAGTGTGTTTTTTGAGTCTAAACATTCAGTCACATTGTGCGTTCTCCGAGAATGTTATCGTATGCTTGTACCTAATGCTTTACTAACATTTCACATACACAGTAGGATGGCCATATGACACCGCATGTCACTCCTGCCTCATATATGTGAGTGATGGGCACATGGTAGTATTCAATTAGGGATGGGTGATGTTCGCAGATCTCCGATGATGATTTCAATTTCATTATCGACATCTAAACATCGGTAGCCGACAATAATCGGCCCCAAAACATCAATGTTAAATGAATTTATGGGCTGGCATAAAAAAATAATATGCAATTATTATCTAATACCTGTGGCATGGGTGGATGATATTGTCCCCTAATCTTCGTCAGAGGATGCACAAGCGACCGTTGCCTCAGAGGCACAGGAACGATAGGGTGTATTGCGCGGTGAAAGGGCGGCTCGGCGTGGTTGATCTGCTGCTGCGGGTACGCCTCCTCCCCCTGTTGTCAAGAATTTCCTACTGCTTGCAGACCACCTGCAAGCTTACAAGAGAGCCCCCATCAATCTCTAAACGATCAGTAAACTTCAACTGCCGCGCGATTCGCTCAGGGCGGCGGACACGGGTGTTGCTCTACTGCAGGAAGTTTGACGGGAGACGTTCCCAGACTTCTACGAGTTTGCTACTTATATGTCACACCTGCTGCTACGGGAGGTAGTGGAACAGCTGCCCTTGAACTAGAGATGGGTCTTTCGCGGACTAATGGATCCAAAGGAACGGTTCACCAAGATGAACGGAACGATCGAGGAACGAATTGTAAGGAACGGTCTGTCATAGTTCACTTCGGTTGCGGCTTTCTACTTATGGTTCCCGGGAACGGGAAACGGTCAGTCTCGTTCCCGCAACGGCACGTCGGCTGGTCTCGTTCCAGCCTCGGTCCCATTCCCGTCTGTCTCGGTCTCGGTCGCGGCTTTCTACTTATAGTTCTCGGGAACGGGAAACGGTCGGTATCGTTCGCGAACGGCACGTCGGCCGGTCTCTTTCCAGCCTCGGTCCTTTTTCCGTCTGTCTCGGTCTCGGTCTCGGTCTCGCTCGGCCGGACTCCTTCTTCGTGTGGCCACTCGTCGCCGTTCCACTGCCGACTGCTCATAGTTCAGTATCGAGTAGTTGTTGCTCGTTTCGCTCGCTTCGCACACATATTTTAGATATGTTTCAAATATTTTCTGAACTCTGAATTTCTGGTTCTTTTCGTATTCTATTCAGCGTCCACGACCGGTAATTAAAATATATTTTATGATTACGTAAATTACATAAAAATTACGTGGTATGTAATACATACATCTTTTCAAGTAACAAAACGGGCGTGTCAGCTTACTTAACTATTTCGATAAACAGCAAAAGAAATACAAGTAGAAAGGCAAGATTTTTTGTTATCACACATGCAACGGACGTCGGCACGTCACAAACGAGTGGCCATTTTTCGTCTTTATTGATCCAAGTATGTTCATTGTTTCGGAAAGCAGACCGACTCACAACCGAATGAAGCCCGCGCTTCGTATTCGAGTGTATGGTGTCATATTTTCTAGAGAGAATATGATAACTCCTACAATATTATTTCAGTGGTACTGGGCGGCGCACGAAAAATCGGGCCCGAGTACTAGACTGTTCATTGTCGCTTACCAATCGTTATCTATTGTTTCGAAGTTGTTTTTCATTAGCTTGTTTGTTGTTTATTCACTGCCTAATTATTACAAGTTTATCTATTCTGCTCGTAACGGTCAACAAATCGTGCGTAATTGGCGAGCAGTCTGTACTCGGGACCGGGTTTTTCGTGCCCCGCCTTACATTATTTCACTGCGATCAGCCACATAACGTTACAATTGGCTATACGAGATGTTTTGTAGAATCACAAAAATTACAAGTGTGTGAGAATTCTGTTATGAATAAAAACTCTCTGCTCCAGGGGGTAGACAAGTGCCTCCTCTTGGCGCCTTCCATCTTCAGTCACCTATGCTACTAATTTTCAATTTTTCATAATAACCATACACCAAGCACAATGAACGGTGAACGAGTAAAAATCAACGGTTCCCAAAAAAGAGCGATCACCAGTGAACTAGTTCCCAAGGATGAACGACTTTGCCCATCTCTACCTTGGACGAGGCGGAATAGAGGTCACCGGTGTGATTTACTTGCCATCGGCACTGTAACTGGCGTTCAATTTTCAGGGGACTCGAGTTGTTAATATCTATGCCCCTTCTGGGACAGATAAAAGTCGAGACCGGTCACGATATTATGAAGAAGAACTTATGCCTCTTTTCTTGAGCCGCTACGATCACGTCATTATTGGTGGAGATTTTAATAGTGTGCTGTCTCAGAAAGATCAACAGCCAAGGTGTTACATGGTGATTTGCGTGGCTTTACTTATGTGACCAGTCACTCCGCCAGCAGACTGGATCGCATCTACGTCTCCTCTGACCCTGTAACAGCGATTCTAGCAGCACAGCGCTGGCCCACAACTTTCTCAGACCATAGAGCATACATCTGCACGGGCAACCTCTAGCGACAGTGTGGCTAAGTCGGGTCTTACGGAAACTGAATGTGGCACTCCTACAGGATCAGGAATGTTGGCAGCTCGTAATATTTCTGGCTTTGCGTCCATCATATTCAGGTAGGAGAAGCTCTTCTTAGAGCATATGAGATGACAACAGTGGGAAGATGACATAATGTGGTGTGAGGTACCGATGACGTACGATTTTTCTGATAAGGGTATCGTCAGAAAGACTACCTAAAATGTGGCCCTCCTCCGTGATTGGTTGCTCCGTTTGAAGTAGAGCCCCAAAAGACTAAATTCTGCTATTAATGTTAGAGAAACTAAACAGTGAATTTACTTGCCTTTCATATAAAAGCATCTCTCAATAGCAGGCTATCACTCCATTGTTTCAAAAGTGTTAATTACCATCATAATAATAAACAACTGCTAAACGAAAAGGCAGACGAAGCACTTCGGAGATCTTCGGATCACGCCTGACTTGGATGGCTTGCGAAATAATTTGGCTGTGTGATCAGAGCTGGTTCGACAGTCTCGCAAGACAGACATGTAGTATGCCTTGGTCGGTATCGGTTAAGGAGTTAATTAGCAATCTCTGATTATTTGGACATGTAACTGAGAACAGTTTGATATTGATTACGCAGTTACGCAGTTCATTGGTTTGTTTACTTTCTGTGAAAGTGTGAAGAATGGAAATTATTCGTGATTCGTAAAGTGGACTACAATTGTGTAATTTCTCGTATTCTGCTAATAAAAAGCGAATGGCATCCCATATAAAAAACTAATTGAAAATTTAATTATGTGTACAATACCAGTTCCTCGCTGAGAGTTTATTACTGCTTCAGGATAACGGATTCACGACCCACGAGTTGTTCTCTGCCCAGACGACAACAATTATAGAAGACTGCATGTTGGTGGATGTTATTCAGAACTTATGCATTCCACTCAGGGTGGTGGAAGCAACTGGGCACCTCTCGTGTGCTGCAGTCTTGGTAAAAATGAGATCAGTACATGTCACTTGTGGTAACACAGCGGAGGTATGAACGAAGGAAATTTTGGAGGGAAGTATTATTGTACACACTTAAATCCCTCCCGGAATATATCTCTCCATCTCTCCCTCTCTTCTACTTGCCCTCAGCTCATAGCAAGTACATGGACCTCATGTATCCATCACAATTTCAATGGTGGCTCGAATGTGTTAAATCGGCTTCACGGAGTGCACGTGTTGGTTTCGGTAGGAACGACCGCCCTGGCACCGAGAACTCACGGCGTCTCACCATCCGCATATAGCCAGACGGATATCCATCGCGCTAAGCGAAGATTCTCACCCCAACCCGCCATAGGCTTGAATGTGTTGTGGTACGAACGTGACGCGAGGACAGGATCAGCAAAGAACCTCCACCCATGTACCACATTAGCTCCGAACGATGACAAAGATCATGAAAATTGAATTGGTACACGCTTTTGACATCCCGGATGGGAGCAGGGAGACAACCCAGTAGGACTTCGCCCATGTGTTCGTCGACTACCATCACCGACTATATCAAGAGGTGTACCACGATGATGCATCTTTGACAGCAGTCCGCCAGACCCTCATTGGCACACTTGATGATAGGCCTCGGCATCCCTTTTGGACGAGATCACCAGCGATGATGTTGCAGACGCCCTTGCCAAGGGTGCATTTAATAAATCACCAGGGCTAGATGGTTTTCCATTGGGATTCTAACGGAACTTTAAGTATCTGATGCCCTCATGGTGGAAGGAGATGCACCAGAACTGCTGCCATTAGTGGTCCTCCTTCCTCTGGATTTTGTGGAAAGTCTCATTATTTCGGTCCCCAAACCAAACCAGCTGGAGACACACAGATTGAACATTACTGCAAGATCACCTCCTCAATTATAATTTCAAGATCTTGACCAGAATTTTGGCGATGCTTCTTAAGCAAATATTGCTCCAAATTATTTCAAATGAACAAACAACCTTGGGGCAAGGGGGGGGGGGGGGGGGGGGAGGGCGGACAGTAATATTCAGACAGCCCTTAGCGGCTATCCAGATGTGATCGCAAGCTGCATGGTGATGGTTCCTTGGTCTCCGTGGCCTTTCATCGCACATGTGATAAAGACAGCTTATGCGGATGATCTAGTCTTTCTCACCCTTTCTGAGAAGAAGGTCCGGATGGCGCTAGGATGGATCGAGTGGCAGACAGCGACATGTTCAAGTCTTGTGCCACGGAAATCGGCAGAGGGCTTCGGGAGGGGAGGGTGGCACAGAGCGGATAAAGGAGATTCGGTGTCTGGGCATGGTATTTACGAAAGATATTCACCATACGACGGCGAAAGATATTCACCATACGATGGCTCTGAATTATGAACGCCTTTTTCAAGCTTTCCACACAGGCGTCTGAGGCCACCTCCTCCCAGTTTTAGATATGGTCCAACGGGTCGCCTTCATTAACATCCACATGGTGTCCCGAATACCTCATTTGCCGCAGATCCTACCGAACACTCCAGTGATGGCACGACAGATCAAGGTAGCCTGTGTTAGCCATGAACTTCACTTCAAGATACGATACAATGGCCTCCCGTTCCCCCTCACAGTGGAGGTCTGGGACTTACCAATATTCGAGCACATGAGACGGGCCCTTTACATCAACACCGTATAAAAAAGTAGACCCACCTTCGACACGGTTTCAGCGGTCTCCTCATTGATGTACTGGCGCCTCTGTCTTGCATGTGTCCTATTTCTCTCGCTCACATCACGCCTGCGCTCTACCACATCAAAACATTCTCCATCGATTATAGCTAAGTGCATGTGAATCTCCTCAGTACCAAAACTCCTATGGCATGATGACATATCCCTCTCGGAATGTGGTTGAAAGACGCCACCCAAGAGTGGGTGGCCAGCAGTGCTGCGAGCGATCCACCAACTACATTTTACGACATGGTACCTCATCGTCAGCGAAAAGTTTCCGACAAGACAAAGACTGCACAAATTGGCCTAGTTGACTCCCCATTATGCACTCGGTATCGTGTGATAGACACGGATGAACACCACTTGGAATGTGCGGAAATCTGGCTTCTAATTCAGAAGATGCTGCCTCCTACCTCCGAGTGCCGTCCCACACGATCGAGCCCGAAATGCTCCTTCGCCCGATCAATACCTATTTTCCTCGATCAAAGAGATGTGCATACGATCAACTGGATCAAAGGATTTTCCATGCACTATCTTTTACGGGAAAGCCTCAAAGAGGTATTTGACTTCTGAACTTCCTTACAGAAACGACACAATCAATTACAATACATTTCCACATGTCGTCAGACCTTTGCTAATTTTTAAACAGTGAATTCAAGGTTCTTCCCCCCCCCCCCCCCCCCCCACCTCCCTCTATCCGCAGATGGGTTGTACCGGGTAAAATAATTTGATTCTGGTGGTTATTGATCTGAATCTCGACACAGACAGCTGTACAAGACTGTATTCCAAGAAGACATATCCGAATCCCCATTGTGGAGAGTTGGGATCCGACAGCGTTTATTTTCAGATGTTTTTGAGCGGTAGTTCTCCTTAAATAGTACTACCGGGAGGGTAGCCTCAGTTTAATTGTATTCTGTTTTATATTATTTGTTAATAAAATACACTGCTGTCAGAAAAAAAGTGAAACTCCATAATTTGGTAACAGGAGTGTGTCTGGTTCGAATCTTCTTCACAGCAATTCCCCTTTTTTACTTTTTACTTTGGTTTAAATTGTATTTTTTTCTAATATAAATTATAACAAACAAATACGGAAAGAAATGGTAAGACCACTGCTCGCGATAAGCGAGAAATGTTTTTTTAAAAAAAGCAGTTAAAGTAACTATTCTATAGAAATGGAGGTTCGAGTCCCAGTCAGGTCACAAATTTTTAAGCGCAGCTGTTGAATTATTTCAACGTCTAAAGCAGCTACGTCATACACAAATTTCTCTTTAGTTATGAATTTAAAGCTCCGTAAGTCGACTGTGACCAGCAATTACTCGTCTTTGCACTGGTGTTTCTGAATCTTCCTTACCGAAGAAACATCTAGAGTCTTCCGTGAGTGTCGGGACGTAAACACTGTAACCCCACTAACAACCTTTACACGTGACCAGAAATTCCTTGGATTTTGTAAGAGATCCTTTTATAATATTCTGCCATGGTAATCGATTAAGGTTTTATGCATTTCCCAGTTTACAGTCAAAAGCGTTTCAAAGAGCATTTAGAAAACATCGTTCTTGTGAAACATAATTACACTAGCTCTTTAATCACACGAAGTGTTGAGTGCTACCGACGAAGGATTTCAAATGTATTCCGTATTTCTAGATTTCCACAAAGCTTTTGTACCGCACCTCAGAAACAGCTTGAAATCGAATTACGTGATTATGGAATATCGTCTCAGCTATGCGACTGGATCCATGATTCGTGACAGAGAGGTCACAATTAGTAGGAACTGATGGAAAGGCTTCGAGTGAAATACAAATGCTTTCTGGTGTTCCCCAAGGTAGTGATATAGGCCCTCTGTATTCCTTATCCATAAAAACGATTTAGGAGACGATCTGAGCAGCCGTCTTAGGTTGTTTGCAGATGAAGCTGTCGTTTATAGTCTAGTAAAGTCATCAGAAGGTCAAATCCAATTGCAAAACGATTTAGATAATATATCTGTAAGGTGCTAACATTGACAATTGACCCTAAATAATGAGAGGTGTGAGGTCGTCAACAAGAGTACTGAAAGGAATCTGTCAAACTTCGGCTCCGCGATAAATCTGTCGAAAATAAATGCCTTAAATTCTACTACATACCTGGAAATTACAATTACGAAGAATACCCGGAAAATGTTGTGGGGAAGGTGAACCAAAGACTCCGTTTTATCAGCAGAACACTTAGAAGAGGCATCAGATCTACTGAAGAGATTGCATACGCAACGCTTCTTTTGAAGTACTGCTGCGCGGTATGGGATACTTACCAGATAGGATTAACAAGAAACTGCAAAAAGGTGGGAGTTTGAGGAGATGGGACCTGGATAAACTGACTAAACCAGAGGTTGTACAGAGTTTCAGGGAGAGCATAAAGGAACAATTGACAAGAATGGGGGAAAGAAATACAGTAGAAGAAGAATGGATAGCTTTGAGGAATGAAGTGGTAAAGGCAGCAGATAAAGTAGGTAAAAAGACGAGGGCTAGTAGAAATCCTTGGATGACAGAAGAAATATTGAATTTCATTGATGAAAGGAGAAAATATAAAAATGCAGTAAATGAAGCAGGCAAAAAGGAATACAAACGTCTCAAAAATGAGATCTACAGGAAGTGCAAAATGGCTAAGCAGGCATGGCTAGAGGACAAATGTAAGGATGTAGAGACTTACCTCACTAGGGGTAAGATAGGTACTGCCTACAGGAAAATTAAAGAGAACTTTGGAGAAAAGAGAACCAGTATGAATATCAAGGGCTCAGATGGAAACCCAGTTCTAAGCAAAGAAGGGAAGGCAGAAAGGTGGAAGGAGTATATAGAAGGTTTATACAAGGGCGATGTACTTGAGGACAATATTATGGAAATGGAAGAGGATGTAAATGAAGAGGAAATGGGAGATATGATACGGCGTGAAGAATTTGATAGAGCACTGAAGGACCTAAGTCGAAACAAGGCCCCCGAAGTAGACAACATTCCATTAGAACTACTGACAGCCTTGGGAGAGCCAGTCCTGACAAAACTATACAATCTGGTGAGAAAAATGTATGAGACAGCCGAAATACCATCAGACTTCTAGAAGAATATAATAATTCCAATCCCAAAGAAAGCAGGCGTTGACAGATGTGAAAATTACCGAACTGTCAGTTTAATAAGTCACGGCTGCAAAATACTAACGCGAATTCTGTACAGACGAATGGAAAAACTAGTAGAAGCCAACCTCGGGGAAGATCAGATAGGATTCCGTAGAAATATGGGAACACGTGAGGCAATACTGACCCTACGACTTATCTTAGAAGCTAGATTAAGGAAAGGCAAACCTACGTTTCTAGAATTTGTAGACTTGGAGAAAGCTTTTGACAATGTTGACTGGAATAATCTCTTTCAAATTCTGACGGCGGCAGGGGTAAAATACAAGGAGCGAAAGGCTATTTACAATTTGTACAGAAACCAGATGGCAGTTATAAGAGTCGAGGGACATGAAAGGGAAGCAGTGGTTGGGAAGGGAGAGAGACAGGGTTGTAGCCTCTCCCCGATGTTATTCAATCTGTATATTGAGCAAGCAGTAAAGGAAACAAAAGAAAAATTCGGAGTATGTATTAAAATCCATGGAGAAGAAATAAAAACTTTAAGGTTCGCCGATGACACTGTAATTCTTTCAGAGACAGCAAAGGGACTTGGAAGAGCAGTTGAACGGAATGGACAGTGTCTTGAAAGGAGGATATAAGATGAACATCAACAAAAGCAAAACGAGGATAATGGAATGTAGTCGAATTAAGTCGGGCGACGCTGAGGGAATTAGATTAGGAAATGAGACACTTACAGTAGTAAAGGAGTTTTGCTATTTAGGGAGCAAAATAACTGATGTTGGTCGATAGAGAGGATATAGAATGTAGACTGGCAATGGCAAGGAGGGCGTTTCTGAAGAAGAGAAATTAGTTAATATCGAGTATAGATTTAAGTGTCAGGAAGTCATTTCTGAAAGTATTTGTATGGAGTGTAGCCATGTATGGAAGTGAAACATGGACGATAAATAGTTTAGACAAGAAGAGAATAGAAGCCTTTGAAATGTGGTGCTACAGAAGAATGCTGAAGATTAGATGGGTAGATCACGTAACTGATGAGGAAGTATTGAAAAGGATTGGGGAGAAGAGGAGTTTGTGGCACAACTTGACTAGAAGAAGGGATCGGTTGGTCGGACATGTACTGAGGCATCAAGGGCACACCAATTTGGTATTTGAGGGCAGCGTGGAGGGTAAAAATCGTAGAGGGAGACCAAGAGATGAATACACTAAACAGATTCAGAAGGATGTAGGTTGCAGTACGTATTGGGAGATGAAGAAGCTTGCACAGAATAGAGTAGCATGGAGAGCTGCATCAAACCAGTCTCAGGACTGAAGACCACAACAACAACAGGATTAACAAAGTACATCGAGAAAGTTCAAAGAAGGGAAGCACGTTTTGTACTACCGAGAAATAGGGGAGTGAGTGTCACGGACATTGTACAGGATTTGGGGTGGGCATAATTAGAATAAAGACTTTTTCGTTGCGGCGGGGTCCTCTCAACAAATTTCAGGCGACAACCTACATAGGAAGAAACTATTATCATAATAAACAAGAGAAATCAGAGTTCTCTTGGAAGGATACACGTGTTCTTCTTTCCGCGGGTTCTTCGAGAGAGGAATTATAGATAATTATTGTGAAGGTGGTTCGACGTACCCTCTGCCAGGCGCTTAAGTGTGATTTACGTAGTAGCCATGTAGATGCACGTGCTTCTATCCAGAACTAAATGTTTCGAGGTTCTTATTGAGACAAGACACTGCTGATTCTTTATCTAGTTCACTGAAAATATAAACCCTCTTACTTGTTTTAGTTGTCCTTCATACTTTGATAATCAATGTTGTTACAACTGCGTGTGGTCACTGATATCAGTATCAATGCGGACATCGTCAAATATGTCCGGTCTATTTGTTGCCATTTGATCCAATATTTTTCCATCCTGAATTTACTTCCGAACTGTTTTAATTAGTTGTCAGAGAAAGCATTTAGTGATATTTCTCAGGATATCTTCCGACGCCCACTACAAGCAAAACTGATTTTTTCCAATCGATCGTTCGTTGACTAAAGTCTGGTCCTACGATGACAGTACGACAGGGGCATCAATGTACTAGTGATCGATAGAGAGATCAAATTACAATTTTATGTCTATCATAAATAGTGTGCATTGCCCGAGCAACCTCACATGGAGCTTCAGTTTCTGACTTGGTGAACTTAAGTTTCCTGTCTACGGTTACAAATAAGTACCTCCGTTTCGTATTAGCCTGTTCTTTCGATTTACACTCAAATTTATTCCAAAGAAATCTTACTGCTGTCAGCATCTGGTTTTAAATAATATTATGTGAGCTCCACTGTTTTTTTAGGACTGGTTCAAACTCTGGGACGTTGTTGTTAATGCGTCACCAACTGACTGCAATAATTTTTATAATTACATTTGTGGGGAGCAAATCTTTGGGTCTTACACTAACACTTTGGTATCTCTTGCAGGTATGATTATCTGGACTGGATGGCAGTCACCTAAGCTAAAAAAAAAGACTTGTTTGCACTCTGCACATCGCCTGGGTATCAGCCTGTGATGTGCAGTGCATCTCTTATCCATTTTCGTGGAAGGGGAGGGGGTGGTTACTATTGTCAACCCTACAGAATAAGTCCCGGATGTGGACAGGGCTTGAATTCGGCAGGAGCATGGGTAAAATTACGGTCAAGCCATTCAGATAGGTTTCCGTCATCTCAAAAAATCGGCGAAGGATAATTTCGAGATGACGTCGTGTCCTGTTCTTATCGAAACGGAGGAAATAACCCGTCTCTAGCGAGCCAGTGATCAGCGGCATGCTAAAGTCTAACTTCATCCCCTGCTTTTCCCCCTGGGTGGTGATGCCACAGTAATTGGTTGTTGCAAACGTTGCAGCCTCGTAACAGACAGTTTAAAGGAGAAGCATTGTTGAGTGATGTCACGAGTGGCGCGTAGCAACTGCGGCCGGTGGCGGTGGAGAGGTGGAGAGGAGCTGAGAGGTGAGGCGGAACCCTTGCAGCCCTCGATGAGCAGCGGCCACATGTAGCGCCCTGTCCCCGCCCCCCACCCCCCCCGTGGCGGCTGTCACCACAGCGTAACGAGCGCCCACCGCCCTCTCAATGACCTCAATCACGGCGCGCCCATTGTGGCCGCCTCTCGGCGGCACCGCTCTTCAGCGGGGGCGATTCGCACTTCTGTGGCCTGGGGAAGTCCCCGCAACTGTACCCTGTCATATACCACCGGCCCTCCCAAGTCCGTGCGTAATAGCGTTTTCCGCACAATATGCATCCGACCGATGTATTTATTTATTACGTCTGCGTATTACAACAGGATCTTTGTCAAACCAAGGGGGCACGCAGCAGAAGGCTGGGTAGGCCGCTACAGTCTGAGGAGAACGGGTGCTCCCCTCGCTTTCTGGTCTTACTGAACAGCGGTCTCCCGCAAGTATGGGTACCAAACAAAAAAATTAGTCACCCCAGTCCTTACGCTGTGACAAGTTCAGTCAAACTCAGTCAACACAGTGTAAGTTTATAATGGGCTAGCTGTTGTGCTTACTTTCGCATCTCAAACCTGACGTCATGTAGTCACAAGAACTGCAAATTGTTTACTATCTGAAGTCAATTACACAGAGAAAATTAACGTATCGGCCAACAGGACAGCCTCTCATAAACACACTGGACAAAATATCAGACACATCATGTGTCCACAGCATCAACTTCATAAACATGTAGAAGACAGGACGACAGCTTGCTCACCTAGAATGTTGAATAAACAATCGGGTTCAAAAACTGGTTCAAATGGCTCTGAGCACTGTGGGACTTAACATCTGAGGTCATCAGTCCCCTAGAACTTAGAACTACTAAAACCTAACCAACCTAAGGACATCACACACATCCACGCCCGAGGCAGGATTCGAACCTGCGACCGTAGCAGTCGCGCGGTTCCAGACTGTAGCGCCTAGAACCGCTCGGCCACTATCCTGGTTCACGTTCACGGAAATCAGAATGAGTGGGCCCAAGCAATGGTACGTAGAACACCCCCAGAACATCACAGAAGACCCCCGGTCTCAACTACATATTCCACATACTGCGGTTAAACACCTCACTGGGTCGTCAGTGCATTCGAGGTATTGCATCATTTGTAAAGAGGCGAAGACGCGACTCGTCGGGCCACACTAGACGTCTCCAGCTATGTCCAATTTCTGTGCTATTTGGTCCATCGAACACGTACAGCTTTATATGCTGCTGCGACAAGTTCCCTTTTCAAAGGCACCCGACTTGAAATGTCCATTGCATGCAGTTGCCTTCGTAATGTTCTCTCCGATAGGGTCAGATTCTTGTTTCCATGCGTTGTTTACCATGGACATCTTATCACAAATAATATGTTGTACGGCTAGAATCAAGTAGGATACTACGTGTGTAACGTTTTAGACAGGGTATCGGTCATTTCAGTCCGTTCAGGTATCGGACAATGCATTGTCTGTTGCTGTGGATCAGGTTCTCTACTAACATTTTAGCATGCTCAGTTGCCAGAATAAAAATTTCCTAATCTGAATAACAAACTTTGAGACGGCACAGATAGCAGCAAACCCTGTCACGTTTCAAATCGATAATCGTTGGGGAGGAGTGACACTGTTCTGTGGTCTCGGTCGGTGATATTTTTACTACCACGAATGTTTACGTGGCTGCGACTGGGGCACAATTCGATGTAAACATGTCGGTGACTCTACTGTAGATACATTAACAAACTGGGCAACAACGTTCCCCGTGTTCTCGTGGACACGTCCACACACATTGGTTCGACACCTTTATTTTGACACATCTTACTGCGTTACTTCCGTACAACCTACTGCCGTGTACTCACTACTTCACTTTCATAGCTTACGTCAGCGGATGAAAATCACACGATCATCTGGTGCAGATTCCGCACCATCTACTGGGTCCAAAAGCGAATTGTGTACCCGTTTAAGGGGTCAAATAATATTCTGACGGATCAGCTTATTATCAGCCTCTTTACCAAAAGGAATATTTTACTATGAAGATATTTAAACACCAATTTGAATTTCACAAAATGGTTAAACAGTGTGGTAGTCCGAAGTCAAACCACGACCTTGCCTTATCTGTGCGATGCTCTTACCAACTAATCTGTTCAGAAACTGAATTTATGTGAGAACAATCACAGATGGATATAGGTAGCTGTACGTTACCGGCTATTGTCTTGCTCCCTGGTTGTGTCATCAACATATAATTATCAAATTAAAATTAATTTGATGTATTTGAAGTGGAAATACAAGATCTGTTTTGGGCCCTAGAGTAGACGAGACTTGATCCACTTGTGAAACTCCCCAGCTTCCTACTCTTCACACTTTATAGCTTATGTATCCAGTAGATATGTCCAGACAGTCCAGTATCTCCTCCAACTAGAAAGGCTGGGGAAGGAGGTGTCATTCTGCAAAGACTGAGCCCTATGACATTCTCAGAAAACAGCCATCTGTGGCACATAATGTCGTCCTTTCTCACACTGCTACTTTCCTTTGAGGAATAATATAATTCAGCAGTGGAAAGATAAGTGAATGGACAATTAATTGCAGCCAGTAAAGTCAACAGCGTAGTTCCAACGTACCTAATGTGAATCATTAGGTGTCATGATGTGCTTTTACTACGCTTAAAAAATTAGCTCTTCTTGTTGATGCAGTTCCACCTATGGCAGAAGAACCATCAATATGTAATTCTAGAAGTAGTGAGATATCGACTAGTTACAGTTTAACTAAGCATAAATAAGATAAGAGCACGGAACCTTCAGTTTACCAGCTTGTAAATCCACCATAAAAATGTGGAATGAGGAACAGACGGCCGGTCGAATTGTCGTAAAAATATGTCATCAGGCATTATTTTTAAAAACTTTTTTAGGCTACTGGTTTCAACTCCTCAGTAGCGTCTTCTTCAGACCACAAAACATAGAACCTACGGAGCATTCCAATCGTATATGTACCGCTATCTAGTTTAGAGGGTCAGAAGATTAACATGGTACGAGTTTAAAATTTTTGTGGAATGATTGACTTACTTCCTAGCGCATTAACGAAAAGATTTTAATCTTATAGCTTGATACTAAGTTCTCTAGCAGTACTTATCTCCTTGTGGACAACCATCACAGATCTAAACTGCATTCCTTTCACGGCCAGTGGTACTGGGAGAAAACATAAGGTGGAGAATGGCTTATCCTTAAAGATATCAGCTATGCCGTCAGATCGGCTTGGAGAGGTAAGTTAATATACTGACAGAAATGGAAAGTGTTACACCAAGGGAACGTTTACCGAACGCTACCAAGCTGATACTGCAGTATTTCCATGCCTGTGATGTATTTTGAATAAAATTTCACCTTTGTGCGAGATTATTTTCAGTACAGACTATAGCTACCCCTACATTTGAAAAATGCTGTAAGTTCATGATAGTTAATGGATGTGTCCAGTGTTATCGTAACTCTTCAGTTGGATAACGAAACGAAGCTTGGGAAGAGGACGTGTACCTGCAGCTTGTCATCATCTGTCGGACAATTAGAAAAAAGTCGAAACATTGGCATGGCGTGTATGGGAGCGTCATGGCGACAGGTCGCACAGACAGTTGGCTGTAGCGCAATGACTCTACAACGAGAGGTGGAGAACGGACCCAAGACAATAGAGCAGCAAGAAGAGGAGGCACGGATCCTTCCGTAAGGACTACACCACGAGAAAGTCATAGCATAAAGTCATAGCACTATTCTAACAGGTGACAATAGTTGTAATCCGGAGAGTCGTTACTGTCAGAGTGTCACCACGAAGCCTTCGGGAGAAGATTGTAGGAATCTCTTATTTCCATGCGTCTATTACTTCTGACACCTTATCACAGACAATAGAAACTTGCATAGTGTAGAGCCAGAGTCAACAGGGACAATGAGTCTATAACGTTTTAGGCAGGGTGTAGGTCATTTCAGGAAGAAAGCCAATCAGGTATCAAACAGTGAATTATCCTACCCTTTGCGTTGGATTGGGCTCTTCGCTAACGTTTTTCACGCTCAGTCCTCAGTATATTAAATTCGTATTTTAATAACTACAGTGAAGTGACAGAATTCACGGATAGTGATATATATATATATATATATATATATATATATATATATATATATATATATATATATATATCCTCCCCCCATGAACCATGGACCTTGCCGTTGGTGGGGAGGCTTGCGTGCCTCAGCGATACAGATGGCCGTACCGTAGGTGCAACCACAACGGAGGGGTATCTGTTGAGAGGCCAGACAAACGTGTGGTTCCTGAAGAGGGGCAGCAGCCTTTTCAGTAGTTGCAGGGGCAACAGTCTGGATGATTGACTGATCTGGCCTTGCAACATTAACCAAAACGGCCTTGCTGTGCTGGTACTGCGAACGGCTGAAAGCAAGGGGAAACTACAGCCGTAATTTTTCCCGAGGACATGCAGCTTTACTGTATGATTAAATGATGATGGCATCCTCTTGGGTAAAATATTCCGGAGGTAAAATAGTCCCCCATTCGGGTCTCCGGGCGGGGACTACTCAGGAGGATGTCGTTATCAGGAGAAAGAAAACTGGCGTTCTACGGATCGGAGCGTGGAATGTCAGATCCCTTAATCGGGCAGGTAGGTTCGAAAATTTAAAAAGGGAAATGGATAGGTTAAAGTTAGATATAGTGGGAATTAGTGAAGTTCGGTGGCAGGAGGAACAAGACTTCTGGTCAGGTGACTACCGGGTTATAAACACAAAATCAAATAGGGGTAATGCAGGAGTAGGTTTAATAATGAATAGGAAAATAGGAATGCGGGTAAGCTACTACAAACAGCATAGTGAACGCATTATTGTGGCCAAGATAGATACGAAGCCCACACCTACTACAGTAGTACAAGTTTATATG